>NW_028227261.1:68562500-69162500 GCF_978045245.1 Mus caroli
ATAGATAGATAGATAGATAGATAATAGGTAGATAGACAGATAGTAGATAGATAGATAATAGGTAGATAGATAGATAGATAGATAGATAGATAGATAGATAGATAGATGATAGATAGATAGATAGATGATAGATAGATAGATAGATAGATAGATAGATAGATAGATAGATAGATAGAAGATAGATGATAAATAGATAGATGATAGATGATTGATAGTAAATAAATGATAGTAGATGATAGATAGATATAGATAGATTATTGATAGATGATTAACGGTAGATATATGATAGATAGATAGATAGATAGATAGATAGATAGATAGATAGATAGATAGATAGATAATAAATAGATAGGTAGGTAGATAGATATATGTGATTATAAAACTGATTTCTAAACCACAAGGTGATGCACATACATGTGCATGTATGTATGTGTGTGTGTATATATACACACACACATACATACATGCACATGTATATATATATATATATATATATATATATATATATATATCACATAGGATTATATTGTTTCATAGGATTCTTTTTAGTCTTTTGTTGTTGTTGTTGTTGTTATTGTTTTTGGGGTTTGGGGGGGGTGGGGGAGGTTGGTTTTTTTCGAGACAGGGTTTCTCTGTATAGCCCTGGCTGTCCTGGAACTCACTTTGTAGACCAGACTGGCCTTGAACTCAGAAATCCGCCTGCCTCTGCCTCCCCAGTACTGGGATTAAAGGTGTGCACCACGCCACCTGGCTTCATAGGATTCTTTATTCTTTTCCTACCTTTTTATTCTGACCACAGTTCCAAACTTGCTACTAACAACTTTGTGTCTGCACTATTCTACAAGCCTACAGACAGTTGTATATAAGCAGGCTGGCAAAGGCAGAGGCTAGGGGACCAGGGACCTGTCCTCAAACCCACATTTCTATAGAATCTTACAAAAGTGTCAAAAAAATAGTTATACTACAGATTACATCACTGTGTTCTTGGGGTTGCCTAAACATTCAGTGTCAGACATTTTGTGCCGAGTCATAGCCCTCTTCCCCCATGTCCAGTATCAACCATGTTTTATCTGACTTATGCCACATATCCATATCAATGCCACATTACCAAACATAAACTGAGCCTTATAACCTTCTCTTTCCAACACCTCTATCTCATAATTTTCAGCATTAGCACTACTGACATTTGAAACTGGAAAATGGCCTGGTAAGTGCCATCCTGTGCATTATAGGATGCTTTGCCCTATAAATACCAGTTTCATTTTTTAAAAAATGCTCAGACATTGCCGAATTTCTCCTAAAAATATCAGGAAGGTAGAAACAAATTGCCCCAGTTGAGAACCACTACTGTTCTGTTTGATATAATTCAGTCCACTACCTCAAGATGTCTGCACTTCAGCCAGTCCTTGCCTGGTAGCCTCTTTGGATGTTGTATAACTGAGAACCAACTCCCATACATACATGCACAACTCCATATCCTTCTAAAATTAGAAAACTTACATATTCAAGCAGGTATCTGAGTGTAGTGGTTTAGGCCTGTAAGCCCATCAATTAAGAGGCATAAGGTGGGAACATTGCCATGAGTTCAAAGCTAGCCTGGGCTACATACTGAATACCAGGCCAGCCTGGGCTACAGAGTAAAAACCTATCTCAAAAGAACAACAAAAATCAAGCAGGAAAACCTGCTTGGCATTATTTTCTCTAATGGTCTCTGTGTGAACAGGAAATACAGAAACTTAAGCTTTGAGATGATTCCTCCCTTGTAACCAATATCAGACAATCTTGGTTGAAAACTTTGCTGAGTCTCTGGGTTTCTCCCTGGACAGATCCTTGATTCTCTCTGAAGATTTCTACAAGCTTAAAATGGAGAGACAAAACATCCTCAGAGGCATCCTCCAAGGTGAGATCTTTAATGTCCTGGTAGCTGAATTCCCCATTGGAGCAAGAATGAAAACCTTTTATTTTCAACACAGCTAATAAGCATAACCCCATTTAAGGAAATTTTGAGGGGCTGGAGAGATGGCTCAGTGGTTAAGAGCACTGACTGCTCTTCCAGAGGTCCTGAGTTCAAATCCCAGCAACCACATGGTGGCTCACAACTATCTATAATGAGATTTGATGCCCTCTTCTGGTGTGTCTCAAGACAGCTACAGTGTGCTTATATATAATAAATAAATAAATCTTAAAAGAAAAAAAAAGGAAAACTTGATTCCTACATTTCTTTCATCTCCTTGCCTCCCAACCTGAATCCCACATCTTAGAAATGAGGTACTTTTATTCTGTGTTCAACACAATGATGTTTAAAAGCTCTATGTCTATCTTTGTATTTAAAAAAAAAATGGCAAGCTACTTTCTGCAATGTTGACTTCAGGGTAATCATAAATCTGTGGGGTCTTTCATCGATTCCTTATGGGATACAGTTAGACTGCTTCTCATTGTTCTTATTTTATTGACATTTTCATGAGGGGGAGGTTTTTTCCCCTTAGGAAATTTTAAAATGGGAAAAATAAAAACACAAAGAATAAAGTAGGAGCGAACTCAGCCTGTACCTAAGTGAGCAGCTTGTGTCTACACCAATGTTTTTATCAAGTTTAAGCTACTTGAAATCCACATTTCTACAAAACCCAGTTATATCCTACAGGGCTAAATTCCAACAACACACACACATGGGCACACACATGCAAATACACATGCACACATGTGTGTGCACACACACACAAAGAAAACCCTTCCATATAATTTTTATGGCTCTATATTTCATCATAGTTATTTTAGCAACTGTCAATTTTATTTTTATGCTAATAATTTCTACAAATTCTGTGTCTCAACACTGTGTACAAAATGTCCTCAGTATTAAAATAGTGAACTTTTTTTTTAAAAAAAAAATCAGATTTGGGGGCAGACCTAGAGAGATGGCTCAGTGGATAAGAGCACTTCCAGGGGGTCCTGATTCAATTCCTAGCACCCACGTGGTGGCTCACAACCATCTGTAATGGGATCTGATGACTTCTTCTGGTGTGGCTGAAGACAGCAACACTGTACTCATATATATTAAATACATACATACATACATACATACATCTTTAAAAAAAAAAAACAAAGTTGAGATTTAAACATGCCTCATTAGTAAAACTGATTCCAAAGTCAATTTCTCAAGACTGTCCTAACTCGTGTTATGTGACTGTCAAAGGCCCGTGAAGGGAACCAAGGAGTCAAAAGATAGTGAACAAATACCTAAGCTCTTTTCAAATCTCCAGAATTCATTCCCAACAGATCTAAATCACAAAATTCAGTAAATATTCTACATACTTTCCCTTAATCCCTGAATATGTCTTGATCCCTTTGGAGTTAGCCTCGGGAGCTGGGTAAATCCTCTGAGAACAAGATTTATCCTATTCTCAAAGAGAAGTTTATTGTAGATAAACTTTCTCCTCCACTATATCTAGGAGAATCATGTCCTTTCCTTTCCTTTTTATTTCTTTTTTTCCAGACTTTACCCTCAAACCCTTTCTCCCTTAAACTGCCTCTTGTCAAATGTATGGTCACGACAACAAGAGAAGTGGCTGCTGCCATCCCTAGAGGGAGAGTGGTACCAACTAGAAGGCAGCTTCCAGCTTCTCTAACTTCAAGGCTCAAGGTGGATCTTTGCAGTTCTTAGCATTCAAATAAAATGGCATTCTCATTTATATCAACTCATTTGGAGAGGACATAAAACTGAGAGTAGAGGAAGGTGTGGGCTAACTCTCCCAGCAAGATTTATAAAAGTATATCACAGTTCTTTGTTCATGAAAGCCTATTGTTGGTTGGGAGCAAGGCTATCTCAAAGCTTTCTCAGACGCCTTGATGAATGGACAAAGGGAACACTGGTTTTTGTGCCTTAGCCCAGGGATAGACTTGGAAAGATCTCATCTGGGGCTGGAGCCAGGGTATCAAAGGAGTTAACGTTTAGTTTTCCCCATGAAGAGACTGGAGATGTCAGCCCCCAGGGCCTCTGAGATATCTTGTATTCCCTTTGTGCAACATTGTTTGATTAGCTTATGCTCACTTGGCCCCATTGCATGGTAGCTTTCTGCTGACTCTGTCCAACTTTTCCCTGTATAAACTATATATAAGATGTTGTACTTGTTGATAAACTTGATTAATAAGACCTCCTGACCCTAAACATAGTCCTTACATCCCCGAAAGATGTAATTCACTTTTGAATTTCTATTGCAGCAATTATTACTTCTTTGTGAGTTTCATATAACATATTTTGATCATAGTCACACTTTTCCCCCACCTCTTTCCTTACCCAGCCCCCTTCATTATCCATAGAACTTTGTGTACTTTTTTTTTTTTAATCCTACAAAACACATTTATCCTGCCCAAATATTCATGGGTGTGTGGTCTTCCCCTGGATCATGGTCTACTACTGCCTCTCCCTCTCCAAGCAGATAACAATTGCCAATAGAGCCACATCTGCCGAGTGGTGTCCTGTGCCTGCCTCCCCTGTCCATGATGAAGTTCGCTCTGGCACAGGCTTGCTCAGGCTGTGCCCATTTTGTGACAACAGCTGTGGATGATTACATTCGGCTGCCCTGTTATTTTCAGAGAATAAGGTTTTCACCACTTCTTACACTCTTTTCTGCCCCATCTCCCACAATCATCCCTGAGCCTCAAACAACTGATTTCGCATCGGCTATGTCATGACATGCAGAACTTGTAGAAGAGAAGAAAGTAGCTACCTGGGCATTTCTCCCTTTGCTACTGTATTCAGAGTGACATGTCACATAGAGAAATGAATATATTCGCTGGTACACGGTAAGATACAGGTCAGAAAGAAAGTGCTGAATGCTGAGCTTTCTGAGTTTATAAAATATTCTCCCAAATCTTCAGTTGGAAAAGTCTAGAATAATTTTCTCCATTTGCCCACTAGGAGTTTAACATCTACTGGATGCTTCACAAATAGCTCTGGCCATTGCTGGACATGCCCTCTTCATCTCCTATGGAAGATTCTGGATATCTCTGGCTAATAGAAAGTCTTTCATACAGAAACACAAAACTCTGTCCTCCTAATGTATTTGTTCATGGAGCCTGGTTTAAAGATATAATAGTTCAGTGATGCACGAAAGAGCACCAGCTTTGGAGTTAAGTTACCTGGGCACACTGCTTTCTGCTACCGTCTGGGAATATGAATTTTTCTTTGTTTCCAGGATGTTTGAATTAAATGCGTATGGCTGTGCTGTGCGCAGAATAATGATTTGATGATGATGGCGGCTACCATTATTATTCTGTTCTTGAGACTATGCAACTTTTCCAGTCTCTTAATTTGTCAGTTCTGATTGTCTCACATATAGCATGTGTCCAAATGCCCACACAGATCTAGATCATAAAATATGCTCCAGAGCCTTTGTGGGAAGGGGCCCCAAGGGATTTCTTAGCTATTCTTCTCTGTGTATCACCTCTTAAAAAGTATGTCTCTCCTGACAAATGGAGTCCAAGCCTTTGGAGACATTGAGGTAGGAATATTAGGTCCTTCTAATAATAATTTAACTGTCTGAGGGTGCATGTGATTTTAATTCCAAATAAAGCTGCCTTTATATTTAAAATTACATCCTTTTAGCTATTAAATTTTATACAATATATGTTAATCATACTCTTCTACCTCCCCCAACTTCTCCAGGATCTTCACAAGTCTCTGATCACCCAACTTCATGTATGCCCTCTCTCCCCGACCCAAGTAAAAAGTGATAATCAAAACAAACAGAAAACAAATAAGACAAAGAAACCAAAACAAAACAAAAGCACACACACACACACATATACACAAAGTCTATTTTGTATTGATCAACTATTCCTGGGCATAGGGGCTGCCCTGGAATGTGACTGATATACCCAGTGGCACTCCATTGTAGAAAACTTTCTTTCTTTTGCCATCAGGTATCAACTGAAAATGGTGTCTTGGTTAGGGGTGGGAACCCATGTCCACTTCCCACTCTCAGTGCTGGGACCCTGTCTGGATTGAACCTGTGCAGTCTTATACATGATTCCATAGGCTCTGTGAGTTCATATGTATATCAGCCCGCTTGTGTCTGGCAGATGCTGCTTCCTGAGTCATTCAACATCACCTCTAGCTCTTATAATCCTTTCACCTCCTCCTCTGCATAGGTCCCTGAGCCTCCACGGGAGGAGTTTGACAAAGATATAACCTTAGGGATGAGTGATCCAGAGTCTCTCACTCTCTGCACATTATCCAGTTATGGATCTCTGGGTTAATTGTCATCTACTGTAAGAAGGAGCCTCTCTGATGAGGGTTGAGCAATGCTCTTGCTCTATGGTTTTAGCAGTATGTGTCATTAGGGGTTTTTGATATCCATGTTCTATTAGCAGAAAAATAGTAGATTTCTCTGTAGGCCCATGACCAATCTAGTCTCAGATTCTTGGCTGAGGATTAGGGTGGGGGATGTTCTTTGCAAATACCACAGTCAACAGAGTGTTGATCCTTGTGAGTCAAGAAGGAAGTTCGATTCAACACTGCTCAGTAGCCAGAGTTAGTTCAAACTTCAAGACATGAGCATTTTGTTTTAGGCATATTTAAGTACAGCATAGTTTGGGGAAAAAAAAAAGTTTTCTGGTGGTAATTTATTCAATCCAGTGTACACAATAAAGCTTAAGGCATGACTACATTGAAACTTTTTGTAAAGTACATGTGACCTCTTTTAGAACGGCAAGTTCTACAGTTTGACTACAAGTGATATTTTAAGGGTCTGGGGAAGGATCTGATGTGGTCTCAAGTCATACAAATAGCTATAAAGGTCACCAGTCTATAAACTACATTCAGTTCCATTTGTAAAGTACATGTAACTTTTCCATAAGGATATATTTTATAAATTAATGCTCAAGATAAGGATCTAGGAAGGATGACTGAGATTGACATAAAGGTCTTGGGGTCCCGGGTGTTGCCTGGCCATACAAATAGCACAGAGATCACCAAGTTATTAGTCATAGCCATTCCCAGCCTTCTAGATAGGACACAGGTTATACATCTCTTCCTTTGAATGCTAAACCTGTGTGTTTAACATTCCTGGCTTCCCTGATGCTTTGCTGGGAACACAAGGACCTCATGCCCTCTAATGCCCTCCACACTTGCTTACCTTATCTGTGTCAGGTCTGGGTTCCATCTCATGAAGTGGGCTTTAAATCCAATCAAAAAGTAGCTGGTTACTCTCATAACATGTGTGCCACTATTACACCAGTACATCTTGCAGGCAGATTGTTGTTGCAGGTTTGTGATATTGATGGTTATGCATGATAGCTGGGTGATATTGATGGTTACTTTCCTTCTCTAGTAACATTCAAAGTACCTTCCAGCACCATGAGTGCTAGTCAGCTGGGGCAGGGGTAAATCCTCTAATTGAGCACCAACTCAATTGTTCCATGTTCAGTGACAAAAGTAAGTGATGTCTTATCTATAGGGCCTTATCATCAGATTGTAGAGGGTAACCAATAGCCTTGGCAATAATCTGTGATGTCTGGGGAGTCTCTGGGACACCTTTGGTCAATGACTCAATAAGACATAGCCTGTTCCTCGCACTGAGAACTTTACTTGGTGGCATATGTCGTTTAATTGGGGCATTGTCTCCCCTCTTATATGGTGACTCCACTTCAATTCCTTTTACTTAAGTATATGTTTTAGGAAAGTTCTACAGTAGTGTTTCCATAGAGCTTTCCAAAAGGTGGTAGTTGTCCCTTCCCATACATTCCCCTTTACCGTACCCTCCCGTACCCCAGTGCTTAACTCTCCTATTCCAGCTTCTCATGTATCTCTTTGTAACACTAGATTCTATTTCTCCCTCCTTGGAAATCCCTTCCTCTTTTCTCTGAATCCTAACCATCATGTGATATCACATGATTTACTAATCCTGGCCATTCTGAAGTAGGATGGAATCTTGAAGTAATTTGCATTTCAGTGATGGCTAAGACTATTGGACAGTTCTTACGTGTTTCTCAGCCATTTGTGTTTTATCTTTTGAGAACTCTGCTCAGTTCTGTTTTATTTTAAATTGGGTTATCTGTTTTCTTGATGCCAGGTTTTGGGGGGGGGGGGGTTCTTTATATATTTTAGTTATTAAACTTCTATCAGATGTAGAATTGGTAAAGATCTTTTCCCATTCTGTAGCTGTTGCTCTGCTTGAGTGACAGTGTCCTTTGCTGCCTTGCAGATCAAGATGTAAAACTCTCAGCTCCTCCCCAGCACTGTGTCTGCCTGCTCATGCGTTCATCTTCCTGAGTTCACAGAGGGTCAAGATGAATTAGTCTACAGACCTTACCTAAAGTTCCCCTGTGATTCTCCTGAGACCTCAGGACTTGCAACTACTGAAGCTTGTCTGCTATGATGTTAATCATCTTGTTTCTCTCCCCAGCTTTGCTCCCTAGGACTGATAGTGGTTTTAATCTCTTTGGGACACAAACTCTTTTCTAGACAGAAAACACTCAAAACGCATACTGGGCGTGTCTAATAGTTCAGTCATTTCTCAAATTCCTTCCAAGTGCCAGAGCCATCCTTCCTTCTCCTTACTCCTAAGTAAGCAAACTAGTCTCTTAGTAATGCTGAGCTTTTCAAAAGAAGATAGCTTTCACTATTTCTTGGTAGCTGGGGCTTTAGCTCAGCCTTAGGGTACTTACCTGTATGCCCAGTGCCTGGCTGTTGTTCTCAACATCAGAGAAAGGAAGCAGGAAGGATGGAGAGCTAACTTAGTAAGTAAAGCATTTGATGTGCAAACATGACACCCTGAGGTCAGACACCCAGACCGCATACATGTAAGACCTGGGCATAGTAGCAGACACATCTGTAACACATCTGTTAACATCTACAAGAAGGTCGGCAGCGACAGCACAATCTCCAGGTCTCAGCCAGGTAGCCAGGCTTTATACAGAAATGAACAGGGGATGTTCTTTTCTCAAATAGTGTGGAAGATGAGTACCATCCAAGGTTGTCTTCTGACCCCCACCTGCACGCCAATACATATGGATGCCTTCACTGACACACACAAACATATCACACATACACCCCACACACACACACACACACACACATAGGGAGAGACTAGGAGGAGGAAGAGAATACTTATTCAACTTGGTGAACAACAGGGTGACCCAATAGGTAATTTTTACTAGCATTTTAGTTATTTGTATGTGGGACAATGGACCATACCAGTAAACATAGTAAGGTGGTGTAGGTCCAAGACCCTGACACTACCTGAGACAATAGGCATCTCCATGCTCCCTACTAGATTCCTGGCCTGGAACACAGAGCCTCACTCCCCAAAACAATCACATAGCCCAGAACAGAGTTCTCCATGCTAATGAGTTATCTAGAGGCCCTGAGGGTTTAGCCAATAAGCTTCCCTTCCTGGACATTCCTTTCTACAAAAGGCATTTAATCTCTGATTTACCCTGAGAAGGTGGTATGCAGCCATTTTCCACAATGAACAACCAATAAACAGTTTAGAACCAAGGACTGTCTCTTTCATCAAGAACCACGATGGGGAGCATGGAGAAGGCCTTTGGCCACTGGGCTGTGCTGTCTATGCCTCTCACAGAAGGCCCCTCTGTGTACCCACAGACAACTACAGCCAAGCCAAGGACAATCACCAATGAACTAAGCCGGAGTTCCCATTCCCCCTAACCCAGGCTCATCATAGTCTTCACGCACACCCCAGCCCCACCAACTCCTCACAACCCAGCTGCACTTGGATGCCCAGGAGTTTGGGAGCCCCAGTCACAGTCTCATTGCTGGCCCATGGACCCCTGACTCTTTGTTTCTGACTCCTCTGTGTGGTTTTCCAGCGGTGACTGGATGCCTGGGAGTCAGGGAACCCCAGCTTCAGCCTCCTGCATCTTAGACTGTTTTCTCACCTTCTAAGCATTGTCTTCCCTAAAGCCCAGCACCCTACAGCAGTGGCACAAGATAAGCAGGGTCAGGTGCAATCCCCACATTTCACCTCCCCAGCTGTGCTTCCACACCTCAGCAGCTGGATGGAACATTTGTATAGGAAGAAATACTTATTAATAGCTTACAAATCATTTCAGTATTCCCTTAGCATTTATTTATAGTGGCAATTGGTTGTCATTGGCAATAACCAACATGTAGAAGTCATATTAAAAAGTATGCTGTGGTCAGTGTCTAGAAGTCTTTAACACTGGGTCCCTGCGCCTATTTCTGTGTAATTATGTGTCACCTTCTCAATGACTCTAAATCCTCAGATCCAAGTCTACACAGTGACATCATTACACTGCTGCTCTAGGGATTGTTGGAAAGATTTAGTGAGTTCACCTAGCTCACTGCAGACTCAGCGAGAACGACATGTTAATTCTCCCCTCCTACCTCATATGATAAATCAATTACATAATCTCTCTATGACTCTGAAACCATCTTCATTGGGACATCACAACACCTTCTAAGGTGGGTGACTCCAGGGATCCCAACTGTGTTTGTCTTGTACTGTAACAATCCTGAACACCTCAGACACTGTCAATCACATCCAGGGATACCACTGATCATTCCCACCAGTTTCATCCAGAACATCCAAGGCAGCTTACAAATCTAAAGGCCTAGCCTAGTCAGAAACCACAGTCCAGAGACAGTCCAGTTCTCTCCATGTCAGACTCATCCAGGCTGATAAGAACTCTGAACTCACCAAGCTCCCAGGATCCAGGAAGCATAGTGATTTGTACACATGAATAACACACGGCTCAGCCAGTCTTGTCTTTAGGGCCTATTGTGTGACAAAACTTTTTCATGTAGAGATGCAACATGAATTTCTACTCACCCAGGAGAGGGAGCCCAGGACAGACCAAAGTTTGGATGCCACCAAAGTCCAAATTGATGAACCAATGAGTTTTATTGAGGTTAGTTATGGGAGTATGGGTGTAAATAACCCACTTACAGGAGCAGAAATGACTCAAAAGGCAGCTGCATTACCAAAACCCACACTAGCATAAGTCACAGATCACAAAAGCTGGGAACCTGTAGCACGCTGTGCAACCTGCAGGCAGCTCAACAGATTAGAGAATGTCCTTTCCAGGTGCCTGTGTTGTTCTAAACCCTTTTCAGGCAGCTCAGCTGGTTTCTGCTTTGTCTAGGCAGCTGGTCTGGTCTTTGAGTCATGCTCTAAAACAGTTTTGCTTGTGAGTTTCTTTGCAGCTCAGCTCCATTTGGTGGAAGAGGGACTCTTGGTTTTTATTACTTACTCCCACATGGGTGGCCTTAGTGAATCTGGTCAGTTTCAGGAACTTCCTGAAGCTATTTTGAGTTGCTTCCCTTCCTGTTTAAGGAACATCTAGCAGGATAGACTATTTAAATCTCAGAGGATACTGTTAACACAACAAGGTCAACTTGAATATGAACCACATTCTATGCCTCTACAGAGACAGAACTATCCCCTTGCAAATGGTAAGTTAGCAATACTAAATAAAGTATTCCACTAATGCTCTCTCACCCTTCTCAGATATCAGAATCAGTTACAATGCCATTTCCCACTAGCTTTGCTCAACAGAGCTTTTTCAGGCAGCCTCTCCCAAACACTCACAGATGAGTACAGGAGGGGCCTGCTAACGAACAGTTCTAGACTCACTTACAAACCAGCCGCATTAGGACTAAACAGGGACCAACACCCTTCAAAAGTCCTATTACACATCTGTAGAAGTGGATGTTTCAGAATAGTTATTTTAGGGGGCAGGAGTGGGCGGGTAGGTGGAGGGGCACCCTCGTGAAGGCAGGGGGAGGGGGGCAGGATGGGGAGTTCTCAGAGGGGAAACCGGGAAAGGGGATAACATTTAAAATGTAAATAAACAAAATAATGAATAAAAATTTTAAAAAAGAGAATAGTTATTTTAGGGTGATAAATACTCCTGGAGTGTTTTGCAACTTGCCAAGCTTGGGACCACCTCTAATCACAATGCAGACATGTCTCAGGACTGAAGGCTTTATCATAAGCAGAATAGGTAAGTACCGTGAAAAAGAAGCCTGCTTAGATTTTTCAGTCTTTGGTTAGGTCATAGCCAGACAGTGAATTATAACAGACTCTAATTAGTGAGAATTGCACACAAAATGTTAAAGGCTTTTGTTGAGGATTTAATATTGGAATTTCTAGAGAAAAACTTACCACAGAAATTAAATAGATAGATATAGAGAGATACGGAGATAGAGAGATAGAGATATGGTACAAGAAATAATAATAATTTTAAAAAAAGGAACCAACACGTTCCTGCGTTTGTGTCAGCAACTCTGCCATAGCCTCATGGCCAGCCATGCACTGGCAGGCAATGCCCAACCTGCTGGCCAGGAGCTCCTGAAACATCTCCACCCAGCTCGATAAATTCTTACTGGCGGGTCGCTACCGTGCCAGCACCATGCTTCAAATCCCCCACAGCCTTTGTGGTGCACATCTGGCAAACCCACACTCTGCCACCATACCTTTCTCTCTTGAACCCAGACGGGCCGACGCATGAAGGAAGACACAACACAAACCTAGTTCCAAAACAACAGTAACTCAATCACTGGGTACAACAACTAAAGTCCTAATCTAGTAAGCCTTATTAAAACTAAATCCTCCAATGGCGAATCCTGACAGATCTACCATTGAAACTGGGAGACACTCATAATTACATCTTGTCCTCAATCCACCCCTTTCCAAAAGGACCTAACTCTCTCCTGCTTCCTCTCGTCCTCCATCCAACCTGGAAGCCCCTCCCTACTCACCCAGTGATTGGCTCCTTTATTCACTAGAGGAATGATTCACAAGAACAGCACCCGGCCCATCCACAACAGAGATAAAGCTGGAGATGGAGATAGAGATGTCCTAGCTGTGTGGTCACAAAACTGTTGGGATGCAAGCTTTGTCTGCCTTCCACAGCAATGACCCAGACCCTGTGACTGACTCAGGTTAGGGAAGGTTGTGCACATTTGACAGTATATGTTTCTTCCAGTAGGCTCACCAGAACATGCTATCCATTGCAATTGTAGCTGGCCTGGACTTCAGAGGTAGGAAAAAATTACTGCTTACCACAATAAAAATGACATTCATTCCCCTTGTCCTAGCATTGTCTTGAGAAGAGCCTGGAAGTTGAGGGAGGAACTTGTCCATCCCCAGAATCCTCCATTCCTCCTCCATCTCTGGGTCATTGCTTGAACTTCATTCCAGTGTCTTGTCTCTCCACATTCTGATGATGTATGCTGGTAGGATTTGATGAAGGAAGCAGGAGGATTACGAAATTGAGGCTAGCCTGGGCTACATATTTTTAAAAGCCAGATCTCTGAGGGAAAAAAAAAGAAATCCAACCAAGAAGCTGCACCTGTATGCAAATCAGAGGCACCTGTAAGCTTTTTAAACTATGCATGTTTAAAGCCCCGCCCACTTCCCCAATCCGTGTGAGAGCTGCAGACTGCTTCCATTAAAGAAGGCTATTAGAGGTGTTGGGAAATTAAGAAAAAGATTAAGAATCCTGTCAGCTAAGGGCCCTTATTACCATAGGAATTACAGCTGGCTCTGGGAAGCAGGTGTCTTGAAGTTTCTCCAGATCATGCACAGAGTCCTGTTGTGCACTTCCAGCAACAAATGTGGGGTTCCACCAAGTAGGGTTCAGCCCTAGAGTGTAGAACCATCTGTTCTGGTCTGCACAGACCACAGAAGCAGATGGGTATCAAATACAACCTTGAACCCGAGTAAGCAGCTGGTAAACCCAGCTCTGCCACTTATGCGCTGGGTGGCCGGAACATCACTATGGCTCACTTTCCCTGTGTGTAAACTCTGATCTCTTAGCCATTGGTTGGGGCGGGGGGCTGACTTTATCCGGGGGTCCAGAGAAGGGATGGCCTTCTGAGGTGCAGTGGAAGAATGAGAGGTCTGAGAAAAGGAAATATTAATTCCCAGCAATAGATGGGGTGCAAGTTTAATGTTGTGAGGAGGGGAGGCTAATAGGAAAGATAGAAATAGAGGCTGAAAGGGTGGCCAGTACCATGTCAGAGAGAGAAACAGCCTGGGCTCTCTCCTGCCACCAAAAGTTCTTCACCAGCAGGGGACATGGAGAAAAGAAACGGCTTGGACTCGCTTCAGAATAATGTAGGGGTGCAAAAAGAGTCTGTGGACTGCCCGTTGCTGAGGAGGGTGATGTGTATACAGGGGTTCACTGAGGATCACCGCCTGTGTTGGGCACTAATATCTTTAAAGGGTAGCCCAGAAAAAACAATCTTTTCATCTATGTGTATGGATAGAGGAGAAAGCATGTGTGTGTGGGTGCTCACGGGACCTGAGAGGGCGTAGGACCCTCTCTGGAGTTACAGGAAGTTGTAGGTCACTCAACATGGTAAGAACGAAATTCTGGTGCTCCGCGAAAGCAGCAGGCTCTCTGAAGCTCTGAGCCTCAGTCTCTCCAGCGCTGCCCCCCCCCACCTCCCTGCTCCCTTCATCTCCACTCCACTGCAGCAGGCTCTCTGCAGCTCTGATCCTCCTCTCTCCAGCGCTGCCCCCCCACCCACCTCCCTGCTCCCTTCATCCCCACTCCACTGCAGCAGGCTCTCTGAAGCTCTGAGCCTCAGTCTCTCCAGCGCTGCCCCCCACCCACCTCCCTGCTCCCTTCATCCCCACCCCACTGCAGCAGGCTCTCTGAAGCTCTGAGCCTCAGTCTCTCCAGCGCTGCCCCCCACCCACCTCCCTGCTCCCTTCATCCCCACCCCACTGCAGCAGGCTCTCTGAAGCTCTGAGCCTCAGTCTCTCCAGCGCTGCCCCCCACCCACCTCCCTGCTCCCTTCATCCCCACCCCACTGCAGCAAGCTCTCTGAAGCTCTGAGCCTCATCTCTCCAGCGCTGCCCCCCACCCACCCCCCCTGCTCCCTTCATCCCCACTCCACTGCAGCAGGCTCTCTGAAGCTCTGAGCCTCATCTCTCCAGCGCTGCCCCCCACCCACCTCCCTGCTCCCTTCATCCCCACTCCACTGCAGCAAGCTCTCTGAAGCTCTGAGCCTCAGTCTCTCCAGCGCTGCCCCCCACCCACCTCCCTGCTCCCTTCATCCCCACTCCACTGCAGCAGGCTCTCTGAAGCTCTGAGCCTCAGTCTCTCCAGCGCTGCCCCCCACCCACCTCCCTGCTCCCTTCATCCCCACTCCACTGCAGCAGGCTCTCTGAAGCTCTGAGCCTCATCTCTCCAGCGCTGCCCCCCACCCACCTCCCTGCTCCCTTCATCCCCACTCCACTGCAGCAGGCTCTCTGAAGCTCTGAGCCTCAGTCTCTCCAGCGCTGCCCCCCACCCACCTCCCTGCTCCCTTCATCCCCACTCCACTGCAGCAGGCTCTCTGAAGCTCTGAGCCTCATCTCTCCAGCGCTGCCCCCCACCCACCTCCCTGCTCCCTTCATCCCCACTCCACTGCAGCAAGCTCTCTGAAGCTCTGAGCCACATCTCTCCAGCGCTGCCCCCCCCCACCTCCCTGCTCCCTTCATCCCCACCCCACTCTACCTCCCACCCCTGTCAATATTCTTTGTACTTCCGTTTGGAAGGTGATTTTGACAGGGGAGGGGGAGATAGGAGATGCCTGGAGAAAGGAGCCATGGAAGCTAACCACACAGTGACACTCCCTATATCAGCCTGCCACATCCCACCCTGCCCCTTTCTGCTCTCCTGTCTGGATGCTGGTGACCAACTTGGGTTTCATAAGCACTCTAAGATAGCGCCTTTTCTATCACCCAGGACTTGACAATAATTTTAAGGGGACATTGGTGACTGATTTGTCTCCACTAGTGCAAGTGACCTCATGGGGGTGGGGGGGATAGGTCGAGAGCAACATTAAACCAAAAGGCAGGACACTGAGTGGGACTTCCCGACTGGGAAGGCTGGATGTTGAATTGCCCAAATGAAGCATCTCCCTGCTCTGAACTTCTGAGAGTTTTCTCCCTCCTTCTCCCTCCTTCTCCCTCCTTCTCCCTCCTGCACTTTACCTGCCTTTGCCTGTTGACATGCGAGCAGGGAGAATATAATCATTCCATCAGCTGCTTTGACATCTGTCGTAGTTTAGCAAGAACTAATCTTATGACAAGAGATTGACTCAGATTCTTTCTGGGAAGAGGCATTTAGGGACAGGCACACACGGAGGAGACATGTGAGCAAAGTCTGAGGAGTGGGGTAGCTGGCAGGGGCCTCCCAGACAGCCACCTCCTGCAGGGGCAGAGCAGCGCCAGATGCAGGCCATGAAGAGAAAGCAGTTCCTCCATATCTCTTCAACAGAGCGGGCGGGCCTCCAGCTAATGCTGCTGCTGTTTTCTGGGCCACCCTCCTGGCCATCAGTTGCTGAAACAACAGAGCCTCTTTGAAAATATCCCTTCTCTGTGTGACTGCCAAAAGCAGGGCAAGGTGAGAAGAGGGACTGAGGGAACAGAGATGTTCAAGCTGACTGCCCACCCACACTATTAAACCGCAAAGAAGATCTTGGTGATGCTGCCCTCTACTGGCAAAACGGTATATCATGACGCTGGTCCCTAATGCCTTTAGCCTCAGGGAGAGGATGCACCAGCTGGCTTTCCTACCAGGTAGTCTAGGAATAACAGAGAACAGAAACAGGGGATCTAGAGAGCCAGCTGTCATCGAATATTACCAGAAAAGGCAGAGATAATGCCGTTAGAGATACGTCTGATTGCATGTGGGTTCTCAAGGGATCTAACGGGTGGAAGCAGGACTGGCCTGCCTGGGGGCATTTGGAAATGTATGCAAACTGGTAGTGAAGATGAATCAGAGGGTAAAGGCGCTTGCTGCCAAGTCTGATGTCCTGAGTTTGACCCCCGAGGAACCCACGGGGTGAAAAGAGAGATCGTCCTCTGACTTTCACATGCCCACAGAGGCAACACCCTCCACTCACATGCATATGCTCATACACACAGGGTAAACATGCTAATAAGAATGAAAAACATATGCAAATATTGTGAAGTTGCTATGTGGCCCTGACACATCATGTGATGTCTGGAAGCAAGGCGGTGATACTGAATGACCTACACAGAAGGGAGTCACTGTGCTCTAAGTGTAGGAGGTCCCTATGAAAAACACCCAGAAGGCCTGCTTTTGTTGGGGACACCACCATGCCACCATTTCTCCAACACTTGCACTTATGTCCCACAGTCCACTACTGCCTGATTGAGAGAGAGAAGGTCATGTATAACTTGCATTTATGACCTATGCCTTGGACTGAAGTACTCAAGAAAAGGTCCCAGCTGTGTTAAGTCCTCCGCAAGGCTGATTGGCTAACTGTGGACAGATGGGTTATTATAGAGAATCACATTATCGTAGGCTATTTCTAGACTCCTAGAGAGACTGGAGTGCTCACTTTTACGTGTGTCTGAACACCCCGTGACTACTAAGTAAGTCCTGTGGGAATATATAAACAGACCTACGGCTCCCACAAATTCAGAAGCTTATTGTCACCAGATAACAGGGATTTCCTCAATTTCTAACTTTGTTCTGTTACTATAAAAAAAAAATCCTGAGACGGTTAGTTACCACACTGGAATATGATGTTTGGGGTAACGTAAATCTGTATGGTCGTCACTCATATAATCTAGCTCCAGAATAAACTCTCTCGTTCCCTCTGAGGTGAGAACTGTTCTTATGTCAACACTAGTGAGAGTCAACCCTTACAGAAAATGAAAAATACCCTTCTTGGTAATGTGGGAAACCAGCATTTATCTATACAGCAGCCACCACCCTGAAACCAGGCTGTCCCATGTAAGGAACAAACATTAACACAGTGACACACCGGGCTCTCTCAGAAGCAGCATCCTACCTGGTCCTCACACTGTACTGGGAGGCAGGCAAACCACTCCTTAATAGACTTGGGAGACCTCCAGGGAGGCAAGTGATGTGCTTTGTCATTTAGCTATTTAGAAAAGAAATGACAGGACTACACAGAGAAACCCTGTTTCAGAGAAAGAAAGAAAGAAAGAAAGAAAGAAAGAAAGAAAGAAAGAAAGAAAGAAAGAAAGAAAGAAAGAAAGAAAGAAAGAAAGAAGGAAAAAATGAGATTTGGACCAAGTTCCATTAGAGTCAGAAGACCATGTTCCTAAAAGTCCCACCAAGCCTCTGTCAATCACATCTCAAGCAACTTTCCACAGTGGTGGAAATATCCCTTACCTCTTGCTTCTAGGCACAGGGACTTCTTGGGCACTTGGGATGTTGCAAAGGATGAATTTTGGGGACTAAGCCCTTTCTTTCTGTTTAATTAATTTAAATTTAAATATCCATGTGGGATTAGTGGCTATTCTGTGACACCATGGAGGTGCCTGGCTTTGTGGAACTCTATCAATCCTCACAGGAGAAGCCAAACACAAACACACACACACACAAGAGCTAGCAATTTGTCAGATTAATCACTCATCTTTTCTTAATGGAGATGCTAACAGAATCCTTACTAATGGTGTCAAAGGAAAGATGATTTATCCACAGACTCGGTTACTCGGATTTGAAGAGGCCTGCCTTTGTGAACGTCAGCCACCAGCAGAAGCCAAGGAGGTGCCCCATGTCACCCACTAATGGACTGAGCAAGGGCGGTAGAGGCAAATGGGACCATTTCAACAGGTCGTGGCTTATTCCCTTGACGGAATTAGAGTCACTCTGTCTTATTTCCTCTAATCTTGGTTCTTCTAAAGCTAAAAAGAACCGACTCAAACAGTCCAACAGTGACTTGACAGATAACAATGAACTTAGCAGGGATAACAGCCATCTAACTTTAGTCCATCTTCAGATAAGGACGAAGGACAGGAGTGTGTGCCATCTGGTTAGTGTAACTGACACTTGTCACTTAGCCACTGGTACCCACTTAATGGGAAATCCAAAGGGGTGTGCAAGAGATTCCAGAACAAGGGAAAGAGCTCCAATTAAAGGAACAGTGGACATTAACAGTTCCTTATCTGCGGACAAGCCTCCTCATGCATTCTGTTCCCATGTTTGCCTTTTAATTGCCTATAATTCAGAGCTGGGCAGCAGGTCCAGGCCCTGCCACAGGCCCAGAGATGACAGAGCAGAGCAGCTATGAACTCTGCAGACTTATAAGAACTGTCTGCAAATTCATCGCAGCTATACATGGGGAACCATATCAGCATGCTCTACAAAGCCAGCAGGAAGCTGGTGGAGACCATAATGGAAGTGGGTGGGAAGTGATGGCAAGCCCCACCCACATGCACAAAAAGTGGGAGGAGTCCTGAAGGCTGGGTACTGGAACCCATGCAGTGCAACATGAGTGATGGAAGGACAACGCAGGGAAGAGAGGCTAAAGCAACTAACGTGATGCAGATGGGCTGGAGAGATGGTCCAGTGGTTAGCAACACATACTCCTGCAGAGGACCTAAGCTCAGTCACCAGCACCCATGTCAAGTGGCCCACCATGGCCTGTAACTCCAGCACCAGAGGAATATGACTGATCACCAAGGATGCCTGCACATATGTGAGTGTACCCGCATGGGTGTGCACGCACACACACACACACACACACACACACACACACACACACACACTGCTATCGCTTGAATTCAAAATGATCCTCTTAGTTTACGTGCTAAAGGACTAGTTTCCAATGCAGCAGTGTTTGGAGGACGGACCAGATCAGAAGGTCTGACTTCATTGAGGGATTTAGCACATTGATAGTCTTATATTTGATAGCATTATGAGGAGGTAGTGGAAATGTTAAAAGGTCGTATACAGTTGCAGGAAATAGGCCACTGGGGACTCGGCTTGGGAACATGTATCTTCTGTCCACCCACACTTCCTCTCCCCCTCCCCCTTCCTCTCCCCCCTCCCTCCTCCTCCTCCTCCCCCTCCTCCTCCTCATCCTTCTTCTTCTTCTTCTTCTTCTTCTTCTTCTTCTTCTTCTTCTTCTTCTTCTTCTTCTTCTTCTTCTTCTTCTCCTCCTCCTTCTTCCTCTCTCTCTCTCTCTCTCTCTCTCTCTCTCTCTCTCTCTCTCTCTCTCTCTCTCTCCTCCCATCCCTTTCCCCATCTCTTTTCCCTCTCTGGCCACCATGAAGTGAGCAGTTTTGCACCACAATGACCTTCCTCTTCACTTCACCACAGTCTAGAAACACTCTGGCCAAATTTCCATGCCCTGATCCCTCTGTAACTATGAGCCAAAACCAAACATTTCCTCCTTTAAATTAACTTTCCACTCAAATGCACTGTCATGGTGGTAGTAAACTGACTGACACACAAAAGCATGTGGAGTGGTGGAAAGTAAAATAGGCAGGAGAAGTTCCTGTGCTATTCAGCCGCCAGTGCACTCCACAGGCGTAGGGTAGCCCTGTACCCTGACTCTGTGTTCACACCCCCACAATGTGATCCTGAATCGCTGCACCTGATTTTACAATTGCTTTTTCGTTGTTTTTTGTCTTGAGACAGGATCTTTCTCTGCAACCCATTCCAGTCCGGTCAGGAAATCACTATGTAGCTTAGGCTGGCCTCAACCTCACAGTGACCTCCCTCAGTCTCTGGGTGCTGGGATTCCCCTGGACAGCTAGAACTGCTTTCAGACAAATTCACTCAGAAGCAGGGTTGCAAACATGTCTCCTCTTATGCCAACTGTATCCCCCAAAGTGGCTGTCCACACCGCTGGCTTGAGGCCCCTGATACTGAGTTTGGCCCTGCAGGAATAATTATAATGGATTAATGGTGTCTGTAGAGGGGAACAGATGGAGAAAATGCCAGCAGGGGGCAGACTGAGCAAGTAGGGATGTCTCACAAGGCCACCTCTCTGACCTCCTCCGGGACCCCAGACCATGAGGCAGATTAATTCTTGCTCTCGGCTCACAGTGCATGCAGCATGAGCGACTGCTTTATCCTGCCTGATGACTCAAGCTCCATGTCCCCTTCCTCCAGTATAGTGTCAGGAGACACGAAGCCAGAAGAGAGTGCCAGCCCAGATTCCCTTTAGCAATGAATAAATGAAAGGATAGTATCATTATACAATGGAATGCTACTTGGACATAAAAAAGAAGTAAATCATGTCATTTGCAACAACGTGGATGCAACTGAAGAGTGTTATGTTGAATGAAACAAGGCGAGCAGCAGAAGTATCCCATACTCACAGAGAAGTTAAGATGGACTTTTAGGGACAGGGAAGGGAGGTATCTGGGGCGAGCAGAAGCAGGAGGGAGGCTCCAGGTAGGAGGGTAGATGGGTATCATCAATGCACAAAGCATGCATGTTCAGAGTGGATCCCACGCATCTGTGCCGCCTATGTGCATCAAATGCACATTCCACTCTCACCCAGTGCTGCCTAGTGACACACACACACTCACACATGCGCACAAACGCACACACAAAGGACTTGGCTAGACTGAGTGCTTTACCCCTCTGCTTTGCAGGAGAAAACTAGCAATGTTAAGACATTAAACAATTCATATTTGAGTCACATCTCCTCCTCTGTAGGAAAGACACCACTATCATATAAAAGTGAACGGGGGGCCTCAGATTCTCTACATGGCCTGTGTGCCTGTCTGACCACAAACAAAGCTGCTGTTGCTCCACTTCGGGTCAATTAGATATACTGCAAGGTCCCTGGCAGTGAGTTGTTATGTACCGGTTCTCGGGTGAGTTTAATATGTATGGAAATCCCTTTATCTAAGTATCAGTTCTTTCCACCGGTAAATGAAATATCAGGGTCCTAAATTTTATTTTTTTTATTTGTTTTTTTTATTGTTTTTTTATTTTGGAATGGAGATCACATGTACCCCACAATGGTCTCAGCCTCACTCAGCCTCATTCATATGTAACCCCTAAGTGCTGGGATCACCACGAGTGCATGTGTTATGGTGCCCAGTGCTGGGGCTCAACCCAAGAGCTACATGCATGCTTAGCAAGGACTCGGTAAGCTGAGCTACATTTCCCAGATTCCCTGCTGGGTTTTTTGGGGTTTTTTTTTTTTTTTTTTTTTTTTTTTGGTTTTTTCAAGCTTTGTCTTTGAAACCAGCACCTTCTTTAAGACATATTAAGGTTTGGCTTGTTGCTTGTCTTTGAATGCTAAGTACTGGTCCTGTTTGCACCCAAGGATGAGGAGATTCTCATTTAGACCCAAGTGATGCTATGGAACCTTGCCTCCAAGTTATCCCTGAATGGTGAATGACAACACCTACAGTCTATAGCTGGGCAGAAAAGAGGTGGGGGGGAGGGGGTAGTTCCCAAGCTTGGGGTTAGAGGAGGACCAGGAGGGATAGAAAGATGGTGGAGAGAGGAAGAGAAGTCATGAAGAGGTAGGTGAGTCATGAAAACATGGCTATGGGGGCTGGCCAGTTGGAGTTAAGAGCTGCCCAAATGGAACATAGCAAGTTATAACTCAGAGTTATTGATGGGGAAGTAGATTCTAATAGCTTAGAGTAGATATTTGCCCAGTTCTAGTGTGTTAAAGGCTTATTATAAATGTAAGAATTGTGTGTCTTTTGTCTGTGAACTGAAGGATCAAAGGCAGGGTAGAAACCCGTGATTGAGACTAAATAATAATGTCTATATATAATCTCAATAATAATTGAGATTAAATATTTTCTACCATAAATATGGGGCATTGATCCTCAGAGACTGCTCTGCAAAAATAAATAAATAAATAAATAAATAAATAAATAAATAAATAAAGCATCTAGGAGAATTAGCAAACAGGATACAAGACTGGATAAAACAACATTACAAATCACCCTGGTGGACCTAAGGCAGTGGGAGACTTAAGAAGACGTCACTAGGGTTTGCTTTTTCCTCTCTATTACCTGGAGGGGAAAGGAGTAGGCAGGGGTGCCTGAGCTCTGAGTACTTAGCTGTGTTTGGCACAGCTTGGCACACTTGTGCTTGTCTTTGCTCTCTGACATAGTGAGAAGTAAATGCCTCACTTTGGAGATCCTGTTTTGATTTGATTTGTTTGTCTGTTTGCTTTTGTTTTTTAAGATTTATTTATTATATATATTTGAGTACACTGTCACTGTCCTCAAACATATCAGAAGAGGGCATTGGATCCCGTTACCAATGGTTGTGAGCCACCATGTGGGTTCTGGGAATTGAACTCAGGACCTCTAGAAGAGTAGTCAGTGCTCTCAACCACTGAGCCATCTCTCCAACCCCTGGAGATGCTGTTTTATGGCTGTGCTTTTGCTCTCAGTCTTGGTTGTTTCATCCCATGCATCATAACAAGATGGCTTCTGTTTCTAGCTGAAGAAAGAGAGATGTGTGTGTACGGGGGGGAGGGGGGGCGGGTGTCAGCTTTTCCTCAACAGTGAGAAAATAGCAGATGGAAGCAGGAAGGCCTTGTTATAACTCACTGCATCAGCGGTGTCTGTCCATAACCACTTATTACCATCTCGGGGCCCATGGCATGGGACAGAAAGAACACCAGATTGGGGGATGCATAGAAAAGATGCTGGGAAGCAGAGAAAACCAGAGAAGGGGGTGGAAGGCAGGAGAGAGAGCCTCAGTGTCACCCCTCCAATGATCTATTTCCTCCCATCAGACCCCACCTCCTCCTGGCTCTTTCAGCTACAGAGCCAACAAATTAAACCATCCAATGAGATCAGTGCCCTCCTGACTGTTTTAGTCAGGTTTTCTATTCCTGCACAAACATCATGACCAAGAAGCAGGTTGGGGAAGAAAGGGTTTATTCAGCTTACACTTCCATACGGCTGTTCATCACCAAAGGAAGTCAGGACTGGAACTCAAGCTGGAGTTGATGGAGAGGCCATGGAGGGATGTTTCTTACTGACTTGATCAGCTTGCTTTCTTAAAGAACCCAAGACTACCAGCCCAGAGATGGTACCACCCACAAGGGGCCCTCCCACTGGATCACTAATTGAGAAAATGCCTTACAGCTGGGTCTCATGGAGGCATTTCCTCAACTAAAGCTCCTTTCTCTGTGATAACTCCAGCCTGTATCAAGTTGACACACAAAACCAGCCAGTACACTGACCAATAAGCACTGAACAAAGCCTTCAATTCATGAGCTTGTTTATGGTATCTTTTTTATTATTATTTAAAAATTTTTAATTAGGTATTTTCTTCATTTAAATTTCAAATGCTATCCCAAAAGTCCCCCATACCCTCACCCCACACACACACACTCCCCTACCCTCACCTACCCACACACACTCCCACTTCTTGGCCCTGGCATTCCCCTGTACTGAGGCATATAAAGTTTGCAAGACCAAGGGGCCTCTCTTCCCAATGATGGCCAACTAGGCCATCTTCTGTTACATATGCAGCTAGAGACACGAGCTCCAGAGGTACTGGTTAGTTCATATTGTTGTTCCACCTATAGGGTTACAGACCCCTTTAGCTCCTTGGGTACTTTCTCTAGTTCCTCCATTGGGGGCCCTGTGTTCCATCCAATAGCTGACTGTGAGCATCCACTTCTGTGTTTGCCAGGCACCGTATAGCCTCACAAGAGACAGCTATATCAGGGTCCTTTCAGTAAAATCTTGCTGGTGTATGCAATGGTGTCAGCATTTGGAGGCTGATTGTGGGATGGATCCCCGGGTGTGGCAGTCTCTAGATGGTCCATCTTTTCATAGCTCCAAACTTTGTCTCTGTAACTCCTTCCATGGGTATTTTGTTCCCAAATCTAAGAAGGGGCAAAGTGTCCACACTTTGGTCTTCGTTGTTCTTGAGTTTCATGTGTTTTGCAAATTGTATCTTGTATCTTGGATATTCTAAGTTTCTGGGCTAATATCCACTTATCAGTGAGTACATATCATGTGAGTTCTTTTATGATTGGGTTACCTCACTCAGGATGATACCCTCCAATTCCATCCGTTTGCCTAGGAATTTCGTAAATTCATTCTTTTTAATAGCTGAGTAGTACTCCATTGTTTATGGTATCTTAGGGATTCATTGCCGTGAAGAGACACCATGACCATGGCAACTCTTAGCTAACATTTAATTGGGACCAGCTTATAGTTTCAGAGTCCATTATCTTCATGGTGGGAAGCATGGCAGCTTACAGGAGCCGAGAGTTCTACATCTTGATCTGAAGGCATACAGGAGGAGACTGGATTCTGCACTGGGTAGAGCTTGATCATATATATGATCTCATAGTGTGTCGCCAGTGATGCACTTCCTCCAACAAAGCCACACCTACTCAAAAAGTGCCATTCCCTATGGCCAAGTATTAAACACATGAATCTATAAGAGCCAACCTATCCAAGTCACCACAAGGGGATTGATTGTGTTACTTTCTGTTGTTGTGATAACACACTAACTAAAAGTAAATTGAAAAGGGGGAGTGTTTATTTCATCTTACAGGATACAGACCACCACTGAGGGAAACCAGGACAGGAACTCAAGACAGGAATCTGGAGAGAGGAACTTAACCAGAGGCTGTGGAAGGTACACGGCTTCATGGCTTACTCCCAGGTTACTCACATGCAGCTACTTTTCTTCTGCAGCCCAAGACTCCTTGCCCAGAGGTGGCACCACCCACAGTGGGCTGGGTTCTCCTACATCAATCATAAATCGAGAAAATACCCTACAGACTTATCCATGGGCCAGTCTGATGGAGGTAGTTCCTCAATTGAGGTTCTCCCTTCCAGGGTGACTCTAGTTTGTGTCATGATGACAAAAACTAACTGCCACAGAGATATTTCCTATCCAGACCATAATAGCATATATTAACAAAATGCAGGTATAATTTGAAGCTATTACAGTGTAGATAAGGTATCGTAAAAATAGCTGGAGATGGGCTGGAGAGATGGCTCAGCAGTAAAGAGCACTGACTCCTCTTCCAAAGGTCCAGAGTTCAATTCCCAGCAACCACATGGCTCACAACCCTCTGTAAAATAAGATTTTCATTTCCTAAAAAAAAAAAAAAAAATTGCCAAAAATAGCTGGAGATATGACCAGCAGCTATTTATTCCAAGTTCCCTCTTGACCATCCCACAAATCAGCATTCCATGTCCCTTGACTCTTAGGAAGATACAACAAACATAAGCATACACTATAGATAGCTGGAATCACCATTCCAACCACACCTGGACCTAAATTAGCTCTGTCCCAGGCTGATCTTAACTCATTTGGATCTGCCTGGCTTCGTATCTTTCTATCAAGCTGGCTCATAGTGCAGCTGCCTCTGTTCCTTTGGATCTGTGAAGCTCCTTATACAACACATACTACATCCTTATATATAAATGAGCCAAGTTGGTTCACTAGAAAGGAGATAATGTGGATCAGACTTGAGTGACCCCAGCTAGGAGTTCCCTAGGCCAGCTAACCCTAACCGGCTCAGAGGATAACTGGCCACAGATGCCAAGAAAGCTCAGCCAAGACCAGAAAATTAATCAGTTAAACAGCCCAAATTACTGACCCAGAACACTGCTTGCTAATAATTTCTCTTTTAAACCACCAACTTTCAGGTATTGTACAGCAAGAACTAACACGGGCAGAGATTATTTTTATGTCTTTAATGCTCAGCAAGGTACATGATACAATATGAGATTTGATACATAAGTGTTAAATAAATTCATTCATGTAACTGGCCAATGGTTTGCATTTAAGTTTAGCACTGTTCAGGGTATGGTGGAAACAATACCATTTTTCCTGAAGCTATAGAAATGGGAACATTTCAGAACTCTGCCCTTTTTGGCAACAATAATGTCTAAGGTACTGGGTAACAGCTGGAAGATGGGTGGCCCCTACTGTGATGTCTGAGGCCAAACTTATAATTTTCTAAAGAATCCAAACCTAAACCAGATGTTAAAACAAAAACTAGAATAACATATGTGTCCAGCTGGAGATATGAATCAATAAAACATAGAATGGTTATTTAGCCCATTTTTATTTTTTATTCTGGTTTACTTTGTATATGTCTGTGTGTGTGGTGTATGTATGTATATGTGTATATGTGCTGTGTGTGTATGTGTGTGTGGTGTATGTATGTATATGTGTATATGTGCTGTGTGTGTATGTGTGTGTGGTGTATGTATGTATATGTGTAGTGTGTGTGTGTGTAGTATGTATGTATGTGTGTATATATATATATATACATATATATGGTGGGTGGGAGTGTATGTATGTATATGTGTGGTATGTATAAGTGTCCATGTACTAAGATGCCTGTCCAGAAAGTTGACAGCTTTATCCAGTGGCATAGTCTGAGTCTGGAAGAGACAGCACCATGGATAAGATGTTTGGAACATTAAATGAGGCCTCCCTAACCATCTCCTACAGAAACCTTCCCAGCCCAGGTAGAAAGCATGCAAATCTAAGCCTTGCACCCTGCCTCCTGATGGCCCAGGGATGTAGAGAAAGCCACTGGGTGCCTTGCTTCTATGTAGGGCTACTCTACAATCATTTCATGTCAGCAATTCATAGTTGATCCCTACCATGGGCTTTGCCCCAGCAGAACTTGCCAGCACTGTGGCAGCTGCTGAAACCTCTCTCCCGTGAGGAAGCAAGCTGCGGTACAGGGGAGAGATTTGCTGGAGAAGCTAGAGCTTTCTTCAGGGAATATCTATGGTCATGAAAAATCAACTGCTCCCCAGAGATAGAATTGTGTGGGATGCCACACCCATCTCAGGATTCCAGATTCTTGAGACAGTTCACATAAGCTGCCCTGCTGCTATGGATGGTCCAGGAGATCCTTACATTTGAGAGAACCTGGAGTAGTTCCATGGGATCCTGGAACAATAGAGACAGGTCTGCAAGAGAAGGGGAAAGAAGCCTGCCGGAGCCCAAAACACTTCATCAGAGTGAGGCATGAAGAGTAGACCACTCTGCCACCCTCCTGTAAGAAGCGGGCTTTGAGAAGTCATCCACTGCTCCCTGCAGGGCATTCAAGGAGTCCTAAGACTGAAGGCCACTGTGGCTTATTCACTATGGAGGAGCAGGCTCTAACAATCAATGCTTGGCATCCATCTGGTCTTCAAGTCCTGGCTCAGGAGTTCCATCTTGTGAAGCTCTCTGGGTAGAAAGCAGAAAGAAGTGTGAGAAGAAGCTAACAAAGGGGAGCGTGCAGGGAAGGGCATAGAGGAACATGAAGGGCCGGGGTGATCCCAAGAATTACCAAGTGGCTGAAGCTTACCTGCCATGGTAATAGCAAGCAGTTGGCATAAATGATGGAAAGGCCAGCCAGATTGCCCTAGGGAATCTAAATCTCTCATTCCCTCTCCTCTGAGGGATGGGGATGGGGATGCATGCATATGGAAGCCAAAGGACAGCCAAACTTGGGTGTCATTCATCGGGACCATAATCCTTGAGTTTTGGGGGCTTTTTATACATGTATTTTTTTGAGACAGTGTCTGTCATTTGACCTGAAGCTCACCAAGGAGGCTAGCCTAACAGGCCAATGGACCCTAGGGATCTATCTGACTGTCTCCCCTCCAGTGTCTGGGATTACAAGTAGATGCCATCACACTGGTTTCCCGAGTGGGTTCTGGGAACAATGTCGGGTCCTCAAATGGCATGCATTCTGGTCACATTTCCTGTTCCTATAAAAAAATATTCCAATCAAGAGTAATTTAGGGGAAATTTCATCATAGAGTGTACAGTCCATCGTTGTGGAAAGTCAAGGCAGGAACTCAAAGTAGGAACTTGAAGGTAGACATGTTGGTGTTCCATACAACATTATCTCTGACACAGGAACTCACTCATAGCCAAGGAAGAACAGCAGAAACACAGAAGAATGCTGCTTCCTGGCTCACTATACCTCATACTCTACTAGCTCTCTTAGGTAGCTCAGGACCACTTGCCCAGGGAATGGTGCCACCCACAGTGGGCTGAGCCTTCCTGCATCAATTAGCAACCAAGACTTTGCCCTGTCTTCATGCCCATAAACCAATTTTATCTGAGCAAGCTTCCCACTGAGATTTCTGTCTCAGGTGACTCTAGGTTCTATCAAGTTGACAGAGCTAACTGGGCCACATGTCAAACACTTTGATAAATGAACTATATATCTCAGGTCTTTAAATTTTCTCTTGAAAGTAATATGAGCTTTCATTCTGAGTTGGAAAAGGACACTCTGGCACACAGAGCTCCTGGCTCACAGAGAATGTTCAGACACTATTGGATGAATGCATTCAAAAGCAAATGAATTTGGCTCTTAATAGTCCATTAATTCGGGGAGATTTTTTGGTCAGCTTTTAGTTATATTCCTAAAAGCAGCTGCTGCTCGTTGAATGATTATTAGAAGCACTGTCTCACTGTCTCATGTTTGGCTGAACACTGAGAATATAGGAAAATTAAGATTGATGGCTGGCTCCCACACTCAGAAATTTTAATTTAATTGATCTGGGTTCTTCCTGACACTGTTATTTAAAAACAAGCAAATTCCTCCAGTCGTTCAAATGAATGGACTGTCAGTGTTAAGGCCCTCTGCTTCACCTGTTTATTCTCACAGCACCTGCATGACATGGTCATTCATTATCACAGGTTGTGCACAGGAGAACAGAGAGGAGAACTCTCCAAAGCTGACCAAAAATTTCCCAGAACTGATGGACTGTTAAGAGCCCAATTCATTTCCTGGGAGAATAATTTGGCCATAACCACATAGTTTAGTAAGGAGCAAGTTTAGGACTTGATGCCAGCATGGATGTCAGACAGACATCCATTCTTGTATAAGAAAGCCACTGATGGGGCTGGTGAGATGGCTCAGTGGGTAAGAGCACTGACTGCTTTTCTGAAAGTCTTGAGTTCAAATCCCAGCAACCACATCATGGCTCACAACCACTCATAATTAGGTCTGACGCCCTCTTCTGGTGTGTCTGAAGTCAGCTACAGTGTACTTATGTATAATAATAAATAAATCTTTGGGACTGAGCGAGCAGGGCCGGCCGGAGTGAGCAGAGGTCCTAAAAATTCAATTTCCAGCTATACAGTATAGCTTTGGAAGTCTTGATTCTACCAGGTAATTGGGTGTTGAAATGGCTGACCGTGGGCTGTGTGGGGCTTTGTGTGCAAAAGGAACTGGGGGATGGGGAAGTGGCTGCTAGAAAGATGGTCCAGCATGGCTGGAGAGTTGGCGGGAGTGTACTCACATACATAAAATAAATAAATAAATCTGAGAGAAAGAAATAAATAAATCTGAGAGAAAGAAAGAAAGAAAGATTAATTTTGTTGTTTAATTATTTTATACTGTTTATTTACAACAAAAATAATTCTTTTAGATGAATTTTGGAACATGCAATAACTTGTGAAAGACAAAGGCTGAGAAATACACACCCAGGTAGAGAGTATGAGCTAGGCTTGCATAGAACATCATAGTTTGGCATGCTTAACACGGGGGAATGGGGACAGTGTGTCTATACCACGACAATTGAAACCGTTCTGGTCAAGACAAAGAGGAAGGTGCCAGAATTCAACTGAGGAAGGTTGGAAGGGTTGATGCTGACAACCCCTTCCCATGCTCCTGTCAGTCCAGGAGGCTGCTCTTTTAATAATTCTTTGTTTCCTTCCAAAGGACAAAGCACGTTTTATACACAGACACTTCAGTCAGCAGTTGCAGTAGTGACTTCAGAAGTGAGGGAGGGGACAGGAAAAATAGTGTTGTTGTTGTTGTTGTTGTTGTTGTTGTTGTTGCTTGTCATGGTTTTCCTCCTTCTCCAATATGTTGAGCTAATAAAGCGAGGAAAGACAACGGATTGATAAATGGCAGGGATGTGTCCCTGCAGGAAGGCACAGGAGTGAACCCTGTGTGCAGTCACCACCTTGCTCTCAGCATCCAGAGGGCAGCAGGGTAGGGACGGGGAAACACCTGCTCAGTTCACTGTTGCTTGAGACCTAACTCAGCCCTATAATTCTCCCCGCAGATTAATCTTATCCTTGTGAATCCTCTTTTGGGTTACAAAACACAGTACAACTCGATCAAGACTCGGCAAAAACAATAGCCGGGCGTGGTGGCGCACGCCTTTAATCCCAGCACTCGGGAGGCAGAGGCAGGTGGATTTCTGAGTTCGAGGCCAGCCTGGTCTACAAAGTGAGTGCCGGGACAGCCAGGGCTACACAGAGAAACCCTGTCTCGAAAAACCAAAAAAAAAAAAAAAAGACTCGGCAAAAACAAAACCCAAAAACTTATGAAAGACAGGAAAAATGAAGTAAAATGAGCTAGCACAGGAAACTGGACCTCACAGGCCCCAACAGGCTTCAGGAAGGAATAGAAAAGTTGTGGAGGCTGTGTGTCATGTCTGACCCCTGCCCTTATTTTCTACCACTAGGCAGACCCCATCCAGACACTCCCCTGCTCCAGTCGGTAGACTGAGGGACAGAGCCACTACAAGGCATGCTACATACAAACAACCATACAGCCCTCTTTTCCAGATTCCACGACCCACTTTGAGTTGTGGCATTTCTTGGCCTGGTTAGCTGGGCTTGGAGAGATAGGTGGTAAAACGGTTACAAAACCCAAGCCAGGCCCAGTCTCCCTCTCTCTGCCTCCTGCCTTCAGATCAGGATATAAATTCACAGCCACTGCTCCAGATCATGCCTGCCTGCCTGTCTGCTGCCACACTTCCTTTCATGGTCATGCTTACAACTGTAAGCAAGACCCCTAATTAAATGTTTTCTTCTATAGTGCCTGGGTCACGGTGTCTCTTCCCAGCAATGGAATAAGAACTAAGACAGACAAGTTAGCGTGGAGCAAAACTGGAATTTATTAGAAAGAGCTAAGAAGCACAAGTATTAGGGAAAGAGAGAGATGGTTACAAAAAGGACAGTACACACCCAAGTGTGGGCGGGCTTCCCAGGAGAGAGTTACTCTCAACCCACGCACTTCAGGAGAACACCATGGACACCATCCTTGAAAACATCCCCAGAGATGGTGAAGAGATCTTGTTAATCCTACCAGGTGAGAATAAGACCACACCACAATATATGACCCAAACTTGAGACCAAATTTGTTAAATACTAATCAGGACAATGACCACTGGCTAGGTCCAAACCTGAGATTCCCAGAGAATGGCTTCGAATTTCATTAGTCAGGTGCTTACAAAGTCAAAACCTATACTTCCTGGCTTCATCCAATCTGAGGCAAGCATACCTCCGAAGTACTTCCTCCACACGTACCTCCTACCTATATGTGTTCAAACATACCCTGTGCTGTTGGAGCAACGGAACTTGTTCACAAGAGGGGAAACACATAGCTTGCTATCTTACAACAACCTCCAACGTTTCAGGAAGTTACTTGTCCTTGCGCAAGTGGGGCTTACGGGTTAGAGGCATTTTTGCTTTATAGATCTCTTAAGCACAGTGATTTAAACTGATAACATAACTTCAGCCCTTGCAATCTTTTGGCCTCTTGCTGTGGCTCCTTCAGGCTGGGAGAATGTTCAAGTCACATCCAAGCTGTTCTCAGAATGCTCCATATGAAGTACTGAGTAACCTGAGCTGAAGCAACAAAAAAACGTCAGTATCCAGGCGCGTTTTCAGGATTTTCCCTGTCCAATCGCATTAGGGCAGTGAAGGCCTGTGATTGGACAGGGAAAAGGAAGGCGGGGTTAAGAGTTGCGGAGACAGGGAGCCTCTCTGGGTAGGAGAAGAAGGAAGATGGCTGGGAACGTGAACCCGAGTAGCATTTACCAGCCACAAATAGCTATGATTTCACAAGGTTAGAACTATTGGATAAAGCTTTTATCATTATCAATTGGCTCTGAAATTATTGTATTGGCATCTTGTAAATTATAGTATTATTGATACATAAATCTGATTGGTTAATTAAGCTTTGGAAGTCTTGATTCTACCAGGTGATTGGGTGTTGAGATGGCTGACGGTAGTCTGCGTGGGGCATTGTGTGGTAACGAGAGGAACTGGGGGTGTGGGGAGTGGCTGCTGGCGGGAGCCCTGTGGTCCAGCATGGGCGGAGAGTTGGTGGGAGCCTGGTCCGGCCCCGCAGATAGTTAGCGGGTTCATTTTTTAACATTTCCCACAACACAGGGACTCAAATATTTTCTCTTCTTTTAAACCATCATTGCTGTTATGTATTTGTAGAGAATGGGGAGATGGCCACCTGTCGAATGAAAGGTCAAGGTTAATGCTCCTCCATCATGAGGCGATGTTCTAGATCCTGGCTTCACCAGAGCTGCAGGAGGTTAAACTACACACTGAAGGTCTCCTCTCCAGAGTGTCCAGTTCTGCCAGTCTCTGTGGGGTCTGCCCATTTGCATTTGGATGAGTTTCCAGCTCGAGTTGGCACTGTTCCACTGCATGTCTGGAATTTCATTTCTGAGACCCACTAAAGATGAAGCTAGCTGCCCTCTTGTTTAAATAAACCACATATTAGCCGTTTGCAGGTAAACAAGACCAAAAGAACCACCTACTTATGCCCCGGTTTTTCATTGCCCCAAGTCTTAGATATGTTGGAAAAGAATAATTGTGGTCCTGCCCAAAGGAGCACACAAGAATAAAGTTACCCAGCAAGGCGAGTTACCACTCTACTGCAAAAGAGTGTGAGTGGCAGAACCCAAACCAGGCTTTGGGGCGCATACAGCCAAGATGGCCTCTGCTTTTTATTCCTGATGTAGGTAGTAATTTTGTTTCATCTCACCAGTGGGAGCTCAACTTCACAGTTTGCCCCGATTGAATAATCTATGCAAAGGGGAATGGGGTGGGGGTTCAGGATATGTGGGCTCGAAACAGACCAAGGACTCATCACAATGAACATTCCCAAGTCAAGATGTATGGACAAAAGGGTATACCATGGGACACACTGACACACACTACAGCTTCCACAACAAGATTTTTTTTAACTCTATTTTATTTTATTTTATTTTGAGGGGGAGATTGCAAGGGCAGAGAGTGGATACAAAGGGACAGAGAGATGAGTGGAATTGGGTGCATGGCATGTTGGTTTTGTTTTGTTTTTTCAAGAAAGAAAAAGAATGATGTACAGAACAAACACACACACACACAGGGAAATGGGCAAAGAGAGCTTTTTTTTGTTGCGGGTGTTCTTAGATCAGTCAGGAGCATAGCAGATGACAGTCCTTTGTTCATCCTCCTTGGTGGCCAAAGATGTTTTATGCCTAAAACATATTTTTAAAAAATCAGATGAAATCAAATCCAGACAGTGCAGCACCAGAGGAGGAAGCCAGAGACCTGTGTTTCTCCATGCCATGCCGCACAGTAGGGGTAGAGAAAGATGCCCACAGACCTGCCCTCTGCCCCACAGCATGGGTGGACCATAGAAACCTGTTTGCCAGAGAACATCACCTAGGGACTCAGAAGCTGAGTGGCCAGCCTGCAGCAGGAGCCACCACAATGTGAGTATATGATGGATAGATGGGAGAGAAAGACACCTTGTCCAGCATTGCGAGGAGAAATGGAACTGGAGGGTGGAGAGGAGCAGCCTGCTGTGAGTGACCAGCCCTGCCACCTGGGGCCATGGCAAGGTCCCACCCCAGCTGCTGCTGAGGGCCATGTCTGAGTCCATAGCTATAAAGTGACGGGGTCAGTGTCGATGGCTCATATTAGCACTAGAGAACATGGGGGACAGCCCTGATGGGGCCCAAAGGCCTCGAACCAGACCAATGACTCATTGCAATGAGCATTGGCAAGTAAAGATGTATAAACAGAGGGATATACTGTGGAAAACACTGTGACATACTACAGTTTCCATGATGAGATGTTTCCTATGCTCTGTGTGTGTGTGTGTGTGTGTGTGTGTGTGTGTGTGTGTGTGTGTGTTGTTGTTGTTGTTGTTGTTGTTGTTGTTGGGTAGGGAGGTTGCAGGAGTGAACAGTGGATATGAGGGGTCAGGGAGATAATTGGGACTCAGGTACATGCTGTGAAACTCACAAAAAGTCAAAACGAAATTAAAAACAAAAATTACCCTCTATCCCTCTCATCCCTACCCCAGCAGGGTAACCACTGCTCTACTTTCTGTAAGAAAAAAAAAATGCACAAAAGATACAAATAAGCCCTTTACAGAAGAACTAAAAAAGGCCAGTCAGCTTCTGAGGAGGTTCAGTCTCAACAGCAGTCAAGAAAATTTAGGCAAAGTCCACAAAGAAGCGATACTGCCTGTCAGCCACAGAGGCCTCGGTGCTATGAGACCTGCTTAGCAGGTGTCTTAGTCAGAGTTTCTATTCCTGCATAAACATCATGACCAAGAAGCAAGTTGGGGAGGAAAGGGTTTATTCAGCTTACACTTTCATACTGCTGTTCATCACCAAGGAAGTCAGGACTGGAACTCAAGCAGGTCAGAAAGCAGGAGCCGATGCAGAGGCCATGGAGGGATGTTCTTTACTGGCTTGCCTCCCCTGGCTTGCTCAGCCTACCCTCTTATAGAACCCAAGACTACCAGCCCAGGGATGGTCCCACCCACAAGGGGCCTTTCCCCCTTGATCACTAATTGAGAAAATGCCTTACAGTTGGATCTCATGGAGGCATTTCCTCAACTGAAGCTCCTTTCTCTGTGATAACTCCAGCTGTGTCAAGTTGACACAAAAATAGCCAGTACAATCACTAATTGAGAAAATGCCTTACAGTTGGATCTCATGGAGGCATTTCCTCAACTGAAGTTCCTTTTTCTGTGATAACTCCAGCTGTGTCAAGTTGACACAAAACTAGCCAGTACAGCAGGGCATGGAAAATTGGTACTACCAAGAATTGCTGATAATAGAAATTAGCACAGGGGCCCTGTATGAAGCTATAATCTCTCCAGGAAATCTACACTGCTGGTGAGAACAGCCCCAAAACTTTGGCTGCAGAAGAGTGGCTGTCTCCCTGGAAAAGGTTAACCTCACAGATTGAGCTCTTAGCATAACTCAGCTCAGATCTAACTGTGCATTCTTTAACTTCTGCTTCACACTGTCCATAAACTGCAACATTGCTCCAGGCAAGACGGAAAGAAACCAAGAATGTTTCTCTCTTATAAAAATGATTATTAATATATATATTAATTAAAGCTAGAAATTAATATGGTGACAGTTATCAACTAGTACCCCCTCCCCCCAAATAACAACCCAGAAACCTTTATTTCAAAGCTTAGGCCTTGGTCTGAATAGATGGCTCAGCGGTTAAGAGCACTGACTGCTCTTCTGAAGGACCTGAGTTCAAATCCCAGCAACCACATGGTAGCTCACAACCGTCCATAATGAGATCCGATGCCCTCTTCTGGGGTGTCTGAAGACAGCTACAGTGTACTTAGATATAATAGATATAGATAGATAGATAGATAGATAGATAGATAGATAGATATTTAAAAAAAAAAAAAAGCTTAGGGTTTAGCTGAGCAGCCTCTCAACTATTTTATCTAGGTTAACCTGACCATCTGGCCTCATCCAGCCTCATGGTTAGCTATACCTTCCAGGCCTGTAGTCACATCCATCTCCTCTGATGTCTTCTGGAGAAAGGGCCTTCCTCTTTCTTCTTCCCAGAGTTCATTTCTCCCTCCCAGGAAGTCCTGCCTATCTCTCTTTGCTACCCAACGGGGAACAAGGTTGGTGCAACAAAAGCTAGTTTTCGTGAGAAGTCAACCATCTTGGGGCAACCAGATAGAGAATTTTGCGTTTGAATACATCGTGGCACAGACCAACCCCAATACTCTCGAACTCAATGTGTAAATAAATCCATTCCTGTCGCCTTTCACCTGCCTCTGAGAAAGCAGTGAATGGCAGAGCTGTCACTCTGATTACAACATCACTTTTTCATAAATAACAATTTCCTGTCTGTGGGTAAGGTGAAAGATACACATCTCACTTATCCTCTAGTAATTGTGTCTCAGGAGGATATCCCCGGGGTCACACAGACAACAACGTGTAAGTAACTCAGCAAGGCAGCTTAGATTTGCTAACGGGAGCACAAGGATGCAAACTTGGCAAGCAAGGACCAGAGTGGGATGCCCACGTGTGTTAGGATAAGGATGATGTCTGAATCATCTCAACGGTAGAGCTTGACCTCACAATGCGACACAATTAGCTAATTCACAATCAGTGGGACCAGGAGGATGTGACAGAGAGTCAAGTCTCAGGAACTCCTGGCATCCAGGGTTGGAGCAAACAGACACATACACAAGGGTTTCACAAGATGAGGGAGGTTTATGGAGTTCTTGCCCTTGACAGGACAGCCGTTGTTGATGGAAAAAGACTGATTTTTACAGTTTAGAAAACATCTTGTCCTTTTGTGCCAAGAGACATCTAAGACAGTCCTGAGAGACAACACTCACAGTAACAAAGGCTGCTCTGTCTATTGACAGTGAGGAATGGAGACACTACTATATTTACTTAGGGATAATTAGTTCACCAGGGAGGCTGGGTGAACTGTGACAGCACACATCGGTAAGAGGGAGCCCATGAAAGATGATGGGCAAACAAGTCATAGATGGGACCTAGTGTGAGACCCCGTTTACACAAGTTCAAAGCAGGGGGCCTATGGCTGCACAGAGGGTACCCTGGGGGCGGGGCTGGAGGGAAAGAGACTGACTTTCAAGATGGCTCAAAACAAGGGGTTGGCTGGGACATAGACTTTAAGTGTTAAAACAGCAGGGGCTGAGCAGGGCTTCCCAGTACATAGGTTGGAAGAGATGAGTCATGTTTTGTTTTGTTTTGTTTTGTTTTGTTTTGTTTTGTTTTGTTTTGTTTTGTTTTGTTTTGTTGGGAGGGGGGTTGGTTTGGGTTTTTTTGTCTCATTTTGTTTTGTCTTTCTGCGTATAAGTATTTGGCCTGCATGTTTGTCTGTGCATCACATGTGTGCCTAATGCCTGCAGAGGCCAGAAAAGATCCCAGATGCTCTGGAACTGGAGTTAAAGACAGTTATAAGTAGCCATGTGGGTGCTGGGAATAAAACCTGGGTCCTCTCCAAGGGCAGCCAGTGCTCTAAATCACTGAACTATTTTTCCCAGTTCTTGCATTTTGTTCTTGGTATTATTCTTTGGGCCTTTAAAAGATATATGTATGTCACATAAACATTTATATATGTTATTATTTACCAGTTTTTGAAAGCAAAGCCATCTGACTCTCAAGGGCTGAGCAAGGGAAACGTGCACAGACTTCCGAGCCACAGAAGTGGAGGACGTGTGTCACGTGACCTCTGCAATTTGACTCACACGCTAAGCTTCACATGGTGCAAATCAGTGCGTATCATAAAGCGCCCTGAATGTGATCCTGGGTGGTTTTATTATAATGCCAATTTTAAAAGAGGGGGAAGAAGATAACAGTGAAAAAGTATTTTCGATCTCCAAAGTACACTAGGGACACGAGGTTTTCAAATCTGCTAAAGATGATTCTATTAATTGCTATCAAGTGCTAAGAAGCACTGGGTTGAAATGAGGTCTATGTCTTAAAAATTATAAAACACCCACCCCCTTGCCTTTCATACTCTGAAGCACGCATGGCTGAATAGAGACTGTGGATGATGGGAGGAGAGGGAAATCGCTGCCTCTTGCTCTTTCCCACCCAAGAAACTTGTGACAAGAGGCAGACAGCTTTCTGCCTCACATTCCAAAGCTCAGGAAAATGGAACGATAAGGGAACTGAGGGAGTGTTCCCCTCAAAGGAATAATGTGACAGAAGCCAGGCAGTCAGTCCATTCAAAGTAGAATGTGTTGGAAGGTTGGCCAATGGATTTCCGAGTTTAAAGGAAGAACAATTCCCCTCCTAAGATGTGGCGATATAGTCTTATGAAATCATTGCTTACATTCTAAGACACTGAAACTTTTGCTTGACCTCAAAGCCAGAGTTTACCTACATCTTGAAGTCATTTAAGAGTTAAGACTGTGCCGGGCAGTGGTGGCGCACACCTTTAATCCCAACACTTGGGAGGCAGAGGCAGGTGGATTTCTGAGTTCAAGGCCAGCCTGGTCTACAGAGTGAGTTCCAGGACAGCCAGGGCTACACAGAAAAACCCTGTCTCAAAAAAAAGGAGAGAGAGAGAGTTAAGACTGCAGCCAAAGCCGGGCATGGTGGCGCATGCCTTTAATCCCAGCACTCGGGAGGCAGAGGCAGGCAGATTTCTGAGTTCGAGGCCAGCCTGGTCTACAAAGTGAGTTCCAGGACAGCCAGGGCTATACAGAGAAACCCTGTCTCGAAAAAACAAAAAACAAAAAAACAAAAAAAAGACTGCAGCCAGTTGTGATGGCACACGCCTTTAATCCCAGCCCTCAGGAGGCAGAGGTAGGTAGATCTCTTATGAGTTCAAGTCCAGCCTGGTCTACAAAGGAAGTCCAAGACAGCTAGGGCTCCATTACACAGAAAAACCTTGTCCTGGAAAAAATAAAAGATAAAACTGCTAACCTGCTGAGTACTAAGCCTGTTTGTTTATCCTGCCTTTAAGAGAACAATGTATACCGGGTGGTGATGCATGCTTTTAATTCCAGCACCAAGGAGGCAGAGGTAGGTGGACCACTGAGTTTGAGGCCAGCCTAGTCTACAGAGCAAGTTACAAAAGAGCCAAGGTTACACAGTGAAACCTTGTCAAAAAAACAAAAACAAGGGGCTGGTGAGATGGCTCAGTGGGTAAGAGCACCCGACTGTTCTTCCAAAGGTCCGGAGTTCAAATCCCAGCAACCACATGGTGGCTCACAACCATCCTTAACGAGATCTGACTCCCTCTTCTGGAGTGTCTGAAGACAACTACAGTGTACTTACATATAATAAATAAAAAAAAAAAAAAAAAAAAAACTAAGCTAATGTATAACTTTAATCTTAAATTATGTCTCTTCCTTACCCTGACCCAGAGGGATGCATGAGTGTATATGTGTGTTAAATATGTGATATATTACTGAGAACTGCAAAAGTCAAAAGAAATCTTGTGCGGTAAATACCTGCCAAAAATGCTAGGAACAGCATATGGATATATCTTGATAAACAGCACGCTTAAATTACTGTTTCTTGTCTGTGTTAATAGGGGTCCGTTGGAGACCCTTGTAAAACTCTGTGAAGATTTCTGTAACAATCCTTCCCCCACATACTTTCTATCCCATTTAATAAATGCAAAACAAAGTCCTTGTATTGGGGACATAGAGAAACAGATAGTCATATGTCATACAGGCATAGACAGACACACAACAGATTACAGACGAGCCAGAAACTACAAATTTAAGACAAGGGGTGGGGCATGGGCTGAAAAAGTGGAAAACTAACTTGGGCTTGCTCTTGGTCAAACTTCTCCAGGAGGGTTCTTTTCCTAATGTGATACTATCACATTTTGGTGCCTCGGAGGTGATCTCTAATGTATTTAATCTACGGATGTAGGCATCTTTTTAATGCTTGAGTGAGAGAGCTGACAAGTTGGATACAAAAATCAAACAGAAAACAGCTTTCGGTGCTTTCGTTTAATATTTTCCTTCCAGTTAATACTCCTGGATAGCAAGGGGTCTCCAGAGAAACAGAAGCCACGTGATGTTTTACGAGGTGGAAAGAGATTTGTTATAGAAGACGTTTCACATAATTATGTAAACTGCTAAGTCTGGAATCTGCAGGAGTCGATGCCAGAGACACAAAGAGTCAAGGCTATGTGGTTCCACTTACAGCTAAGGGCTGGAATCCTGGACAACTGATATTCTTCAGTGAGGAAGAGAAGCCTCAGTGTAGCTGATGTCTGCCAGCAGTGTAAGAGAGAGGAAGTTTCTCTTGCTCTGATGAGACAGGCTTCTTTCTATCTGAGCCTTGGTTGATGGGTGAAGTCACTTCCACAATGACCCAAGGACGAGCTCTTTTCAAAGTCTGCCAGCCAAACATATTCTCCCCTCTCAAAAATACCTTCAATCATGTCTGTCCATTGACATGCTTGGTCCAGCCAAGCAGATGTAAAATAAATGATCGTGTATTCATGAAAGCTGCCCTAATTTTACATGTGAGGCGACCCAACCTAAGAAGGGCTGACTGCAATTCAACCTTGTCTCTCTTGGCTCCAGAACACTGAGGATGTGGCAAAAATGGCTGACTGTCCCCTTCAGAAGGCCCAGGTCTCCATCCGTACACCTATAGGTCTCAAACGTGTACCTAAACAACTAGTGGCTGTGTGAGACCCTACTGTTCTTTCAGGGATTAGGAAATTAAAATACCATTTTGGAAGCAAGAATCAAAAGTTGTAAAATGTGTGGCCAGGTTTTTCTGTAGTACAGACCCTGGGGCCAGGCTCGGACAACCCACCTGGGCCACATGCCAAGCAGGACCAAGAAGGGGCTTTCTCTCACCTCTCCTTTGAGACTTTCACTCACAGGTGACCATGAGTGACTCAGAGAAAAATAAGCAGATTTTGGACTGGGCACTGAAACCAATTTCCTCATCCCAGGGGATCACTCTGGAGGCCCGCTGGGGCAGGAGTTCCAAAGTCCCTTCTTGAGCAAGCAGGAGGGAGGTGAAGCTCTTAGGATAACCCAACAAGGCAGAAAGCCATGGGGCAGATGGCTCAGAGCCACGTCATGCTTTCCTCCCACACTCCGTACAGAACACTTGCTGGGTGTCCCTAACATTGTCCTAGTCCACATCCCACCCCTCAGGAGCGACTCCATCCATGGGTTCCCAGCTCCCACAAGGTACCTGCCATCTCCATCCTTGGACTGCAGAGCCACTAGTGACGCCTGGTGGCCAACTGCCGCACTAGAAAGTCAGACCTCTCTGGCTTAGTCCAAGGAGTCTTTGGGGTCCCCCTGGAAGGAGATCCCAAGGCAAGAGGAAAGGGGTTAGGGTTCCTGATGCCCTTAGCCTAAGCCGTGGCTATGAAAGGAACCAGGCCTCACGAATTGCTCTAAACCAGGGCACCCTGGTTTTCCATCTTCACTTGACCCAGCCCCCTGCGAAAGGACCAAGTGAATCGCTCCAGGGTGGGGTCTAATCTAAGTAAGGCTCCTTGGAGTCTTCCTACTCCAAACCTCACAGTAGGCTTCTCAGCCCACTGGTCAGTGCCCTCCAACGTCAGATATAATTAGCTTCTAGCTGGGAATGGAGGCCTATAATCTGAAGACTGGGGAGTCAAGGCAGAGAGATTAGGAATCTGAGGCCAGGGGCTGGAGAGATGGCTCAGCGGTTTAGAGACTGCTCTTCCAGAGATCCTGAGTTCAATTCCCAGCAACCATGTGGTGGCTCACAACCATCTGTAATGGGGTCTGATATCCTCTTTGGGTGTGTCTGAGAGAGCAGTGGTGTACTCACTGTTATGATCTTGAACCACACCAAGACAAACAGTTCCATGTGAGGTTTATTGGGAGAGAGTGGGGCAAGGTGACTGTGGAAAGAGAAGTAGGGGGGAGGGGGAAGAGGGAGGGGGAGATGAGGGAGACCAGGGGAGCCTTTATTTTCTTTGATTGTCATGTCCATGTTTTTTATGGAATCTTTTGCACCTGAGATTCTCTACTTTCCTTTGTAGGTCTAGCATGGTTTTATTCAATTCCATCACCTGTTTGGTGTGGTTCTCCTGAAATTCTTTAAGGGATTTTTGTGCTTCCTCTTTAAAGCCTTCTACCTGTTTAGCAGTGTTCTCCTGAAATTCTTTAAGTGAGTTATTAAAGTCCTTCTTGATGCCCTCTACCATCATCATGAGATATGCTTTTGAATCCGGGTCTAGATTTTCGGGTGTGTTGGGGTATCCAGGACTCGCTGTGGTGGGCATACTGGGTTCTGATGATGCCGAGTGGTCTTGGTTTCTGTTAGTAAGATTCTTACGTTTGCCTTTCGCCATCTGGTAGTCTCTGGTGTTAGATGTTCGAGCTGTCTCTGGCTGGAGCTTGTTCCTCCTGGGATTCTGTTAGCCTCTGTCAGCACCCCTGGTGAAAGAAAATGAGATTTTGTATCTTGTGATTCATGTAAAAAAAGTTGTCTATGAGCCCCCGGCGGCCTGGGGCCGAGAACAAAGCAGAACAGACAGGACTGTTGTTAAGACATTCCTAAGAACAGCTTGATTGTACAAGCAGGGCTATCTGGTCTGGATCAGCACCACCTGGCCGGAACCTCCCCTCTGTCTACTACTGCCCCTTGAAGCTGGGTAAAGTGATACATCAACTGGTTGCTATGTGAACAAAGATAAGCCCCCAGCCCACAGGAACAAAGTCCTGATGCCCTGTAATCTTTCTGTTAATGTTTGAATAAGCCAATAGTGTGTCGCTATGCTGAATTCCACACCCCTAAGCCCCTTACCCCATAAAAACCCCTAGCTTTCGAGCCTCGGGGCCGACATCCATTATCTCCTGTGTGGGATGCATGTCGGTCCAGAGCTCGGTAATTAAACGTCCTCATGTACTTACATCAAGATGATGGTCCTTTGTTATTTTTTGTGTGCAAGCCGAATCAGGATTTGAGTGGAGGTTTCCCCACTAGGATCTATCACTGGGAGTCCAATTCTCACCGGAGTCCCAGTGGTCAGAGCACTCTCTGCAAGCAAGCCCTCCTCCTGCAGGGAAGGTGCACAGATCTGGAGCTCAGATCCACGTCCTGAGTCCCAGGGTTAGAGCCCTCCCTGGAGGCCAACTCTCCCTGGCAGGGAAGGTGCCCAGGGGTTGGGTCTCAGCTCCGCCTGCTGGCTGAGGATGAAGGCCCGAAGGGACCCTGTTCAAGAAGCTATGTTACTTCTGCCGCCCACGTGCTCTCCTGCATAGACTGGTCTCAGTGATCCCAAGATCCTGGGTGTGCTAGGGCCTGTGGAGTTCGCGCCCAAGATGGCGCAGGAGTGGCCCAAATCAAAGAACCCCAGCCGCTGGTCGGGCGGGTCTCCTTTGTCCCTGTTCCTGCTGGCACAAGACCCTCCGGGGTTTTTGGAACAGATGTTGTGTTTCACTCACCAGTAATCTCAAGATCCTGGGTGTGCTAGGACACCTGAGGCGGGGGTGGAGAGTCCTCTGGGAACCGGGGCTGGCGCCTACCAGAACTGAGCCTTTCTTTATATATGTTTACCTAATACAGGTAAAGGTGGGAGGTGAGCCAAGTGGATTCTGGGAATATGGTGGCTGTTGCCTTGGCAACAGGTCTACAGGTCCCGCCTATGTGACGTCACAGGTTTCAAAGGTCCTGATACCAACAGTCACATACATTAAATAAATAAATAAGTAAATAAATAAATAAATCTAAAAAAAAAAAAAAAAAAAAAAAAGAACCTGAGGCCAGTCAGGAACACAGTGAATTCCAGACCAGCCTGGGACATGCAGTGAAGACAGTGACACAAAGTAACAGTCCCCTCTTGAGAGACACCAGCCCCATTTCAGGGGCTCAGACAGATGACAGAACCCGCCAAAGTCACAGAGAGAGGATCTTGCAAGCCTAGAGCCCGGGCAATGGTTGTCTGGGCATCATAAGTGCTTTGATTCCATCGGCTTTCTTTAGCTTGAAGAGAGGGTAGGAACTTTCGTGGCCCTGTCACCTTGTCACACTTCAGCAGCAGGGGTGCACAAAGGGCCAGGTTGACACAAGTTTGGCTAGAATTTCTCCAGATGGTGCTCACCGGGTCTATCTCCCCAGACACAGCCATGTGGACGCGTGCCAAGCTGTGCCGGGCCCTGGAGGTAAGACAAGGCACCCCTCCCTTCTCCCTTTCTCTTCAAACTTCAGACCAAGAAGAAATGCTTGGTGTCAATGAGGACCCTGATTTGGCCTGAGGGGAGGCAACTTTGGGAGACAGGATTAGGATGGTTTTAAGGCCACTGGATTGGCCACCAAATCTATTTATCCCACAGGACTGTCACATGCTTGTTCCGTGCTCCGTACCACTCCCAGTGCCGAGGACACAGCTTGGCAAGCAGAGCAGAACTCTCCCCTCCTCCCCCTGCTGTCGTAGGTGGTCCTGACCCTCAGAGGCCATTACAGTAGCTGGTGGCCAGCGCTGCCTGGCCCATCCTGTTCTACCTTGATGGGCACAGTACTCCTTAACAGGTTTCCCATCGCTCAAACAGGAACTGACCAGGCTGTTGCTGTTGTGTATGGACTCAGGGAAGTAGAGCAGGTGGCCCACATTCAGTGTCCTTTTGTGAGGTGAGCCAGCACCTGGAACCTCTCACTCCCAAATTCAGGAGGCAGGCAAGTGTCACTCTGTGTCGCTAGATTGTAGAAACTTAAGGACCCACAGGTCTCCTCCTCTCCAGTTACAAAGACAAACAGAAGGACACGTCCATGTTAGGAAGAGAAACTTCTATGAGAGTACAGGAAGGTCACAGAAACCACTCTAGAGAGTCAGGCTGATCCTGGGGAAACTCACAGTGAGAGTTTCTGGGGAATGACCTTGGAGCAGTAGGGATGTTGCCCTGACTGAGCTTGGGTTGTCTGGAGGTGCCAGGCTACTCTTGCTCACATCACTCCCCACTGCTCTTCCAGGTTAGGTGGGTCTCAGGGTGCGCTGTAGTTTCAGCTTATTGGAAAGCTTGCCCACATCCAGCCACTGCCACGGAGGCGTCACCTCATCCCGAGAGCACACCTTCTCACATGCTCACTTGCTTCCTGACTAAAATGACAAGTGTCTGTGGGCCCAGGCACACACACGGAGGGTGTGCCGGTTGGCAGCACGCTGTGTTCTAGACCACAGTCAGTCATGGTAACCTGAATCTGTGTTACAGGCCATGGTCAGTCATATCATTACAGGGCCCCAGACCTTAGCATAACTGACTCCATGATGGAAATGCTATTCAGGCTGTGAAAGTCAGCATGTAGACAGCACCACCTGCCGAAAATGAAAACAAAGACCTAAGCCATCAAAGTTCAGAGAAAGTCTCTGATATATTAACCTTGCTTTTTTGGCTTCTGTAGTTCCACTTCGGCTAAATGTTCTTTGGAACTGCAGTGTATCAACCCAGAACATGGCCTTTGCACTTAAAAGTTCACCCAAGAAATTGACAGTACTACAATGGAGTCCTGAGCACCCACTGTAGTTTTGTCAGCCAGCTAATCAAGACTTTCAGTTGGCCTAAACCTACATGTGAGCTGTCTTCTCTTGTGAATGCCCCCACAACATGCCTGGAAGTCCCACCAAGACCCCAGAGCCTCTCAGATCGGGCAAGAATGCAATGGTCAAGGAGCTGCTAGGGGGGTAGTTCCCAGGACTCTGATCAGTCACTGCCATAAAGATGAATCTCGCACCTCCAGTCCAAAAGAAAACAAATTAGAAAGTCTCCTGGTCTGTCACCTCCAGAAGCAAAGCTGGTTCAGGCTGGACACATAGGAGAGGTCGATGGGGCTGCAGATTGAGTGCCCAGGATCCATGTGAGATGTCACTGGACACCTCTGCCTGTTCACTTGAATGAATGTGTGGTAACCACCCCTGGTGTGTGTGTGTGTGTGTGTGTGTGTGTGTGTGTGTGTGTGTGTGTGTGTGTTTATGTGTGTATATCCATGTGTTTCTGTCAGTTTTGTTTCTCTATGTTGACCAGTGGCTTTCTCTGGAGTAAGACCCTCCTGTTCCCAGCTAAAGGTCTGTGCTCCCTCATGTTGGGGACATAAATCCTTTGGCTCTGCCAGGTCACCCAGAGAGACCTTAACCTGTCCCACTTCAAGAGCAGGGCGCTTGCTTGTTTACTTGCTTGAATCCTGCTCACAGTCAGGGTTGGTCACTGTATGGAGGCAGGAGGGAGTCAGGCCTCTCATCCAGGCCCCCCTCCTCTAAGCAGAATGCACACAGGGAAGAGGAAACACTTCTCCCAGTGAGGATTCTCTCCACTCTGTGTCTGATCTAAGCAACCCTGGGTAAGGGAAAAGTTCCCCTGGCTGAGCTTGAAGGAGAAGAGAAAAATCCACTCCTTTGTCTTCCATGATTTATGTCTCCTTATTAATTGATGGTCCATATAATTGAAAAACTCAAAACCCATCATTCTCTGAAAAAAGATAGAATTTCCCCCACAGAAACCCCCACACCCCCAGATGAGATCAGTACCAGATAATGCAATCTGGACAGAGCAGATTTTCCCTTCTGTTCCACACTGACCACGGAGACTTTAAACAATTTTCACTTAGGTCCATTTTTAGAAGGATTAAAGATAGCTGCTAAAATGTTTTTCATTGTCACCCAGTCAACGCCAGATATTATTTAAAAGTTATCAAAGATGATAATGAGGATGATGATGACGAGGAGGAGGAGGAGGACTATGATAGTGTTTAACAACAGAGAACTGATTGGGATCAGTTTATACAAACTGAAAGCCACTGTCATCCCTTGAGCACTGTCCCAGAGGACATCTTACCTGCCTTGCCCCTGACACACACCCCTCAAGTCTGTTTGCATGTTGCTTTCCTGTCTAAGGAGACTTTGCTCAGTAAGGCCTTCCTGCCACCATGTCTCTTACTCTGCGAACTCACTCATGAAGTCATGTTAGGACCAGTGACCCCCATGGCAACCCCGCATGCTTCTGGGAACACACACCAGGGTGTCACAACACCAACACACACCAGGGTGTCACACACACCAGGGTGTCACACACACACACCAACACACACCGGGGTGTCACACACCTGGGTGTCACACACACTACCAGAGTGTCACACACACACCAGGGTGTCATGGCATAAATGGGACATGGGTGACAGGACAGTTGCACCCCCGAAACCCCAACTTCCAGAACAGAGGAACGTTATGCCAAGTGAACACCAAGCAAACTCCACTACTTCCTATCCTGCTTACAAATCCCTCTCAGCATCACTGTGTATTGCCACAGCAAAATGTGCCTGAAATACACACCCAGCTGGACCCAAGAGGATGAAAGGTTAGCATGGACCCTCCAATGGGAACCATGAAAGTGTTATAAGAATCTGGGTATGCCTGTTGTTTGTATGTGTATGTGTGTGTGTGAACCATGAAAGTGTTATAAGAATGTGGGTATGCATGGTGTGTGTGTGTGTGTGTGTGTGTGTGTGTGTGTGTGTGTGTGTGTGTTGCAGAGTTTAATAGTGGGGAGGGGAATCCCACATTCTTAGGTGATGTAGGAAGCATCTTATAGAGACCTTGGAGTGGATCAAAGCCACCCCCTCCCCACATTCACCCAGATCCAATGTGACTTATTTGGAAATAGGTGTTTGGGACCAGGTGCCTTCTAGAGCCATGTAGAGACCCACGCTGTGCTGCCTCCACCTTGCATGGTTTCTCCGTGTAGCCCTGGCTGTCCTGGAACTCACTAAATAGACTGGGCTGGCCTTGAACTCCTGCTTCTAGCTCCTGAGTGCTGGGATTAAGATGTGTGCTACCACACATTTCTCAGAAGATTCTTTTAATGGGACAACGTCAGAAAGCTCAAAACATGCCAGGAAGAAGACAAGGGCAGACCAGGCACAGAATGCACGGCCTGTGAGCTCTCGGACAGGTACACTGGGCGTCTCAAGCAAGGGGAAAAGTGAGTCCAGTTGCAAGCACTACAGAATAATGAAAAAGTAGATAAGCAGGACTTGCCATTCCCAGCACCCACATGGCAGCTCACAAACTCCATAAGTCCAGCTCCTGTGAATTTGACACCCGCTTCTGGCCCCCAAAGGTTCTAGGCACACATTCAGGCAAAACATGCACACATATACAATAAATAACTCTTATAAAACAAACAAACAACAAGAACAAACAAACCTCTCAGTAAACCAGGTGACACACACATGTCACCTCAGCCTTGGAAGGTGGGGACAGGAGGATCAGAAATCGCAGGGCATCCTGGAATTTATATTAAGTAATAATTAAGGTTAATGCCAGAGTGAGCTACATGAACATGCGACTGGGTCAAATAGGTATGTAGATAGATGCATGACTGACTGACAGACTGACACAAAAATTTCCTCTGGACAACATCTATATTAAGACAGTTTTACATGCAGGAAAATATTTGCTTTATTACATTGAGTAGATTTTTAAAATTCTAGTAAGATCCAACACCCTAGACTATAACAATGAGTTACTGAGAAAAGAGAGGATGGAAAGAAGGCAGAGAGATAGTTGAAAGAAAAATCCAAGGAAACAAACATGTGCCCTGAGAAAGCTGACATTTTGTCTGCCATTTGAAAAGTTGAGTTTGGAGACAAGCAGGCATCACTAACTGCAATACCACATAAGGTCACACGGTGGCGCGACGTCTCCACTAGTTTCTCTCCATCCTTCGGGCCCAGGGGTTACTCTTGCTTGCATTGTTCATAAAATAGCTCGCGAATCCCATAAAAACCTTGTTTGTTCATTCGTTCATTCGTCTGTCCATTTTAATTTTTTATTTAGTGTTTCTGGCCCTATCTTCGGTCACTTCCACATGTACGCTAGGTGTCACTGGCCAGAGATGGTCAGAGACAGCTGTACCACTTGAGGCAATAAAGGTGATGCTATCAGAACCCTGAAAAGTGACAGAGGCCTGATACAGGCATCCCCAACTACCCCACAGGCTGAGGTGGATGGATCTCTCAAAGCTGTTGTACCCCAGCCAGGGCAATATCTTTGTCTCCTTGCCACACTCTCTCAAATAAAAGGTGCCCACACCCCAACCCCCGGAAAGGGGAAGGGAGGGAGAGGGAAGAGGGCGGGCAGGAAGGAAAACCAATTCTACCCAGAGTGGTGGGTGAAATGCAGATACTGTATTTTAAACTATAGAAAAATTCAACAGTGTGAAACTAAAATACATGACAATATATGAAACACAATATATGTCAAATCCAGTACCACAACCCACATTAAGGACAATCCAACAGTAAACCTGGAGAGAAGTCTTGCAGAAAATTAAGGTCCATCTTTGTTTAACACCCTAGCCTGCCTCCCAAGCCTTATTTAGTACTTGAAAGTCTTTAAACGTAACATCGAGTCCTTCTTAATGATACCTAATAGCTGTGCATATTTATCAAGCACACCAAGATAATGCATGCATATTCCGTGTAACGACAGAACCACATCTCTACCACTCCCATCCCAGTGACCAGCTAATATTCTTTGTGCTAGGGGCCTGAGAATTCCTCTCTCCCAGTTCTTCCTGAAATGTACATTACATTGATGTAAACTATCCTCACCATGCTGAGCCACAGACATTAGAAGTATCTCTAGTATACAGCTGCCTACCTCTGCTATCCCTAACCCCACCCTGCATTCATCTCCCTGTAGCTGGGACAAACTGCATGACTGGTGACTCACTGGCTCTCACTCAGGGTATCAGCTGATCGAAGCACCCCTGGAAAATACATGTAAGAGAATATTATTCAGCCACATGAAAGAATGAAGTCTTGGAATTTGTGGCAGTTGAGCTAGAGGACATTAAGTGAAAAAAGCCAGACACATAAAAACAAATATTGCATGTTCTGTAAATTGAAGCTAAAAACAAACAAACACACACACAAAAAAAAACTAGACCAATGTCTCAAAGTACGGGAGAAGAATAGCTGTCAGTGTGGAGAACCATTGTTATGGTTTGAGCTGAAGGCTCCTTTGTTGAAAGCTTGGCTGCAGACAGATGGGATTTGGGGAAGTGATTGGCTCACAAGGGCTCTGACTTCATCAATGGACTAACACATGGATAGATTCATAATTTGGTGGCCCTTTGGGGAGGTGGTGCAAACTGGAAGGCGGAGTCTACCCAGAGGAAGTGTCACTGATCCTGCACCCTGGAGAGATGCATTGTCCCTGGCCCTCTCCTCTCGGCCTCTTTCCTGCCCACCCTGAGTGGGCAGCCCCCTCCACACTTGGTTGATCCTGCATCCTAGCAGTTGTGAGGAGTTCTGCAATGGCATGGAACTGGGAGCACAGGGGCCTCTGACAGACTCACTTTACTTTGTTTGGACTGTTCAGTCTTGTGTTAGAGTCCTCTTTTAAAATTACCTTTTATTTGTTTGTTGTTGCTGGTGGTGTGTGTGCATGTGTGTGTACACATGAGAAGGTTAGAAAATAACCTACAGGAGTCTTTCTTTTACCACATGGATGCTGGAGATTGAACTCTGGTCAGTGGACTTAACAGCAAATGCCTTTACCCACTGAGCCCTCTCACCAGCCCCTCATATTGGCACCTTAATGCAGTGAGTGTCTCTTCCATTTTTTTTAAAGATTTATTTATTTATTATATGTAAGTACATGTAGCTGTCTTCAGACACTCCAGAAGAGGGCGCCAGATCTCGTTACGGATGGTTGTTAGCCACCATGTGGTTGCTGGGATTTGAACTCTGGACCTTTGGAAGAGCAGTCAGGTGCTCTTAACCACTGAGCCATCTCACCAGCCCCCCAGTGTCTCTTCCTATTAGCCAGAGAGAAGTCTGGTCACCGAATTTAACCTTAAATTGAAATGACTGTCACAGAAAGTTAGTAATAATAAGTAAGTAGATGCAGGTCCTACCACCACAGTCACTGACTGACAGGTTTTTGTGCGTTTCGTTGTTGTGTTGTTTTGTTTTGTTTTGTTTTGTTTGCATCATAGCCCGGTTTATCTCACAGAACACAGTCAAAGAGAACAGAGGCAATTCCGAGGCCTGTGCTTCATCAGGCCTGCCTGTCTATTGAACAAATGCACTTGAGGCCCACACCACATGGGCTGGACTGGAGCCTAGAAATTAGACCTAGGAATTTATTACAGTGACTCCTATACATCTCACAAACAGACTATGGTTTGTGACTATGGTGGGTGAGGACGGTCAAGTAAGGTCAAGCTAACTGCCAGAGGCCACACAGGCAGTGATGGCAAGAAGACCCTGACACAGAAAAGCCCCTTTACTAATAAGTCTTCCCACATAGCTCTCAGGCCATGAAAGTTTCAAATGTGTTTGAAAAAAATCAAGAATATATATATCCATAGATAGATAAGATTGGATAGATTAGATAGATAGATATTTGGTCTTTGTTTTACATTTTTTTTATTCACTTTACATCTCACTATCAGTTTCTGCTCTCCTCACGAAGAAGCTGCTGCCTGTGGATCCCGTTCCCCTAAATGGACTGCCTGGCTGGCTTCAGTGGGAGAGGATGTGCCTTGTCCTGCTGCCACCTGGTGTACTGGGGGAGGGGGTAGGAGGGCTGGGGGTGTTACTTAGAAGGTGGCTCCCATTTCTCAAAGGGGAAGGGAGGGAGGAATGGGGCGTGATCTACTTGCTACTGACAGTTTTGAAATGTCACAAGATGTTGCCTCCACCGACTGCCTGAAGCAGTCATTTGTGTGCGACAGCACATGGCATATCACAGAATCCCCAATCAAGGAGCACCGCGGTTGGGTACTCTGTGCTTGGAATGTTTCTGACATGTTTGTCTCACACCTCAATGAACTTCTCTGAAGCATGTATAGTCATAAATGCCCAAACCTCTCACACACAGACCCAGACAAATACACTGTGCTTTGCAACACATGAACTGCACTCTTGCTCAGAGCAGTGACCCCTCCCTCCAACCCAAGCATTCAGGAGCCCAAAGTTCCAGGCCAACCTAAGCTACAACATGATATCCTTCCTCAAGGAAGGGAGGGAAAGAGGGAGAAGGAAGGAAGAGAAGGAAGAAGGAAAAACAAATTTTCATTACAGATACTACAGAAATAATTCGGAAGACCTAGATATGGTGGCTATTTTAGTTATTTTCCCAATGTTGACATAAAGCACCATGACCAAGGCAACTTATAAAAGCAAGCACCCAGCTGGGCCTACATCTCCACAAGGCTATAAACCTCAATGGCTGCGCAAAGACAGGAACATCTGTGCTCACATCTAGATCCACAAGCAGGGAGCACACTGGGAATGGTGGAAGGTTCTTCGAAACCTTAAACTGTCCACAGTGACACACCCACCAACTGAGGACCAAGTGTTCAGACATATGAGCCTACGGAGGCCACTCAGTCAAACCACCCCCATGTAATCCCAGCATTTGGGAGGTAGAGGCAGGGGGATCAGAAGTTCAGAGTCATCCTCAAATATGTGAGAGTGTGTGTGTGTGTGTGTGTGTGTGTGTGTGTGTGTGTGTATTCAAAACCAGACTGGACTTCATCAGACTCTGGTAGTATAGACAAACAAATGTTTATGAGATGTGGCTCAGTGGGTAAAGGCATTTGCCACCCAAGCCTGACAACCTAAGTTCAACTCCCAGAACACACATAAAGTGGGGAAGAAGAGCCCAATCTCCACAGTGTGAGGGCTGCCATTCAAACACATACGCCATACATACATACATACATACATACATACATATATACATACATTAATACATACATACACACATACAGATAATAATAATAACAACAACAATAAATAATAATAAATGTTTAAAGAAAGAAATAATTTCAGAAATAGATACATATGCATGTTTATTCACGGAAAATGCCAGTTATGGCTTTAATATTGGCCATGGTTATCAGAGTTTACAAAAAAGCATAAAGTGCAAAAGGTCTGTAAATCCCCCCGAGCTATGGTTAATATTACTTCAGCCAGGGTACATACCGCCTATACATAGCACAGTCTACATAAAGTATGAAACACAGTGTATATCTGAAAGTACTCTATTTGCTTGGTCTAATTCCTGTGGTTATAAAATAGTTTTAAATCTGACCTGATGTGTAAGGAAAGACACGAGCCATGTTTTAAAGTCTGTGGGAGAATAATGTCTATAAAATCTATTGAGAATCCCAATCTGGCCAAAGATGGGTTACTGGCCAGTGGGACCAACAGCACCCAGGCCAAGCCCTGGTTGGGAAGAATCCAAGTTCAGCTGGATAAGGAGCTGGGTGAGGCCCTAGCTGGGTGTCCCCAGAGACCATTAGTTGTCAGACCTGAGGGAAGAAGAGAGCCAGAGAAGGTTCAAATCCCAGTGTTGGCTCTGGGTGGGGGTTGGGAGAAGAGGCCTCGTGAGGGAAGATTCAGACTCCTGAGAAATCCAACCAATGGAAAGGGTGGCTCGATTTTCACAGAGCCATGTTTGATCCTCAACACAACACTGTTGACTCCTGACTGGGGTAGGCACTTTGCCCTGGATAGACACCCATTTCCCCGCATGGATCACATTACAAAGGGAAGAGGACTGAAAGAACACTTCTGAAGGGCTGGCTTTGGCATCACAGGGCACTAGAGAGAGAATTCCTCTCCTAAAAACCAACAAAGGATCAAAACTGTAAAACCATTGACAGACATGACCACTTGGTAACATTCATGGCTTCCTCTGTCCTGAGATCCCAGGCAGATTCGGAACAGAACAGAGCCCGACACCCATGCAGGGCCCAGTGGTCAGGACGTCACTCATCGATGTCATCTCTACCAGAAGCAAGAAGATTCTGCAGTGCACATCAGTTACCGGGCTCCGCTTATGGAAGCGGCCCACTGCGTCCAAGTAGGTACTCGGCTCCTTTCACCCAGGTATGTTCATGCGCATCCATCAGTATTTTATCCCTGTACCTAGGGCTGTCATCAGAGGCCCTAGGGAATAAGTCCTTTTCCTGGTAAAAAAGAAATGGTTCTTCCCTGACTTTGAGGACACCATCGCAGTTAAGGAAGGGCACTCAGGTCAGACTAATCCTTGCATCTAAAACCCCTTTCCTTCAACCGTCCTACAAACTTATTCATTTATTACTTTACATGTATAAATGTTTTGCCTGCCTGTATGTACATGTGCACCAAATGCCCTTAGAAGTCAGAAGAGGGCGTCGGACGCATCAGGGCTGGAGCTGCAGGTTATGAGCCTCACAAGCTCGCTGGGAATCAAGGCTGGGTCGTCTGGGAGAGAGCGGAGAGAGCGACACGGGTTCTTAACTGTTGAACCAACTCTCCAGCCCCAGACGACCCTTCCAGACGAAGGCAGCTGGGTGTCATCTTCACGACATTTATACAGTGCAGAATACATAAGGGCAGCTCCCTTGCCTGGGAAGATGAACCAGAAGCAAGGCTGGTTTGATTTTACCCTCTGAAAAATTCTAGACTCAAAAATCAAAGGACTCAGCCGCAATTCTAGGTTGCCACAAACATTTCACTCAAAATCATTTTAAACATATTTTAAGCTACAGTTAAAATGACATGTACAATCATTCAAAACCAAGTATTCCTGCCTTGTAAATTGCCAATCAGATGACTATGTGTTTGCTACCTGGGAGATTTGGTAAATGCTATGAATTTAATAAAAGACAACTTATTTTACACCTCATGTTCTATAAATACTTGTGACTATAAACAAGAAATAGCCCAGCAAGTTACTTTTAAAACTCCAAAGCCACAAAAGCAGAATGAAGTCTATTCATTTAAAAACTCTTTAAGTCCAGTTTCCACTTTGTACCCTGTGCAGGTTCTAAACAGAGTAGGAGTTCCTAGAAGTGCCAGAACCAGCAGCCAGCTCCTTCAGACGCAGGACACCACTCAGAACGGTGTTCCAACTCCAGTCCCCTGAGCGCAGTCTCACCATGGATAATGGAATGTCAGAAAGCAGAAGGTGCCTGAGTTACAAACATCCCTGAGATAACCCATACCCACCTCATACCCTGAAGATAGCCCAGTGAAGACAGTAGGATGCAGGGGAGAGACATTCATGTCAGAGTCTGCCCCTTCCTACCTGGGATCCCCAGCCAGACAATCAGAGTGTAGTGACTGCCCAGCATCAATAAGAGCAAAGTGCTCTGAGAAACCAGTTAGCACCAGGTATTATGAAAACAAAAGCTGGAGGCCCACACTCCAGGGAGGCTACATCCCCAGGAGGCCCACATCCCAGGAGGCCCACATCCCAGGAGGCCCACATCCTAGGGAGGCTACATGCCCAGGAGGCCCACATCCTAGGGAGGCTACATCACTCAGGAAGCACACATCCCCTAAAGACAGCAGAGGAATGGGGTCAGAGTCTTGGAGGTAACAACACACCAAAAGCTTCCAATAAGAAAAGCTTTCCAAAATCTTCACAGGAGCTCCACAGTCAAACCTCCAGACTGCCTCGGTGATTACAAGGAGGCCTTGCTCTCACAGAGCTCACAAGAGGGGGCTGTGTGTGGACTCTTCACATAGCCTGAAGGATTCTCTGTGGGTCTGAGGCTGCTGCACTCTGGAAGAGCAGAAATGGTGTCTATATTTAATGTGAGCTTAAAGAGGAGAGTAGCTTTTGGCATAGAGGATGTTACCAGCTTTGCCCTCTGAAGCTGCCGCTCCATCTCTCAGCAGAGGTAGTGGAAGGATCCACAAACACGTGGAGAACCTGGGAAAGCTAAGAGGTGTGAGTGACAAGCCACCCATCTTAGTCACAGCCCTCACATGTGTTTTGCCCACTTGGTTTCGTTGAAGGACAGTTTCTCCTGGCAAAATGAAAAATTCTGGAACCTTTCATCACAAAATCAGAAGGTCTTGTTTACCAGGGGGTCGAGAGTCTGGAAACGGTGGGATCTACAGCAAGCTACCTTCTCCAGCAAGAAACTTTGGGCTGCCCTGGGTCTCCCAAAGAACTACTCTGTCGATGTCATTATGGACATAACCCAGCAGGCCCGTGTGCCTGGAAAGGGTACTGAGGAAGACACCTCATGTCCCTGAGCCCTCTATTTCTTAACCTGGGGAAGTCAGACACTGCGGTCCAGTTAGATCACAAAGGAGCAGAATTTTAAACACCCACACCACACCAATTCCTCAACCCCCTCAGCCATCTTTGCTAGCAAACGAAGCCCAGCGCGCACTCGAATAGAAGTAAGTAGAGAAGCAGGCACTGCCTTGCCATCACGTGATCTTGACTGGCGACTTCTTGTGGGCACACAGAAGGGACACATAGGGGACACCAATAAAAGCCCATTTCTCGCTGGGCCAGAATCTGATGACTGGACCTTGCTCAGGTATCTCTGAGGCAGCATCAAAGTAGGCGAAGCACACACAGCCCAGGTACGAAGCAAGGCAGATGAGAATATGCCTGCAAGAGAAGGGAGATGTGAGCCTGGTGCAGAGCTTCTCCCTGGGGCCACCCATCCTCCCCGCTGTCCCTTTCATCCAGAGGGCAGGTGTAACGCAAAGGATGAGATAGCCAGCGACGCCAGAAGGGGTGTGATAAACCATGAGCACTTGAGCCTGCCCTAGTTTTCAAAACAGTCCCATTGAAATGGCATGGTAGCTCAGATCTGTAGCCCTAGCACTCTAGGAGACCGACTCAAGGGGACTACAATGTGAGTTCAAAGTCAACCAGAGCCACAATTAAAAAAAAAAAAATCCTACTACATAATTGGACCAAATACCTTTGGGGTCTTCTCAGTCTTACTAGGGCCCAGGATGAAACTGGAAATGGCAAGGTGGAAACAGATGAACCAGAGTTAGATCTGGAGCACCTTAGCAAGATGTTCAGGGTGTGCTTGCCATTAGAAGGTGGCCTGTAGTAAAGGATGCTCGAAGCTTTATGGGAAAACCCTTTTGTTTTTAGACTATCTTTACCTGTCTAAAGTTTCGGTTTTGCCCTTTATATGAGGATATAAATCCTGGCAGTGGTGTTGCATGCCTTAAATCTCAGCACTCAGGGGCAGATCTCTGAGTCTGAGGCCAGATAATTCCAGGACAACCAAGGATACACAGAAAACCCCTCCCTGTCTTGAAAAACAAAGCAAAACAAAAATCAACCGATCAAGCAAACAAATAAAAAGACAAGAAAGAAAAGAAAAAAAAAAAAAGGCTCTTTCTGCCATCTTGGCACCTGTGGAGGCCTGCTGGGAACAGGACTTCAAACAGCAAGTATGTCTGGAAGGCTGTGGTTGCAAGGCCATTTTTGCTGGCTACAAGCGAGGTCTCCAGAACCAAAGAGAGCACAAGGCTCTTCTTAAAATGAAGGCGTTTATGCCCGAGATGAAACGGAGTTCTACTTAGGCAAGAGATGTGCTTATGTGTATAAAGCAAAAAACAATACAGTGACTCCTGGAGGCAAACCAAACAAAACCAGAGCGATCTGGGAAAAAGTAACTCGGGCCCACGGAAACAGCGGTATGATTCGTGCCAAATTCCGAAGCAACCTTCCTGCAAAGGCCATTGGACACAGAATCCATGTGATGCTGTACCCATCCCGGATTTAAACTAATGGAGAGTAAATAAATAAAAATAGATTTGTGCTTTTGAAAAAAAATAAATAAGAAATAAGTCTTTTAAAGGGAGACAGATCCTTCCTTATACAATATACTGAAAGCTTATTCCAAATGAGTTAAAGATTTAAAATACAGACCTGCGAGATGTCACAGTAGATAAAGTGGTTGCCACCAAGTTTGATGACCTGAGTCAATCCCCAGAACCCACATGGTATAAGAGCTGACTGACTCCCAAAAGTTGTCCTCTGACCTCCAAATATATACGATGGCATGTACATCCATATATATATATATATATATATATATATATATATATATATATATATATATATATATAAATGTAAAAGGTGAATTACTTTTAAAATACTTAAAATATAATTTTAAAATGGTTTACTCTATACACATGTGTCCTATGTGAGTATATGGAGATCTGTGCAGTACTTGCAGAGACCACCAGAGGGTGCAGGGTCCCCTGGAATGAGCATTGGGGGTGGTTGTAATCCACTCAACCTGGGTGTTGGAACTGAACTACAGTCCTCTATAAGAGCAGAAAGTGCTCTTAACTGCTGAGCCATCTCTCCAGCACCTATGCTTGTAATATATATTTCAAAAACTAAATTTTTATAAATTTTGATGGAAGAGGCTTGTCTAAGATTGGCACAGAAACCAGTCAAGAAAAACCAGACACAGCCGGGCGAAGTGAGGCACACCTTTAATCCCAGCACTCGGGGGGCAGAGGCAGGGGGATTTCTGAGTTCGAGGCCAGCCTGGTCTACAAAGTGAGTTCCAGGACAGCCAGTGCTATACAGAGAAACCCTGTCTCGAGAAAAAAAAAAAAAAAAAGACTGCAGCCAGTTGTGATGGCACACGCCTTTAATCCCAGCCCCCAGGAGGCAGAGGTAGGTAGATCTCTTATGACTTCAAGGCCAGCCTGGTCTTCAAAAGAAGTCCAAGACAGCTAGGGCTCTGTTACACAGATAAACCTTGTGCTGCAAAAAATAAAAGATAAAACTACTAACCTGCTGAGTACTAAGCCTGTTTGTTTATCCTGCCTTTAAGAGAACAATGTATACCGGATGGTGGTGCATGCACCAAGGAGGCAGAGGTAGGTGGACCTCTGAGTTTGAGGCCAGCCTGGTCTACAGAGCAAGTTCCAAAAGAGCCAAGGTTACACAGTGAAACCTTGTCAAAAAAACAAAAACAAAAAAAAAAAAACTAAGCTAATGTATAATTTTAATCTTAAATTATGTCTCTTCCTTACCCTGACCCAGAGGGATGCATGAGTGTATATGTGTGTTAAATATGTGATATATTACTGAGAACTGCAAAAGTCAAAAGAAATCTTGTGCGGTAAATACCTGCCAAAAATGCTAGGAACAGCATATGGATATATCTTGATAAACAGCACGCTTAAATTACTGTTTCTTGTCTGTGTTAATAGGGGTCCGTTGGAGTCCCTTGTAAAACTCTGTGAAGATTTCTGTAACAATCCTTCCCCCACATACTTTCTATCCCATTTAATAAATGCGAAACAAAGTCCTTGTATTGGGGACATAGAGAAACAGATAGTCATATGTCATACAGGCATAGACAGATACACAACAGATTACAGACGAGCCAGAAACTACAAATTTAAGACAAGGGGTGGGGCATGGGCTGAAAAAGTGGAAAACTAACTTGGGCTTGCTCTTGGTCAAACTTCTCCAGGAGGGTTCTTTTCCTAATGTGATACTATCACATTTTGGTGCCTCGGAGGTGATCTCTAATGTATTTAATCTACGGATGTAGGCATCTTTTTAATGCTTGAGTGAGAGAGCTGACAAGTTGGATACAAAACTCAAACAGAAAACAGCTTTCGGTGCTTTCGTTTAATATTTTCCTTCCAGTTAATACTCCTGGATAGCAAGGGGTCTCCAGAGAAACAGAAGCCACGTGATGTTTTACCAGGTGGAAAGAGATTTGTTATAGAAGACGTTTCACATAATTATGTAAACTGCTAAGTCTGGAATCTGCAGGAGTCGATGCCAGAGACACAAAGAGTCAAGGCTATGTGGTTCCACTTACAGCTAAGGGCTGGAATCCTGGACAACTGATATTCTTCAGTGAGGAAGAGAAGCCTCAGTATAGCTGATGTCTGCCAGCAGTGTAAGAGAGAGGAAGTTTCTCTTGCTCTGATGAGACAGGCTTCTTTCTATCTGAGCCTTGGTTGATGGGTGAAGTCACTTCCACAATGACCCAAGGACGAGCTCTTTTCAAAGTCTGCCAGCCAAACATATTCTCCCCTCTCAAAAATACCTTCAATCATGTCTGTCCATTGACATGCTTGGTCCAGCCAAGCAGATGTAAAATAAAAGATCGTGTATTCATGAAAGCTGCCCTAATTTTACATGTGAGGCGACCCAACCTAAGAAGGGCTGACTGCAATTCAACCTGTCTCTCTTGGCTCCAGAACACTGAGGATGTGGCAAAAATGGCTGACTGTCCCCTTCAGAAGGCCCAGGTCTCCATCCATACACCTATAGGTCTCAAACGTGTACCCAAACAACTAGTGGCTGTGTGAGACCCTACTGTTCTTTCAGGGATTAGGAAATTAAAATACCATTTTGGAAGCAAGAATCAAAAGTTGTAAAATGTGTGGCCAGGTTTTTCTGTAGTACAGACCCTGGGGCCAGGCTCAGACAACCCACCTGGGCCACATGCCAAGCAGGACCAAGAAGGGGCTTTCTCTCACCTCTCCTTTGAGACTTTCACTCACAGGTGACCATGAGTGACTCAGAGAAAAATAAGCAGATTTTGGACTGGGCACTGAAACCAATTTCCTCATCCCAGGGGATCACTCTGGAGGCCCGCTGGGGCAGGAGTTCCAAAGTCCCTTCTTGAGCAAGCAGGAGGGAGGTGAAGCTCTTAGGATAACCCAACAAGGCAGAAAGCCATGGGGCAGATGGCTCAGAGCCACGTCATGCTTTCCTCCCACACTCCGTACAGAACACTTGCTGGGTGTCCCTAACATTGTCCTAGTCCACATCCCACCCCTTAGGAGCGACTCCATTCATGGGTTCCCAGCTCCCACAGGGTACCTGCCAGCTCCATCTTTGGACTGCAGAGCCACTAGTGACGCCTGGTGGCCAACTGCCGCACTAGAAAGTCAGACCTCTCTGGCTTAGTCCAAGGAGTCTTTGGGGTCCCCCTGGAAGGAGATCCCAAGGCAAGAGGAAAGGGGTTAGGGTTCCTGATGCCCTTAGCCTAAGCCGTGGCTATGAAAGGAACCAGGCCTCACGAATTGCTCTAAACCAGGGCACCCTGGTTTTCCATCTTCACTTGACCCAGCCCCCTGCAAAAGGACCAAGTGACTCGCTCCAGGGTGGGGTCTAATCTAAGTAAGGCTCCTTGGAGTCTTCCTACTCCAAACCTCACAGTAGGCTTCTCAGCCCACTGGTCAGTGCCCTCCAACGTCAGATATAATTAGCTTCTAGCTGGGAATGGAGGCCTATAATCTGAAGACTGGGGAGCCAAGGCCCAGAGATAGGAATCTGAGGCCAGGCCTGGAGAGATGGCTCAGCGGTTTAGAGACTAGTCTTCCAGAGATCCTGAGTTCAATTCCCAGCAACCATGTGGTGGTTCACAACCATCTGTAATGGGGTCTGATATCCTCTTTGGGTGTGTCTGAGAGAGCAGTGGTGTACTCACTGTTATGATCTTGAACCACACCAAGCCAAACAGTTCCATGTGAGGTTTATTGGGAGAGAGTGGGGCAAGGTGACTGTGGAAAGAGAAGTAGGGGGGAGGGGGAAGAGGGAGGGGGAGATGAGGGAGACCAGGGGAGCCTTTATTTTCTTTGATTGTCATGTCCATGTTTTTTATGGAATCATTTGCACCTGAGATTCTCTACTTTCCTTTGTAGGTCTAGCATGGATTTATTCAATTCCATCACCTGTTTGGTGTGGTTCTCCTGAAATTCTTTAAGGGATTTTTGTGCTTCCTCTTTAAAGTCTTCTACCTGTTTAGCAGTGTTCTCCTGAAATTCTTTAAGTGAGTTATTAAAGTCCTTCCTGATGTCCTCTAACATCATCATGAGATATGCTTCTGAATCCGGGTCTAGATTTTCGGGTGTGTTGGGGTATCCAGGACTCGCTGTGGTGGGCATACTGGGTTCTGATGATGCCGAGTGGTCTTGGTTTCTGTTAGTAAGATTCTTACGTTTGCCTTTCGCCATCTGGTAGTCTCTGGTGTTAGATGTTCGAGCTGTCTCTGGCTGGAGCTTGTTCCTCCTGGGATTCTGTTAGCCTCTGTCAGCACTCCTGGTGAAAGAAAATGAGATTTTGTATCTTGTGATTCATGTAAAAAAAGTTGTCTATGAGCCCCCGGCGGCCTGGGGCCGAGAACAAAGCAGAACAGACAGGACTGTTGTTAAGACATTCCTAAGAACAGCTTGATTGTACAAGCAGGGCTATCTGGTCTGGATCAGCACCACCTGGCCGGAACCTCCCCTCTGTCTACTACTGCCCCTTGACGCTGGGTAAAGTGATACATCAACTGGTTGCTATGTGAACAAAGATAAGCCCCCAGCCCACAGGAACAAAGTCCTGATGCCCTGTAATCTTTCTGTTAATGTTTGAATAAGCCAATAGTGTGTCGCTATGCTGAATTCCACACCCCTAAGCCCCTTACCCCATAAAAACCCCTAGCTTTCGAGCCTCGGGGCCGACATCCATTATCTCCTGTGTGGGATGCATGTCGGTCCAGAGCTCCGTAATTAAACGTGTATTTACATCAAGATGATGGTCCTTTGTTATTTTTTGTGTGCAAGCCGAATCAGGATTTGAGTGGAGGTTTCCCCACTAGGATCTATCACTGGGAGTCCAATTCTCACCGGAGTCCCAGTGGTCAGAGCACTCTCTGCAAGCAAGCCCTCCTCCTGCAGGGAAGGTGCACAGATCTGGAGCTCAGATCCACGTCCTGAGTCCCAGGGTTAGAGCCCTCCCTGGAGGCCAACTCTCCCTGGCAGGGAAGGTGCCCAGGGGTTGGGTCTCAGCTCCGCCTCCTGGCTGAGGATGAAGGCCCGAAGGGACCCTGTTCAAGAAGCTCTGTTACTTCTGCCGCCCACGTGCTCTCCTGCATAGACTGGTCTCAGTGATCCCAAGATCCTGGGTGTGCTAGGGCCCCGCCGAGTTTGTGCCCGAGATGGCCTAGGGCTGGCGCCGATGGGAACGAACCCCAGCCACTGGTCAGGGGGATTTCCTTTGTGCCTGTTCCTGCTGGCACAAGACCCTCCGGGGTTTTTGAAACAGATGTTGTGCTCCACTTCACCAGTGATCCCAAGATCCTGGGTGTGCTAGGGCCTGCCGAGTTTGCTCCCAAGATGGCGCAGGACTGGCGCTAAATGAACGAAGCCCAGCCGCTGGTCGGGCGGTTTTGCTTTGTCCCTGTTCCTGCTGGCACAAGACCCTCCGGGGTTTTTGGAACAGATGTTGTGTTTCACTCACCAGTAATCTCAAGATCCTGGGTGTGCTAGGACACCTGAGGCGGGGGTGGAGAGTCCTCTGGGAACCGGGGCTGGCGCCTACCAGAACTGAGCCTTTCTTTATATATGTTTACCTAACACAAGTAAAGGTGGGAGGTGAGCCAAGTGGATTCTGGGAATATGGTGGCTGTTGCCTTGGCAACAGGTCTACAGGTCCCGCCTATGTGACGTCACAGGTTTCAAAGGTCCTGATACCAACAATCACATACATTAAATAAATAAATAAGTAAATAAATGAATAAATCTTAAAAAAAAAAAAAAAGAACCTGAGGCCAGTCAGGAACACAGTGAATTCCAGACCAGCCTGGGACATGCAGTGAAGACAGTGACACAAAGTAACAGTCCCCTCTTGAGAGACACCAACCCCATTTCAGGGGCTCAGACAGATGACAGAACCCGCCAAAGTCACAGAGAGAGGATCTTGCAAGCCTAGAGCCCGGGCAATGGTTGTCTGGGCATCATAAGTGCTTTGATTCCATCGGCTTTCTTTAGCTTGAAGAGAGGGTAGGTACTTTCGTGGCCCTGTCACCTTGTCACACATCAGCAGCAGGGGTGCACAAAGGGCCAGGTTGACACAAGTTTGGCTAGAATTTCTCCAGATGGTGCTCACCCGGTCTATCTCCCCAGACACAGCCATGTGGACGCATGCCACACTGTGCCAGGCCCTGGAGGTAAGACAAGGCACCCCTCCCTTCTCCCTTTCTCTTCAAACTTCAGACCAAGAAGAAATGCTTGGTGGGAATGAGGACCCTGATTTGGGCTGGGTAGGCAACTTTGGGAGACAGGATTAGGATGGTTTTAAGGCCACTGGATTGGCCACCAAATCTATTTATCCCACGGGACTGTCACATGCTTGTTCTGTGCTCCGTACCATTCCCAGTGCTGAGGACACAGCTTGGCAAGCAGAGCAGAACTCTCCCCTCATCCCCCTGCTTTCGTGGGTGGTCCTGACCCTCAGAGGCCATTACAGTGGCTGGTGGCCAGCCCTGCCTGGCCCATCCTGTTCTACCTTGATTGGCACAGTACTCCTTAACAGGTTTCCCATCGCTCGAACAGGAACTCACCAGGCTGTTGCTGTTGTGTATGGACTCAGGGAAGTAGAGCAGGTGGCCCACATTCAGAGTCCTTGTGTGAGGTGAGCCAGCACCTGGAACCTCTCACTACCAAATTCAGGAGGCAGGCAAGTGTCACTCTGTGTCGCTAGATTGTAGAAACTTAAGGACCCACAGGTCTCCTCCTCTCCAGTTACAAAGACAAACAGAAGGACACGTCCATGTTAGGAAGAGAAACTTCTATGAGAGTACAGGAAGGTCACAGAAACCACTCTAGAGAGTCAGGCTGATCCTGGGGAAACTCACAGTGAGAGTTTCTGGGGAATGACCTTGGAGCAGTAGGGATGTTGCCCTGACTGAGCTTGGGTTGTCTGGAGGTGCCAGACTACTCTTGCTCACATCACTCCCCACTGCTCTTCCATTTTAGGTGGGTCTCAGGGCGCGCTGTAGTTTCAGCTTATTGGAAAGCTTGCCCACATCCAGCCACTGCCACGGAGGTGTCACCTCATCCGGAGAGCACACCTTCTCACATGCTCACTTGCTTCCTGACTAAAATGACAAGTGTCTGTGGGCCCAGGCACACACACGGAGGGTGTGCCGGTTGGCAGCACGCTGTGTTCTAGACCACAGTCAGTCATGGTAACCTGAATCTGTGTTACAGGCCATGGTCAGTCATATCATTACAGGGCCCCAGACCTTAGCATAACTGACTCCATGATGGAAATGCTATTCAGGCTGTGAAAGTCAGCATGTAGACAGCACCACCTGCCGAAAATGAAAACAAAGACCTAAGCCATCAAAGTTCAGAGAAAGTCTCTGATATATTAACCTTGCTTTTTTGGCTTCTGTAGTTCCACTTCAGGCTAAATGTTCTTAGGAACTACAGTGTATCAACCCAGAACATGGCCTTTGTACTTAAAAGTTCACCCAAGAAAGTGTCAGTACTACAATGGAGTCCTGAGCACCCACTGTAGTTTTGTCAGCCAGCTAATCAAGACTTTCAGTTGGCCTAGACCTACATGTGAGCTGTCTTCTCTTGTGAATGCCCCCACAACATGTCTGGAAGTCCCACCAAGACCCCAGAGCCTCTCAGATCGGGCAAGAATGCAAAGGTCAAAGAGCTGCTAGGGGGGTAGTTCCCAGGACTCTGATCAGTCACTGCCATACGGATGAATCTGGCACCTCCAGTCCAAAAGAAAACAAATTAGAAAGTCTCCTGGTCTGTCACCTCCAGAAGCAAAGCTGGTTCAGGCTGGACACATAGGAGAGGTCGATGGGGCTGCAGATTGAGTGCCCAGGATCCATGTGAGATGTCACTGGACACCTCTGCCTGTTCAGTTGAATGAATGTGTGGTAACCACCCCTGGTGTGTGTGTGTGTGTGTGTGTGTGTGTGTGTGTGTGTGTGTGTGTGTGTGTTTATGTGTGTGTATCCATGTGTTTCTGTCAGTTTTGTTTCTCTATGTTGACCAGTGGCTTTCTCTGGAGTAAGACCCTCCTGTTCCCAGCTAAAGGTCTGTGCCCCCTCATGTTGGGGACATAAATCCTTTGGCTCTGCCAGGTCACCCAGAGAGACCTTAACCTGTCCCACTTCAAGAGCAGGGCACTTGCTTGTTTACTTGCTTGAATCCTGCTCACAGTCAGGGTTGGTCACTGTATGGAGGCAGGAGGGAGTCAGGCCTCTCATCCAGGCCCCCCGTCCTCTAAGCAGAATGCACACAGGGAAGAGGAAACACTTCTCCCAGTGAGGATTCTCTCCACTCTGTGTCTGATCTAAGCAACCCCAGGTAAGGGAAAAGTTCCCCTGGCTGAGCTTGAAGGAAAAGAGAAAAATCCACTCCTTTTTCTTCCATGATTTATGTCTCCTTATTAATTGATGGTCCATATAATTGAATAACTCAAAACCCATCATTCTCTGAAAAAAGATAGAATTTCCCCCACAGAAACCCCCACACCCCCAAATGAGATCAGTACCAGGTAATGCAATCTGGACAGAGCAGATTTTCCCTTCTGTTCAACACTGACCTCGGAGACTTTAAACAATTTTCACTAGGTCCATTTTTAGAAGGATTAAAGATAGCTGCTAAAATGTTTTTCATTGTCACCCAGTCAACGCCAGATATTATTTAAAAGTTATCAAAGATGATGAAGTTGATGATGACGATGAAGACGATGACGATGAGGAGGAGGAGGAGGAGGAAGAGGAGGAGGAGGACTATGATAGTGTTTAACAACAGAGTACTGATTGGGACCCTTTATACAAACTGAAAGCCACTGTCATCCCTTGAGCACTGTCCCAGAGGACATCTTACCTGCCTTGCCCCTGACACACACTCCTCAAGTCTGTTTGCATGTTGCTTTCCTATCTAAGGAGACTTTGCTCAGTAAGGCCTTCCTGCCACCATGTCTCTTACTCTGCGAACTCATTGATGAAGTCATGTTAGGACCAGTGACCTCCATGGCAACCCCGCATGCTTCTGGGAACACACACCAGGGTGTCACACACACCAACACACACCAGGGTGTCACACACACCAACACACACCAGGGTGTCACACACACCAACACACACCAGGGTGTCACACACACCAACACACACCAGGGTGTCACACACACCAACACACACCAGGGTGTCACACACACCAACAAACACCAGGGTATCACACACACCAGGGTGTCTCACACACACACATACACCAGGGTGTCATGGCATAAATGGGACATGGGTGACAGGACAGTTGCACCCCCCCAGCCCCAACTTCCAGAACAGAGGAACTTTATGCCAAGTGAACACCAAGCAAACTCCACTACTTCCTATCCTGATTACAAATCCCTCTCAGCATCACTGTGTATTGCCACAGCAAAATGTGCCTGAAATACACACCCAGCTGGACCCAAGAGGATGAAAGGTTAGCATGGACCCTCCAATGGGAACCATGAAAGTGTTATAAGAATCTGGTATGCATGGTGTGTGTGTGTGTGTGTGTGTGTGTGTGTGTGTGCGTGTGTTGCAGAGTTTAATAGTGGGGAGGGGAATCCCACATTCTTAGGTGATGTAGGAAGCCTCTTATAGAGACCTTGGAGTGGATCGAAAGCCACCCCCTCCCCACATTATTATGTGACTTATTTGGAAATAGGTGTTTGGGACCAGGTGACTTCTAGAGCCATGTAGAGACCCACGCTGTGCTGCCTCCACCTTGCATGGTTTCTCCATGTAGCCCTGGCTGTCCTGGAACTCACTAAATAGACTGGGCTGGCCTTGAACTCCTGCTTATAGCTCCTGGGTGCTGGGTTTAAGATGTGTGCTACCACACATTTCTCAGAAGATTCGTTTAATGGGACAACGTCAGAAAGCTCAAAACATGCCAGGAAGAAAACAAGGGCAGACCAGGCACAGAATGCACGGCCTGTGAGCTGTCGGACAGGTACACTGGGTATCTCAAGCAAGGGGAAAAGTGAGTCCAGTTGCAAGCACTACAGAATAATGAAAAAGTAGATAAGCAGGACTCGCTATTCCCAGCACCCACATGACAGCTCACAAACTCCATAAGTCCAGCTCCTGTGAATTTGACACCCGCTTCTGGCCCCCAAAGGTTCTAGGCACACATTCAGGCAAAACATGCACACATATACAATAAATAACTCTTATAAAACAAACAAACAACAAGAACAAACAAACCTCTCAATAAACCAGGTGACACACACATGTCAACTCAGCCTTGGAAGGTGGGGACAGGAGGATCAGAAATCGCAGGGCATCCTGGAATTTATATTAAGTAATAATTAAGGTTAATGCCAGAGTGAGCTACATGAACATGCGACTGGGTCAAATAGGTAGGTAGATAGATGCATGACTGACTGACAGACTGACAGACTGACACAAAAATTACCTCTGGACAACATCTATATTAAGACAGTTTTACATGCAGGAAAATATTTGCTTTATTACATTGAGTAGATTTTTAAAATTCTAGTAAGATCCAACACCCTAGACTATAACAATGAGTTACTGAGAAAAGAGAGGATGGAAAGAAGGCAGAGAGATAGTTGAAAGAAAAATCCAAGGAAACAAACATGTGCCCTGAGAAAGCTGACATTTTGTCTGCCATTTGAAAAGTTGAGTTTGGAGACAATCAGGCATCACTAACTGCAATACCACATAAGTTCACACGGTGGAGCGACGTCTCCACTAGTTTCTCTCCATCCTTCGGGCCCAGGGGTTACTCTTGCTTGCATTGTTCATAAAATAGCTCGCGAATCCCATAAAAACCTTGTTTGTTCATTCGTTCGATCGTCTGTCCATTTTAATTATTTATTTTGTGTTTCTGGCCCTATCTTCGGTCACTTCAACATGTAAGCTAGGTGTCACTGGCCAGAGATGGTCAGAGACAGCAGTACCCCTTGAGGCAATAAAGGTAGATGCTATCAGAACCCTGAAAAGTGACAGAGGCCTGATACAGGCATCCCCAACTACCCCACAGGCTGAGTTGGGAGGATCTCTCAAAGCTGTTCTACCCCAGCCAGGGCAATATCTTTGTCTCCTTGCCACAGTCTCTCCAATAACCGAAGGGGGGGGGGGGCGCAAAGGGAGGGGAGGGAGAGGGAAGTGGAAGAGGGCAGGCAAGAAAAAAAACCAATTCTACCCAGAGTGGTGGGTAAAATGCAGATACTGTATTTTAAACTATAGAAAAATTCAACAGTATGAAACTAAAATATACGACAATATATGAAACACAATATATGTCAAATCCAGTACCACAACCCACATTAAGGACAATCCAACAGTCAACCTGGAGAGAAGCCTTGCAGAAAATTAAGGTCCCTCTTTGCTCAACACCCTAGTCTGCCCTCCCAAGCCTTATTTAGTACTTGAAAGTCTTTAAATGTAATATCGAGTCCTTCTTAATGATACCTAATAGCTGTGCATATTTATCAAGCACACCAAGATAATGCATGCATATGCCGTGTAACGACAGAACCACATCTCTCCCACTCCCATCCCAGTGACCAGCTAATATTCTTTGTGCTAGGGGCCTGAGAATTCCTCTCTCCCAGTTCTTCCTGAAATGTACATTACATTGATGTAAACTATCCTCACCATGCTGAGCCACAGACATGAGAAGTATCTCAAGTATACAGCTGCCTACCTACCTCTGCTATCCCCAACCCCACCCTGCGTTCATCTCCCTGTACCTGGGACAAACTGCTTGAGAAACAAAAGGGAGACAGATGACTGGTGACTCACTGGCTCTCACTCAGGGTATCAGCTGATCGAAGCACCCCTGGAAAATACATGTAAGAGAATATTATTCAGCCACATGAAAGAATGAAGTCTTGGAATTTGTGGCAGTTGAGCTAGAGGACATTAAGTGAAAAAAGCCAGGCACATAAAAACAAATATTGCATGTTCTGTAAATTGAAGCTAAAAACAAACAAACAAAAAAAAAACTAGACCAGTGTCTCAAAGAACGGGAGAAGAATAGCTGTCAGTGTGGAGAACCATTGTTATGGTTTGAGCTGAAGGCTCCTTTGTTGAAAGCTTGGCTGCAGACAGATGGGATTTGGGGAAGTGATTGGCTCACAGGGGCTCTGACTTCATCAATGGACTAACACATGGATAGATAATTTGGTGGCCCTTTGGGGAGGTGGTGCAAACTGGAAGGCAGAGTCTAGCCAGAGGAAGTGTCACTGATCCTGCACCCTGGAAAGATGCATTGTCCCTGGCCCTCTCCTCTCGGCCTCTTTCCTGCCCACCCTGAGTGGGCAGCCCCCTCCACACTTGGTTGATCCTGCATCCTAGCAGTTGTGAGGAGTTCTGCAATGGCATGGAACTGGGAGCACAGGGGCCTCTGACAGACTCACTTTACTTTGTTTGGACTGTTCAGTCTTGTGTTAGAGTCCTCTTTTAAAATTACCTTTTATTTGTTTGTTGTTGCTGTTGGTGTGTGTGCATGTGTGTGTACACATGAGAAGGTTAGAAAATAACCTACAGGAGTCTTTCTTTTACCACATGGATGCTGGAGATTGAACTCTGGTCAGTGGACTTAACAGCAAGTGCCTTTACCCACTGAGCCCTCTCACCAGCCCCTCATATTGGCACCTTAATGCAGTGAGTGTCTCTTCCTTTTTTAAAAAAAAAAGATTTATTTATTTATTATATGTAAGTACATGTAACTGTCTTCAGACACTCCAGAAGAGGGCGCCAGATCTCGTTACGGATGGTTGTTAGCCACCATGTAGTTGCTCAGATTTGAACTCTGGACCTTTGGAAGAGCAGTCGGGTGCTCTTAACCACTGAGCCATCTCACAAGCCCCCCAGTGTCTCTTCCTATTAGCCAGAGAGAAGTCTGGTCACCGAATTTAACCTTAAATTGAAATGACTGTCACAGAAAGTTAGTAATAATAAGTAAGTAGATGCAGGTCCTACCACCACAGTCACTGACTGACAGGTTTTTGTGCGTTTCGTTGTTGTGTTGTTTTGTTTTGTTTTGTTTGCATCATAGCCCGGTTTATCTCACAGAACACAGTCAAAGAGAACAGAGGCAATTCCGAGGCCTGTGCTTCATCAGGCCTGCCTGTCTATTGAACAAATGCACTTGAGGCCCACACCACATGGACTGGACTGGAGCCTAGAAATTAGACCTAGGAATTTATTACAGTGACTCCTATACATCTCACAAACAGACTATGGTTTGTGACTATGGTGGGTGAGGACTGTCAAGTAAGGTCAAGCTAACTGCCAGAGGCCACACAGGCAGTGATGGCAAGAAGACCCTGACACAGAAAAGCCCCTTTACTAATAAGTCTTCCCACATAGCTCTCAGGCCATGAAAGTTTCAAATGTGTTTGAAAAAAATCAAGAATATATATATCCATATATATGTGTATATATATATGATAGATAGATAGATGGATAGATAGATAGATAGATAGATAGATAGATAGATAGATAGATAGATAAGATTAGATAGATTAGATTAGATTAGATTAGATAGATAGATATTTGGTCTTTGTTTTACATTTTTTTATTCACTTTATATCTCACTATCAGTTTCCGCTCTCCTCACGAAGAAGCTGCTGCCTGTGGATCCCGTTCCCCTAAATGGACTGCCTGTTCTGCTTCAGTGGGAGAGGATGTGCCTTGTCCTGCTGCCACCTGGTGTACTGGGGGAGGGGGTAGGAGGGCTGGGGGTGTTACTTAGAAGGTGGCTCCCATTTCTCAAAGGGGAAGGGAGGGAGGAATGGGGCGTGATCTACTTGCTACTGACAGTTTTGAAATGTCACAAGATGTTGCCTCCACCGACTGCCTGAAGCAGTCATTTGTGTGCAACAGCACATGGCATATCACAGAATCCCCAATCAAGGATTACCGCGGTTGGGTACTCTGTGCTTGGAATGTTTCTGACATGTTTGTCTCACACCTCAATGAACTTCTCTGAAGCATGTATAGTCATAAATGCCCAAACCTCTCACACACAGACCCAGACAAATACACTGTGCTTTGCAACACATGAACTGCACTCTTGCTCAGAGCAGTGACCCCTCCCTGCATCCCAAGCATTCAGGAGCCTAACGTTCCAGGCCAATCTAAGCTACAACATGAGATCCTGCCTCAAGGAAGGGAGGGAAAGAGGGAGAAGGAAGGAAGGGAACGAAGAAGGAAAAACAAATTTTCATTACAGATACTACAGAAATAATTTGGAAGACCTAGATATGGTGACTATTTTAGTTATTTTCCCAATGTTGACATAAAGCACCATGACCAAGGCAACTTATAAAAGCAAGCACCCAGTTGGGCCTACATCTCCACAAGGCTATAAACCTCAATGACTGCGCAAAGGCAGGAACATCTGTGCTCACATCTTGATCCACAAGCAGGGAGCACACTGGGAATGGTGGAAGGTTCTTCGAAACCTTAAACTGTCCACAGTGACACACCCACCAACTGAGGACCAAGTGTTCAGACATATGAGCCTACGGAGGCCACTCAGTCAAACCACCCCCATGTAATCCCAGCATTTGGGAGGTAGAGGCAGGGGGATCAGAAGTTCAGAGTCATCCTCAAATATGTGAGTGTGTGTGTGTGTGTGTGTGTGTGTATTCAAAACCAGACTGGACTTCATCAGACTCTGGTAGAATAAACAAACAAATGTTTATGAGATGTGAGATGGCTCAGTGGGTAAAGGCATTTGCCACCCAAGCCTGACAACCTAAGTTCAACTCCCAGAACACACATAAAGTGGGGAAGAAGAGCCCAATCTCCACAGTGTGAGGGCTGCCATTCAAACACATACGTCATACATACATACATACATACATACATACATACATACATTCATACATACATACACACATACAGATAATAATAATAACAACAATAAATAATAATAAATGTTTAAAGAAAGAAATAATTTCAGAAATAGATACATATGCATGTTTATTCACGGAAAATGCCAGTTATGGCTTTAATATTGGCCATGGTTATCAGAGTTTACAAAAAAGCATAAAGTGCAAAAGGTCTGTAAATCCCCCCGAGCTATGGTTAATATTACTTCAGCCAGGGTACATACCGCCTATACATAGCACAGTCTACATAAAGTATGAAACACAGTGTATATCTGAAAGTACTCTATTTGCTTGGTTTAATTCCTGTGGTTATAAAATAGTTTTAAATCTGACCTGATGTGTAAGGAAAGACACGAGCCATGTTTTAAAGTCTGTGGGAGAATAATGTCTATAAAATCTATTGAGATCCCAATCTGGCAAAAGATGGGTTACTGGCCAGTGGGACCAACAGCACCCAGGCCAAGCCCTGGTTGGGAAGAATCCAAGTTCAGCTGGATAAGGAGCTGGGGGAGGCCCTAGCTGGGTGTCCCCAGAGACCATTAGTTGTCAGACCTGAGGGAAGAAGAGAGCCAGAGAAGGTTCAAATCCCAGTGTTGGCTCTGGGTGGGGGTTGGGAGAAGAGGCCTCGTGAGGGAAGATTCAGACTCCTGAGAAATCCAACCAATGGAAAGGGTGGCTCGATTTTTACAGAGCCATGTTTGATCCTCAACACAACACTGTTGACCCATGACTGGGGTAGGCACTTTTCCCTGGATAGACACCCATTTCCCCTCATGGATCAAACTACAAAGGGAAGAAAACTGAAAGAACACTTCTGAAGGGCTGGCTTTGGCATCACAGGGCACTAGAGAGAGAAGAATTCCTCTCCTAAAAACCAACAAAGGATCAAAACTGTAAAACCATTGACAGACATGACCACTTGGTAACATTCATGGCTTCCTCTGTCCTGAGATCCCAGGCAGATTCGGAACAGAACAGAGCCCGACACCCATGCAGGGCCCAGTGGTCACGACGTCACTCATTGATGTCATCTCTACCAGAAGCAAGAAGATTCTGCAGTGCACATCAGTTACCGGGCTCCGCTTATGGAAGTGGCCCACTGCGTCCAAGTAGGTACTCGGCTCCTTTCACCCAGGTATGTTCATGCACATCCATCAGTATTTTATCCCTGTCCCTAGGGCTGTCATCAGAGGCACTAGGGAATAAGTCCTTTTCCTGGTAAAAAAGAAATGGTTCTTCCCTGACTTTGAGGACACCATCGCGGTTAAGGAAGGGCACTCAGGTCAGACTAAACCTTGCATCTAAAACCCCTTTCCTTCAACCGTCCTACAAACTTATTCATTTATTACTTTACATGTATACAAATGTTTTGCCTGCCTGTATACGTGTGCACCAAATGCCCTTAGAAGTCAGAAGAGGGCGTCGGACGCATCAGGGCTGGAGCTGCAGGTTATGAGCCTCACAAGCTCGCTGGGAATCAAGGCTGGGTCGTCTGGGAGAGAGCAGAGAGCAACACGGGTTCTTAACTGTTGAACCAACTCTCCAGCCCCAGACGACCCTTCCAGACGAAGGCAGCTGGGTGTCATCTTCACGACATTTATACAGTGCAGAATACATAAGGGCAGCTCCCTTGCCTGGGAAGATGAACCAGAAACAAGACTGGTTTGATTTTACCCTCTGAAAATTTCTAGACTCAAAAATCAAAGGACTCAGCCGCAATTCTAGGTTGCCACAAACATTTCACTCAAAATCATTTTAAACATATTTTAAGCTACAGTTAAAATGACATGTACAATCATTCAAAACCAAGTATTCCTGCCTTGTAAATTGCCAATCAGATGACTATGTGTTTGCTACCTGGGAGATTTGGTAAATGCTATGAATTTAATAAAAGACAACTTATTTTACACCTCATGTTCTATAAATACTTGTGACTATAAACAAGAAATAGCCCAGCAAGTTACTATTAAAACTCCAAAGCCACAAAAGCAGAATGAAGTCTATTCATTTAAAAACTCTTTAAGTCCAGTTTCCACTTTGTACCCTGTGCAGGTTCTAAACAGAGTAGGAGTTCCTAGAAGTGCCAGAACCAGCAGCCAGCTCCTTCAGACGCAGGACACCACTCAGAACGGTGTTCCAACTCCAGTCCCCTGAGCGCAGTCTCACCATGGATAATGGAATGTCAGAAAGCAGAAGGTGCCTGAGTTACAAACATCCCTGAGATAACCCATACCCACCTCATACCCTGAAGATAGCCCAGTGAAGACAGTAGGATGCAGGGGAGAGACATTCATGTCAGAGTCTGCCCCTTCCTACCTGGGATCCCCAGCCAGACAATCAGAGTGTAGTGACTGCCCAGCATCAATAAGAGCAAAGTGCTCTGAGAAACCAGTTAGCACCAGGTATTATGAAAACAAAAGCTGGAGGCCCACACTCCAGGGAGGCTACATCCCCAGGAGGCCCACATCCCAGGAGGCCCACATCCCAGGAGGCCCACATCCTAGGGAGGCTACATGCCCAGGAGGCCCACATCCTAGGGAGGCTACATCACTCAGGAAGCACACATCCCCTAAAGACAGCAGAGGAATGGGGTCAGAGTCTTGGAGGTAACAACACACCAAAAGCTTCCAATAAGAAAAGCTTTCCAAAATCTTCACAGGAGCTCCACAGTCAAACCTCCAGACTGCCTCGGTGATTACAAGGAGGCCTTGCTCTCACAGAGCTCACAAGAGGGGGCTGTGTGTGGACTCTTCACATAGCCTGAAGGATTCTCTGTGGGTCTGAGGCTGCTGCACTCTGGAAGAGCAGAAATGGTGTCTATATTTAATGTGAGCTTAAAGAGGAGAGTAGCTTTTGGCATAGAGGATGTTACCAGCTTTGCCCTCTGAAGCTGCCGCTCCATCTCTCAGCAGAGGTAGTGGAAGGATCCACAAACACATGGAGAACCTGGGAAAGCTAAGAGGTGTGAGTGACAAGCCACCCATCTTAGTCACAGCCCTCACATGTGTTTTGCCCACTTGGTTTCGTTGAAGGACAGTTTCTCCTGGCAAAATGAAAAATTCTGGAACCTTTCATCACAAAATCAGAAGGTCTTGTTTACCAGGGGGTCGAGAGTCTGGAAACGGTGGGATCTACAGCAAGCTACCTTCTCCAGCAAGAAACTTTGGGCTGCCCTGGGTCTCCCAAAGAACTACTCTGTCGATGTCATTATGGACATAACCCAGCAGGCCCGTGTGCCTGGAAAGGGTACTGAGGAAGACACCTCATGTCCCTGAGCCCTCTATTTCTTAACCTGGGGAAGTCAGACACTGCGGTCCAGTTAGATCACAAAGGAGCAGAATTTTAAACACCCACACCACACCAATTCCTCAACCCCCTCAGCCATCTTTGCTAGCAAACGAAGCCCAGCGCGCACTCGAATAGAAGTAAGTAGAGAAGCAGGTCACTGCCTTGCCATCACGTGATCTTGACTGGCGACTTCTTGTGGGCACACAGAAGGGACACATAGGGGACACCAATAAAAGCCCATTTCTCGCTGGGCCAGAATCTGATGACTGGACCTTGCTCAGGTATCTCTGAGGCAGCATCAAAGTAGGCGAAGCACACACAGCCCAGGTACGAAGCAAGGCAGATGAGAATATGCCTGCAAGAGAAGGGAGATGGGAGCCTGGTGCAGAGCTTCTCCCTGGGGCCACCCATCCTCCCCGCTGTCCCTTTCATCCAGAGGGCAGGTGTAACGGAAAGGATGAGATAGCCAGGGACGCCAGAAGGGGTGTGATAAACCATGAGCACCTGAGCCTGTCCTAGTTTTCAAAACAGTCCCATTGAAATGGCATGGTAGCTCAGATCTGTAGCCCTAGTGCTCTAGGAGGCCAAACCAAGAGGACTACACTGTGAGTTCAAAGTCAACCAGAGCCACAATTAAAAAAAAAAAAATCCTACTACATAATTGGACCAAATACCTTTGGGGTCTTCTCAGTGTTACTAGGGCCCAGGATGAAACTGGAAATGGCAAGGTGGAAACAGATGAACCAGAGTTAGATCTGGAGCACCTTAGCAAGATGTTCAGGGTGTGCTTGCCATTAGAAGGTGGCCTGTAGTAAAGGATGCTCGAAGCTTTATGGGAAAACCCTTTTGTTTTTAGACTATCTTTACCTGTCTAAAGTTTCGGTTTTGCCCTTTATATGAGGATATAAATCCTGGCAGTGGTGTTGCATGCCTTAAATCTCAGCACTCAGGGGCAGATCTCTGAGTCTGAGGCCAGATAATTCCAGGACAACCAAGGATACACAGAAAACCCCTCCCTGTCTTGAAAAACAAAGCAAAACAAAAATCAACCGATCAAGCAAACAAATAAAAAGACAAGAAAGAAAAGAAAAAAAAAAAGGCTCTTTCTGCCATCTTGGCACCTGTGGAGGCCTGCTGGGAACAGGACTTCAAACAGCAAGTATGTCTGGAAGGCTGTGGTTGCAAGGCCATTTTTGCTGGCTACAAGCGAGGTCTCCAGAACCAAAGAGAGCACACGGCTCTTCTTAAAATGAAGGCGTTTATGCCCGAGATGAAACGGAGTTCTACTTAGGCAAGAGATGTGCTTATGTGTATAAAGCAAAAAACAATACAGTGACTCCTGGAGGCAAACCAAACAAAACCAGAGCGATCTGGGAAAAAGTAACTCGGGCCCACGGAAACAGCGGTATGATTCGTGCCAAATTCCGAAGCAACCTTCCTGCAAAGGCCATTGGACACAGAATCCGTGTGATGCTGTACCCATCCCGGATTTAAACTAATGGAGAGTAAATAAATAAAAATAGATTTGTGCTTTTGAAAAAAAATAAATAAGAAATAAGTCTTTTAAAGGGAGACAGATCCTTCCTTATACAATATACTGAAAGCTTATTTCAAATGAGTTAAAGATTTAAAATACAGACCTGCGAGATGTCACAGTAGATAAAGTGGTTGCCACCAAGTTTGATGACCTGAGTCAATCCCCAGAACCCACATGGTATAAGAGCTGACTGACTCCCAAAAGTTGTCCTCTGACCTCCAAATATATACGATGGCATGTACATCCATATATATATATATATATATATATATATATATATATATATATATATATAAATGTAAAAGGTGAATTACTATTAAAATACTTAAAATATAATTTTAAAATGGTTTACTCTATACACATGTGTCCTATGTGAGTATATGGAGATCTGTGCAGTACTTGCAGAGACCACCAGAGGGTGCAGGGTCCCCTGGAATGAGCATTGGGGGTGGTTGTAATCCACTCAACCTGGGTGTTGGAACTGAACTACAGTCCTCTATAAGAGCAGAAAGTGCTCTTAACTGCTGAGCCATCTCTCCAGCACCTATGCTTGTAATATATATTTCAAAAACTAAATTTTTATAAATTTTGATGGAAGAGGCTTGTCTAAGATTGGCACAGAAACCAGTCAAGAAAAACCAGACACAGCCGGGCGAAGTGAGGCACACCTTTAATCCCAGCACTCGGGGGGCAGAGGCAGGGGGATTTCTGAGTTCGAGGCCAGCCTGGTCTACAAAGTGAGTTCCAGGACAGCCAGTGCTATACAGAGAAACCCTGTCTCGAGAAAAAAAAAAAAAAAAAGACTGCAGCCAGTTGTGATGGCACACGCCTTTAATCCCAGCCCCCAGGAGGCAGAGGTAGGTAGATCTCTTATGACTTCAAGGCCAGCCTGGTCTTCAAAAGAAGTCCAAGACAGCTAGGGCTCTGTTACACAGATAAACCTTGTGCTGCAAAAAATAAAAGATAAAACTACTAACCTGCTGAGTACTAAGCCTGTTTGTTTATCCTGCCTTTAAGAGAACAATGTATACCGGATGGTGGTGCATGCACCAAGGAGGCAGAGGTAGGTGGACCTCTGAGTTTGAGGCCAGCCTGGTCTACAGAGCAAGTTCCAAAAGAGCCAAGGTTACACAGTGAAACCTTGTCAAAAAAACAAAAACAAAAAAAACTAAGCTAATGTATAACTTTAATCTTAAATTATGTCTCTTCCTTACCCTGACCCAGAGGGATGCATGAGTGTATATGTGTGTTAAATATGTGATATATTACTGAGAACTGCAAAAGTCAAAAGAAATCTTGTGCGGTAAATACCTGCCAAAAATGCTAGGAACAGCATATGGATATATCTTGATAAACAGCACGCTTAAATTACTGTTTCTTGTCTGTATTAATAGGGGTCCGTTGGAGTCCCTTGTAAAACTCTGTGAAGATTTCTGTAACAATCCTTCCCCCACATACTTTCTATCCCATTTAATAAATGCGAAACAAAGTCCTTGTATTGGGGACATAGAGAAACAGATAGTCATATGTCATACAGGCATAGACAGATACACAACAGATTACAGACGAGCCAGAAACTACAAATTTAAGACAAGGGCTGGGGCATGGGCTGAAAAAGTGGAAAACTAACTTGGGCTTGCTCTTGGTCAAACTTCTCCAGGAGGGTTCTTTTCCTAATGTGATACTATCACATTTTGGTGCCTCGGAGGTGATCTCTAATGTATTTAATCTACGGATGTAGGCATCTTTTTAATGCTTGAGTGAGAGAGCTGACAAGTTGGATACAAAAATCAAACAGAAAACAGCTTTCGATGCTTTCGTTTAATATTTTCCTTCCAGTTAATACTCCTGGATAGCAAGGGGTCTCCAGAGAAACAGAAGCCACGTGATGTTTTACGAGGTGGAAAGAGATTTGTTATAGAAGACGTTTCACATAATTATGTAAACTGCTAAGTCTGGAATCTGCAGGAGTCGATGCCAGAGACACAAAGAGTCAAGGCTATGTGGTTCCACTTACAGCTAAGGGCTGGAATCCTGGACAACTGATATTCTTCAGTGAGGAAGAGAAGCCTCAGTGTAGCTGATGTCTGCCAGCAGTGTAAGAGAGAGGAAGTTTCTCTTGCTCTGATGAGACAGGCTTCTTTCTATCTGAGCCTTGGTTGATGGGTGAAGTCACTTCCACAATGACCCAAGGACGAGCTCTTTTCAAAGTCTGCCAGCCAAACATATTCTCCCCTCTCAAAAATACCTTCAATCATGTCTGTCCATTGACATGCTTGGTCCAGCCAAGCAGATGTAAAATAAATGATCGTGTATTCATGAAAGCTGCCCTAATTTTACATGTGAGGCGACCCAACCTAAGAAGGGCTGACTGCAATTCAACCTGTCTCTCTTGGCTCCAGAACACTGAGGATGTGGCAAAAATGGCTGACTGTCCCCTTCAGAAGGCCCAGGTCTCCATCCGTACACCTATAGGTCTCAAACGTGTACCCAAACAACTAGTGGCTGTGTGAGACCCTACTGTTCTTTCAGGGATTAGGAAATTAAAATACCATTTTGGAAGCAAGAATCAAAAGTTGTAAATGTGTGGCCAGGTTTTTCTGTAGTACAGACCCTGGGGCCAGGCTCAGACAACCCACCTGGGCCACATGCCAAGCAGGACCAAGAAGGGGCTTTCTCTCACCTCTCCTTTGAGACTTTCACTCACAGGTGACCATGAGTGACTCAGAGAAAAATAAGCAGATTTTGGACTGGGCACTGAAACCAATTTCCTCATCCCAGGGGATCACTCTGGAGGCCCGCTGGGGCAGGAGTTCCAAAGTCCCTTCTTGAGCAAGCAGGAGGGAGGTGAAGCTCTTAGGATAACCCAACAAGGCAGAAAGCCATGGGGCAGATGGCTCAGAGCCACGTCATGCTTTCCTCCCACACTCCGTACAGAACACTTGCTGGGTGTCCCTAACATTGTCCTAGTCCACATCCCACCCCTCAGGAGTGACTCCATCCAGGGGTTCCCAGCTCCCACAGGGTACCTGCCATCTCCATCCTTGGACTGCAGAGCCACTAGTGACGCCTGGTGGCCAACTGCCGCACTAGAAAGTCAGACCTCTCTGGCTTAGTCCAAGGAGTCTTTGGGGTCCCCCTGGAAGGAGATCCCAAGGCAAGAGGAAAGGGGTTAGGGTTCCTGATGCCCTTAGCCTAAGCCGTGGCTATGAAAGGAACCAGGCCTCACAAATTGCTCTAAACCAGGGCACCCTGGTTTTCCATCTTCACTTGACCCAGCCCCCTGCAAAAGGACCAAGTGAATCGCTCCAGGGTGGGATCTAATCTAAGTAAGGCTCCTTGGAGTCTTCCTACTCCGAACCTCACAGTAGGCTTCTCAGCCCACTGGTCAGTGCCCTCCAACGTCAGATATAATTAGCTTCTAGCTGGGAATGGAGGCCTATAATCTGAAGACTGGGGAGTCAAGGCAGAGAGATTAGGAATCTGAGGCCAGGGGCTGGAGAGATGGCTCAGCGGTTTAGAGACTGCTCTTCCAGAGATCCTGAGTTCAATTCCCAGCAACCATGTGGTGGCTCACAACCATCTGTAATGGGGTCTGATATCCTCTTTGGGTGTGTCTGAGAGAGCAGTGGTGTACTCACTGTTATGATCTTGAACCACACCAAGCCAAACAGTTCCATGTGAGGTTTATTGGGAGAGAGTGGGGCAAGGTGACTGTGGAAAGAGAAGTAGGGGGGAGGGGGAAGAGGGAGGGGGAGATGAGGGAGACCAGGGGAGCCTTTATTTTCTTTGATTGTCATGTCCATGTTTTTTATGGAATCATTTGCACCTGAGATTCTCTACTTTCCTTTGTAGGTCTAGCATGGATTTATTCAATTCCATCACCTGTTTGGTGTGGTTCTCCTGAAATTCTTTAAGGGATTTTTGTGCTTCCTCTTTAAAGTCTTCTACCTGTTTAGCAGTGTTCTCCTGAAATTCTTTAAGTGAGTTATTAAAGTCCTTCTTGATGCCCTCTACCATCATCATGAGATATGCTTTTGAATCGGGTCTAGATTTTCGGGTGTGTTGGGGTATCCAGGACTCGCTGTGGTGGGCATACTGGGTTCTGATGATGCCGAGTGGTCTTGGTTTCTGTTAGTAAGATTCTTACGTTTGCCTTTCGCCATCTGGTAGTCTCTGGTGTTAGATGTTCGAGCTGTCTCTGGCTGGAGCTTGTTCCTCCTGGGATTCTGTTAGCCTCTGTCAGCACTCCTGGTGAAAGAAAATGAGATTTTGTATCTTGTGATTCATGTAAAAAAAGTTGTCTATGAGCCCCCGGCGGCCTGGGGCCGAGAACAAAGCAGAACAGACAGGACTGTTGTTAAGACATTCCTAAGAACAGCTTGATTGTACAAGCAGGGCTATCTGGTCTGGGTCAGCACCACCTGGCCGGAACCTCCCCTCTGTCTACTGCCCCTTGACGCTGGGTAAAATGACACTTCAACTGGTTGCTATGTGAACAAAGATAAGCCCCCAGCCCACAGGAACAAAGTCCTGATGCCCTATAATCTTTCTGTTAATGTTTGAATAAGCCAATAGTGTGTCGCTATGCTGAATTCCACACCCCTAAGCCCCTTACCCCATAAAAACCCCTAGCTTTCGAGCCTCGGGGCCGACATCCATTATCTCCTGTGTGGGATGCATGTCGGTCCAGAGCTCCGTAATTAAACGTCCTCATGTATTTACATCAAGATGATGGTCCTTTGTTATTTTTTGTGTGCAAGCCGAATCAGGAATGAGTGGAGGTTTCCCCACTAGGATCTATCACTGGGAGTCCAATTCTCACCGGAGTCCCAGTGGTCAGAGCACTCTCTGCAAGCAAGCCCTCCTCCTGCAGGGAAGGTGCACAGATCTGGAGCTCAGATCCACGTCCTGAGTCCCAGGGTTAGAGCCCTCCCTGGAGGCCAACTCTCCCTGGCAGGGAAGGTGCCCAGGGGTTGGGTCTCAGCTCCGCCTCCTGGCTGAGGATGAAGGCCCGAAGGGACCCTGTTCAAGAAGCTCTGTTACTTCTGCCGCCCACGTGCTCTCCTGCATAGACTGGTCTCAGTGATCCCAAGATACTGGGTGTGCTAGGGCCCCGCCGAGTTTGCGCCCGACATGGCCTAGGGCTGGCGCCGATGGGAACGAACCCCAGCCACTGGTCAGGGGGATTTCCTTTGTGCCTGTGCCTGCTGGCACAAGACCCTCCTGGGTTTTTGAAACAGATGTTGTGCTCCACTTCACCAGTGATCCCAAGATCCTGGGTGTGCTAGGGCCTGCCGAGTTTGCTCCCAAGATGGCGCAGGAGTGGCGCCAAATGAAAGAACCCCAGCCGCTGGTCGGGTGGGTTTCCTTTGTCCCTGTTCCTGCTGGCACAAGACCCTCCGGGGTTTTTGGAACAGATGTTGTGTTTCACTCACCAGTAATCTCAAGATCCTGGGTGTGCTAGGACACCTGAGGCGGGCGTGGAGAGTCCTCTGGGAACCGGGGCTGGCGCCTACCAGAACTGAGCCTTTCTTTATATATGTTTACCTAACACAAGTAAAGGTGGGAGGTGAGCCAAGTGGATTCTGGGAATATGGTGGCTGTTGCCTTGGCAACAGGTCTACAGGTCCCGCCTATGTGACGTCACAGGTTTCAAAGGTCCTGATACCAACAACCATACATTAAATAAATAAATAAGTAAATAAATGAATAAATCTTAAAAAAAAAAAAGAATCTGAGGCCAGTCAAGAACACAGTGAATTCCAGACCAGCCTGGGACATGCAGTGAAGACAGTGACACAAAGTAACAGTCCCCTCTTGAGAGACACCAGCCCCATTTCAGGGGCTCAGACAGATGACAGAACCCGCCAAAGTCACAGAGAGAGGATCTTGCAAGCCTAGAGCCCGGGCAATGGTTGTCTGGGCATCATAAGTGCTTTGATTCCATCGGCTTTCTTTAGCTTGAAGAGAGGGTAGGTACTTTCGTGGCCCTGTCACCTTGTCACACTTCAGCAGCAGGGGTGCACAAAGGGCCAGGTTGACACAAGTTTGGCTAGAATTTCTCCAGATGGTGCTCACCGGGTCTATCTCCCCAGACACAGCCATGTGGACGCGTGCCACGCTGTGCCGGGCCCTGGAGGTAAGACAAGGCACCCCTCCCTTCTCCCTTTCTCTTCAAACTTCAGACCAAGAAGAAATGCTTGGTGTCAATGAGGACCCTGATTTGGGCTGGGTAGGCAACTTTGGGAGACAGGATTAGGATGGTTTTAAGGCCACTGGATTGGCCACCAAATCTATTTATCCCACGGGACTGTCACATGCTTTTTCTGTGCTCAGTACCACTCCCAGTGCTGAGGACACAGCTTGGCAAGCAGAGCAGAACTCTCCCCTCCTCCCCTGCTGTCGTGGGTGGTCCTGACCCTCAGAGGCCATTACAGTAGCTGGTGGCCAGCGCTGCCTGGCCCATCCTGTTCTACCCTGATGGGCACAGTACTCCTTAACAGGTTTCCCATCGCTCAAACAGGAACTGACCAGGCTGTTGCTGTTGTGTATGGACTCAGGGAAGTAGAGCAGGTGGCCCACATTCAGTGTCCTTGTGTGAGGTGAGCCAGCACCTGGAACCTCTCACTCCCAAATTCAGGAGGCAGGCAAGTGTCACTCTGTGTCGCTAGATTGTAGAAACTTAAGGACCCACAGGTCTCCTCCTCTCCAGTTACAAAGACAAACAGAAGGACACGTCCATGTTAGGAAGAGAAACTTCTATGAGAGTACAGGAAGGTCACAGAAACCACTCTAGAGAGTCAGGCTGATCCTGGGGAAACTCACAGTGAGAGTTTCTGGGGAATGACCTTGGAGCAGTAGGGATGTTGCCCTGACTGAGCTTGGGTTGTCTGGAGGTGCCAGACTACTCTTGCTCACATCACTCCCCACTGCTCTTCCAGGTTAGGTGGGTCTCAGGGTGCGCTGTAGTTTCAGCTTATTGGAAAGCTTGCCCACATCCAGCCACTGCCACGGAGGCATCACCTCATCCCGAGAGCACACCTTCTCACATGCTCACTTGCTTCCTGACTAAAATGACAAGTGTCTGTGGGCCCAGGCACACACACGGAGGGTGTGCCGGTTGGCAGCACGCTATGTTCTAGACCACAGTCAGTCATGGTAACCTGAATCTGTGTTACAGGCCATGGTCAGTCATATCATTACAGGGCCCCAGACCTTAGCATAACTGACTCCATGATGGAAATGCTATTCAGGCTGTGAAAGTCAGCATGTAGACAGCACCACCTGCCGAAAATGAAAACAAAGACCTAAGCCATCAAAGTTCAGAGAAAGTCTCTGATATATTAACCTTGCTTTTTTGGCTTCTGTAGTTCCACTTCGGCTAAATGTTCTTTGGAACTGCAGTGTATCAACCCAGAACATGGCCTTTGTACTTAAAAGTTCACCCAAGAAAGTGTCAGTACTACAATGGAGTCCTGAGCACCCACTGTAGTTTTGTCAGCCAGCTAATCAAGACTTTCAGTTGGCCTAAACCTACATGTGAGCTGTCTTCTCTTGTGAATGCCCCCACAACATGTCTGGAAGTCCCACCAAGACCCCAGAGCCTCTCAGATCGGGCAAGAATGCAATGGTCAAGGAGCTGCTAGGGGGGTAGTTCCCAGGACTCTGATCAGTCACTGCCATAAAGATGAATCTGGCACCTCCAGTCCAAAAGAAAACAAATTAGAAAGTCTCCTGGTCTGTCACCTCCAGAAGCAAAGCTGGTTCAGGCTGGACACATAGGAGAGGTCGATGGGGCTGCAGATTGAGTGCCCAGGATCCATGTGAGATGTCACTGGACACCTCTGCCTGTTCAGTTGAATGAATGTGTGGTAACCACCCCTGGTGTGTGTGTGTGTGTGTGTGTGTGTGTGTGTGTGTGTGTGTGTGTGTGTGTGTGTGTGTATCCATGTGTTTCTGTCAGTTTTGTTTCTCTATGTTGACCAGTGGCTTTCTCTGGAGTAACACCCTCCTGATCCCAGCTTAAGATCTGTGCCCCCTCCTGTTGGGGACACAAATCCTTTGGCTCTGCCAGGTCACCCAGAGAGACGAAAATCTCAACCTGTCCCACTTCAAGAGCAGGGTGCTTGCTTGTTTACTTGCTTGAATCCTGCTCACAGTCAGGGTTGGTCACTGTATGGAGGCAGGAGGGAGTCAGGCCTCTCATCCAGGCCCCCGTCCTCTAAGCAGAATGCACACAGGGAAGAGGAAACACTTCTCCCAGTGAGGATTCTCTCCACTCTGTGTCTGATCTAAGCAACCCCAGGTAAGGGAAAAGTTCCCCTGGCTGAGCTTGAAGGAGAAGAGAAAAATCCACTCCTTTGTCTTCCATGATTTATGTCTCCTTATTAATTGATGGTCCATATAATTGAAAATCTCAAAACCCATCATTCTCTGAAAAAAGATAGAATTTCCCCCACAGAAACCCCCACACCCCCAGATGAGATCAGTACCAGATAATGCAATCTGGACAGAGCAGATTTTCCCTTCTGTTCCACACTGACCACGGAGACTTTAAACAATTTTCACTAGGTCCATTTTTAGAAGGATTAAAGATAGCTGCTAAAATGTTTTTCATTGTCACCCAGTCAACTCCAGATATTATTTAAAAGTTATCAAAGATGATAATGAGGATGATGATGACGAGGAGGAGGAGGAGGAGGACTATGATAGTGTTTAACAACAGAGAACTGATTGGGATCAGTTTATACAAACTGAAAGCCACTGTCATCCCTTGAGCACTGTCCCAGAGGACATCTTACCTGCCTTGCCCCTGACACACACCCCTCAAGTCTGTTTGCATGTTGCTTTCCTGTCTAAGGAGACTTTGCTCAGTAAGGCCTTCCTGCCACCATGTCTCTTACTCTGCGAACTCACTCATGAAGTCATGTTAGGACCAGTGACCCCCATGGCAACCCCGCATGCTTCTGGGAACACACACCAGGGTGTCACACACACCAACACACACCAGGGTGTCACAACACCAACACACACCAGGGTGTCACACACACCAGGGTGTCACACACACACACCAACACACACCGGGGTGTCACACACCTGGGTGTCACACACACTACCAGAGTGTCACACACACACCAGGGTGTCATGGCATAAATGGGACATGGGTGACAGGACAGTTGCACCCCCGAAACCCCAACTTCCAGAACAGAGGAACGTTATGCCAAGTGAACACCAAGCAAACTCCACTACTTCCTATCCTGCTTACAAATCCCTCTCAGCATCACTGTGTATTGCCACAGCAAAATGTGCCTGAAATACACACCCAGCTGGACCCAAGAGGATGAAAGGTTAGCATGGACCCTCCAATGGGAACCATGAAAGTGTTATAAGAATCTGGGTATGCCTGTTGTTTGTATGTGTATGTGTGTGTGTGAACCATGAAAGTGTTATAAGAATGTGGGTATGCATGGTGTGTGTGTGTGTGTGTGTGTGTGTGTGTGTGTTGCAGAGTTTAATAGTGGGGAGGGGAATCCCACATTCTTAGGTGATGTAGGAAGCATCTTATAGAGACCTTGGAGTGGATCAAAGCCACCCCCTCCCCACATTCACCCAGATCCAATGTGACTTATTTGGAAATAGGTGTTTGGGACCAGGTGCCTTCTAGAGCCATGTAGAGACCCACGCTGTGCTGCCTCCACCTTGCATGGTTTCTCCGTGTAGCCCTGGCTATCCTGGAACTCACTACATAGACTGGGCTGGCCTTGAACTCCTGCTTCTAGCTCCTGAGTGCTGGGATTAAGATGTGTGCTACCACACATTTCTCAGAAGATTCTTTTAATGGGACAACGTCAGAAAGCTCAAAACATGCCAGGAAGAAGACAAGGGCAGACCAGGCACAGAATGCACGGCCTGTGAGCTGTCGGACAGGTACACTGGGCATCTCAAGCAAGGGGAAAAGTGAGTCCAGTTGCAAGCACTACAGAATAATGAAAAAGTAGATAAGCAGGACTCGCCATTCCCAGCACCCACATGGCAGCTCACAAACTCCATAAGTCCAGCTCCTGGGAATTTGACACCCTCTTCTGGCCCCCAAAGGTTCTAGGCACACATTCAGGCAAAACATGCACACATATACAATAAATAACTCTTATAAAACAAACAAACAACAAGAACAAACAAACCTCTCAGTAAACCAGGTGACACACACATGTCACCTCAGCCTTGGAAGGTGGGGACAGGAGGATCAGAAATCGCAGGGCATCCTGGAATTTATATTAAGTAATAATTAAGGTTAATGCCAGAGTGAGCTACATGAACATGCGACTGGGTCAAATAGGTAGGTAGATAGATGCATGACTGACTGACAGACTGACAGACTGACACAAAAATTTCCTCTGGACAACATCTATATTAAGAGTTTTACATGCAGGAAAATATTTGCTTTATTACATTGAGTAGATTTTTAAAATTCTAGTAAGATCCAACACCCTAGACTATAACAATGAGTTACTGAGAAAAGAGAGGATGGAAAGAAGGCAGAGAGATAGTTGAAAGAAAAATCCAAGGAAACAAACATGTGCCCTGAGAAAGCTGACATTTTGTCTGCCATTTGAAAAGTTGAGTTTGGAGACAAGCAGGCATCACTAACTGCAATACCACATAAGGTCACACGGTGGCGCGACGTCTCCACTAGTTTCTCTCCATCCTTCGGGCCCAGGGGTTACTCTTGCTTGCATTGTTCATAAAATAGCTCGCGAATCCCATAAAAACCTTGTTTGTTCATTCGTTCGATCGTCTGTCCATTTTAATTATTTATTTTGTGTTTCTGGCCATATCTTCGGTCACTTCCACATGTACGCTAGGTGTCACTGGCCAGAGATGGTCAGAGACAGCTGTACCACTTGAGGCAATAAAGGTGATGCTATCAGAACCCTGAAAAGTGACAGAGGCCTGATACAGGCATCCCCAACTACCCCACAGGCTGAGGTGGATGGATCTCTCAAAGCTATTGTACCCCAGCCAGGGCAATATCTTTGTCTCCTTGCCACACTCTCTCAAATAAACGGTGCCCACACCCCAACCCCCGGAAAGGGGAAGGGAGGGAGAGGGAAGAGGGCGGGCAGGAAGGAAAACCAATTCTACCCAGAGTGGTGGGTGAAATGCAGATACTGTATTTTAAACTATAGAAAAATTCAACAGTGTGAAACTAAAATACATGACAATATATGAAACACAATATATGTCAAATCCAGTACCACAACCCACATTAAGGACAATCCAACAGTCAACCTGGAGAGAAGTCTTGCAGAAAATTAAGGTCCATCTTTGTTTAACACCCTAGCCTGCCTCCCAAGCCTTATTTAGTACTTGAAAGTCTTTAAACGTAACATCGAGTCCTTCTTAATGATACCTAATAGCTGTGCATATTTATCAAGCACACCAAGATAATGCATGCATATGCCGTGTAACGACAGAACCACATCTCTACCACTCCCATCCCAGTGACCAGCTAATATTCTTTGTGCTAGGGGCCTGAGAATTCCTCTCTCCCAGTTCTTCCTGAAATGTACATTACATTGATGTAAACTATCCTCACCATGCTGAGCCACAGACATTAGAAGTATCTCTAGTATACAGCTGCCTACCTCTGCTATCCCTAACCCCACCCTGCATTCATCTCCCTGTAGCTGGGACAAACTGCTTGAGAAACAAAAGGGAGACAGATGACTGGTGACTCACTGGCTCTCACTCAGGGTATCAGCTGATCGAAGCACCCCTGGAAAATACATGTAAGAGAATATTATTCAGCCACATGAAAGAATGAAGTCTTGGAATTTGTGGCAGTTGAGCTAGAGGACATTAAGTGAAAAAAGCCAGACACATAAAAACAAATATTGCATGTTCTGTAAATTGAAGCTAAAAACAAACAAACACACACACACAAAAAAACTAGACCAATGTCTCAAAGTACGGGAGAAGAATAGCTGTCAGTGTGGAGAACCATTGTTATTGTTTGAGCTGAAGGCTCCTTTGTTGAAAGCTTGGCTGCAAAGAGATGGGATTTGGGGAAGTGATTGGCTCACAAGGGCTCTGACTTCATCAATGGACTAACACATGGATAGATTCATAATTTGGTGGCCCTTTGGGGAGGTGGTGCAAACTGGAAGGCGGAGTCTACCCAGAGGAAGTGTCACTGATCCTGCACCCTGGAGAGATGCATTGTCCCTGGCCCTCTCCTCTCGGCCTCTTTCCTGCCCACCCTGAGTGGGCAGCCCCCTCCACACTTGGTTGATCCTGCATCCTAGCAGTTGTGAGGAGTTCTGCAATGGCATGGAACTGGGAGCACAGGGGCCTCTGACAGACTCACTTTACTTTGTTTGGACTGTTCAGTCTTGTGTTAGAGTCCTCTTTTAAAATTACCTTTTATTTGTTTGTTGTTGCTGTTGGTGTGTGTGCATGTGTGTGTACACATGAGAAGGTTAGAAAATAACCTACAGGAGTCTTTCTTTTACCACATGGATGCTGGAGATTGAACTCTGGTCAGTGGACTTAACAGCAAGTGCCTTTACCCACTGAGCCCTCTCACCAGCCCCTCATATTGGCACCTTAATGCAGTGAGTGTCTCTTCCTTTTTTTATAAAAAAGATTTATTTATTTATTATATGTAAGTACATGTAACTGTCTTCAGACACTCCAGAAGAGGGCGCCAGATCTCCTTACGGATGGTTGTTAGCCACCATGTGGTTGCTCAAATTTGAACTCTTGACCTTTGGAAGAGCAGTCGGGTGCTCTTAACCACTGAGCCATCTCACAAGCCCCCCAGTGTCTCTTCCTATTAGCCAGAGAGAAGTCTGGTCACCGAATTTAACCTTAAATTGAAATGACTGTCACAGAAAGTTAGTAATAATAAGTAAGTAGATGCAGGTCCTACCACCACAGTCACTGACTGACAGGTTTTTGTGCGTTTCGTTGTTGTGTTGTTTTGTTTTGTTTTGTTTGCATCATAGCCCGGTTTATCTCACAGAACACAGTCAAAGAGAACAGAGGCAATTCCGAGGCCTGTGCTTCATCAGGCCTGCCTGTCTATTGAACAAATGCACTTGAGGCCCACACCACATGGACTGGACTGGAGCCTAGAAATTAGACCTAGGAATTTATTACAGTGACTCCTATACATCTCACAAACAGACTATGGTTTGTGACTATGGTGGGTGAGGACTGTCAAGTAAGGTCAAGCTAACTGCCAGAGGCCACACAGGCAGTGATGGCAAGAAGACCCTGACACAGAAAAGCCCCTTTACTAATAAGTCTTCCCACATAGCTCTCAGGCCATGAAAGTTTCAAATGTGTTTGAAAAAAATCAAGAATATATATATCCATATATATGTGGATATATATATGATAGATAGATAGATGGATAGATAGATAGATAGATAGATAGATAGATAGATAGATAGATAGATAGATAGATAGATAGATAAGATTAGATAGATTAGATTAGATAGATAGATATTTGGTCTTTGTTTTACATTTTTTTATTCACTTTATATCTCACTATCAGTTTCCGCTCTCCTCACGAAGAAGCTGCTGCCTGTGGATCCTGTTCCCCTAAATGGACTGCCTGTTCTGCTTCAGTGGGAGAGGATGTGCCTTGTCCTGCTGCCACCTGGTGTACTGGGGGAGGGGGTAGGAGGGCTGGGGGTGTTACTTAGAAGGTGGCTCCCATTTCTCAAAGGGGAAGGGAGGGAGGAATGGGGCGTGATCTACTTGCTACTGACAGTTTTGAAATGTCACAAGATGTTGCCTCCACCGACTGCCTGAAGCAGTCATTTGTGTGCGACAGCACATGGCATATCACAGAATCCCCAATCAAGGAGCACCGCGGTTGGGTACTCTGTGCTTGGAATGTTTCTGACATGTTTGTCTCACACCTCAATGAACTTCTCTGAAGCATGTATAGTCATAAATGCCCAAACCTCTCACACACAGACCCAGACAAATACACGGTGCTTTGCAACACATGAACTGCACTCTTGCTCAGAGCAGTGACCCCTCCCTGCAACCCAAGCATTCAGGAGCCTAACGTTCCAGGCCAATCTAAGCTACAACATGATATCCTGCCTCAAGGAAGGGAGGGAAAGAGGGAGAAGGAAGGAAGGGAACGAAGAAGGAAAAACAAATTTTCATTACAGATACTACAGAAATAATTTGGAAGACCTACATATGGTGACTATTTTAGTTATTTTCCCAATGTTGACATAAAGCACCATGACCAAGGCAACTTATAAAAGCAAGCACCCAGTTGGGCCTACATCTCCACAAGGCTATAAACCTCAATGACTGCACAAAGGCAGGAACATCTGTGCTCACATCTTGATCCACAAGCAGGGAGCACACTGGGAATGGTGGAAGGTTCTTCGAAACCTTAAACTGTCCACAGTGACACACCCACCAACTGAGGACCAAGTGTTCAGACATATGAGCCTACGGAGGCCACTCAGTCAAACCACCCCCATGTAATCCCAGCATTTGGGAGGTAGAGGCAGGGGGATCAGAAGTTCAGAGTCATCCTCAAATATGTGAGAGTGTGTGTGTGTGTGTGTGTGTGTGTGTGTGTGTGTGTATTCAAAACCAGACTGGACTTCATCAGACTCTGGTAGAATAAACAAACAAATGTTTATGAGTTGTGAGATGGCTCAGTGGGTAAAGGCATTTGCCACCCAAGCCTGACAACCTAAGTTCAACTCCCAGAACACACATAAAGTGGGGAAGAAGAGCCCAATCTCCACAGTGTGAGGGCTGCCATTCAAACACATACGTCATACATACATACATACATACATTCATACATACATTCACACATACAGATAATAATAATAACAACAATAAATAATAATAAATGTTTAAAGAAAAAAATAATTTCAGAAATAGATACATATGCATGTTTATTCACGGAAAATGCCAGTTATGGCTTTAATATTGGCCATGGTTATCAGAGTTTACAAAAAAGCATAAAGTGCAAAAGGTCTGTAAATCCCCCCGAGCTATGGTTAATATTACTTCAGCCAGGGTACATACCGCCTATACATAGCACAGTCTACATAAAGTATGAAACACAGTGTATATCTGAAAGTACTCTATTTGCTTGGTCTAATTCCTGTGGTTATAAAATAGTTTTAAATCTGACCTGATGTGTAAGGAAAGACACAAGCCATGTTTTAAAGTCTGTGGGAAAATAATGTCTATAAAATCTATTGAGATCCCAATCTGGCCAAAGATGGGCTACTACTGGCCAGTGGGACCAACAGCACCCAGGCCAAGCCCTGGTTGGGAAGAATCCAAGTTCAGCTGGATAAGGAGCTGGGGGAGGCCCTAGCTGGGTGTCCCCAGAGACCATTAGTTGTCAGACCTGAGGGAAGAAAGAGCCAGAGAAGGTTCAAATCCCAGTGTTGGCTCTGGGTGGGGGTTGGGAGAAGAGGCCTCGTGAGGGAAGATTCAGACTCCTGAGAAATCCAACCAATGGAAAGGGTGGCTCGATTTTTACAGAGCCATGTTTGATCCTCAACACAACACTGTTGACCCATGACTGGGGTAGGCACTTTTCCCTGGATAGACACCCATTTCCCCTCATGGATCACATTACAAAGGGAAGAGGACTGAAAGAACACTTCTGAAGGGCTGGCTTTGGCATCACAGGGCACTAGAGAGAGAATTCCTCTCCTAAAAACCAACAAAGGATCAAAACTGTAAAACCATTGACAGACATGACCACTTGGTAACATTCATGGCTTCCTCTGTCCTGAGATCCCAGGCAGATTCGGAACAGAACAGAGCCCGACACCCATGCAGGGCCCAGTGGTCACGACGTCACTCATCGATGTCATCTCTACCAGAAGCAAGAAGATTCTGCAGTGCACATCAGTTACCGGGCTCCGCTTATGGAAGTGGCCCACTGCGTCCAAGTAGGTACTCGGCTCCTTTCACCCAGGTATGTTCATGCGCATCCATCAGTATTTTATCCCTGTACCTAGGGCTGTCATCAGAGGCCCTAGGGAATAAGTCCTTTTCCTGGTAAAAAAGAAATGGTTCTTCCCTGACTTTGAGGACACCATCGCAGTTAAGGAAGGGCACTCAGGTCAGACTAAACCTTGCATCTAAAACCCCTTTCCTTCAACCGTCCTACAAACTTATTCATTTATTACTTTACATGTATACAAATGTTTTGCCTGCCTGTATACGTGTGCACCAAATGCCCTTAGAAGTCAGAAGAGGGCGTCGGACGCATCAGGGCTGGAGCTGCAGGTTATGAGCCTCACAAGCTCGCTGGGAATCAAGGCTGGGTCGTCTGGGAGAGAGCGGAGAGAGCGACACGGGTTCTTAACTGTTGAACCAACTCTCCAGCCCCAGACGACCCTTCCAGACGAAGGCAGCTGGGTGTCATCTTCACGACATTTATACAGTGCAGAATACATAAGGGCAGCTCCCTTGCCTGGGAAGATGAACCAGAAACAAGGCTGGTTTGATTTTACCCTCTGAAAATTTCTAGACTCAAAAATCAAAGGACTCAGCCGCAATTCTAGGTTGCCACAAACATTTCACTCAAAATCATTTTAAACATATTTTAAGCTACAGTTAAAATGACATGTACAATCATTCAAAACCAAGTATTCCTGCCTTGTAAATTGCCAATCAGATGACTATGTGTTTGCTACCTGGGAGATTTGGTAAATGCTATGAATTTAATAAAAGACAACTTATTTTACACCTCATGTTCTATAAATACTTGTGACTATAAACAAGAAATAGCCCAGCAAGTTACTTTTAAAACTCCAAAGCCACAAAAGCAGAATGAAGTCTATTCATTTAAAAACTCTTTAAGTCCAGTTTCCACTTTGTACCCTGTGCAGGTTCTAAACAGAGTAGGAGTTCCTAGAAGTGCCAGAACCAGCAGCCAGCTCCTTCAGACGCAGGACACCACTCAGAACGGTGTTCCAACTCCAGTCCCCTGAGCGCAGTCTCACCATGGATAATGGAATGTCAGAAAGCAGAAGGTGCCTGAGTTACAAACATCCCTGAGATAACCCATACCCACCTCATACCCTGAAGATAGCCCAGTGAAGACAGTAGGATGCAGGGGAGAGAATTTCATGTCAGAGTCTGCCCCTTCCTACCTGGGATCCCCAGCCAGCCAATCAGAGTGTAGTGACTGCCCAGCATCAAGAAGAGCAAAGTGCTCTGAGAAACCAGTTAGCACCAGGTATTATGAAAACAAAAGCTGGAGGCCCACACTCCAGGGAGGCTACATCCCCAGGAGGCCCACATCCCAGGAGGCCCACATCCCAGGAGGCCCACATCCTAGGGAGGCTACATCACTCAGGAAGCACACATCCCCTAAAGACAGCAGAGGAATGGGGTCAGAGTCTTGGAGGTAACAACACACCAAAAGCTTCCAATAAGAAAAGCTTTCCAAAATCTTCACAGGAGCTCCACAGTCAAACCTCCAGAGCTGCCTCAGTGATTACAAGGAGGCCTTGCTCTCACAGAGCTCACAAGAGGGGGCTGTGTGTGGACTCTTCACATAGCCTGAAGGATTCTCTGTGGGTCTGAGGCTGCTGCACTCTGGAAGAGCAGAAATGGTGTCTATATTTAATGTGTGCTTAAAGAGGAGTGTAGCTTTTGGCATAGAGGATGTTACCAGCTTTGCTCTCTGAAGCCGCCGCTCCATCTCTCAGCAGAGGTAGTGGAAGGATCCACAAACACGTGGAGAACCTGGGAAAGCTAAGAGGTGCGAGTGACAAGCCACCCCTCTTAGTCACAGCCCTCACGTGATTTGCCCACTTGGTTTCGTTGAAGGACAGTTTCTCCCGGCAAAATGAAAAGTTCTGGAACCTTTCATCACAAAATCAGAAGGTCTTGTTTTACCAGGGGGTCGAGAGTCTGGAAACGGTGGGATCTACAGCAAGCTACCTTCTCCAGTAAGAAACTTTGGGCTGCCCTGGGTCTCCGAAAGAACTACTCTGTCGATGTCATTATGGACATAACCCAGCAGGCCCCGTGTGCCTGGAAAGGGTACTGAGAAAGACACCTCATGTCCCTGAGCCCTCTATTTCTTAACCTGGGGAAGTCAGACACTGCTGTCCAGTTAGATCACAAAGGAATAGAATTTTAAACACCCACACCACACCAATTCCTCAACCCCCTCAGCCATCTTTGCTAGCAAACGAAGCCCAGCGCGCACTCGAATAGAAGTAAGTAGAGAAGCAGGTCACTGCCTTGCCATCACGTGATCTTGACTGGCGACTTCTTGTGGGCACACAGAAGGGACACATAGGGGACACCAATAAAAGCCCATTTCTCGCTGGGCCAGAATCTGATGACTGGACCTTGCTCAGGTATCTCTGAGGCAGCATCAAAGTAGGCGAAGCACACACAGCCCAGGTACGAAGCAAGGCAGATGAGAATATGCCTGCAAGAGAAGGGAGATGTGAGCCTGGTGCAGAGCTTCTCCCTGGGGCCACCCATCCTCCCCGCTGTCCCTTTCATCCAGAGGGCAGGTGTAACGCAAAGGATGAGATAGCCAGCGACGCCAGAAGGGGTGTGATAAACCATGAGCACCTGAGCCTGTCCTAGTTTTCAAAACAGTCCCATTGAAATGGCATGGTAGCTCAGATCTGTAGCCCTAGTGCTCTAGGAGGCCGACTCAAGGGGACTACACTGTGAGTTCAAAGTCAACCAGAGCCACAATTAAAAAAAAATCCTACTACATAATTGGACCAAATACTTTTGGGGTCTTCTCAGTCTTACTGAGGGACCAGGATGAAACTGGAAATGGCAAGGTGGAAACAGATGAACCCAGAGTTAGATCTGGAGCACCTTAGCAAGATGTTCAGGGTGTGCTTGCCATTAGAATGTGGCCTGTAGTAAAGGATGCTCAGAGCTTTATGGGAAAACCCTTTTGTTTTTAGACTATCTTTACCGGTCTAAAGTTTCATTTTGCCCTTTATATGAGGATATAAATCCTGGCATTGGTGTTGCATGCCTTTAATCTCAGCACTCAGGGGACAGAGGCAGGCAGATCTCTGAGTCTGAGGCCAGATAATTCCAGGACAACCAAGGATACACAGAAAACCCCTGCCTGTCTTGAAAAACAAAGCAAAACAAAAACCAACCGATCAAACAAACAATTAAAAAGACAAGAAAGAAAAGAAAAAAAAATAAGAAAGAAGTCTTTTAAAGGGAGACAGATCCTTCCTTATACACTATATTGAAAGCTTATTCCAAATGAATTAAAGATTTAAAATACAGACCTGTGAGATGTCACAGTAGATGAAGTGACTGTCACCAAGTTTGATGACCTGAGTCAATCCCCAGAACCCACATGGTATAAGGAAAGAGCTGACTGACTTCCAAAAGTTGTCCTCTGACCTCCAAACATATACTACTATGGCATGTACATCCATATATATATATATAAATGTAAAAAATGAATTACTTTTAAAATTTTTAAAATATAATTTTAAAATGGTTTACTCTATATGTATGTGTCCTATGTGAGTATATGGAGATCTGTGCAGTACTTGCAGAGACCACCAGAGGGTGCAGGGTCCCCTGGAATGAGAGTTGGGGGTGGTTGTAATCCACTCAACCTGGGTGTTGGAACTGAACTACAGTCCTCTATAAGAGCAGCAAGTGCTCTTAACTGCTGAGCCTTCTCTCCAGCACCTATGCTTGTAATATATATTTCAAAAACTAAATTTTTATAAATTTTGATGGAAGAGGCTTGTCTAAGATTGGCACAGAAACCAGTCAAGAAAAACCAGACACAGTCAGGCGTAGTGGCGCACGCCTTTAGTCCCAACACTCGGGAGGCAGAGGCAGTCGGACTTCTGAGTTCAAGGCCAGCCTGGTCTACAGAGTGAGTTCCAGGACAGCCTGAGCTACACAGAGAAACCCTGTCTCGAAAAAACCAAAAAAAAAAAAAAAAAAAAAAAAAGAGAGAGAGAGAGAGAGAGAGAGAGAAAGAAAGAAAGGAAAGGAAACTATCTGTCCAATGTGATAAAGACCTGAAACTTATAACACCCAAATGTTAATTGTTATAAATGTTGTGTGAGCTTTGCTTTAAAATGGGGTTGGATGAAGAACAGGGAGGAAGGTAGTAGAGATGAGACCTGGCCTCCAAGAATAGCCACATGTGGCAGCTCCGTGTATTGTTTCTTATGCTTTGTAAACCTCTTCATCCTGGGTACAGTACCACATCTTTAATCCCAGCATTTGGGAGGCAAAGGCAGTTGGATCTCTGTGAATTTGGGGCCAGCCTGGTTTACAATCAAGTTCCAGGCTAGCCAGAGCTACATAGTGAGACCATCTCAAAATAACAGTTATCAACTAATGAGTAGTTAATGAAACTTTGCATTACAAACAGCACATAGCCACTGCAGACAAAAACATTAGAACATCAGAAGGTATACTTTGAATAAGGAAATGTGGCAAATTTGAAAGACTGCAATTAAATTGCATCCTAAAGCCACCATTCAGATTATGTTTTGAAAGATATCTGGTGGCACTGTCTTTAAAGACATAAAAATTAGAACATATCTTTTTCCCTATCAGGTTAGCAAAGCTTTACAGCAGTTAATAACTCCTGCGTGTGTAATCATGTGGGCTGAGCATACTAACAGAGTTCAGAAAAGGAATGGAAGAACTGGGCTAGAAGCGACGGAACACTCGCCTAGCATTCATGATGACAAGCACCGCCAAGGTAAACAAAGCAAAGTCAGTTATGGTGGTACCTGTCTGTAATTCCAGACTCAGGACTGCAGAGTGAATGTGAGGCCAGCCTGGGATACATAAAACTCTCTCACACAGGAAATAGACAGTTGGGCATGGGAACACGTGCCTTTCATCTTAGCACTTGGGAAGCAAAGACAGGCAGTTCTCTGTGGATCTGAGCCAACTTGGTGTGCACAGTGAGTTCTAGGCCAACTGGTACTACACAGTGAGATTGTATTTTAAAACAAAACACACACACACACACACACACACACACGAATACTAAGACAGATAAGATAAAATAAGGCCTCACTCTTATCCAGGCTGCCCACTTGCTTGTGATCCCCGTGCCTCAGCCTCCTAGGTACTAAGATTGTGACCCTGTACTGGTACTCCCAGTTTATGCAGCGCTAGGGATCAAACCCCTATGCGAGGCAGGCACTCTACAACCAAATCACATCCCCAGTCCAAGACCTTATAGTCTCGAAGTCTTAGAAAAAAATAGAAAAAAGTGTTGCTATCTTGCAATTTATATTACAATTTAACCTATGAAGAAGATTAGAATCAATATGTTTTTACAGATTATGTACAAAAGTGAAAAATTAGAAATGACAGAATATTGAGGTCAAGAGATGGTTTGGTGGGAAAAAAGAAAAAGCAAGCTCTTGCTCTGCAAATAAGGCCCGAGTACAAACACTCAGTAGAAAGCCGAGTGAGTCTGCAGTCCTCACACATTAGGACAGCTAGACAGATCTTTTTTTTTTTTTTTTTTTGGTTTTTTTTTTCGAGACAGGGTTTCTCTGTGTAGCCCTGGCTGTCCTGGCACTCACTTTGTAGACCAGGCTGGCCTCGAACTCAGAAATCCACCTGCCTCTGCCTCCCGAGTGCTGGGACTAAAGGCGTGCGCCACCACGCCCGGCTTAGACAGATCTTAAGAGCTTGCTGGATAGCCAGCCTAGCTGAAGAGGCAAGTGTCTGATTCAATAAGAGACCCTGTCTCGAAGGCAAGGAAGCAGAGAGCAGTGGAGGAGAGTAACGGATGCCTGCTGTGGCTTTCCCATGCACGGACATGTTCATATGTTCATATGTGTTCACATGTATGCAACACACACCTACATTTGTACAAAGCACCTGGTACTTATTAATAGACAGATTGGCTAGGTGAATTAGAAGCATCCATGTAGTGAAACATATATATATATATATGATAATTATGTACATAATATATAATCATATACATAATAATATATAATAAATAGATATCTTTGCACCCTCACACATATGTGTAAAGAGTGATGCCCAGCAGAGCGGGAAGGTGAGCAGTGGGGTACAGTGCTTACCTAACATGCATGAAGTCCTAGGTTCAATCCTCAGTGGGGCATAAACCCAGAGAGTGGCGCTAAATACCGAGAATCTCAGACTTAACGGATGGCAGTAGGACGATCAGGTGGTCATCCTCAGGTATGCCATGAGTTCAAAGCTAGCCTGGGCTACATAAGAAACCATTGTCTTAGGGGAGGGGTGGGCATGAAGTAGATACAGAGTTATCTAACCCTTTAATACTGCAAGAGAACGTCGTCGTCCACAAACACGTTAGGTCATATTCATAACTATTCAGTGTGGCAGGTGGACGCCTGGGGGCGCCTGTGGGCCTGGGCACGTGCCTGACAGGAGTTTGGTCTAAGACTAGAATAAGTTTGCATTGCATATAGAAAGGTGCCATTGTGGTTTTCTAGAAACAGAATAATTTGCAGGTGCATGGCTGTAGATAGATGGAAGAGATAAAGTTTTTTTAATTGTTGTTGGGTTTTGGTTTTTTTTTTTTTCAGAGTTATTTATTTCTATATATGAATACAGTGTAGCTGTCTTCAGACACTAGAAGAGAGCAGTGAATGTGGTTGCTGGGAATTGAACTCAGGACCTCTGGAAGAGCAGTCCATGCTCTTTTTTTTTTTTTTTTTAAAGATTTATTATTGTACATAAGTACACTGTAGCTGTACTTCAGATACACCAGAAGAGGGCGTCAGATCTCATTACAGGTGGTTGTGAGCCACCATGTGGTTACTGGGATTTGAACTCAGAGATGTTATCTAACTATGTGGTGCTGGCTGGCCTAGAAGTCAGTATGTAGCCCTAGTTAGCTTCTAATTCACAGACGCTAGCCTGCCTCCATCTCCTAAATGTGCAATTAATGGTGTATGTCATCAGGCCTGGCCGTCCTTTTCTTCTTCATTTTTCATTAGCAATAAAGGAGACAAAAATTTTTTTTCAGGAAATGTGTATGTATACTATAAAAATCTGCAAAGATATATATACTTCAGGTTGTTAATTATCTTTCTTGGAGGAGTAGAATGATGAGAGCCGTTTTCTATATGTCTATGTTGTTTAAAACTGTTATTCAAAAGTTACTTCATGGGACTGGAGAGATAGCTGAATGGTTAAAAGCACTTGCTGGTCTTATAGAGGATGATTCCCAGCACCTACATGGTGGCTCGCATCTGGCAGTAACTCCAGTTCAAGAGGCTCCAACTCCTTCTTCTGGCCTCCTCATGTACTTTCTCCTGTTTTGCTGGAGTTTGAGGCCCGGGGCTGCAGGGGCGGGGCGGGGGGGGGGGGCGATGTTCTGCCACTGAGATACCCCTCCCCACCCCTCCCTTGCTTCCTCCCCTTCCTGGGCGTGTATTCTGTATGTGATTGTGTAGCCTCCAGTTTTTTCCCTTTGAACTTTAGAGCCATTCCCAAGCTTCCCAAAATATAGATACTCTATTCCCTCATGATCAAACAGCGTGTGAGTGTTCAACAGCAGACTTCAGTGCCCCGGGCTTTATCTGTAGCTGTAAAAAGAATAGGTGTGACTGTCCCTAGATGACCTGCAGAATCCAAGCCTTCACCAGGCCTCCAGGGCCTTGAGGGCGTGGTTCCAGCTGAGAACCAGTTTGCCCTCACATCACATAGGCCCCAGCTCCCCTTCCCCCATCACCCTTCCAGACCACGGAGTTCAGGTTGCAGACTCAGTTTTCAGGCTCCCAAGAACTGTTAAGGAGCTGCCAACCCGCTGTGCAGCCTAACAATTAGGTCTTTAGGAGGGTTCGTTCTGGCTAAACCAGCTCCCTGGAGCCATTTTCACACTCTGCCTTACTTTTGTTTCTAAAATGTGTGATTTAGGAGAGGAAGGGAAAGAAGAAGGGTAGGCTCTGTGCCCTTCCCCTGAGCCCACCTGGGCTCCTGGTCCGGAGCACAATGCCCTGCAGCTATCGAGGGCGCCAAGGTCAACGCCAGCACCTTGGGGGCAGGAGCACCGCCCGGCAGGAGCACCCCAGGGCAGGAGCTTACCACACACAGTGCAGGTAGGGGAAGTGAAAGGAGGAGAGCAGCTCACAGAAGGCTTGGTCGCTGATCCAGCAGAAGAGCGCCAGAGTCCACCAGAGGCCAGAGAAGAGGCCCAGCTTAAACACACGCACATTGTCACACCTGCGAGGGAGAGGGAGAGAAAGTCAGGGTTGGTCTCCGCGGGGTTTGCTGGCTACCTTCCCTGGATCTTCAAAGCTTCTCATCTGCTCCAGTTCCGTAGCACTGGCCTCATTCTAAAGACAGCCTCATAGATGTAAACATAACATGTATGCACGTGACTCGATAACCTTCTCCACACAGGCTCTGACTCCAGATACATAGAGCCACCTACCATCATGAAAGGGTACCCTAATATCTAATGCAGATACAAAATATAGAAGTTCGTCTTCCCTCCTGCCTACAGACTCCGCATTCCAGTTTCTTAGCTCTTCCTTCAGGATCCACCCCAAACCTGCCGTCTGGCCATGGGGGTCCAAGTCCCATCATTTCCTCCCTTCAGTGTGGTCACAATCTGTGGGCTCCCCTGCCTTTTGTTTTGTTTGTTTGTTTGTGTTGTTGTAGTTGTTGTTTTGTCGTTTTCTCTCCATACTTTGGCCCTCACTACCTTTGCTCACACTATGGCAGATACACCGTTCCTCAAACACCCCAGGCCTTGGCAGGAACGGGCCCTACAGCCTTCCGACTTGCTTGGCCTCTGATTAGAGTGTTCTGCCCTCACATAGCCTTGTATTTCAGTTCTCTTCAAGTGTCTGCTCAGAGTCACCTGGGAAGCCTGTGTCTGCTTCAATGAGACCAGCTCATTGAATGAACACTTGGTCCCCAGTTGGTATGTGTGGGAAGTTCGGAAGGCGCGACTTGTTAGAGTTAAGAATGTCATTGGAGGCCAGGCGTGGTGGCACACGCCTTTAATCCCAGCACTCGGGAAGCAGAGGCAGGAGGATTTCTGAGTTCGAGGACAGCTTGGTCTACAAAGTGAGTTCCAGGACAGCCAGGGCTATACAGAGAAACCCTGTCTCGGAAAAAAAAAAAAAAGGAATGAAAAAAAGGAAGGAAAGAAGGAAGGGAGGGAGGGAGGGAGGGAGGAAGGAAGGAAGGAAGGAAGGAAGGAAGGAAGGAAGGAAGGAAGGAAGGAAGGAAAGAAACTCCGGGTTATCGATAGGAAAGTAGATTCTAACAACATAGAGGGTAGGCAGCTGTCTAGCTATTGTGCTAGTTTGATCTTACTGTAAATATATAGGCTGTGAGTGTGTCTTTCATCTGTGAACTCAATAACCAAAGGCAGGGTAGAAACCCCAGGCCAGGATTTTAATAATTTCTACAACATGAAGCAGAGCAGAACACAGAGAGCAGTCTGGAAAGCCATCTCAGCCAAACACAGGCTGCCAGCTCAGACCCACGAGCTGACTTCAAGTTGTTTGTTTCCACTGCTCCCAGACACCCCTTCCTTGGAACCCCTCTCCAAGCTGAGGATGGTCCTCGGCAAGAATCTACACGAATGACCTGTCTGCAAGATATGCTGGCGTAATTGTTAGCAATCAGGGACAACCAAGAGAGACTCCAAGAGACTAACAATCAGGCATCTTCATAGCCAGCTCTCAGGGACCTGGTGACAAGACATATCATCCCTAACGGCCCAGAGGTGACACCTTGTTGCCCCTGTCACATGTCCTCTTGGGCATGTGCCAAGGTCCTGGATTAAAAGCCATCTTTTCCCTCCCCCCACCCCCAGACCCCATGCCCAGAGGCAGCCTCTGTACCTCTTCCCCTTAATAAACCTCCCATGTGAGATCTGATGCTCTGTGTGACTTTATCAAACTTGCACCCCACTTCCATCAGTAATAGTGGCACAAAGCACGTGGAGTAACCAACCAATATCTGAGCTGAGATAAGACCCACTCCATCAGATGGAACCACCCATATCCAACATTGCTTGGACGGCCAAGAACCTGAGACTACCTTGCCCACTGACCTAGGGGAAAACCAAATACTATTTTTCTGCTAAAGGAACAAAGCAATAAAATGACTCCTAGCTGCTATACTCATAGATTCCTTGCCTTGCCTAGTTATCATAAGAGAAGCTTCCTCGTGCAGCAATGCAAAGATTCACAGATACAAAGACCCACAGGCAGACAATATGCAGAGAGATTCAGAGACCTTGAAACACTCAGCCCTAAAAGGGATAGCCCCATCAAATCCCTCCCCTCAGGCCTCGGGTAGCTACTCTGTGCAAAAGGAGACAGAAAGCAGGTAAGAGCCAGAGGAGTCCAAGGAAGAACACCATGAAAGAAAGATCCTTACGATCAACAAGACCAATGCTCCTCTGAGCTCACAGAGGCCCAGGCCGCTGTCCAGGGTCCACCCCAGACGGAGCTAGAGCTAAGCACACACCCACCCCAACCCAAAAGCCATCTACAAGTGATAGCCACTGGCATCGAGTTGTACTGAGGTTTTTGACTTGGATTTTTGAGAAAGAACTTAAAGTTAGGTGGGTTGGGGTCAGGAGAGGATCTGGAAGGATAGTGAGGAGGAAAAGAATACGGTCAAAATACACTTAAATTTAAAAATTGTTTTAAATAAGAAAAAATTCTGAAAAGAAACATTAAGTTTTCTCCAAGGGAGTCTCACTAGGGGACACAAACCACTCTTAAGGGTAGGTCCCATGCCCAGGCGTAGATGCCAATACAAAACAAACCTAAACACATCTTTAGAGATTCTTTGTCACATAATGTTAAGCCAGGGCACTTGTTTATCTACCATACAGATCCTTTGTGTATGCATTATAGCTTCCAGTTTGGAGTTTGTATAGGAATCCTGTGAGAACATATGTGAATCTCTGGATCTATATGACTTTTTTGTGCTTTTTCATTGGCTCAGTTTTTTTTGGTTTGGTTGTTTTGACATATTCCAATTTCTTTGTTTTTCATTTATCTTATTGGTTTTTTTAAATTTTATATGTTTTATATTTTTATTTTATGTAATAAAATAAAATGTTATTTTGTTATCTTTCTTTAGATATCTGTCTTACAACAGGAAACAGAAAAGATGTGGATCTGGATGGGAGGGGACCTGGTAGGAGTAAAGGGAGGAGAAACTGTAATCAGAATATACTGTACAAAACAACCATCTATTTTCAATAAGGGAAAAACATAAGTTGCTGTCTCATGGTATCTTATCACAGCAACAGAAAGATAACACAGAGCCCTTTCCTGAGCACAATTTTTAAATAATTTCAAAAGCTACCACCTCCCAAAAACTCTTCCTCCTTTTGCGGGAGGTAAGGGGAGGAGGGTTAGATTTTGGGTTTTGGGTTTTCAAGGCAGGGTTTCTCTGTGTAGCCCTAGCTATCCTAAAACTCTCTCTATAAGACAAGGCTGACCTCAAACTCACAGAGCTCTGTAGGCATCATGTTATTGTGAGCTGTGTAAAGTCTATCCCTATGTTATTCAAACGCTGATTTCTCTGCCCTTATATCTTGCTGCAATCTAGCTGTGGTATTCTAATCATTATGTCAAGAATCTCCCATCTAAGTTTGTGTAAACGGTGCTCATCATTTACTCTCTGCCTTGTCAATAAAAGCTGGAAAAGCCAATGACCAGGCAATAGAGAGAATAGGGCAGGACTTCCTCCAGCCAGGGGAGGAGGGTGAGGAAGAGAGGAAGAGAGGAGTCACCATGAGGAAGGGGTCTGGAGAGACATCAAGGCAGAGTACACCTTACACCCAGAGGGCCAGAATGATATGAAAATGCAAATATCTCAGGGACTTTTGGATTGGATTAGATCATAGGACTGGAATATAATTATGTCTAGTTATTGCACTTTAAGTTGAAAATAAATCTTGGTCTTTCTATGTCTTTATTGGGGAACTAGCTAGAAATTTTTTTAAAGCTACTGTATTAGCTTGCTGATTACATTTATATTAAAATTACCATTACAGAGATCTTCCCACCTCTGCCTCCTGAGCACTGGGCTCAAAGGTGTGTGCCCCGGCCCATTCCTCCTTTAATGTAACCTCTGGCATCTTCTATTTTGCTGTTGGTTCCCCTATTGACACTAGGGCTGTTCTCTAAAGTGTCCTCAGCACTAGAACAACACTGGGCATAGGAAAAGCTCTCAAGATTTGCTAAATGAGAAAGAGAGTTCTTACACACACTGAACAAATGCTCTGAAACAAATCCTACTTGTAGGGGATTGGCCTGGTGCAGCTTGTACCCTATTGCTAATATTGGGTCCCCCAGACCTGGAGTAGACATAATTCACCCTGCCTCCAAGTTATTTCTGATTGGTAAATAAAGATGAGGTATAGGTGAGGTTTAGGATTCCTGGGCTTGGGGTCGGAGGAGAACCACAAGGAGGGAAAAGAAGGTGCAGAAGGAGGAAGGAGAAGACGACATTGGTTAGGAGTCAAGAAAGCAAGGCCATGAGGGTTGGCCAACTGAAGTTAAGAGCAGCCCAGATGGAACACAGTAAGTCTTAACTCGGGGTTATCTGTATGAAAGTAGATTCTAACAGCATAGAGGGCAGGTATCTGCCCAGCTCTTGTGCTATTTAAGGCTTATTGTAAATATGAAGGTAGTATGTGTCTTTTATCTGGGAACTAAATGGTAAAGGCTCAGTAGAACCCTGGGGTGGGATTAAGTAATTTCCATAACATCTACTGGTTGCCTGAAACCTGCACCAGTTTTTTTCCTTGTTGTGGAATTGGTCCTCAAGTAGAGGGTTTCCATGTGAGGAATTCCCAGTGAACCCATTGACAACTGGGGACTACAAAGGTTCTAAACCAGGACATTTTTTCTCAGTTGACCATGCCTGAGTCACTTATGGTCTTACAAGGGGCTGAGCATCCAAGAAAAGGCTTAACTTGTATTTACTAAGCAAATGGACAGATGTCAAAGGTCCTGCATGCCATGGCCCTTCCCACTGCCTGAAGCAACAGCTTCAGTGAAAACGGATTCACAGCAGCTCACAAGCCCTGTTTAAAAACAAAACACACAGCCAGGTGTGGTAGCGCACGCCTTTAATCCCAGCACTCAGGAGGCAGAGGCAGGCGGATTTCTGAGTTCGAGGCCAGCCTGGTCTACAAAGTGAGCTCCAGGACAGCCAGAGCCAGAGCTATAAAGAGAAACCCTGTCTCAAAAAACCAAAAAAAAAAAAAAAAAACAAAAAACAAACAAAAAAAAAACCACACACACATATACACACAAATGCTCTTACAGGAAGGGTGAATGCCACCTTTGAAAAGTATTTCTGAAGGAACAAATAAAGGCCAAAACCATTAACTTCTTCTAACCTTGTCTGCTTCCTTTTGCAGTAACAAAAACACCGTGACCAAAATCAGCTTGGGGAGGAAAGGGTTATTTCACCTTACAAACTCCCAGGCCACCATAGAGGGAAGCCAAGGCAGTAACTCAGAGCAAAACTCTGGAGGCAGAAGCTGAACAGAGATCATGGAGGAATACTGCTTGCTGGCTTGCTCTTCACAGCTTGTCCCTCCATTGGGTTGGCACTGCTCAAAGTAGGCTGGGCCCTCCCACGTCAATCATTAATCAAGAAGGTGTGCCTCCCCCCCCCCCCCAGACTTGCCTACTCCAGGCCAGTGTGATGGAAACATTTTCAACTGAGTTTCCCTCTTCTCCCATGACTCCAGTTGGTGTCAACTTGATAAAAAAACTTACTGCAAACCATCACTGTAACAAGATACCTGAGACAAGATACCTGAGACAAGTGACTTAAAAAGAGGAAAGAGTAATACTAACACTAGCTCGTGGTTTAAGAGGTGTCTGACCATGGCCACCAGGCGCTGTCGCCCTTGGCTCATCAGGGCAGGGAGAATGAGACCAGGCAAAATTACTGACTTCATGATTGCCAGGAAGCCAAGAGACAGAATCAGAATCAGATAGGGTCCCATAATACATGGTGGCTCCCAGTGGTCTGTAACTCCAGTTCCAGGGAATTCAACACCCTCTTCAGGCATGTAAGCACATGCATGTGGCATGCAGGCATACAAGCAACACACACACACACACACACACACACATGCACACTCGCACATGCACACTCGCGCACAGAGAGAGAGAGACTGAGAGAGACACAGACACAGACACAGAGAGCAAGCAAAGCCACATGTGGTGGCACATGCTTTTAATCCCAACACTTGGAAGGCAGAGGCAGATGGAAAGTTCAAGGCCAGCCTGCTCTAAATCTAAGTTCTAAGCTAGCCAGGGCTACATATTGAGACCCTATCAAAACAAAAGAAAACAAAAGCCACTCTAGTCCTCTTCTGAGTAAACCACAGCTTCCCAAGAGTGTCAGGCCTGAGCCCACTCTCTCCACCTCAGGCCTGAATTCCAATACTCCATGAACTGCGCCCTCTAACGGCCATTTGTTCATATTGCGTCCTCCCTGTAAACCCCGAGGTTCTCCTTCACAGCACCATCACAAGCTAAAACAGTATATGATTTGTGCAGTTATTTGCCTCATGTCTGAAGGTCAATGGAACTAGGAGCCATACCTGTTTATTCACCAATGGATGCCCACTACCTAGCAACAGTCCCTCACCCAAAGCAGGGCTTCAGCGACGTTTGCTGATGAATCAATAAACTAATAAAGAACAGGCACAATTTCAGCTGGGCGCCAGAGGCTTAGGTAGAACTATATTATGTTTATTCAATGTTTGTTTGGTTTTGCTGCTGTTGAAACATGCAGTCCAAGCTGGCTTCAAAACCACTATGTAGCCTCCCATTCTTACCTCTGAAGTACTCCCAGGTAACCCCAAGGATTAAAGACTAGAATTACAGACTAGTTAAAGCCAGACTAGGCTATATAATAAAGTGTATCAAAGGACAGGAAAGGAAAGAAACTGGAGGGGAGGAAGGATAAGAAAGGGAATCTAAAGAAAGGGAAACTAAGCCAAGTGTGGTGATGTCAGCACACCTTTGATCTTAGCCCTTAGGAGACAGAGGCAGGTGTAGCTCTGAGTTCAAGTCCACCCTGGTCTACAAAGCCAGTTCCAGGACAGCCAAGACTACATAGGTAGATCTCTTACAAACGGAAACAAAAATGTAACTTAAAAATGTTTTTCTACACATCATTACTTTTATAAAAAGTTTCCATGAACACCCAACGTAATTAAATTTAGAAATTTTGGCTTAAGGATCACAGGAAAACGGAGCAACATGGCAGAGATGTAGTGAAAGTAAAGCGCCAGTCGGAGTCACTGGGGGTTGGCAGAGTAGAGGGAAGTCAGTGGAGAGCCAGAGCCCAGGGCGGTGGCTCTGCGTCTCCCTCTATTCCAGAGGATGCAGGTCCTGCTACAGCTGCTGATCAGGATGCCCAGGTCAACTCAAACCTGGCCCCAAACCTGGCTCCACCAGGTTCTAGTCTCATTGTCATGGATTTCATCAGAGCATCAAAGTGAGGTCAAGTCTCAGAAGGAAACAAGCATTGCAAAATGAATATACACCCTCACCCACCCGAGAGCAATACCCACTATTTCTTCTCTTACCGTTCCTTGATTGGTTTATGGGTGGGGTGTTTCACTTTGCTTTTGAGACAGAGTCTCACTCTGTAGCCCTGCTGGATGTCCTGAAATTCACTATGCAGACCAAGCTGATCTTGAACTCACAAAGATTTTTCCTGTCTTTGCCTCCCTGGTGTTGGGATTAAAGGCACGTACTGTCACACCCAGCCTCCTTTATTGTATTCTTAAGGTGGTTTTTTTTTTAATCATTTTTTAAAGATTTGTTTTATTTATTTTATGTATATGAGTACACTGTAACTGTAAAGATGGCTGTGAGCCATCATGTGGTTGCTGGGAATTGAACTCAGGATCTCTGCTCACTCCAGTCCCGCTCACTCTGGCCCAAAGATTTATTTATTATTATATGTAATTACACTATAGGTGTCTTCAGACACACTGGAAGAGGGCATCAGATCTCATTACAGATGGTTGTGAGCCACTAAGTGGTTGCTGGAAATTGAACTCAGGACCTTAGGAAAAGCAGTCGGTGCTCTTAATCTGCTGAGCCGTCTCTCCAGCCCCCCTAAGGTGGTTTTAAGTATAAAATAATTATCTGGCCTCTGTGGGAGAGGAGGTACCTAGTTCTGCAGTGACTTGAGGTGCCAGGGGGGTTGGTACCCAGAGGGGACCTCCCCCTTCTCAGAGATGAAGGGAATGGGGGAGAGGCCATCTGAGTGGGGGACTGGGAGGAAAGGGGCAGGGGGACTATGATCAGGATGTAAAGTGAATGAATAAATAAATTAATGGAAAAATGAATACAATAATTATTCTTAGAAGGAGGAAAGATGTGTTTTAAAATATCATTTAAAAATGTTTAGGTGTATCTACTTTTTGTGTACGAGCACTCTGCCTGCATGTATGTATGTGCACCATGTGCATGCCGTGGTATGCAAAGACTCCTGAAGACAGTGTCTGGGTCCCTGGGACAGGAACCATTGTAAACCATCATGTGATAGTGGGAATCAGAACCCAGCCTTCTGTCAGAGCAACAAACAAGTACTTTAAGCTGCTGAACCTCTCCAGCCCCCAGGAAAAGTTGGGTTTGTTTGTTTTTAAAGATTTATTTATTTATTTATTTTATTTTATTTATTTAATGTATGTGAGTACACTTTTACTCTTCAGACACACCATAAAGAGGGCATTGAATCCCATTACAGATGGTTGTGAGCTACCATGTGGTTTCTGGGAATTGAACTCAGGACCTCGAGAAAAGCAGTCAGTGCTCTTAACCACTGAGCCATCTCTTCAGCTCTCCAGAAAAGTATTTTAAATGCAAGAGAGTCTCTTAGCAACATGATTTAAACATCCCAAAGTTCAGCACATCAGGTCATGACCCTGAATCAGAATAAACTTTCGTTTTCTCCTGGTGAGAGAAGGTTCAGAACCAACCCTGAACTCCAAAGGCCAGACACGTTTCAGGAAGGAAGGCTAGAGACAAGCAGAGAGATTAAGCACAGTCCTTCCTCTTTGTCCCCTAAGCAAAGCAAGGCATGGGAAAGACTGGCTTGGCATGACATGTCATGTGAGAGCAAACAGGGAAGACACTGGAAGGAAACGCACACAGCGCCAAGGGCATCCTTTTTCTGGGAATATCACAAAAGCAGGGAACCTTTCCTTTCCTTTTCCTTACTGGAGTTTAGGTGGTAGCTGAGTTACAGCAGGGAACAAAGAGGCCCTGTCCACGCAGTATCCCTCTGTCCCTGTGTCAAGCAGAAGTCAAACAATGCCAATGACTTTCTAACCATGGTGGCAGTGGGTGCTATAAAGGAGGGCCATAGGAAGATATATAAATGGCTGAGCCCCAAACTAGAGGACCAGCAACAGTTAATCATACCAAGGGTCAGAAACTGGGATGTGTGAGCAAGGCTGGAGCTAGAGGGACCTGGGTTCAAGTGAAGGCAAAGAAGTCAGCATGGTGGAGAACAGACAGAAGGGGGAGTGTGTGTGTGTGTGTGTGTGTGTGTGTTGCAGAGTTGGGTTGGGGGGCAGGGGAAGGAACAACATACAACATGCTCAACTTACAGGGGGCAGCAGAGATGTGAAAGACTTTGAGTTTTATGGGAATTGGCATGCCAACAAGCAGAACAGTGACTGAAACCAGAGGAGATGTTCCAGGAGGGATAGCTTCTGACTTGGACATCTGGACACATAGTACTCCTAGTTAGCACTACTGGAAACACTACAGAGAAAACTGGGGATAAGAAAGATAGGTGAAGAACCTGACTTTGTAAACTTGAACTCTCAATACCTGTGACTCCTCTAGGAGTCAAGTAAGCAGTTAAGTAGATTGGGGACTAAAGATAACAAAGACTTCGTAAACCCTGGTGTGGTGGCAAACACCTTTAATTCCAGGAGACAGAGGAAGGCCTACAGAGCAAGTTCCAGGACAGCCAGGGCCACAGAGAGAAATTCTATCTAAAAACCAACCAACCAAACAAACAAACAAACAACATTTAGGGTCTGGAAAGATGGTTTGGGGTTAAAAGCACTTGGTTGTTCTTTAAGATGATCTAGGTTCAATTTCCAGCAACCATATGATGGTTTGCAACCATCTTTAGCTCCAGTTCCAGGGAATCTGATACCTTCTTCTACTTTCCCCAAGTACCATGTATGCAAGTGATATATAGACATATAGACAGACAAAGCACCCATACACATAAAATATTGTTTTATAATTTCTAAAAATTAAAAATTTTTAATTTTTTAATTATAGGCACTCTCATTTCACACTTAGGATTTCAGCACCAGAGAAGAGTGGGAAGATCACTATGAGTTAGCCTGGCCAGCCTCAGCTACATAGCAGGAAAGGATTTTTAAAATCAAGACATTCAGTGTTCATAGTAAGAGAAGTATGAATTCAAATGCATTTTAAAGTAACTACATGTACATGCCTGGTACTTGCAGAGGTCAGAAGAGGGTGTCGGATGCTTGGGAGCCACCTTTCAGATGCTGGGAACAGGACCAAGTACACCTGCGAGAGCAACAAGTGCTCTTAACCTCCCAAGCCATATCTCCAGTCCCCATAAAATGTTTCTGGAAGGGCTGGAGAGATGGAGGTTAAGAGCATTTACCACTCTTGTTGAGGACCCAGATCTGGTCTGAGCACACCTGTCGGGCATCTCACACCTCCAGTCCTGGAGACCAAGCTACTCTTCTGATCTCTGTGGGCTCCTACATGCTCACGGTGTGATGCATTCAGGCATATACATATGCACATGAAATAAAATATATAGATTTTTAAAAATATTTTTAAAATACAACATGAATATATATACATATGTGTGTATATATATATGTGTGTGTATATATATATATATATATATATATATATATATGAATATGAGCCTGAAGCCTTCATCTACAACTTCCCAGAAGAAAATGGTTGGTTACCCAGGCAACAAAAGACAGGAAGAGTGGTACCCACCTCTTCAGCTCTGCAACGAGCAGTGCAGTGCATGGAAGTCCCAGAACCATCAGGGAGATATTGTTGATGGCGGGTTTGACAAATGCCAGGCACGTTGTAATTGCAGACAGGACACACACCACTGCCTTGAACCTGCCCCTAAGTCAGTGGAAGTAAAAGAAAATCCATTGACAAAGGAAACCATGCTGGTTTGTTTCACACACTCCCCCAAACTCATGCTGAGGACTTGACCCCAAGGCCTTGCTCACGCTCCCGTTGCTCATCACTATTGGTGAGGTGCAGCCCACACTATCTGTGCAAATTGAGAATTTCTACACCAATGATTTTCAACCGTCCCAATGCTGTGACCCTTTAATACAGGGCCTCATGTTGTGGAGACCCCCAGCCACAAAATTATTCCATTGCTACTCTGTAACTGTAACTTTGCTACTGTAATGAATTATTATATAAATATCGGATGTGCAGGGTGTCAGATATGTGACTAGGTCACCACTCACAGGTGGAGAACCACTGTGCACTGAATACTGTTAGATCACAGATGAGCCACATTTAAAAGCCATCCTCTCTGCTTCTAGGAGCTGATGGCTGGGAATCAAAGACTTTGAAAACATTTAGCTAGGAAAATGGTTAAGCCACAACCAACCTACGTCTCTAGGGAGGCAACGACTTCCCTGCTTCTGTCTTTCTGTGTTTTACCAGATCTGCAGGACTTGACAAATCCTTTCTTTATAAGCCAGACACAGTAGCATAGGACTATAATCCCAGAACTTGGAAGGTAAAGGCAGGAGGATCAGGTCTTCAAGACCAATCTCAACTACGTAACATAACCTGTCTCAAAAAAAAAAAAAAATCTGTAAAATCTGTATTTTCGGTTTTGCAGGTCCTAAGCTCTTTGCCGCAGCCACTCAGCTCTGCCTTTATAAAGATAAGTTCAGAAATGGGCATGCCTACATACTCATAAAACTTCCCAGAATCCATTTAGCCCCAAGCAGTTCTACCAGGTCGATGCGGATGACTTTTATGAGACACCAGAGACCATTAATAAAGAATAAACATTACTACTTAAAAAGAAAAAAAAATTCCTATGTGCCCAGCCTACAAAACTAGAGGTTTTGTGAAAAAAAAAAAAAATCAAATAAGGTATTTCCTGGCAACTTGTAGGTCTAGCATGAAGTGGACGTTTGTCTTGACAGGATTTTAACTTGATAGATGGCTGGCCTTCAGGGAAGTGGTGCCAGCCAGAAGCAGCCGACGTGATCCTAAGCACGCTGCTTCCTCTCTCTGGGGACTCTGTTTCCTCATCTACAGAGCAAAAAGGCCCTGGCCCAACCACTCTCAGAGGCCTCTTCCATGACTTAAATTAGGGAGAGCATGATTTTCCTGTACTTTCTGTTATTTGTCAGAATTTGTTTTGGCCAAGAGCCCTGGAACAGGTCACCGTTAGGAAATGGATTGGAATGAAGTTCTATTATAAAAAAAAACTCAAAAAGCATTGACCCTTCAAAATACAGATTTATCTTCTAAAGAGGAAAGGCATTTATCATCAAGGCACAGGAAACCATTGATCAAGCTGCCAACCTTCTGACTGGAATGAGCAGGCTCTGTAGCCCTGAACCAGAGGGGAACAGCCCTATGTGAAAGGAAGCAGGCAGCAAATGATCAGGAGCCTCGTGTTTTCTTCCTGACAGGCCAGAACTATTCAGCTACGGGAAGCAAGGCTGCCTGTCCAGCCTGAGGTCAGCACAACCAGCACCAGGCGCATGGCCTCTGGGACACTGGTCAACTCTCCCTGCAAGCCACGGCTAGCGGGGCATTTTGCTGGTCTCTTTCTGATCCCTCCGTCTTCTCTCTTTGTCACAGGACAAGCCCATGTGTTTCCTTATCCTCTCACCATATACCATGTCTGTACGTTGTTTTGCCCTCTGGGCTTCACGCACACGCACACACACACACACACACACACGCACACGCACACGCACACACACACACACACACACACACACACACACACACACGCGCACACACCTTTCAACTGGAGACATAACCAGAGACTTGAAGGCTGGAGACACAGCTGAGGTAGTATAGTGCTTTCCTAGCATGCATGAAGCCCCAGGGCCCATCCCTTATGCCTCAAAACCTGAGGGTGCTTGTACACATCTGTGATGCTAGTCCATGAAAGGAGGAGACAGGAGGATTAGAGGGTCAAAGCCATCCTCAGATAGCAAGCTTGGAGTCACCCTGGGACGGATGAGACTGTATTTCAAAGAAAGGAAGGAGGAGAGGAGGGGAGGGGAGGGGAGGGGAGGGGAGGGGAGGGGAGGGGAGGGGAGGGGAGGGGAGGGGAGGGGAGGGGAGGGGAGGGGAGGGGAGAGGAGAGGAGAGGAGAGGAGAGGAGAGGAGAGGAGAGGAGAGGGAAGAGGGAAGGCAGGGAAGAAAAGAAAATTTCAAAGTACAGCGCCTCCCAAACCCAGTGGAATGGAAGCTCCAATCACAAGTTACAAAGAGGAATACAGTAATTAAAAGCACAGACATTTCAGATGGACTCACAAATGTGCTGTTCAGTGTCTGTGGGGCCTTCATAAGACGCTTAACTCTTCTAGACTTTCCCACTGCAACTGAACCACTAACGCCCATGACATTCTTGAGAGCACAACGGTGCTTAATACAGAGCTCAGGTGTGTAATGTGCCAATAAGAAAAAAATACTATGTTAATAATATCACTACTTGAGCAATAATCTGAGCATTTGGGAGGCTGAAGCAGGAGGATTGCTTTGAGTTGAGGCCAACTAGACTCAGAGTGTGACCATGCCTCAAAATGAAACAGAACAAAGCAAACAAGACAGAAAAAAAAAATGTTATTGCTGATAATATCTCCTGATGGAGAGCAGGCTGGCCAGCCATTGTAATTCCCGAGGCTCCATATAAGACTGCCAAATAGTTTAAAGGCACATGCTTTAGGAGACAGTGGTAGACACCTCCCCATACTGGGTCCAGAGGGAGTGGAGGAATGTGCTGGACGACAAGGACATCCTGTACACGCACACAATTTTGCAACCAGTCGAAGTAAACAGAGGTCACACGGCCAGCAGAAAGCCAGCCCAGCCCAGCCTATTAGAGCAAGAGTCACTAGAGGCCCTAGGTATTAGAGAACCAGAAATTTCCAGAATTGAGGGGCCCTGACAGTGTGTGTTCTAACTGTGATGACAGGTGGTCCCGACAGCCCACAGAGTCTCGTGTGAGCACTCACGGTGACTGAACTCTTAGAACCCCTTTTTCCGTATTCCCCAAACACAAATCTAGTAGCCCAACTTCCTGACCATTAATAATAAGGAAGCTGTTACTGTTACCATTAGCTACCCCTTAAAGAGGAGGTTTAACTGATCCTGTTTTTTATATTTAGTACTTGATAATGTCACCTTTACTCCTGTAAACTAAGACAGATTTTTATGAAGGATAAAACCATGTCCATAAACTCTGAGATGTCCCTTGAGATGGCTAGGACTCACTAGTGTCGACCATCAGAAAGCAAACATAGCTACTTAAAGCAGCCAGCCCTTGCTATCCAAGATGCTACAGTACTTGGCCTGGGAAGGGCCTCAGGGAGCTCACCCGGTGAGCACCAGGCCCAGACACTTTAAGCTTCCAGCCTTCCATGTGCTAAGACAGGCAGGACCTGCTTCTTGGCCACTCAAGATACTAAAAACAAAGTGGACTCCCAAATAAAGGCTGTCTATAGGTTTTGTAAGAATGAATCATAACAGTGCATGTGAGGATTATTTGTGAAACATATTCCAGTAGCCTATAATAATCCCCACCTTTTTTTTTTGCTTACTTTGTCTGAAAATAAAAAATATCTAAAGTTATAAATAGTTGAGTGTATATTCTGAAGAGTCCTAGGATTTCTAAGTAAAATGAGACTGTGTCTTTTCCTAACCTATCATATTGGCATGATGAACGCTAACTTTTTATAGATAGTGTTATCTTTGGTGCTGTTTAGTTTCTGTCAACTAGACTCACTTGAGAAGAAACCTTAGCTGAGAAGGTAACCCCATCCAGTTGGTTGGTAGCAGGCCTTTGAAGGCATTTTCTTGATTAATGATTGATGGAGAGGTGGGCCTAGCCCACTCTGGGATGCTGGGCAGGGGATACTGGGAGGTCTAAGGAATGTAGTTGACTGTAAGCCTGGGAACAGGCTAGAAAGCAGCCTTTCACCAGTCTCTGTTCTAGCCTGGAGTCCTGCTCTGACTTCCTTTCATGGTGGAATACAAGCATAAGCTGAAAAAACACCCTTCCCCTGACCCCCAGAAACCTAATTAGGACATCCTGTAAATGTATATCCAGATTTCTGTTTTATAGTAGCCTCTAGCACTTACTAAGTTCTCATTCTCTGAGAAGCAAGGTTCTATAATTAATTTCATCTTCTCTTAAAAATTTTTTTTTGCAGTGCTAGGACTTGAACTCAAGGCATTATGCATGCTACACAAGGGCTCTGTAATAAACTATACTCATACTCATCTCTCATTTTCCTCTGATCCCCTTAGGTAGGGGTGTGTGTGTGTGTGTGTGTCTGTGTATGGGCACTCTCACACACTCACGAGTTTGTGCATACATGTGCCTGTGTTGGTAGCCTGTGTATGAACTGTGTATCCCCTTGCCTCAAGTGCTGAGATTACTGATAAAAATTCTGAAGGTGGGGGCTGGCGAGATGGCTCAGTGGTTAAGAGCGCCGACTGCTCTTCCGAAGGTCCCGAGTTCAAATCCCAGCAACCACATGGTGGCTCACAACCATCCGTAACGAAATCTGATGCCCTCTTCTGGAGGATAGCTACAGTGTACTTACAAATGAATAAAAAAAAAAAAAAAATCTGAAGGTGGGCTGGAGAGATGGCTCAGCGGTTAAGAGCACTGACTGCTCTTCAAGAGGTCCTGAGTGCAATTCCCAGCAACCACATGGTGGCTCACAGCCATCTGTAATGAGATCTGGTGCCCTCTTCTGGTGTGTCTAAAAACAGCTACAGTGTACTCATAAATAAAATAAATAAATCATTAAAAAAAAAAAAAAGGAAAAGAAAGAAATTCTAAAGGCTGGCCTGCTGCAGAACAGCCACCTACTGTAATCCTCAGAAGTCCCCATGAATGCCTGGCATTCTTGCCTCCAGTCACTGGGAAGCTAAAGACGGGCAGATGAGGATGAGCCTCTTGCCTGCTCTTCCTTGACGTGTGTTGTTCAAGTTCTCCCTTGCTCTGTCCACGTATCTCAGAAACCCCAGGCAAAGGTGTTCACTGTGTGCCACATGGAGCCTTGCGTGCTGAGGTACAACACCAACCATGTTGCTCAGCAAAGTGTGTGCCCCGGGGAAGTTCACAGATCTGGAATTAGCACACCAAGTCATCCAGGCCCTAAGCACCAACAGCAGGAAACCAACCCCATCTCCAGTCAGGAGACAGGACATGTGGTTCTCAGCCACCGAATGACTCTCCCCACACCCAGGGCTCAGTGCTCACTCACATGTCCCACGTTCCTTAGAGTAACACTTCACAGGGCTATGATGGACAGTCCCAAGTAAGTCTCCAACATTGCATCTCCCACTGTTTTCATTATTAAGTTGATAGATTTCAATCACCAACATCAACACCCCACATCCCTTTCTCCTGTTTAAACCTTCCCCACTTCTACTCTGTGAAGTGAGGGAAGAAAAATGGTGTCTGTACTTAATTGAATAAAAACTGCTTCTTGGAATCTCAACTCAGGATTACAGGAGGCCACAAAAAGAGAAAATCTTGGCTCTCATTTCTTCAATTTCTCACTCAGATCCCAACGAAGATCTGAAAGAGGAGTTCTGAGAGAAAAGTGGCACCAGAATGTGTACGGAGCTGATGAAGTTCTGAGTGTGTGTTTATTGATGACTTAAGCATGGTCAAGTTAAAGATTACAGTGCCTCCGCCTCATAGAAATGGCAAAGCCTTCCCACGTCTGTGTGTGCACATTAACAGTATGTGTGGCAGATGTCCAACAGAGGCTTCCTCCTCTATAATTACAGCCGGAGACTGATCCTGTACAAGGACCTCCTGCCAAGATTAACTAAACCTGCCTCATCTGTTCAGCTGTATACAGTAACCCTGCCTCATCTGTTCAGCTGTATACAGTAACCCTGCCTCATCTGTTCAGCTGTATACAGTAACCCTGCCTCCTGTTTCAGCTGTATACAGTAACCCTGCCTCATCTGTTCAGGTGTATACAGTAACCCTGCCTCCTGCTTTAGCTGTATACAGTAACCCTGCCTCCTGCTTCAGCTGTATACAGTAGCCCTGCTTCCTGCTTCAGCTGTATACAGTAACCCTGCCTCATCTGTTCAGCTGTATACAGTAACCCTGCCTCATCTGTTCAGGTGTATACAGTAACCCTGCCTCATCTGTTCAGCTGTATACAGTAACCCTGCCTCATCTGTTCAGCTGTATACAGTAACCCTGCCTCCTGTTTCAGCTGTATACAGTAACCCTGCCTCCTGCTTCAGCTGTATACAGTAGCCCTGCCTCATCTGTTCAGCTCTATACAGTAACCCTGCCTCATCTGTTCAGCTGTATACAGTAGCCCTGCCTCATCTGTTCAGCTCTATACAGTAACCCTGCCTCATCTGTTCAGCTGTATACAGTAGCCCTGCCTCATCTGTTCAGCTGTATACAGTAGCCCTGCCTCATCTGTTCAGCTGTATATAGTAGCTCTGCCTCATCTGTTCAGCTGTATACAGTAGCCCTGCCTCCTGCTTTAGCTGTATACAGTAACCCTGCCTCCTGCTTTAGCTGTATACAGTAACCCTGCCTCCTGCTTTAGCTGTATACAGTAACCCTGCCTCCTGCTTCAGCTGTATACAGTAACCCTGCCTCCTGCTTCAGCTGTATACAGTAACCCTGACTCATCTATTCAGATGCATACAAGAAAAAGGCACTGAATTTCCAAGTTGCTGCTACTATTGGTGTACTCCGTCAGACCCATGGCCACTGGATCCCAGCCTTTCTGTCTGTGTGCCTGTCATTTCTTTATACCCTTATTGCACCAGTTAGGTCAATCCCTAAGCCTTGTAGAGTGCAACACTAGAGGTGACTGGTGGCCACCCTAGGAACTGATAGGTAGAATTAAAAGTCATCACCTGCACAACCACCTTGTGACCTTGCCTCATGCCCTTGGTCCCTAACCCTGCACTTATGTGGCTTCTCCTGAGATGAACCAAGTTTTATTCTGTGGTCACCAGAGCAACCTGGATATGTAGTTGAGTGACAGAGCATACATAAAGAACTGAGTTCGATTCCCAGGAACAAACAGACAGACAGAGACAGAAAGAAGGTAAGAAAGAAAGAAGGAATGGGGAGATCTAAGAGCATATTTTTCTCTCTTTTTTTTTTAAAGATTTATTTATTTATTATATGTAAGTACACTGTAGCTGTCTTCAGACACACCAGAAGAGGGCGTCAGATCTTGTTACGGATGGTTGTGAGCCACCATGTGGTTGCTGGGATTTGAACTCCGGACCTTTGGAAGAGCAGTCGGGTACTCTTACCCACTGAGCCATCTCGCCAGCCCCATATTTTCCTCTTTTAATTAGAAGGAAAAATAAAGGTCTATCAATTTGCTTTCTCTTCTCTTTTTAAAAATAACATTAATTTCTTTTTTTAAGATTTATTTATTTTATTTATATGCATACGCAAGTAGCTGTCTTCAGACACACACCAGGTGAGTGCATCGGACCCAATTACAGATGGTTGTGAGCCACCATGTGGTTAATGGGAATTGAACTCAGGACCTCTGGAAGAACAGTCAGTGAGTGCTCTTAACCATTGAGCCATCTCTCCAGCCCTAAATAACAAATTTCTTGAGGATAATTCTAAATCTAGATGATACTCAGAAGTAATTTTATTTTTTTCTAATAAGTCCTATTTTGAAGGATAAAGATTAATTCACTTAAAGGGTATTTTCTCTCTTTCCCAATTAAAGTTTAATCTTTCATATGAAAATTAACAGTGCTCCTTGAATTTAAATAACATCAGCTAGTTTAGATTAATGATAAGCATAGATATCTCTGGGCCTGGCATGGTGATACATGCCTTTCATTCTAGCCTTCAGTAGGCTCTGTAGGTTCAAAGCCAGCCTGGTCTACAAAGTGAGTTCCAGGCCAACCAAGACCTTGTCTGGAGGTCAGGGGTTGGGAGAGCTGATGGCAGCCAATGGTTGTTGTTTCCAGAGTACCAAAATGTTTGTACACATATGAAAACGCATATTGAGCAAGCCAGGCATAGCGGTACATGCTTGAAAGTCACACACATTTAGGAAGAAGAGGCAGGAAGATTCTGTTCAGGTCTCAGCTCAGCTACCTAATGAGTTCTAGTCTAGCCAGGACTGCATGGAACCCTGACTCAAAACCAAACAAGTAAGATGGGAGAGCTGCTCTGTGGTCAGCAACGAGTGCATATTACTCTTACAAAGGAGATAAAGTCAGTGCCCAGCCCCCACAGCAGGAAGTTCACAATCACCTGGAACTCCAGTTCTGGGGACGCTGACATCTCCTCCTGGACTCCATGTACAAACTGCATGCACACTCCCCCCCACAAGCATACACATAGTTAAAAATGAAATGAATCTTTTTAAAAAGACAGTATCTGTCTGCTCTCTTTGAGAATCCAGTTCTGTTCTCGGCACTCGTGTGGCAGCTCACGGCCATCTGTAACTCCAGTTCCAGAGGTTCAAACGCCCTCTTCTGGCCTGTGAAGGTAATGCATGCTCATGGTACACAGACATGCACATAGGCAAAACACCCTTCCACATAAAGTCAAAGTAAATACAACTTTAATCTTTAAAAAAAATAATAATAAAGGGCTGGTGAGATGGCTCAGTGGGTAAGAACACTGACTGCTCTTCCGAAGGTCCTGAGTTCAAATCCCAGCAACCACATGGTGGCTCACAACCACCTATAATGAAATCTGACGCCCTCTTCTGGTGCCTCTGAAAACAGCTACAGTGTACTTATTTATAATAATAATAAATCTTTAAATAATATTAATAATAAATATATGTTTGTTTTATACATGGATACAAATCTGTGTATATAATCTATTTTATTGATCCTAAAAGTAGGATATCATACACACACACACACAGACAATTGTACACGTATTTTCCACAAATATCCCTCCCATTCAGGTTTCAATTTTTTTCTATATTTACTTTATCTTTAACTGCATGTATGGGTGTGTGTGCGTGCATGCAGGTGCTCACGGAGGCCAGAGGTGTTGGACTTGCAGAGCTGGAGTTCCAGGTGATTGTGAAGAGCCTCACATGGATTGGCTTGCACTGGACGATATACGCTGGCAGGAAAAAGAAGACTCTGAAATACCATCCAAAAATGTCTCTCCCACTGGAAGTGTTTTCACCCAGATCAGATCTCTGAGCTTTTGTCCCTACCATGATGTAATAAGTTCTTCTCCATGGATAGCTCCTTTTATCTGTCAGCTCAGCTGTCCTGTCAGATCATGAAACTGGCAGACGATAAGCTAGCATAGGAGGAGTTCACCACCAGCTGAGCTCACTGGGGCAGTAATTTGCTTGACGAGGGTGTGACATTGATAACCACATCTAGCAAAAGTCTTTAGCACAAGTGTACCTGTCATTCCGAAAGATCTTTGGTAAATACCTCCTGGGAAACCACATGGCCAAAGCACACATCAGAACCCACAGGATAGCAAGTTCATCCAGCATCTGACCCAGGAAGCTCAGAGTTGCATGGAAGTAGACAGATCCAATCCCTAGAAACAGTCACAACCAAAATTTTAAAATTAGATGAATGCAGAACAGACTCACGGCTTCAGGATAGCCCTTCTCTGGGAGCTATCAGAATCACCAGATCACTCGAAAGAAAGAAAGAAAGAAAGAAAGAAAGAAAGAAAGAAAGAAAGAAAGAAAGAAAGAAAGAAAGGAAAGAAAGGGAGAGAGAGAGAGAGAAAAGCATGCAGACCTAGAGACTAGAAAGCGGGTTTCAAGTTGGGCTCAAACGTCAGCACATTACTACAGTAAGAATTCCACAGCCAAGCACACTCTGTTTCCACCCTCTGAACCTCCACGATAACAGGCAGTAAATAAAACTCAACGTTATCTCTCTGCTAAGAATTCCCAAACTGCCAGAAAGGAAATGGAAATCACACAAGTATTTCACAGAACAATGAGAGACCAAACGTCTAAATATTTTTCTTTAAGTCCTCTGGAGCCACATCTCATCAGACTTCAATTGTTTCAGAGGTTCTTCAGAAGGTCTCACAAAACTACGCTGACGCTGGCACGTCACCAGCGGCTGCCCCACAGATGTTGAGATATGTGCTAGTTACAGGCAGTCTTGTTATCAAGCCGGCACTCAGGAGCCCTTTTGGTATCAGGGAATCAATGGCTAAGACGTCAGAGTGACTTTGGTTTACAAAACATTGTGTCCAAAAGGGACAGGAAACATGTGGGGTCCCGCTTCCTCCCTTTCAGTCCCGTTCCCACATGACTCCACTTACCCACTACAACTAGGAGCGTCCATATTAAGTAGATGCCGCTGTTGAAGCATGTTGCGTACTGGCGGAACAAGCACATGCAGATGGGAGGTAAAATGAAAAACAAGACGTTGCTGATCTGGAGGGGAGAGAAACGTGGAAAGATGAGTATTAAGTAAAAGCATAAAGAAGTCAAGCTGCTTGTTCCAGGTGTGTCCTTTGCAGAGCGGGGTGAACGTGGCCATGTATCTTGTACAAGCTCTGCACTTTTTAAATTGCAGCCGCACAGAGCAAGCGCGGGGCGGGGAGGGAGGTGGGGTGGCATGACACGGATAACACTGAGACTTAGAACATCGTAAAGTCCACGGCCAAATGGGCTCCTTGCTACCTCTTTTGATCAACTGTAAGCAGCACCATCAAGGCTAGAGGTGCGTCTTGGTGATAGAGCCCCTGGTCTAGCATCAGACCCTGGAGTCAGTCCACGGAGGAAGAGAGTTACAGGAATACTTCGATTTATGAAAATTCCCTAAACTCCTCTTCTGAATCAACAACTATTGCTTTCCGCACGAGCTTTTGCTACCCTGTCAGTTTTCTTATCCTAGTCAAAACCCTATTTTTATAAGAAAATCAAGTTTGCATGCTTCTTTCCAGTGTTTTGCCAGGCAGGGTGGTGCGAACTAGCCATGCCAGCACTCAGACGGAGAGAGGAGGATCAGGAGTTTGAGGATAGATTCAACCACATAATGTGCCTGGGCAACATGAAACTCTGCCACTACCCTACCCCCATGTTCCAAAAACAAGAGAAAAAAAATGTATTTTAACTTGCAAATCTTATTTGTACTTGTACTGGCTAGTTTTGTGTCAACTTGACACAGCTGGAGTTATCACAGAGAAAGGAGCTTCAGTTGAGCAAATGCCTCCATGAGATCCAACTGTAAGGCATTTTCTCAATTAGTGATCAAGGGGGAAAGGCCCCTTGTGGGTGGTGCCATCTCTGGGCTGGTAGTCTTGGGTTCTATAAGAGAGCAGGCTGAGCAAGCCAGGGGAGGCAAGCCAGTAAAGAACATCCCTCCATGGCTTCTGCATCAGCTCCTGCTTTCTGACCTGCTTGAGTGCCAGTCCTGACTTCCTTTGGTGATGAACAGCAGCATGGAAGTGTAAGCCAAATAAACCCTTTCCTCCCCAACTTGCTTATTGGTCATGATGTTTGTGCAGGAATAGAAACCCTGACTAAGACAGTACTTAAACCTAATTATATCTCCAAGTTGAGTAACTCTTTAAAAAAACAATGTTTTATCTAATGATCTGAATATGTAATCACTAGTAAACTATTATTAACTTAGGAAGATAGCTTGTGCCTATATCTCAACTTCTTGAGAAACTAAGGCTAAAGGACTGTGAATTTGATTCATTGAAATAAATGAATAAACCAACCAACCAACCAACCAACCATGGGATGGAGAGATGGCTAAGCAATCAGTAGCACAGGCTACTTCCAGCCCTGGGTTTGATTCCCAGAACCCATGTTAAGATTCACAACCTTAACTCCAGTTCCAGGAGATCCGACGCCCTCTTCTGGCCTCCACAGGCAATGCATGTATGCAGTGCACAGCCGTACATGCAGGCAAAACACCCATACATATAAAATAAAAATAAACAAAAATTTTAAAAATATCAGTAAATCAATAAAAGAAAAAGTAATATTAAATATTTAAAATAAAATATTTTATGATCTTTAAATATAAAATGCATTTATTTATTTTTAAGATTCATTCATTTATTATATGTAAGCACACTGTAGCTGTCTTCAGACACTCCAGAAGAGGGTGTCAGATCTCATTACAGATGGCTGTGAGCCACCATGTGGTTGCTGGGATTTGAACTCAGGATCTTCAGAAGATCAGTGCTCTTAACCTCTGAGCCATCTCTCCAGCCCTAAAATATATTTACTATAAAATATTTTTACAATATTTTATCATGAAATGTTATACATTCTTTGGTTCATAGTAAGCCTTTTTTTTAAAATTATTTATTTTATGTATATGAGTACACTGTAGCTGTCTTCAGACACACCAGAAGAGGGCATCAGATCCCATTACAGATGGTTGTGAGCCATCATATGCTTGCTAGGAATTGAACTCGGGACTTCTGGAAGAGCAGCTAGTGCTCTTAACCGCTGAGCCATCTCCCCAGCCCGACAGTAAGCCTTTTTAAACCCAGTGTAAATTTCACACATAGAGCAAGTCTTAGTTTTTAGCCACATCCCCTGTGTTCAGAAGCCACACTGTAAAGCACGGTTCTACCTCACTCTAAGCTTTAAGAGCTAGGACTGTAACTCAGCTGTAGGGTGCTTGTCTAGCATCTGTGAGGCCCTGACTTCAATCAGCAGAATCAACACAAAAAGTAAAATAAAACAAATGAATAAATAAGTGAAGGGAGAAGGGGAGCTGGAGGGTGGAAAGACAGACAGAAAGGGCAGGAGGCAGCAGCAAAGGGGCCCTGCCCTCCTCACACTACAAATCTGCTGCCTCCTCATCTTGCATTTTCAGAACCGTCAGAACCTTCTGATGTCATGTATACCTGGTTTTAAGGTCATTTGTCATAGGCGGTGAGGTAGAGCTGGCACAGGAGGGTTGGTGATTTTCCATTCAATAGTGGGCTTTTGAGGCACTTCTTCCTCTTTCCTTTTACACTCCTACCAACAGTGTACAAGGGTTCTAATCCTTGCCCAAATGTATTGTCCTCTATTGCTTGTTTTTAAAGTAAGGCCATCCTAGAAGGTATGCAGCGGTAGGGACAAGCAGCTCTCTAAGCGTCATCTCCAGTGGCTAAATGAGGAGCTCCTGGTCCAGGCCTGTGCATGCAGACTGTAAAGATAACATCTAAGTCTAAATGGGTTTTAACACTGGAGGTGAGGTAGGAGGGCAGGCAAAGACTTCAGAAAAACAAGGGACTCAGCATCTAAGAACACATGTTGCTCCTGCCTAGTCCAGGTTTGCAGCACCCACATCAGGGGGGCTCTCAGCAGCCTATAACTCCAGCTCCAAAGTATACCATGCCTCTAGCCTCAGAAGGCAACACACACACACACACACACACACACACACACATAAGAAAAAGAAGGCTAGAGAGATGGCCCAGTGGTTAAGAGCACTTGCTGCTTTTACAGAGAGAAGATCTCTCTGTTCAGGTCCCAGCAACCGCGTGACAGTTCACAGCTACCTACAACTCCTGCTCCAAGGGATCCAACACCCTCTTCTGGATACCTCAAGCAGTAGACATGCATGTGGTTCACACATACACATGGAGACAAAACACTCACACACTCGATATAGAACAGATAAGTCTTCAAAAATAATATTGGTAGGATAATAGTAGCTATTTAAAAAAATAAAAAGAGCCAGGCCTACTTGCTCTCTCACCTGTAGTAAGCCCAGCCAATCTGGAAGTGAGAAAGGACGATCATAAATCCAAGGCCTTCCTAGGCTACACCTTGAGTTAACAGCCAGCCTGGACAACTTAGTGAGACCCTGTCTCAAAATTTAAAATTTTTCTAAAGAGCAAGCCTGGCAAGATGCTCCATGGGTAAAGGTACTCGCCACTAAGCCTGACAATCAGGATTCAATTCCTGGGTCCCATCAGGTGGAAGGGGAGAACCACCCCCCTTAAGTTGTCCTCTGACCTCTACATACATGCTACAGTAGACAAGCACTCACACACATACACACTCACTAAATAAATTAAGCAATGAGAAACAAATAAATAAACAAAAGGAGGGCTGGGGATATACCTCAATGATAAAACACTCCCCAAGCAGGGGTGTGGCCCTGGGATCAATCCTTAGCACTGTCAAAAAATTTCAGGGATGAGTAGACAGAGTAAGTGTCTTAGGGTTTCTTTTGCTGTGATAAAGGCCATGACCAAAGCAACTTGGGGAGGAAAGGCTTCATTTCCTCTGAGACTTCCAAGAAACTGTCCATCACTGAAGTCAGGGGATGAACACAAGAGGGAGGAGCTGATAAAGAGGCCATGGAAGAGTCTGCTCACTGGCATGCTCACCCATTATTTGCTTTCTTATAGCACCCAGCATCGCTAGCCCAAGGGGCCGGGCCCTCCCACAGTGGGCTGGGCACTCCCACAGCAATCACTAATTAAGGAGATGCACTACAGACTTGACTACAAGCCAATCTCACAGGAACATTTTCCCAACTGAGAGTCCCACTTCCCAAGTAACTCTAGCTTGTGTCAAGTTGATGTAAAACTAGACAGTACAGTCAAGATGAAAACTCAAAAACAAGGACGAGAGGGCTTCCAAAAGAAAGGTGTGGCCACTCCTGTTGGCTTATGTAGAAATGTGCCACGTGGGCACCTGAACCCAGATGAAGAGAGCCAGGCAGAAGGGCTTTCTTCAGACCTCAGAAACCACACTGGTAACATCACAATACAATGTGTCACAGCAGGGGCTGGGGATATGGCTTAGTCGGTGAAGTGTGTGCCACACACACATGAGGACTTAAGTTTGGAGAGCCAGCCCTCCAGTACCCATGCACAAAGCTACATTTGCTGTTTTAATGCAAGTGCTAGAGAGGTCGAGAGTGGATTTCCTAGGTTTGTTTGCAGGTGAGTCTAGCCAAGTGTGTGAGCTCCAGGTTCTACAGACAATGAAGGAGAAAGGGATTAAGGACAGTGTCCAACTAAGGTGGAGTGGGACAAGGATTTACCTAATGCATACACACAGATTTCTGTTCATGCTATGAGTACAGCCGTTTAAAGAACCAGCGAGTGATCCATCAGGGTTAGACTGGAAAGTCTTCCAAATCATCACTTGCTTTAAGGGGATATGAAGACCCAGAAAGACTCCAAAGCAGCAATGACCCAGAGCTAGCCAGTCAGCAGGCTCTCCCCACTGTCGTCTCACCTAGGGTTTACCTCCCAACTGGGCCATTCACGTATGATACCTAAGAACTGTGAATCCCATCACACTGTGATGGGTTTTGTTTGTTGTTGTTGTTGTTTTAGCTATTTTTTTCAGGGGAAAGAACAGCAACTTAGAGTCTCCTTTAGAGTGCTGGGAAACATAACACACTTGGGGGGGGGGGTGCTTGCTTGTTTGTGGTAGGATCTCAGGTCGCTTAAGCTGGCCTTGAACTCACTAGGTAACCAAGGATGACCTTAAACTCCTGCCCTCTCGCTTTCACCTACCAAAAGCACTGCAATTACAGGTACGTTACAACATGCCCAGAGCTATCTATCACACATCTTAGCCTTTACTCCAGTGTATCTTTGTCAACTGAACGCCAAGTACAACTATGATTGGCAAGCTCTCCATTACATGGCTCTGTAGATTCATATTCCCACAGGCAAGGAACACTGCTGACACACATAGACATGTTCATGTGATATTCATGAAGGCCTGAGTTCATTACTACACCTGTATTATTGTTCATTATTTGTTAAGCTTTTGAGAAGGGTTTCATAGTGTAGGTGTAGCCTGGGCTTGTCTCAAACCACAGCAATCTCCTGCTCCAGTCTTCTAAATGCTGGGATTAAAGGCATTTCCCACAATTCCACATTATTTTTAAGTTCACATATAAGCACCACTCCAAGCTCTGTTTTGATATATACTCCAAACTAACACCAAAATCCCATTTTTTAAAACTTCTGAGCTTATCTGCCAAGGCTTGATTGTTACGACTATTCCTTTTAAAGACATCAATATATGGAAAGGAAAAGCCCAAATTAGAGGGCGACCGTTCTCAAAACAAAAAGAGGAAGGAATACCAAAATAAATACGGAAAGACAAATGAGTTACAGCTAAAGACAGACTCTGTGGCTCCATCTCTACTGAGAAACAAGCTCTCCTTCAAAATGGTTTGGGTCTCTAATGTGGTAGGACAGTTCAGACAAAGGGAGTTTGTTTTAAGTTCATTGCTGGGTTATCTATCCCTTGAAGATTTGATTTGCTCTCTCTCCACAGACATTTTTAAACCACAACTTCAAAATGCATTAATTGTTTCCTTTAAGAGCTCCTTATTGGGGGTATTCCTAGCCAGCATTTGTTTCAAAATCATCCTAGGAACGCACTGCTCTCACTCGTCCTGTGCATTAGAGTGAGCCTTTCCCGTGGAATGGGGAGTCTGAACAGAAGGCATGAGCGGGGAGCTTGCTGAGCATAGGTTCAGGAGCAGCCCAGGATGCTAAGTGCATTCCTGTTGTGTGCAGGTTCCCTAGTCCTCCTCTGCACAGTCCCACTCCTGCCTGTGGGGTAGCCAAATATCCTGGTTTGCCAGGAACCCAGTGGGTCTTCCAGGGCACAGGACTTCCAGTTGTAAAAATCCAGAAAATTGGGCAGGAGAGATGTTTGATGTCACACCTAAGGACCTGAATTCTATCCTTAAACCCAAATGGTAGAAGGAGAGAACTGACTCCCACAAGCTGCTCTTAGACTTCCATAAGTACACAATTGCAGACACACACACACACCAAACAAACAAACAAATAAGGGTGGAGATATAGCTCAGTGGTTAAGAGTGCTGATTGCTCTTGCAGAGGACTCAGGTTAGCGTCCCAACATAGCAGTTCAGACCCCTTATAACTCCAATTCCAGGGGGATCTGATGCCCTCTTCGGGTCTCCATGGTCACTGCACACACACATGTTGTGCACACACAGAAACAAACATCCATACACATAAAATAAAATGTGAAGAAATTAAAATAAGCAAACAGGAATGTTTTTTAAAATAATTTAAAATTTCAAGCAAAATACTTAGGATAAGTTTATTCAGATACCTGCTTGCCAAGCCCCTCTACCAGCCCCACAATGCACCGCTCAGTGCAGTCATCTAACAACTCAGCAGCTTGTGTGTGCCACTATTATGAACCCCAATGCCCGGTGACTATTTCCAGATCTGGTTTCTGTGTCAGGCGCACAGCAGCAAATGCTGTGCTGTGTTGGGCAGGCCTCCAGCCCGGCATATTCTGTCCATCAGATAGGGGGACCCAGACTTGGACACAGAAAGAAAGCTTAGCTTTCCTTTTTGTGATAGTTGAGTACAGAGCAGGAGATAAGAGGCCATGGGCTGATTTTATGCACGTATTTCATTTTTTTTTCTACGCCTATTAATTTCTGTTTTCCAAGTCACTGGGCAGCAACAGAGCCTTCAAAGGCCAGACCTAGTGATCACAAAGCCGACTCCACTTTTCTCCAAAGCAGCCTATGTGGTAGGAGCCCCCAAGGGAGCCAGACATGTTGGCTCACACCCATAAGCTCAAGATGCTGAGGCAGGATTTCTGGGAGTCCAAAGCCAGTCTGAGTTACAAAGCAAATTCTAGGCCACATTGGGCTATAATGTGAGACTCTGTCTTAAAAAGCAAAACAAGCAAACTTACATCATTCAACCCAGGGAAGGTTCTATGTAAAAACAAAAACAAAAACAAAAAAAACCCAAAAAACCAAACACCAGTATCCTAGACCTACAAGTGAAGGGAAAAAGTAAGTTCTTTTTGTTTTTTGAAACAATGTAGCTAGCCTTGGCTGTCCTGCAACTTGCTATTTAGAACAGGCTAGCCTAGACCTCTCAGAAACTTGCCCGCCTCTGCCTCCTGAGCGTTAGGAATGAGGGTGTGCGCTACCACATTAGGTTTAGATGATGACTTCTTGGAAGAGAGATGCTTGTACTTGTCCAAAGCCAAGGGTGATAAGAGGGACTGGGGCCACAGTGAGAGAGTGGGAGGAAGCTGTGTTCTCTCTTTGGTGGACCAGGTGGCAATAGTAATCAACGTTTACAGTGAACACTTTCAAGCCAGGCATGACCACCCATGCCTGTATTTCCAGCACTTCTGAAGCAGAGGCAAGAGCGCCAGGTTTTTAATGCCATCCTTGACTACATAGGAAATTTGAATTCAATGTGAGTTACATGAGATTTTGTGGGTTTTTGAAAAATCAAAATAAAGTAAATAAATAAGTGAACACGTAGGCCTGGGCAGGTGTTACGTGCTTGCAATCCCAGAATTTTAGAGGCAGAGGTGGAAGGATCGCTGAAAGTTTTAGGTCACTATGTTTGATATTAGCAGGTTCCAGGCCAGTCAGAGTTACTGACTGGTAAAAGTATATCTGAAAATAAAGACAGAAAGAAACAAAAACAGTGAATATTCTCGTCAACATGACAATCCTCCAATGGGAACCGACACTTGCAAAGCTCATCTATATGAGGCAGGTATCTAGCTCAGGAGTAGAATGCTTGTCTTGAGTCCCATTGATGAAAAAAAAAATCTCCGGATGTGTGGACATTCTCTGAGTCCCTCTTTAAAAGCCAAAATGAAATCTATAAAGCATCCAAAAACATCCCCAAATCTTCATTAAGAAGGCGTTAACTAGCTAAGTGAAACACGGCCAATCTGTTATAGGGAGCACCGCCCAGATATTATGAAGATGTTCATCGCTCGATACAGCCAGTAGGGCTGTTGGGAGCACAGAGGTCTTTGCCCTCACAGATAGGCACTAGGGAATGCAGGAATGTTAAACATGACCATAGCAAATCCTCCCCTAGCCCTTCAGATAAGACCTGCATCCTAGCTATAGAACCCACCTGCATGGAAGAAGTGGCATGTGCACTGAGAAGAGTTTCTGTGTAATTATGTCTCCTTATGCACATGAGATTGTGTTACAGGAGCATATTTATAAATCGCACTGTACTTAAATACGCCGGAAATAAACTGCCCAGTGTCTTACTCTACGAGTTTGGGTCAAAACCAGCTATAGAGTCATGTTCAACCAGAGTTCCTTCTTGCTCCATGTGGGCCATCACTCTGCTGGCAATGGCGTGCACAGAAACACCCACACAGGACAACCTCTAAGAAGTACTGAGAAAAGAATCGACGTGCGCGCAGCTCAGTCAGCGTGATTTCCGTTGAGCTGGAAAACAATTTTGAGTGTGTGCTAATGTGATATTCATAGTGTGCATGGTAAGCACAAAGCCTGTGTGTTGGGAATGGAATCCAGGCTTTATGCATGCCAGGCAAGCTCTGTACCTCTGACTGCCCTGGCCCTTCCATGTGCTTTATGCACGCCCAGGCAACGTCAGAGGATGCAGAAGAATAACTCATTCCTTTATAACTTCCACATTCTAGTCTACCATGGTCATACTGTTACTTTTCTATCAAAAAGTGCTTTTTGTTTGGCTGGTTTGTTTGGTTGTTTGTTTGGTTTGGTTTTTGGTTTCTTTATATAGCTCTGGCTGGCCTACAACTTGCTTTATAGACCAGGATGGCCGTGAATTCAGAGATCAGCCCATCTCTGCCTCCAGAGTCCTGGGATTGAAGGTGTGCCCCCATCACTTGGCTGAAACAAACTGTTTTTGTATGACTTTTTTTAAAAAAAGAAAGATTTATTTATTTTATTTTATGTATATGAGTACACTGTAGCTGGACAAATGGTTGTGAGCCATCATGTTGTTGCTAGGAATTAACTCAGAACCTCTGATAGCTCTGGTTGGCCCTGCTCCATCCGGCCCTGCTCACTCCAGCCCAAAGATTTTATTTATTATTATATGTGAGTACACTATAGCTGTCTTCAGACACACCAGAAGAGGGCGTCAGATCTCATTACAGATTTTGAGCCACCATGTGGTTGCTGGAATTTGAACTCAGAACCTTTGGAAGCACAGTCAGTGCTCTTAACTGCTGAGCTATCTCTCCAGCCCCTGTTTTTGTTTTTTCTTTTTTGTTTTTTGTTTTTGTTTTTGTTTTTTGTTTTTTGTTTTTTTTTTGTTTGTTTGTTTGTTTTTGGTTTTTCGAGACAGGGTTTCTCTGTATAGCCCTGGCTATCCTGGAACGGAACTCACTTTGTAGACCAGGCTGTCCTCAAACTCAGAAATCCACCTGCCTCTGACTCCTGAGTGCTGGGATTAAAGGCGTGCGCCACCATGCCCGACCCTGTTTTTGTTTTTAACTAAGCAAATGTGTGTTATTCTGAAAAAAGAAAGTTCCAGTATAGGTATTTTAAGTTAAGCACAGTATATATTATGCTACGCACACAAATATTGGATGCTTACAGTTACAAGAGAACTCTTGGCAGAGTCAAAAAGGATAATCCTAACTCCATCTCTGTCATTCATTGCCTTGACTTTGGCAAGTAATATAAACTAATGGTCCTTGTTGCCCTCCTTTATCTAATGCACACATGGCAAATGATGGTAAAGTACCCAATGTCTGCAAGACACAGCAAACAGCCAAGTGTAGCCAGTAGTTACTGAAGTTGTAGTAATCCCCTCTTACCCTGCAAGACTCATAAAGAAGATTCTAGATCCCGCCCCCACTATTCTCCTGCTTTAATTGTTAATTGTTTTACTTTTTTCTCAACTCTAACTTTTTTTTTATTATCAATTTAAAATTGATAATAATTATCAGTGTCTTACAACATAGGTAATCAAGCCAGGCATGGTATTACACACTGAAATCCCAGTGTTCTGGATCTTGGTGCCTTTGAGGGCAGTATGAGCTAATACTATGGACCTACAAAGTGAGTTCAGGTCCAGCCTGGAAGATAAGGAGACCCTGTCGTCAATGAGATGAACAAGGTTGCGCATGCCTTTAATCTTAGCACTCTGGAGGCAGAGGCAGGCAGACCTCTGTGAATTCGAGGCCAGCCTGGTCTACATAGTGAGAGCCAGGCCAGCCAGAGATACATGGTGTGAGACCCTGTCTCAAAACAAATTAGCAAATGAATAATGAAACCTGCTATCTGTTATGAGGACCTCTAGGAGATCATCAACAACTCATTGACTTTCTCTGCGCATAAGAGAGAAAGGCCCAGGAAAGTTTTGTAGTATCATCAGCAGGTCTGCAGAGCCACAGTGAGAGGAAACGGGTTTGGGGGGCTTATGCTCACCAGCCAGCTGACAGGCTATTTCTCTGTGACCCTCCTCCACATTCCAGAGAAAATGTGGTGGCTTATTAATTCCAAAGAAAAAGTTTGCCAGGTAGGTGGGCTAGCTCAAGCAGCCACAAACACTACTGCTCTTTTACACAGCAGAGTTTTGTACGCACACAGTTCCAGTGGGATGAGACTGAAACAAAGAGGCAGCCAGATGCACAGGCTGTTTGAAAAGCCAAGATAGGAGGACCTCAAGTTTAATCCCAGCCTGGGCTATACAGGAAGACCCTGTCAGAAAGAGAAAAGTTAAGAGGAGGCAGTAGAAGGGAGGGGAGCGAGGAGCAGGGAAGAAGGAAAGGAAGGGACATCCTCTCTTCGCCTTCTCCAGCCCTGGGGACTTTTCAAGGCTGGCTCAGAGCAACTATGCATGAGCTTTGGGGGACTTTATGACTGGGCTAACCCTGGCTGAGAGCTCTCACACTCCACAGGAGAATGCCAGGGTGTGAAAGGTCCAGCCTGTCATTCCTTGACTCTAGTGAAACCTTTAGCGTTTCTCAGCGGTTCTCCACTTGATGGATCTTCTCAGCTACCCTGCTCCAGCCTCTTCTGATGGTGCCTGTCTATGTTGAGAGCAGCATAAATACCCCACCAGGTTGGATAATAGGGAACATGTGGCCACTTCCACTAACTAGATCTTTCCCTATGTCTCTGAACGTCAAAGGTCTGCTTTCATTGAGTAACTAAGAAGTGGGTGTGGAGGAAAAGCCCTGGATAAGGCATGGTGGAGAATTTTGGGTCAGTCGCAGACATAGCAGCACATGGGCATGACAGCTCACTGCTCAATAGCCTAGTCTTTTCGCCACGGGAATACAAGAGCAATACAAACAAAAACGGGAATTGGGGGATCAAAAGTAAAGGACAGGGGCATAAAAGGGGCCAGGGGTCTTCTATCCAGGCAATAATGCTTGATTCTTGCTGAGGACATTGTTTCCAGAAATCCGAAAGGGGAAAAAAAAAATCCTAAATAACAATCTCAAACTCACAATGACTCAAAGAGTTCCTGTTTTCTCTGTTTGAACAGCAAAAAAAGATAAGCCAGAAAAATGACCATGCAAAGTCACATTGGGTACCAGAGTCCTGAGGGATGGTTCAGGGGAAAAAAGCAGAAATATTCCCTCTCCTAGGGACAATCCTTCCCTCTTGCAAAGAACAAAATCCCAGGAATTCTGTAAATTTCTGCTTGTCCATATCTAGGGACCTAGGCAAGTCCAGAAAACCCACCAGCTATCACTCCCAGACTTCACAGTCACCACTAGGAGCTGACTCAAAACTGGACTCTAAAAGCAACAAGAAAAAGAACTCATAGGAAGTTATTTGATTCTGGGCGAAAATAATTCGATCAACATTGTCATAGTTTAGTGGAAAGGACTTGCCGACTTGTGAGAGTGGACCCAGCCCTGGACGTGTCCAGGGCTCCCCTTTCCTAGGGAGCCCAAAACAGGTACTCAGCGCAAAAAAACGCACAATGAGACCCAGGTGCGTCACGCCACAAAGATCCTAGGCAGAAAAAAGGGAGCTGCCCCTTTGAGCTCACGTCCCTAAATGACCCAAACTGGAAAAAAATGGGTTGATGCGGACCCTTGGATCCTGGAGCACAGGAGCCAAACAAGACAATAGAGCCATAAAGAAGAAAATGACAGGAAGAGCTGGAGGAGCTCTGGAAAGGGACCGGAGAGGAGTGCAGAAATGGAGCTGGAAGAAGCGTCCGGAGAAGGGGGCGTGGAGTGAATCTGCCACGGACGTCCACGGTCATCTACCGCCTGCTTCCAGGCGCCACAGACACGGGGATAGCTCCCTCCCTCCGCCCACCTGCCCCGCCGCTCCCCGCACCGTGTTGTAGAACTCGGCAATGGCAGGCACGATGGTGTAGTTGTCCTCGCACCAATCCACCTCCGAACTGCCAGCCCGCAGGTGGTCCCACCAGTGCGGGGCGCCCATGGCCGCTCTGGAGCATCGGAGCAGCTTCTCTGCAGCGGAGACCGGCCGGAGCGGCTACGAGGCACACCGTGCGTCTGTGGCTTTATGCGGTGCGGGACAGCCTCCGGATACGGCGCCTCCCCGCGGCCCTCCCAAGCCGGGCTGTGCCCGCCTGCCACCGCCGGGACAGACACGCCCCAGCCCCGCCCCCCCGGAGTCCCGGAGCACCGCGGCCACGCCCACCCGGGGCGGGACCTGACAGGCGGGGGGGGGGGGGGGGGCGGGGGAGGCAAGGGTAGGACGGGGCCGGGGTGGAAGTCGGGACCGTAGCCACCAGCTCTCCGGTTCCACCGCGGTTGGTGGCAAAGGTCTTCAGAGTCGCTCTTGTCCGCGTGCGTCCAGGTTGTGTAAAGAACGCCAAAACGGCCCCTACCCTTTGTAAAAATGTAAAGTACGGAAAAACGCACATAGACCCGGACCCCTTTGGACTCCGGGGGAGTTCGCAGCAGTTTTCTTCACTGCACGAGGGACACCAATTCTCACGCCTAAGGAATGTTCTTGTTCCTCTTGAAGGCAGAACAGCTTTATCAGACCCAATTCGTTGCTGGCTAGGGTAAAAAGATTCTCAAGGCTATAGCAACAGGTTCTCTGGACCCTGCCAAGCATCCTGGGCCACCCACACCAGGAGAGCGTTTCTGTAGTACTGAATGTTTAGTCGTTTATGGGTAACATAAGACTTGGGGAAACCTTCGGCCATCCCAACCCACAGAAGATGCAGGTAAGAACACACAAGTGCAGAACGTAATACATACATAGTTGTATATAGTACATATAGTAATATGAGCTGTGCACTGTTGAGAGAGTGTTCGTTCATATGTCACTCATTAGGTGTCCCCGGTAGCATCCTGGGCAGCGGGTTCTATTAACATTTCTACCTTTCTCTTCCTCAGACACCCACACAGCCATTGTCTCCATAGCTGGCAGAAGCTGCCAGCCTCCACCTCCTGTTTACGAAATACAGCTTTATTCCTTACAGGCCAAACCACTCCTGTGACCTCATTATCCCACCTTCTGTCCCCTCTCTCTTCTCTAGAGCCAGTTCTACTGAAGGTCTTCTGGAACCCAAGAAGAAGAACATAGACTGTGACCTCCTTCTAGGGTCTGTTACAGGCTAGCAGGAGTGATCAGGCCAGAGCCACAAACGAAAAATGCACTGTAAGGGCTCCCTCACAGTAATGGCTCCCCCACTGTTGTATATTCAACACCAACTGGTCCAGCAGGAGAACTGCTTCCTCATGTGATCATATTTTTCTCCTCCCGATAGCTTAGGCAAAAATAAGCTGGGTGTAGTGGCACAAGCTTGTAATCCTGGAAAGAAAAACTATCCATATCTATCTATCCAATATGATATAAAACAGCTACTGTGTATGGCAATTTTCTGAATTTGTGGTCCACGTGATCAAAATGTTTCTTGTTAGTACTGTAACATTATTTATCATTTGCAACATTTTTATTTTTAATTTTTTTGAATCAGGGTTTCATGCAGGCCAGGCTGGCCCCCAAAGTGTTAGAATTTATAGGCACATACCACCACATCCAGGTTCCTTCTCTCTCTCTCTCTCTCTCTCTCTCTCTCTCTCTCTCTCTCTCTCTCTCTCTCTCAAATCAGTGTGTATTGTAGCATTCCAAAGGACACCTAATATAGGACACCTAATAGAATTTACACATTCATAGGCATTAGATACCCCAGTTTAAATTCCTAGCATTGTAAAAATGTTGATGATAGACCCATATAAATAAAGGGTATTCAGGGTCCTCAGTACTTTTTAAAAAGACTGAGTCCTGTGGAAAGGTGTTTGTATGAGTGTACGCATGGAGAATGCTATATAAGTCTGTTCATGCAGAGAGAGTCTAAAAGCAGCTGCCAGGTATAGCCTCTCTCACTCTCTGCCTTTACCTTTTTTTTTGTTTTGTTTTGTTTTTTGTTTTTCGAGACAGGGTTTCTCTGTATAGCTCTGGCTGTCCTGGAACTCACTTTGTAGACCAGGCTGGCCTCGAACTCAGAAATCCGCCTGCCTCTGCCTCCCGAGTGCTGGGATTAAAGGCATGCGCCACCACGCCCGGCTTGCCTTTACCTTTTAGACAAGGATTCTTCCGGAACTTTGAGTTTGCATTTTCTCAACTAGGCTGGCAGCCAGTGGATCCCAGGACTGACCTGGCTTCAGTTCTCCGTGGAGCTGGGTTACAGCCATGCACCGATGCAAGACTGTACATGTAGCAGTGTCTTACATGAGTTCTGGGATCTGAATTCTGCTCTTCATAATTGCCTGGCATCATAATTGCCTGGCAGGAACTCTTCACTACTGATTCATCTCTTTCCAGCCCCAGTGTCCTCAATATTTTTAATTTTTTTTATTTATTTTTATGTGTATGGGTGTTTTGTTTGCCTACATGTTTGCCTGTTCACTACATGTGTGCAGTGCCCATAGAGACCAGAAGAGGGCGTTGGGCCCCTGGAGCTGGAGTTATAGGTAGTTATGAACTGCCATGTGGGTGCTGGGAATTGAACCCAAATCCTTTGGAAGAGCAGCCAGTGTTTTTTAACCACTGAGCCATCTCTCCAGCACTCTACTGGAGCACGTATTGTCAGAAACAATTCAGGTTTTAAATCAAAGTCCTTCACTGTCAGAGAGAATAAACTCTTTTATCTTCTTGGTTCTTATGTAGGGTCTCTGGCTAGATTTAGGATTCCAACCAATACAAAAGCTGATTGGTTGACAAAAGAAAAACATAAAAAGCCGGGCGTGGTGGCGCATGCCTTTAATCCCAGCACTTGGGAGGCAGAGGCAGGCGGATTTCTGAGTTCGAGGCCAGCCTGGTCTACAAAGTGAGTTCTAGGACAGCCAGGGCTACACAGAGAAACCCTGTCTCGAAAAACCAAAAAAAAAAAAAAAAAAGAAAAAAAAGAAAAACATAAAAGTTTTGTTAATTTCACATGTGCCTAGGAGTCTTCACAAGGGTGAAGCCTGAAGAAATGCTCAAAGAATGATATTTTTGTATTAAACTAGAGTAATAATATTAAAAAAGAAAAACAAACAAGGTCTGGTGTCCTTAAACTTACAGCAATCTGCCTCCAGTACTGGAATTGAAGGCATAAGCCACCATGCCCAGCCCAAGAGCAATAACTTTATGTAGGGAGTGGACATTGAAGCTAGGGCTGCGGTTCTCAACCTGTGGTTTGCAACCCCTTTGAAAATTAAGGACCCTTCCACAGAGGTCATCTAAGACCATCCGCATATCAGATATTTACATGGAGACTCATAACCATAGCAAAAGTACAGTTATGATGTAGCAATGACAATAATTTTATGGTTGGGGATTGCCACAATATGAGGAACTGTATTAAACGTCACAGCATTAGGAAGGTTGGGGACCACTGCTCTAGGGGCTGCTACTAAGAGAAATATGAGACAGAAGGATGGAGGCGCTAATAGAAGATGGAGCTTATGCAAAGCATTTCTTTGAGTTCACATCACCAGACTCTAGTGTTCTAAGCGATTTTCTGGTCTTGGCATGTATAGGACAGCCTTCTCTCATCAAAATTTCTTTACTTGTTTTTTTTTTTCTTCCTTCCTTCCTTCCTTCCTTCCTTCCTTCCTTCCTTCCTTCCTTCCTTCCTTCCTTCCTTCCTGTGGTGCTGGGGATAGAATCTAGGACCAAGCATGTTGGACACACTCCCTTCTACATTTCTAGCTATCCCTCAAAGAGTTCTTACGACTTGCTACATATAGGGGAAAGGCTGACTGGCTCTTTATGAAAGTACAGAGCCTCCAGTGATTTCAGCTTGAAGTCATCAATATACCAGCCCAGCATTTTCTGCCTTAATGCTTTCATTTCTTTAATGCCTTCTTACTACATACACGCTGTGTGAGTCACTGGCTGTGGATGAGTGGCAGAGAACACTGAAGTTAGAGAGTTCTCCAGTGACACCCGTGTGGGTCTGCTAATGATCATTACATTTTGTTTTCTGATCAAAACACTTTCCCAATGACTATAATGATCTCATTTAATATCAGTAGCTATTGTCAGGTAAGTGATTCTAATCTAAGGTTGCACTCTACTAATACTGTGGTGCTTCAGCAATCAATGGTTTCATAGTCAATCTTATAAACTCTCTCTCTCTCTCTCTCTCTCTCTCTCTCTCTCTGTGTGTGTGTGTGTGTGTGTGTGTGTGTGTGTGTTGGGGGGGGGGTGTAGCAACAGGAACAAAGCCTGGCTCTCAGTTCTATGGTGAGTTTGCTGTCTTAGGGTTTTACTGCTGTGAATAAGACACCATGACCAGCCGGGCGTGGTGGCGCACGCCTTTAATCCCAGCACTCGGGAGGCAGAGGCAGGCGGATTTCTGAGTTCGAGGCCAGCCTGGTCTACAAAGTGAGTTCCAGGATAGCCAGGGCTATACAGAGAAACCCTGTACAGATTAAAGGCCTGTACCACCTTGCCTGGGCCTAAGCTTTTCTTGGCCACTATGCCTCAAGATCTCCATGTCGAGATCCATTTCGGAAATGTGTGTCTTCCAGCCTCAAGATCTGGATCACAGGTGAGCCCTCCAATTCTGACTGTAGTTCATTCCAGATACCGTCAGAATGACAAACAGGAATGGCCATTACATTACCTTTGGTCTAAATATGAATCACTGATCCAGAGCTATGAAATCAGGTTCTGGAGATGCCACCATGCAAGTAAGCCAAACACACCCATGGTATCTTGCATTTTTACTTAGTGTGCAACAGTATTTACCTAAGCCAATGTCTAATGGGGACTGTCCAGCTCAGCTTGTCCCACGAGTAGAATTTATCAAACCACAGAATCTTTACTGGGAAAAGCAAAAACTGTAAGCACCTGAGCCAATGGAGCAAGAAGTGCCTGATTAGGGATGAAATTCTTTGCATTTCTGTTTGGCCAGAGTTCGCCTCTGCCTGCCTGGTATAGGCTGCTGATTCCTTCTCAGGATAAGCCAAGCAGCAGCCACAGTCGGGAATGTTTCAGATTGTTTAGTGCCCACTGCAAATACACTGGAGGTCCCCCAGTCCACTCTTGGCCATGTTCAAGAAGTGTGTAAAAAAGGGTACAGTTTCACTCGGCTGGGCTGGTCCCAAGCTGGAGAAAGGGGATGACGCCTAGGCTTTCGCCTCTCATAGCTTTCCCACTGACACTGACACAACGTGACCATTTTGCCATGTCTTCCCTCTGTGATGGACTATGCTTCTAAGAACTTTGAACTAAAATAAGCCTGTTCTCCTCGGCATAACCCTTTGTCAGATATTTAGATGCAACAAGAAAAAAAATTAAAACATATATGTTGAAAATGTCACAATGAAACCTATAACTTGCTCATGAACCCCTTGCCTCTGCCTTATGAGTGGCAGGGTTACAGTGTGCACTACCATATCTTATTCCTTGCTTTCAATTTGAGAGTCTAGACTCAGAGATGAGAGAGAGGGCTGGTTGTAACTCAGTAGTAAAGTGTACCTGTATCATGTACAAGGCCTGGGTTCTAGCCCCTGCACCAAAAGAGAAAAGGCAGAAGAGAAGGAAGAGAGAGAAGGGGCAAGAGTGAAGGGGAGGGAGGGAGGGAGGAAGAGAGACAGAGACAGAGAGAGACAGAGAGAGAGACAGAGAGACAGAGAGACAGAGAGAGAGAGAGAGAGACAGAGAGACAGAGAGACAGAGAGAGAGAGAGAGAGAGAGGGGTGGGGTTTGCAGGCAGCAGGTCTTTGCCAGGCAACACTGCATCTAGGTGCCTGCTACTTACTTGCTAACAAGCCCTTAATAGCCTCTAGAAGTGTTTATTTTCAGGCTCTAATCTGGTCTGAAAAAAACCACAAACAATGTTAAGACTGGATAAATGATAAAAAAAAATAAGTGGTTTTGAGGTTAAGGATGTAGTTCAATTGGTAGAATGCTTCACTGGCAAGCCTCATTGGCAAGCACATGAGGTTCTGCTGCCAGCAGCATATAAGGCTGGATATAAAAGCACACACCTGCCATCTCAATATCTGGGAGATGAAGGCAGGGGGTCATCCTTGTCTACACGGTGATACTGACGCTAGCCTGGACTTCAGGAGCCCCTGTCTCAAAAAAAAAAAAAAAACAGCTGGGGGAGGGGGAGCAGAAAGCTTTTCTGCTTGAAGGGTATTATGTTTTTGGTGTGTTTTGTCTAATGCTTCTGGTTAGAGGGCTGTTAACTAGCTCTGGCTTGCAAAGATTTAGCAGGCAGTTTTTAAGCATCTCCATATAAGCCATGGATACTATAAAAGCAGTAAAAAGAAAAACCGCTCTTAGCCCCCAAAGAACCCAACTCAGTAGCTGGGTGTAACAGAAGTACTGTGTAACCCCAGCATGAGGAATGCAGAGGCGAGAGGCTTGCAAGTCTGAAGCCAAATCGGCTTCATCATGAGTTCCAGACAAGGCAGAGCCACAGGGTGAGAATCTCATTAAAAAAAAAAAAAAAAAAAAGTGCAACAGGATTAATTGGAATACAAAAACAAAAACCTGAAGTCTGGGCACGGTTGTGAATGCCCTTAATCACAGCACTTTAGAGGCAGAGGCAGAGGCAGACAGATATCTGTGAATTTGAGGCCAGCTGACATACTTTCAAACTTATGGGGCAGGGCTTGACCTCTCAGTTGTTGTGGCCAACTAGATACCTGACCAGGGCTTTGACTGTACCTTTTCTCCCCTGTCACGTCACAAAGTGGGGCTGTTCTTTGGCCTGCATTTTTGACTGGAAAAAAAAAAAAAGAGTCTGTGAAGCAAATCAGAGCTTCAGGCAAATCCTTGCCAAATACCTAACTTGAGCAAGTTGTACTGTGCTGCAAACTACTAACATGGAAGCTTTGTTCTCGCCCCAGCAGGACTTAGTGAAGACTAGCAAGCACAGGAGAGTATATAAAAAAAAGTGAAACCTCTAAAAAGAAATTAGGGCATGAAAGAGACAATTTCAAATGACCTGAGTAGTCAAAACGTAGATTACTAGCCCAAACCCCAGAAGAAAGAGAAAACGGTGACTTAGATTTATCTGACTGGAGATGCAGACAGAATATCTGCAAAGACACGGCCCCACCACTGCAGAGGCAGGCTAGGAGATTAAGAACACACTGGGATTAGAGAGATTTGTAGAGCATGGGGATGAGAGGGGATGTAGGGATCTGGGAAGAGTGGCACCATCTCCCTGGGCACTCACACATCTATAGAGCCTGCACCATGGGAGGCAGCAGGGCCTGGCTGCTGAGCAGTCAGTCAGACGGGTGTAGAGAACAGTAGACCAGGCTAAGAAGCAAGAGGCAAAAGACCCCAGCAACCAGCTCAGGAGGAGGATGGGGGTGAGAGTGGTAGTCGAGGTGTTGAACCATCAAGACCGCTTCTAGATAGACTTGGTGGTTCATGACTATACTCCAGTATGGGACAGTGATGCAGGTAGATTGCCCTAAGTTCTAGGCCAGCCTGGGCTACTCTGTGAGACCCAGAGTTCTAGGCCACTGGGCCATCTCTCCAGCCCCTCCACAGTTATGTCTTAAAAAGTGGGCTTATAAAAGGCTACCATGGCTTCATTTTTATGTCATTCTGGCAAACATAAAGCCATAGTAGAAAGCACATCTGTGGCTGCCTGGGGAGGAGAGGGAATTCTCTACAGCTGGGCACAGGGCTCTGAAAGGTAACAGACCTCTGAACTCATAAACCCCGGGACCTTATTTAAGGGTAAATCTGATCAAACTCATAGACAAATATAAACCAAAAGCTCATTTAGAGATATAGTCTGGAGTATTTATGATAAAGTAGAACATGGGAGATTAGTATTACAAAAATAGGGGAGGGGACAGTCTGGTTTGGGAAGTCCAAATGGAGCAGCATTGACCCCAATGAGTAACTGTTGGAAGTAGGTGGCAGGTACTTTGGATAGTTACCTCTGCTTGGTATACGTGTTGACACTGTCTTCAGAAAGAAAAGGCTTCTGTAGATTATCAGCAAATGCATCACATAACTCAAGACCAACGGGAATTCAAGTTTGTGCCAAAGGCAGTTTCTGTACAGCTTGTAGTTATCTTTCATCTCTCCTTCAGAGCAGCCAAGGTTACCCTATCTGAGGACACAAAGGATATCAATCACTCTCTTCCTGGGAAGGTTTGGACCAGGGAACCTCCAGTAAAGAAGCTCCTGTCAGCATCTTGGTCAGCATCCTGGTGGGTCTAGATGGTTCAGTGGCCACAGGCAAGTTAGGTAGATCAGGAACTAGTCAATGTCACAATCCCCAGTCCAGGAGAAAGTTGAAGGCAAGTATGAGCTAACACTGGCATGTCAGGACTGTCCATTTTATCTGTGGGAGCTAGCTGTGTGGAGGTGGCTGTGTGGAGGTGGCTGTGTGGAGGTGGCCTACCCACTTCATGTTCCCTCACTCTGCCAAAGATCAGGAAATGCCAGAGGGAAGTAGGATTGACCCCGAAGGAGAAAATGAAGAGGGACAAATCCAGATAGGGTAAAGTGTTATCAAAGAGCAGGTGACCTTGACATGGCCCCAAAGGAAGGCATGCATGTTGAGCAGGGCCTAAGGGACATGGGGTGTTCCTTTTGCATAGGACAGATTGGGGCAAATTAGAGCCCCAAGAAAAGGGAGCTTGAGTCGAAGTATTTTTACATGTGAAAGATGTGGGCATCCTGGTGCATGCCTTTAACCCCTGCACTCAGGAAACAGAGGCAGAGCCAGCCTGGTCTATATAGTGAGTTCCAAGACAGCCAAGGCTACATAGAGAGACCCTGTCACAAAACAAAACAAAACCACAACCACAACAAAAACCCACAACTAAAATAAATAAATAAATAAATAAATAAATAAATAAATAAATAAAAGAGTCCAGGCATGGTGGTACATCATCCCTTTAATCCCAGCACCCACATAAGTAAGTAAATGGATCTCTGTGAGTTTGAGGCCAGCATGGTCTACACAGCAAGGTCCATGCCACACAAGGTTATATAGTGAGACTCAGTCTAAAGACAAAGGAACAGGAGAGAGCACAGTGAAGAGATGTCTCACTGGGTCAGGGCACACAAGAGAAATATTTCACTGGGTAAACATGAGGCTTGCTGTACAAGCCCAGTAAGCTCTGGAACCAACACAAAGGCAAAAGGAGAAAACTATTGCTTATAATCTATGTAGGTATCTAAACTCTCTCTCTCTCTCTCTCTCTCTCTCTCTCTCTCTCAGAGAGTAAGAAAAACAGGAAGAGAAAGAAATGGAAGAAAGTCCTACTCCCGAGATTTGAGGTGTGAGAGTGGGACTGGGGCTTTGGAAGCAGTGGGCAGAGTGAGAAGCTCACAACTGCTTTTATTTTTAAGATTTATTTTTTAATTTCATGTGCATCTGGTGTTTTGCCTGCTTGCATTTCTGTGCGAGCATGTTGGAGCCACTGAAACTACAGTTACAGACAGTTTTGACCTGCCCAGGGGCTGCTGGGCAGTCCTCTGGAAGAGCAGCCAGTGCTCTTAATCACAGAGCCATCTCTCCAGCCCTTACCCTTGTTTTTTTTAAATTTTTATGCATATGTGTGTATGTATGTTTTGCACAAGTTTTTTTGTTTTTTCTTTTTAGATCCTGAGTATTTTTTTAAGCTTTATGTATTATTATGCATAAGTACACTGCAGCTGTCTTCAGACGCACCAGATCTCATTATGGGTGGTTGTGAACCACCATGTGGTTGCTGGGATTTGAACTCAGAACCTTTGGAAGAGCAGTCAAGTGCTCCTGCCTGCTGAGCCATCTCGCCAGCCCTGTTTTGCACAAGTTTTATATGCACAGTAGCCTGGAAACCCAGAAAAGACTGTCAGATCCTCTGGAACTGGAATAGTAATAGGTGGTTGTGAGCCACCGTGTGGGTGCTGGGAAGAAACCTGGGTCCTCTGCAAAAAACAGTAAGTTCAAAGCCAACTGGGTCTGCATGATGAGCTCCAGGCCTACCAGGGATACATTGACACTCTATATCAAAACAAAAAAGACACGAGCCAAAGCTGTAAGTGCTCAACAGTCCTTTTTTCTTTTCTTTTTTAGATTTATTTCTTCTATATATGTGAATATACTGTTGCAGTCTTCAGACACACCAGAAGAGGGCCTCAGACCCATCACAGATGGTTGTGAGTCACCATGTGGTAGCTGGGAATTGAACTGGAAGAGCACTCAGTGCTCTTATCTGCTGAGTCCTCTCTCCAGCCCAAAGTGCTAAGCATTCCTGCTGCCTGCATCCCACCACTCTAACGTCTCTGGCCATTATGACCTGAAAGGCATGGGGCTGAAATATATATATTTCCATGGGAAAGTTCCAGACTAGACACCAAGGACAAAGAGTGTAAGTCTCACTGGCAAAAGCAACCTTAGAACAAATGACACCCTAGCTAAGGGGCACTTGATGCTCCCCTGAAGTATGCAAACTTGAAGAAATTTCAATCTAGAAATATTTGGTGGTTCACTAAATGGACCTGTAGAAATTTTTCCAACCACACAGAGAAGTTACTCATTTTAGCATGGTAGGTGAAGCTGATCTCATAGTGATAGTTATCTTTCAACTTCTACCTCATGTATGCTGGAGTTAGAGTCACGCACCCCCACACTTGGCTGCATTTCTTCCTTCCTTTCTTCTCTTTCTCTCTCTCTCTCTCTCTCTCTCTCTTTCCTTCCTTCCTTCCTTCCTTCCTTCCTTCCTTCCTTCCTTCCTTCCTTCCTTCCTTCCTTCCTTCCTTTCTTTCTTCTTTTGTTGTTTTGTTTTTGTTAAAAATAAGATTATTGAGCCGGGCGTGGTGGCGCACACCTTTTATCCCAGCTCTTGGGAGGCAGAGGCAGGCGGATTTCTGAGTTCGAGGCCAGCCTGGTCTACAGAGTGAGTTCCAGGACAGCCAGGACTACACAGAGAAACCCTGTCTCGAAAAACCAAAAAAAAAAAAAAAAAAAAAAAAGAGTATTTAGCAGGATATGCCTAGTGCACACCTTTATTCTTAACAACAGGATGATCTCTGTGAATATGAAGCCAGCCTGATCTACAAAGTAAGCCCATTTCAATCAATCAATCAATCAATCAATCAACCAAGGTTTTAGCCTGGTATGGTGGCACAGGCCTGTCATTTCAGAACAGAAAAGGTTAAAGCAGAAAGCTTCTGAGCTCAAGTCTGTCCTGGAATGCATAGGAGCCCTATCTCACATAGTAAATACATATATACATGCACAGATATGAAAAACTGGACTTTGGCTTTCAGTTTTCTAATACTTATCCTTTCTTTATGTGGGAATGAGTTCTGGCTCAAATATTTTCTTTCTCTCTGAAAAATTTATATTAATATTGTTGTGTTTTACAAAAAAGATAAAGAAGGCAGGGATATGTCTGGTTGAGGCTTGGTATGGTGAGGGCAGGGAGTGGGTGACTCTGTGGGCCCATGCCCCCCTGGGTACCAGCCACACGATGTTATAGTATAGAACAGAGTTTATTTATGGCATGGAGAGGGGAGTTGAGGGGGTAGGAGAGACAGAGAAAGGCAGATGGGGGGATGGGGAGAGAAGGGACAGAGGGAGAAGAGGGTGGGAGAGCAAAAGAGAGCAAGAGAGTGAGGAGGCCAAGCAGCCCCCTTTTAGTGAGTCAGGCACACCTAGCTGTTGCCAGGTAACAGTGGAGCCTAGAAGAAATGCTAACAAATATCTCTTGTAAACAAGGCGTGGTGGTGCATGCCTTTAATCCTAGCACTCTGGAGGTAGAGATAGTCAGATATCCAGTTAGATCTATAGAGTGAGTTCCAGGAGTGTCAGGGCTACAGAAAGAGCCTATCTCACCCACCCACAAATCTCTTCTAAAAGAGATTGATTTTAGATTCAGCAGGTAAGGGAACTTGCTACCAAGCCTGATGTCCTGAATTCAACCCACAGAACCAACATGATGGAGAGAGAGATTCAACTCTGCAAGATGTCCTCTGACCGCCACATATGCACCATGGCACTTACATGTTCACACACACTCACACATGTTCTCACTCACTCTACAGAAAATAGTAGAACACTATTTAGTAGTTGTTTTTCAAAGAATGGCTGTGGGAGCTGGAAAGATGACTCAGCAGTTAAGAGCACTTGCTGGGCCTAAGTTCAGTTCCCAGCACACATATCAAACAGCTCACAACTGCCTGTCACTCTAGCTCCAGGAGATCCAACACCCTCTTCTGGCCTCCATGGGTACCCATACACATGTGATACAAGATATACAGATTCATATATATATATATGTATATATATATGTATATATATATATACACATATATATATGCATAAATAAAAATAAATCTTTAAAAAAGTCTCTTGTGAGATATGTGAACCACTGAAATTTCCTCTCGGTTTGAAATGAAATTTTCAGGTTTTTTTTTCTTCATTTTGAAGGATAACTTGGCTATTTATATATATAGAAATTTAAGTATGTAAACTTCTTTCAATAATTTAAGGGTTAGAGATGTGTGTGTGTGGCAGGGGATGCATGCATACATGTGGTAGAACACTGGTTTAGCATGTATTAGGTTGTTGTTTTCAACAAAATCCCAATCTTTGATTTTACCAATGAAGACTCCGGAGCCAGATGCTCAGGTGAAAGCGCCTGCTAGCTCAGAGAGGCAGAGAAAGCACCCAGCTCACCTTGCTCCTCAGCTGATGTCTCAGAAGGATACTCTCCTTCTCCACGGCCACCTCCAAGTCCCTTCAAACTGAGTGTCCCTGCCGTCTACTTCCTGTGCTTTTCTCTATCCATCTGTCTGACCTTCCTCTTACTCTCTATGGGTTTTCCAGTAAATAGCACAATCTTGGAGTTCACAGTGTGCTCAAATATCCTACAACACACAAGTATGCCCCTGAATTTGGATCCTAGCATCTACATAAGAAGCAGAGTAAAGTGGTATACATCTGCAATCCCAGTTCCAGGGAGGCAGAGATACGTCGATCCCTGGAGTTCACTAGTCAGCTAGCCGAGCTGAATTGGTGAGTTCCAGGTGTAAACTTCTAGCACCTGGGGACATGAAGAGTGAAGTGGCCTTCTCAAGTAGCATGGTGGGACTTTCAGTGGAGGGAGGGGAACATCAACATACCCACAGAAACTTAAACCCCAAATTTATCCTGCCTTCAAGATATGTAAGGATAAAGATGGAGTGAAGATAAGGGAAGGGCCAACCAATGTCTGTCCCAACTTAAGACCCACCCCATGAGAGAGAGCCAACTCCTTGACACTATTAGTGATGCTCTGCTATGCTTGCAGACAGGAACCTAACATAACTGTCTCCTGAAAGGCTTCATCCAGCAGTGGATGGAAACAGATGCAGAGACCCATAGCCAAACATCAGGCAGAGCCCAGGGAGTCTTGTAGAAGAGTTGGAGATGTGGTTGAGCAAACTGGAAGGATCAAGGATACCACATAAAGACCTACAGTTCACTAACCTAGGTCCACGGGGGCTCACAGAGCCTGGGCCACCAACCAGGGAACATGCAGGAACTAGACCTAGACCCTCTACTTATTTGTAGCAGATGTGCAGCTTGGTCTTCATGTGGGTCCCCTAACTATTGGAGCAAGTGCCGTCTCTGACTGTTGCCTGTCATTGGATCCCCTTCCCCTAGGTAGACGGCCTGGTTGGGCCTCAGTGGGAGAGGATGCACTTAGTCTTGCTGCAACTTGGTGTCCCAGGGTAGGGTGGTGCCCAAGGGGTGTGCCACCTTCTCTGAGGAGAAGGGGAGGGTGAGACTGGGATGAGAGGAAGGGAACTTTGATCCAGATGTAAAATGAATAAATATACAAATGAAAGAAAAAGGGAAAAGTAGTAGCGATTGTCTTTTAAGTTGAACTTTGTGTTTAAAATGATTCTCTGTATCTCTCTGTCTCTGTCTCTGTGTGTGTGTGTGTGTGTGTGTGTGTGTGTGTCCAAGACTGGGCTAGAAACCAAACAGCTTTCTGAAACACTAGAACCCATTTCCTCCCCTACAACTTCTCTTCCTGTATTTCACTGTTGTTTTGTTTGAGAAAGTATCTCACTAGTTATCCCAGGCTACTCTGGAACTTACTATGTAGATTAGGCTGGCTTGGAACTCATGATCCTCCTTTCTTAATTTCCCAAATACTGGAGTTCAAAACAGGAACCCAACACGGCTGACTGGTTGGTTTGAACCACAGCTAGTCCAGGATGGCCTCAATGCATTTTATAGTTAAGGCTGGCCTTGAACTACTTACTGATCCTCCTGTGGAAGCTCCCTCAAATCCTAGAGTACAGGCATGCACCACCTTCCTGGTTGGAGTTTCTTTTGTATCTATGGAATCTGCATTTCTAGATACAATAATCTTGAATATTTGAGAAAAAAACCTGCACACGGTGAACATTTGTAGACTTTTTATAGTCATTACTCTTATAAAAATAGCATAAAACAGCTATTTGCATAGCATGTATACTGTTCTAGGTGGTACACAGGAAGTCAGATGTGAGCAGTACTCAATATCATGCTATTTTACATAGGGACTGGAGCATCCATGGACTTCAGTATCCACAGGTGTCCATGAGGTCAACAATTCAGAATTGTTGAGACAAGCCCTCAAATGTGCCGTGTAGCTAAGGCTCACCTCACACTCCTCAGCTTCCTGCCTCACCTAAGTGCTACTATCATGGCAGAAGTATACAACCAAGACATGATGCAAATTCTTAAAAGTTCAAGCCATCTGTTATATAGAACAGCATGCATTTTAGATTTGTAGCATGGCTTTCTTCACATCTAGAGTAAGAAACCTTTACTCCTTTACCCTGCTAACACAAGTCCATTGGTTTTTTGAGATATTACTTTCTTTCTGGAACAAATATTCTACATTTACTTTGTTGTCTATCTGACAAAGATCTGGAGTCAGTGAAATTTGCAACAGAATGCTTGTTTTTCTGAATAGGTCATAGAATTTAGAAACCAAGGTCTGGGGGACAGGTGTGCCCCAAGTTCCAGATCCTATCTAACTCACAGTGATCTGCCTGCTTCTGCCTCCTGAATGCTAAGATTAAAGGTGTGCACCACCTTGCTCATCTGTTTTAAGACAGGGTCTCCCCCATGTGACCCTGGCATTAATGTATAGGCAAATAATTGTGTGTGTGTGTTTGTGGTGATGAGATCTTGCTAGGTTGTGGAGGCTCCCCTGGAATTCACAACTCTCCCATCTCTCCTTTTGAGTGTTAGCATTACAAGGCCCATTCTAGGAATCTTACAAAATTATGGTAATCAAAACAGTGTGGCCAGGCAGTGATGGCACACGCCTTTAATCCCAGCACCTGAGAGGCAGAGGCAGGTGGATTTCTGAGTTCAAGGCCAGCCTGGTCTTCAGAGTGAGTTCCAGGACAGCCAGGATTAAACAGAGAAACCCTGTCTCAAAAAACAAAAACAAAACCAGTGTGACCTGGCACTGGACAGACATAACTGGTAAACCAAAGGGTTAGGTCAAGTGTGTGGAGAGCGCTCCCATCACATGTACTGCCAGAACAACTACATACCTACATGGGAAAGGAGGAGGTGACTCCACCTTTGGAGAGACATATGAGGATGACCACTGTGCAGATTTCAATGGCATGTGTTGTAGTTCCAGCCACTTGGAAGGCTGGAAAAGAACTGTTCAAGTACAGAGGCCAAGAGGCCAGCCTAGGCAACACAGTAAGACTTGGTTTAAAAAACAAAACTCCAAGTGGACCACTGACCTAATACAAGAACTAAAATAAACAGGGACCAGTCTTTAAGATCAGATTAGTGGTGGCACAGGCCTATGATAATCTCAGCACTTGAGAGGTGAAAGCTCCAGGATCAGGAGTCATCCCCCAGCAGCACCATGGAGTTTGACATCAGCCTGGGCTGCAAAGTGAAAGCCTGCCTCCAGATACCTCACTATCGCATGCAAGCTCCTCCAACCCCTCTCTCACTTGTGTGCATATTTGATTCAGGCTCTCACTGTGTATTTCTGCCTATCCTGGAATTTACTATATAGACCAAGCTGGCAAGAACTTGTGACAGCCGTCCTGCCTCTGTTTCCATAGTGCCAGGGTTAAAGGCAGGCATCACCAATGGCAGGTCTAACAATCCAAAATTTAAAAATAGGTCACAGGGTCTGAAGAGACATCTCAGTGGTTAAGACTAGTAGCTGGGCTTCCAGAGGACCAGCATTCAATTCCCAGAACCTTCATGGCAGCTGACAACCATCTGTAACTCCAATTCAAAGGGATCAGACCCCTTCTGATGTCTGAGGGCGGAGGCAGGCAGCCATACTCCCAAGGATATTGTATAAAGAAAGCAACATGAATGTTCAACAAGAAAATCAGTACACAAAATGTGATCACATGCACACGCGCGCACACACACACACAGCCTTTAAAAGATAGAAAAATATAAACTTGAAGACTGCACTCAGTGAAGCCAGCCAGTTATAAAAAGACAACTACCATTTAATTCCATCGCATGATGGGCTTACTCAAAATTTTAGAGACAGAAATTGGTGACAGCGGTGAGCAGATGGGTATGATGTACATAGGGACTTTCAGAACAGCCAGCGTTTTAAACAAAGACAGTCTCAAAAAAACAAAAAACGAGTTTGAACAGAACTGTGTGTGACTGCAGTAAACAAGCACGGAAAATGGTGTTAATTTGTGTTTTTGTTTGTTTGTTTTTTTTTTTTTTTTTGGTTTTTGGAGACAGGGTTTCTCTGTGTAGCCCTGGCTGTCCTGGAACTCACTCTGTAGACCAGGCTGGCCTCGAACTCAGAAATTCACCTGCCTCTGCCTCTGTTTTGTTTTTTGGAGACAGGGTTTTTCTGTATAGCCCTGGCTCTCCCGGAACTCACTCTGTAGACCAGGCAGGCCTCGAACTCAGAAATCCGCCTGCCTCTGCCTCCCAAGTGCTGGGATTAAAGGCGTGCGCCAACACGCTCAGCTGTTAATTTGTGTTTTGAAAAAAGAGCTGACATCGACGGTGCCGCTCCGTGATGAGCCCCTAGGCTCAATCTCCAATCTGAGTTGTCACCCCCAGCCCACCCACAAAAAGGGAAAATTTTGGCAGAAGAAGAGCGAAAGCAGAGAGGCTCAAGACTCTGAGGCATCCGATAGATGTCTGTGCCGGGTAAACGAGACTGCTTAGCCTCTGCGGTCCGGCGACTACAGGAGCCACTCAATCGCTGGGATCAGGACAAGATCCCGGATTGGAAATCTTCCCTACCGTGAGGGACCGGCCAGCCCGGGCGACAATTCTGGTCGTGCTTTCCCATTTTAGGTACTACTAGAAACCAGGGTCGGAAACAGAGATTCGGCTTCTCAGCGGACCAGTCAGGAAGCGGCTAACCCCGGTGATAAACGACAGACCCCGTCCCAGGAAGCTTATATGACAGCTCGCTGCAAACCGGCCTCTCCGTAGTCTAGTTAATCCACGCCCGGAAGTACCGCCCCTCTAAAGTCACTTCCGCTGGCTGTTCTCGCGAGAATTTAGAGCGCTATGTGCCCTGGGTTAAGCGGAAGTCGGGCCTCTTTTTCGTGACGCCTCCCAGGCGCTCGGCTGTGTCAAGATGAAGGTAGGCGTCCCCGGTTGGGGCCGGGTGAGGCCGTCCGAGCCCGAGCGTGCGGCACGGCCTCGGTCCCAGGCTCGCATAAGTCCCGCACTAAGTGGAGAAGGATCCGAGGCGGGAGGGAACTCGTTCTGGCGGCCCTGGGACGCTCTGGGAGAGCGGATGGCGGGCGATTGCAGCACCGCCGCGGCGGACGTAGCGCCATAGCGGCGCCCGGCTCCGGGCACGGCACGCACGGTCCCGAAGCCCCGCTCGCGGCGGGCGGCCTCGCGGCGCTCGAGCCCTCGCCACTCTGCTAGCGGAGGTCTTGAGGGTCGCCCGGCGTCCTCAGCATCCTATAGAGCTCCTGTAAAATGTCCCGTGGACGCGGCGCTTTGCCGGGCGTGGGGATCCGAGCCGCGGATGCCCTGCTCCGTCCGGGAGCGGCCTCAGAACGTCCTGCGCCTGGGTTGTCGGCGCGGCGTAGCTCCCTAAGGTTCTCTCTTGCCCCCTCTTTAAAACCGTAGCTGAACATCTCCTTCCCCGCCACCGGCTGTCAGAAGCTCATCGAGGTGGATGACGAGCGCAAGCTCCGCACCTTCTATGAGAAGCGCATGGCCACGGAAGTAGCCGCTGATGCTCTTGGTGAAGAGTGGAAGGTAAGATTGTTACCGGCATCCATGTCCCAGCGTGGCGAGCGCAAGGGCTGTTGGGTTTGGTTAAGTTTCATTAATAGAACCAAGTTTGGGGTAATGGGCCGAAAGAGCATGCTTCTTTCTTGGTTGCCGTACGGAATTCAGGGTCTTAAAAAAGCCCTTCATGTTCATGCTAGTAAAACCGGGGTAGTTAGGAGGGTAAGTCAAAAGGGACAGATGACTAGTTGACCTTAGTTGGAAACGGGAGACAAAAGGTGAGTGGTTGAAATTGGTCTCAGTTATTCTCCCTAGTGGGGTGTTGGACATAAGAGGTTAAGAACCTGCACTTAGTAGGTTGGGACTGAACTAGTAAAATAATATTTTATGTTCAACGCAGGGTTATGTGGTCCGGATCAGCGGTGGGAATGACAAGCAAGGTTTTCCCATGAAGCAAGGTGTTCTGACGCATGGCAGAGTGCGCCTGCTGCTGAGTAAGGGGCATTCCTGCTACAGACCAAGGAGAACAGGAGAGCGGAAGCGCAAGTCTGTTCGCGGGTGCATTGTGGACGCTAATCTCAGTGTTCTCAACTTGGTTATTGTAAAGAAAGGTGAGGCTTTCGTTGAAGCTTGCTTGCTTGTTTATTGAGAGACCTGCCTCCTAGGTAGTGGGATTGGCCGGTGAACTTGTTTCCTAAGTGATACACATTTAATGTCTCTATTTTGATTGTTTCTTTAAGGAGAGAAGGATATTCCTGGACTGACAGACACTACTGTGCCTCGTCGGTTGGGACCTAAAAGAGCTAGTAGAATCCGAAAGCTTTTTAATCTCTCCAAAGAAGATGATGTCCGCCAGTATGTTGTCAGGAAGCCCTTAAACAAAGAAGGTAACAATTTGGGGGTGGATTGTGTTAGTGCTGCAGCTTTGCATGCCAGCCCGGAGACTGGTTTACCAGACTTTATGTTCATGGCTTTGGGATTAGGAATGACCAGGATTCTGAGATTACGAAGATATTCTCATTTTAATACATTGAAAATCCTTTAAAGCACTTGATGTATATGTAGGGGTTAGAGGACAACCTGCAGGAGAGGATTTTGGAGAGACCAGGTTCCAAGCTGGTGCTTTGGATTATAAAAGAAACACTTGAATTTACTAATGACTGGCTCTCGTATTTTACATCTCTGGGACATAGATTATGAAAGTCAAGAGAAACACTTAAACGTAAGAAAAAATACTATTTGTTAGGCAACATACTCAATGAAGATCTACGGCATCAGTTACACAATGTTACTGTGTCTGTAGGACATGGCTTGTATGTGAGATACAAATAACTCAGGACTGTGGACTTAGAGTGGTACTAGAGGAAAGGTGTAACCCAGTTGACAGGAGGTTTAAATGGTCCGTTTCCCCCCGTGGACAGAGTGACTGACCTGTAGCGAAACTTAACTATCCCAGCTTGTTTACAAGGTCCGTGAGCTGAGATGACAGCATGTTTCTGTTCTAAAGAGACCAGTAATGTGGACTAAGTGTAAATTCAAAAGGCTAAAATGAATTTTCAAAATTCTAATAGTTAGGCAGAGTCTGCCTAAAAGTAGGATTCAAGCATAAATGAAAAAGAATGCAGACCATAGGGTCAGAGTGATACTTAAAAAATGTTTTGAGGACAACACGGGCCTTGGATGAATGGTGGGGATTGAATGGGGCCTTGGGTGTGCCTGGCTTGCATTACGCCACTGCATAGCCATCCAGCATGGGTGCTGAGAAGTGACTGCTCATCTGGATTTTTAGGTAAGAAGCCCAGGACCAAAGCACCCAAGATTCAGCGTCTTGTTACTCCACGAGTCCTGCAACACAAGCGCCGACGTATTGCTCTGAAGAAGCAACGCACTAAGAAGAACAAGGAGGAGGCTGCAGAATACGCTAAACTTTTGGCCAAGAGAATGAAGGAAGCCAAAGAAAAGCGCCAGGAACAGATTGCCAAGAGACGTAGGCTGTCCTCGCTGAGAGCTTCTACTTCTAAGTCTGAGTCCAGTCAAAAATGAGTCTTTAAGAGCAACAAATAAATAATGACCTTGAATCTTTCATTGGCTTTCATTAATAGTGTAACTAGATAAATGATGGGAAAGATGAGACAGAAGAAGGAATACATCTATAGGACTGTTAGAATATGGGGAAAGTGATTATTTTCAAGGTAAATAAATAACATTTGGAGACAATTAAAATGTAGGATGGCATAGAAGAGGCCTTAAATTACTACTAAGATTAATAGTTAAAGAAACAGCCTTTAAAGTCAAAAACTGCTTTTGAAACTTGTTAAAAAGATAACTTCTGTCCCAAAAGGTATCACCCATGCACTACCAGCCTCCCTGCCCCTGTAATGTACCATCATTTCTACAGTGGCTGCATTCTTGCTGAATGGTGTGGAAGGGATTAAACCTAGGCCTCCGTCATGCTTCCCAGTCACTGGTACTGATTTGTATGCACCTGCTTAAGTGTGAAGGTAGTTTTGGTGTGTATCACAAGTTAGCCTGTGTAGCAAAGACAGGTTTTCTCCATCTTTTTTTTTTTTTTTTGTTACACGTGACTATTCACAGGTGTGCTGCAGACAGTAAAATGAGAAATACCCTTCCAAGGACATGCTCTGATTTTGTTTTGGGGTAGGGGTGTTCCAAGACAGGGTTTCTTGGTTTAATTTAGGTTATCGTGGCACTCGGTAGACCATACCAGCTGCAACTCAGATCTGCCTGTGCCTCCTGAGTGCTGGGATTAAAGGAATTCTAATCTAGTATAAGATTTTTTTTTCTGGCTGAAGAGTTAACACATAACTTGGGTATTAAAAGGTATTCCAAAAGAAAAGGCTGCAGGCTATCAGGAACAAAGCCACCTTTTATTTAGTGCACAGGTTTTACAATACAAATCACCTGTACTCAAACGAGAGCCTTTTTGTAAAACATTCCAGGTACACTGGATCACTGCCATTGGTAGCTCCGTTATTCTGTCTTATGCCACATGCTAAGATCTGATGACTGAAACCAGTATTAAGTCCAACAACACTGATCAATGTTGAAGGACATTCTGGGAGCTGTGAATATCAGAACTCCTAACCCTGTTAGTGTTTACAAACACTGTTCAGTGTAGGATTTTCACATCTTGCTTTTGTCCACTTCATCTTTATATGGCATGTGACCCATTGTGATTTTGTGTTTTTCTATATCCTGGCTGGCCTGGGGTCAAAGTTGCTTCAAGCCACCCTGAGTGCTGTTGGGTGCCAACATTCCTAGCTTTGTGTAAAACAGGATCTTTCTAGGGCAGTGTCTGGCTGGCCTGAAACTCACTTATGTAGTCTCTGCAACCATGACTGGAAAGAGCAGGATCGTAAGGTACATGAGGCTCAAAGAGTAATAGAAGCTGTTTCCCTAGAAAACAAGTTCAAAGAGTAAAACCCAAAGCATTGCTTATACATAGTGTGATTCACTAGGCAGGCCCCAAATTCTATAGCCAACTCCCACATAAACCAATACTGTTAATGTCTGCTGTTTTGGGGAGGTAATACCAAGTCTGGTCTATACAAGAGAGTTCAGAGTAATATAGTGGTTTGCAACTTAAAACCTCTGCTGCCTCTAACATCATGAGAGGAAACTTAAAAGCAAACAGAACATGCCCTAAAAGGCATACTGTGGCATGAGGTAAGATTTCACGTGTGACCCAGAGGTCATCTTGCTTACTACAATTGTATAGGATACCCTGCTTCCTAATTGTAGGGCTGCAGTAACAGTTCATGATTAGATTACTAGGAAGTACAGCCATAAGCTAGATACGTGACACTACCACCCAGGAGGCTGCCTCAGTTTGGTATGGCATGTGATATGTCAGAGTGTCAAAACTAAAATGTTTTGTTAAGCAAAATTTAATTTTGAAGATGGCTTTTAGAACAAGAACTAATTTAAAATTTTTTTTCTTAGTGTTCACTGGTGATTTGCCTACATGTATGTCTGTGAGGGAATCAGTTCCCGGGAACAAGAGTTAAAGATAGTTGTGAGTCACCATGTGGTGCTGGGAATTGAACCCAGGTCCTCTAGTGCTCTTAAACGCCGAGCCATCCCCAGCCTTAATTTTTAAAGTTTCCCATAGGCAAAGGTACCAGGACTATGTATTTTTCTTAAAAAATATTTAACCGGGCGTGGTGGCGCACGCCTTTAATCCCAGCACTCGGGAGGCAGAGGCAGGCGGATTTCTGAGTTCGAGGCCAGCCTGGTCTACAAAGTGAATTCCAGGACAGCCAGGGCTATACAGAGAAACCCTGTCTCAAAAAACCAAAAAGAAAAAGGAAAAAAAATATTTATCACGCCGGGCGTGGTAATGCACGCCTTTTATCCAAGCACTTGGGAGGCAGAGGCAGGCAGATTTCTTGAGTTCGAGGCCAGCCTGGTCTACAAAGTGAGTTCCAGGACAGCCAGGGCTATACAGAGAAACCCTGCCTCGAAAAACCAAAAAAAAAAAAAAAAAAAAAAAAAAGCATGTATACCTGCATGCTAGAAGAGGGCTTCAGATCTCAGTATAGATCATGTGGTTGCTGGGAATTGAACTCCGGATCTCTGTAAGAGCAGTCAGTACTCTTAATGGCTGAGCCATCATCTCTCCAGCCCAAGGAAGCACCCATGTTTCAAAGCAATTTCTAATTGACAAAGTGACAAATCAGAAATGACAATAGGATATGCCCAATTCACCAGGAGAAAGGGAAACTATTACAGTGTCGAGAAAGGCACTTTTACTGGGACAGTTATAGAATTAGAACAGATTGCTAGAGTTTGAGGCCACGTGGAACAATTCATGAGAAGCCGAGAGAAGGAAGCTGGGGGAGGGGGAGGGGAGGGGAGAGATCAAAAACAACGAGGAAGGCATGAGGTTATTCAGCAATCTCACAGGCTGAAAACATTCTAGGCCTTGATTAGATTGTATGGAGGCTAGAAGTTTATAGGAGTAGGCCTGAGTTAGCAGACAAGCAATAAGCCTCATAGATAACAATTACACCAGGACAATAAAAGTTACTTTTACACCCATGGACCCAAGGTTAGTTATCTCTGTAGGTCTTGTGGTGGTCTTGACCCCTCCATCTCCTGAATTCAACCCTTGCCCCAGCTTTCACAGTTTCCTGAGTTCTGCCTATCGTTTGGCTGTGGGTCTCAGCATCTGTTCTCGTCAGCTGCTGCTCCTCAGAAGAATTATGATAGGGTCTTGTCTGAAGGAAAGCAGAATATCGTTAATAGTGTCAGGGACTGGCTCTCTCCTATGGGATGTCTCAGGCTGGGCCACTCATTCCCTTAATCTCTGCTCCATCTTTTCCTTGCACATCTTATAGGCAGGACATATTTTGGGTTGGTTAATGCCCACCTCTCTCCACTGGAAGTCCCACCTAGCTATCTATAGGAGGTGGCCACTTAGTGTCCATATCTCCCAGGTACTAGGAGTCTCAGGGCTGTGCCCATAGACTCCTGGGAGACTCCCCCATTTCTGTTCTTGCCGCCCCCCCCCCATCCCCACTCCTGTTCCCCTCCCTATCCCTGTTCTCCATCCACTCCTAATGTCTATTTTCCTTTCTGAGTGAGATTCAAGCATCATCCCTTGGGGGCTCCTTGTTACTTATCTTCTTTGGGTCTGTGGTTATTCTGGCCTCAGATTCTGAATCCTTAACTCTCAAATTATGGGATTTAGTTGTAAGCCACTAAATCCAGACTACTATAAATGTGATTAGTACCCCTCTATAAAGTTGCTAGAGAAAGCATTAAAAAATGAACAAAGGGCTGGTGAGATGGCTCAGTGGGTAAGAGCACCCGACTGCTCTTCCAAAGGTCTGGAGTTCAAATCCCAGCAACCACTTGGTGGCTCACAACCATCCGTAATGAGATCTGACTCTCCCTCTTCTGGAGTGTCTGAAGACAGCTACAGTGTACTTACATATAATAAATAAATAAATCTAAAAAAAAAAAAATGAACAAAGCCAGGCAGTGATGGTGTACACCTTTAAGTCCAAGCCTGAGTAAGCAGGCTGATCTCTGTGAGCTCAACGTCAGCCTAATCTACAGAGCAAGTTCCAGGACAGCCAGGGCCACACAGAAATCAAAGAACAAAACAAAACAAAACAAAAAATGACCACCAGGCAGAAACTGGTTCCCATGAATCTAAATGGTAGCAAAAACTAAAGTTTCTAAAAAGATAACAAAAGGTGTAACTTCCTATTTTAAGTATGTAACTATCTCCTAAGTTTGGTAAATAAAGTACTTCAACAAATAACACAGACCAGAAAGGAAAAAAAAAAAAAAAGATCCCCAAACAGAAATAAAATAGTCAACCCTAGAGACTGGAGCAGCTTTAGAAATTCAACAGACAACAAATTTGAGATTTTTCTTTTTATTCAACTTTAATTTTATATATGTAAGATAATTTCAAAATCTGTTGGGTCAATAAATGTTAAGGTATAAGCTGTAAAAATATATATATTTGAAACTGTAAAAGATCCAATTTGAATGTAAGAAAGCCTTTACAAAATTTCTGGTAAAACTTTTAACATTCAAATTCAGACTAGAATTCTGCAAAGTCAGATTAACAACCTTTAACGTTGAAATGTTGGTACATGATTTTAAAAAATGCCCACCACATTGAAGAGATTCATGCTATTACTGTGTAACACACTGAGGTAAGTTTGTCAACCGGTTTAGTCATCTGCACTATTACTGTAAGTGCACACATAGCCACTGGGTTTCTAAACCACACAGACAGCTAAGGCAAATTTGCTCTTAAATGGACATTTTTAAACAAGAAGTACAATTTATGTCAAGGTGGGTGGGGCAAGAGGTCATGATTTTTAAACCTGGCAATGAGCTCAATAAGCTTTAAAGTTTTTAGACTTAATTGATTCAACCTAAAAAAACAGTATTTACAAATACACACTTTTATTCACAAGCATATAAATCAAAATATTGTACAAGAATAAAACTTTTATGTGCAGTGCAAATTCTCCATCCCACAGGTTTTATCTATCTATCTATCTAGTTATTTATTTACTTACTTATTTTGTGGTACTAGGAACTGAACCTAGAGCCTCATGTATGCTAGGCAAGTGCTCTACACTGAACTACATTCCCAGATCTCCTTTCAAGTTACTGAAACAGGGCTCACTAAAAGCTGTTCAGGCGGGCCTCAAACTTGAGATCCTCCTGCCTCTGCCTCCCATGAAACCAGGATTATAAAAAAGTAATCAATACCAACAAGTGGCCTGCCTGAATAAAGATTTCGGGGTCAAAGACTATTTTTTCATTAGTATTTTAAAAGCATGTGCTGCATAATTTTGTTAGGTTACAAAGATTAATTTCATTTTACCTACTGGATTCCAATGAAAGCATTGCAGATTAACTTAGTATTGGAAGAAGACGGAAAGAACACCTGGATATCTAAGATATAACCTATTAAGCAAGATATTACATCATTTAAAAGGCAAAGATATAAGATTTTAAGTTAGAGGGAAGGCTGTTAAGAAAGACTTGGATGTTTTTGGAACTGCTGACTACAAACAAGTAGAGTAGTCACTGACTGGGCAATGAGGCCTACTTCAGAAAACTGCTGCCACATGCAACTTTAGCATGTTAATAAATAGACACCTATACACACACTGACTACATAGCCTCATACATACAATCATACACAGTTAGTCTTATTATTCAACTATTTCATGTCTTTTGGTTAGGCGAATTTAATCTGCCATTCCCTCGCTGGACAGCTTCAATAAAAGCAAGTTTTCTAGGAAGATGAAAACCTCCATTATTTCTTTTACTGTGTAAGATGCAAAAATAGTTGCATTGATTTTCAGCAGAGGCGGGGAAATAGGTCAGGAGTCTTCATCATCAATGAACCTCTAGGAACTGAGTGCTGTTGTACATCCTGAGATGATTCCGTATGAATTACAGTCATTTGTATTTCATCCCTAGAGTTACTTCATTTCAGCTTTCACCAAGTTAGGATTTGGGAAGAACATAGAAAGTTTTCAGACAGGATCCATTTCCCCAGTACTCAACCAAACTTTGAAAGAATCTTGTTTAAATGAGAGGCGCTCCAAAACACTTCCTGCACCACTCCACACTGACACTGGGTGGGACATCGATTTTCTGTAACCTTTCAAGAATCTCTGAAGGCAGACTTCTGTATGCGAGTCCATATTCATTGTCAAAAGCCTCTGAAAGACATTTTCAAAAATGCAATTGTAATTTGTTAGTGAAACAAAAGCTATGTACTTTAAAAAAATATACTGGGTCATGTGACACAGATTACATTGCTTATTTAAGTTGTGATTATTTAATATCTTGTTAGAAGTTTTTAGGGTAGAGTGGAATAGGCAATACAGGGCCGCAGCATTTGTGTGGAGATTAGAGGACAATCTGAGGGACTCAGTTCTCTAGTTCCATCATGTGGGTACTGGGGATGGAACTCCACTAAGCCATCTCACCTGCTGTCTTATTTTAAGACAGCCTTACTAGTGTAGAGCCCCGCCCCACACACTGCCCTCCAACTTGTGGTCCTCCAGTCTTCCCCAGGTGCTGAGAAAACAGGCTTGTGCACTGGGCCCAGCTGAAGCAGTACTTGGTTTTACTTTCCTTCTCAAAGAAAGGTTTTATTTTAGCTTACAGTTCCAGCGGGACAGTCTGCAATGGTGCGGAAGGCACGGCATGACATGACAGCAGGTGTAGAAAGCTGTCTAGTCACACTACAACCTTTTTAAAGGCAACTACTAATGCCAGCTACATTTTCTTTCCTTTTTTTTTTTTTTTTGGTTTTTCGAGACAGGGTTTCTCTGTGTAGCCCTGGCTGTCCTGGAACTCACTTTGTAGACCAGGCTGGCCTCGAACTCAGAAATCCGCCTGCCTCTGCCTCCTGAGTGTTGGGATTAAAGGCGTGCGCCACCACGCCCGGCTCTTCCCTTTTTTTTTTTTATGCTGATGAATGAACCCAGGTCCCTGTATGATGGGCCAGTGATCTAACACTCCCATCAACTCCATTTAAAAAACAAACTTTAACTTCAAAAATAAAACTAAAATTTTTATTGATTCTCCATTAACTTACCAATATCAATGTTTTCTCTTCCAAGAGACACTAATGATAAGAAAAGGATTTCTCTGTATAAACTCCTATTAAAAGAAAAAAAGAAAAGATTCTGAAGTAGTCAGCAAAACAACCAAACGCACACAGACTGAATGTTGATTGGGGGTTTCTTTGTGACAGAGGTCACTGTAGTCCAGGGTGGTCAGGACCTTACCGCGTGGATAAGACTAGCCTCAAGCTCTTGGCCATCTTCCTGTCTTGCCTAAGTGCTGAGACTACAGATATGAACCATCACAGCTGGCAGTGCACAGTGAAAACACATCCAACTCTATACTTAGCTAATAGCTATATAATTATTTCCTGCTTTCATGTTAACACCTCAGGTATGTGAGATATCTATGAGGAAACTAGTTGAATGATACACTAAACTTTATAGTATAAAAAATATCCTGTGAGCCTCTAATTCAAATCTTAAACTTTTAAAAAAAGTTAAGGGTGTTGGGCAGTGTGGCTCTATCACAGCCCTGGCTGACCATGTACAAGGCCATCTCTGGGTCTGAATACCAGTATTATGGCTCTAGGGCTGCAACACAGTGGCACTGTGTTTGTCTACCATGCACAAGGGCCAGAGTAACCCTTATCTACCAAGACAAACATTAAAAAATAACGATGAGGTGGACTTGCAAAATGAATCTACTGTCCTGGTGGCGCATGCCTGCAATCCCAGCACTTGGGTGATAAAGAGAGGAAGATAAGGAGTTCAATTCCAGCCTGTATCAAAAAATAAATTAGGAAGCAATGCAAATTGTTTAGGAGCTTCAGAAACAGTAAAGGACATTCAAGCCCTTTTTAGCATACAAACTACAGGCGCAAGTTACTCCTGAGCCTTCCAAGTCATCTCAACTTCAACATTAGATGCTAAGTACAGGATCAGTGTCAGTGTGGATTCTTGTTCTATCACTTCCGAGGTCATCAACAGGGCTGTGAGGAAGAAACTCCAAAAAGGACTCTGGGAATTGCTGTGTGGTGGCACATACCACTCATCTCAGCACTTTGGAGGCAGCTGCAGGTAGATCTCTGTGAGCACAAGGACAACCTGGTCTACATAATGAGTTCCAGACCAGTCAAAGCTACACTGTGAGAGACCTTATCTCCAAAAAAGAAAAAAGAATAGGACTCCGGGAAAATTCATAATGTTTGATATAATTATGCTCCATTTCCAAAGCTTGCACAGTAAAATTCACTTAGTCAGGATGGGAATGTGTACTGATACCAACAAAAGGATAAATAAATAAGAAAGAGACTCACATCTGAGTTCTTCATTACTTTTATCTCTTTCCTAAACCAATTCTACTTCTAATCTCATAATCTTTTTATTTAACAAGAAAAAACTGTGTCGCCATCACAGGATGGCACATACATACTTATGTATATCAAAATTTGGAAATTAACAGACCTCCAGTGAAGAGGAGAAACATTTCTAAAATATATACCATGTACCTTCATTATCTATGACTTACCTTACTACAAGATTTAACCTATACTCTTTGGCTCATTGTACATCTGTGATGAGATATGACTGTATATATTTGAGTAGCACTTATTTCTTTTATAATCGGAGGTATTACATATAACATACATGCTCATGTGGCCTGGGCGGGCAAAGCAAGCCCCAGAGAACCCCTTCCCGGTGCCTGTTGGGATAATCTCTTGTGCACTGTATATGAAGCATCACCTATCTCAGTGTTTTGCAAACATCTCCAACACCTTCTGATTGATTTAATAAAGAGTTGATGGCGTCCAGCAAGGCAGGAAAAGATATTCTAGGTAGGAGAAAGGAACTCTGGGAAAGAATAGGGTGAGAGATTCACCAGATAAACTCAAAGGAAGAAGCAAGTCGTGGTATTCACGAGCTAACCAGCTATGTAATAGAACATAGATTAGTACAAATGGGTTCAATGTAAGTATAAGAGCTAGTTGGGAACAAGCCCAAGCTAAAGCCAAGCTTTCTTTCTTTTTTTTTCTTTTTTTAAAGATTTACTTATTTATTATATGTAAGTACACCGTAGCTGTCTTCAGACACTCCAGAAGAGGACATCAGATCCCATTACAGATGGTTGTGAGCCACATGTGGTTGCTGGGAATTGAACTCAGGACCTCTGGAAGAGCAGTTGGTGCTGAGTCATCTCTCCAGCCCCAAGCTTTCATAATTAACAAAAAGTCTCTGTGTTATTACCTGGGCAGCTAGCAGGCAGACACATTCAGGTGACAGGCAATAGGCTGGCCCTGGTTGTGGAGGTTGCAGGTGAGTGGGACCCAATTGTGTGAGCAAGGGACAGCTGGCCCTGATACCTGTATGCCATAAGGTGGAGATGAGACGCCACCCCACCTTGTCCTTTGCCACCTTACAGCAGGCAGAAGAGATGGCCCTATCAGTATGGGCATGGATGAGCCAGCCCCAAGAGCATGAGAGCCAGTTCTCTGGCTCTGCCCCTTGTTGGCTGTTGCCTTGGGTGAGCTAGCCAAGGACAGTGCTTGGGAGCTTGCCCTATGGTGTGGGTGCTAGAGAGCTAGCCAGCTGATCATCTCAGCTATCACCCAGGTCCAAATCTAGGACATTGAGTTGGCCTCAATGAACTGCAGGACACATGAAGGGGCCAGTCCTGAAGATCCAAAGCTGCAGGACCTCGATGATACAGGGCAGCAACAGGATAGCTGAATGGAGTTCTGATGAGGCTTTAGCACTGATAGAGGAGTAGCAGCCAGAGGCTTGGAACCAGACCAATTATTCATTGTAATGATCATTTGCAAGTAAAGAAATGTGGATACTGTAGGATACATTGTCACACAGTACAGCTTCTACAGTGAGATATTTTTTTCCCTTCTGGCAGGGAGATTACAAGGGTGGAAGGCAAGTTAGAAGGGACAGGGAGATGAGTGGGATTGGGTGTATGATGTAAAATTCATACACACACACACACACACACACACAAAATCAATAAAATGTTAAAAAAAATCATAAAATGCTAACTCAAGTGGAATCAAGTGAAAGATAGAGAAATCGTTACCTCTGCCTTTTCGTGCCTGGCTTCATTTGCTGGGAAAGCAGGTTGATGGGCTTGAGAACATCATTCTGCTGAATACTCTGCCTGATCGTCTCCACTAAAGCGCCGGCTGCCTGCTGCTGCTCTGACAGAAGTGACGGCTTCTTCTCAGAATCTAAAGGACGATACATGGAGAGTAAGTTTTCCAAGCAGTAACAAGTTTCCAGAGCTGTGTCACCTCCCCTTGTCTACTCAGTATCATCTCCCACTTGCCAGTAAAATCATGTGACAGTGTGCTTCCTAAAACATATTCCCTGTTCTTTTTAAATAGGATAACCTTCTTCCCTTTTCTCCAATTTACAGTTTCTTCCCAGAGGCTAGGGTGTGATACTAAATTCCAGAAACTGTAGTAAGACCAAGGAAAAACTTTTACTTATCATAAAAGTGAATATACCAGAAGGAACCAGAACCCTGATGAAAAAGGAATTGCTTAGAAACTATTCAATTCATAGTTAAAAGTTTTATTAGAAAATAAAAATCATAGGTTGGGTGGTGGCTTTAATCTCAGCACTTGGGAGGCAGAGGCAGGTGGATCTCTATGTTGAGGCTAGCCTGATTTACAGAGTCAGTTCCAGGACAACTAGGGAAAGACAGAGAAATCCCGTCTCAACCTCCCTGCCTCCCAAAAAGAAAAATGGTTATGTGCTTACATACAATATAATTTCTAAAACATAACCATGAGAAAGAACTCCTTACTACCTGTTTATGCCACTGTACTTTTCATATTAATTATTAGAGCGCTTAACCTTATATTTACAGACTTCATAGGTTAAAACAGTGTGATGTAGTGCTGTTGAGTCATATGCAAACATTAAACATGCATAAATGTATAAAGTGAGGGATCTGCAACCCTATAGGGGGAACAACAATATGAACTAACCAGTACCCCGGAGCTCTTGACTCTAGCTGCACATGTATCAAAAGATGGCCTAGTCGGCCATCACTGCAAAGAGAGGCCCATTGGACTTGCAAACTTTATATGCCTCAGTACAGGGGAATGCCAGGGCCAAAAAGTGGGAGTGGGTGGGTAGGGGAGTTGGGGGGAGGGTATGGGGGACTTTTGGGATAGCATTGGAAATGTAAATGAGGAAAATACCTAATAAAAATATTTTTAAAATGTATAAAGTGTGTGCTTCGGCTGGAAGAAAAGGATGCTTTGATGCAGGTAATTTCAGGACTTTTACCCACTATTAGCAAGAGATGACAATACGATCTAATAGGTTCTCGGCTAGCCTACTCTCACGTCTAGTACTTGTTATAGAATAATGTATTTCTCAAATAACATAGCTGCCAACTAAACTAGTAAACTCCTCATTTTCAACCAATCTAACAGCACAGCTCTCTACCATCATTGGCTCTTTCCTACTGGTTAATCTCAGACAACAGTGACTTTAGAGGGAAGTACAAATATGCAACACCATGAATTTCCATTCATTCAGGCACCCCTTTTGAGATAGGATCTAGCTATGTAGTCCAAACTGACCAGAAACTAGCAATGTCTAGGCTGATCTTGAATTTGTCATTTATCTTCCTGCCTCAGCTTTCTGGATGCTTGAATTATGGGCATACACACCACCACACCTAGCTAAGGAATTTCTGTGCTAACACAAAGCTGCTGCTTGCTTGCTTGCTTGGTTTCTTCCCTTCTTTCTTTCTTTGCTAACACAAAGCTGCTCCTGCTTCTTTCTTCCTTTCTTCCTTCCTTCCTTCCTTTTTTAAAAAATTTATTTATGTATATGAGTACACTGTAGCTGTCTTCAGACACACCAGAAGAGGGCATCAGATCCCATTACATATGGTTGTGAGCTACCATGTGGTTGCTGGGAATTGAACCTAGGACCTCTGGAAGAATAGCCAGTGTGTGCTCTTAACCACTGAGCCATCTCTCCAGTCCCTACCAGTCATCTCTTAGAAGCTATGGACACAAAGATACCAGGGGAAACAGCAGATGAGAAGCAGCCTCTTTGCAATGCCATGGATGCCAAAAGTCAAAGGAGAGCCTCTACTGCCGACAGAGGAGGGCAGAACATCAGAAATCTGAGCATAGTAGACAGGATAGCCGAGAAGGAAAGACTAAAGTGGCAGGGAGGAACAGGCTGCCAGGAGGGGGGGGGGGAGGAGTCTCACCCAAAATGTTATTTATCTCCTTTCTCCTAAAAAAAACTCCTTTTCTCTTGTCTTTTCTGTCCCCTTGCTTTTCACCCTCCCTGCCTCATTCTTCTCACTCATTACCTGTACAGTTGGTAACTTCTTTTTGCTGTTTTCTTTGCGAAGGTTATCAGTGGTATAGTAGCTGGCTTCAATTCAGTTTAAGTGTATTTCTTTTTTTTTTTTTTTTTTAAGGTTGATTTATTTTATTTATAGTACACTATAGGTGTCTTCAGACACACCAGAAGAGGGCATCAGATCTCATTAACAGATGGTTGTGAGCCACCATGTGGTTGCTGAGAATTGAACTTGGGAACTCAATGCTCTTAACCCCTGAGCCATCTCTCTAGCCCCGTAAGTGTATTTCTATGTTTGATTTGGTCTGATGGCTTTGTTATTATGGTTTATTTTCCCACCAGAGTGGTACTAAAGATTGAGCCCTGAAGGGAACACTGCTCACTAAAACACATAAATAATACCTACCTACTATACTGATAGATGTGCAAATTTCAAGACATAAAAACAAGAAAGGAAAAGATGGCAAAAACAAGTTATGCCGCCACTGAGAAGTCTGACTCAGAAGGATCTAGGAAGACACAGATCAAAACTTGCAAAAAGTTGTCCCCAAATAAAGACAACAGAAACACCATACAACAAAACAAAACAAAAGGTTCCCAAAGTACTGTGAATCCTCCAAAAGACCTTAAATTCTCAATTACCAAATTCAGATATACTGAGGTGGTAAAATGCTGGATAAAGAAAATTTAAAAGCTTATCTCTGAAAAGGATCAATGTTTTCAAGGAGAATACAAACAAGCAGATGAGCCGGGTAGTGGTGGCCCTCGCCTTTAGTCCTAGCACTTAGAAGGCTGAGGCAGTCAGATCTCTATGAATACAAGGTCAGTCTGATCTACAGAGCAATTTACAGCACAGCCATGGCCATACAGAAAAGTCATGTCTCAAAAACAAAGACAAAATAAAACAAACAAACAAACAAACAAAAAGCAGAAAATAATTCTAATACATAAATTTTAAAAAGTCAGCAATATAGATGAAAATGGATTAGAAATTAAGATTAAAAAACCAAAACAAAACCAGCTGATAGAGATGAACTCGGTCAGATAACAAACGCAAAAGAAAATACCCTGTCAGCAGAGAAGGATACAATAGAAGAAAGAAGATTGAGAATATGGAATGGGGGACAAGTTGAAGAAAGGTTATATTCAGATACCGATAAAGGATGGATAGATGAGATAACAATGAAGGATGGATGGATGGGTGGATGGATGGATGGATGGATGGATGGGTGGATGGGTGGATGGGTGGATGGATAGATGGATGGGAGGGTGGGTAGGTAGGTAGGTAGGTAGGTAGGTAGGTAGGTAGAGAAAGCCATCAATATGGCTCAGCAAAACAAAGTCCTTGCTGAGTACTTCCTAAAATGTAGGGAAATAGATGTCCAAGAACAAGAGGCATTTAAAACCCAAACAGACATGGCTATCAAAATAATCCTCCATGACATTTTTTTACTTAAAATGCTAACTACAGGGAAAAAAGTAAAATACACACACACACACACACAAAGACAGACAGGCATGCAAGCAGACACGCGAAACTGAAGTGAAAACAAGAAGTCTATATACACATCTGAGAAAGAAGACTTAAAGCCAAAGGTAGCATAAAGGTCACTATTTATTTATTTACTTAGTGATTGTGTATGTGTGGGGACCATGTACGTTTGGAGGTCAGAAGTCAACTTTTGGGAGTCCATCTCTAGACTAAACTTTGATGGCCAGGCTTGATGGCAAGAGCTTTAGCTGTTGAGTCACCCTGCCAGCACGTTTTGTCTTGGTCTGTTCATTCATTCATTTGTTCCATTCACTCATTTATTTGGTTCTCTGAGATAGAGTTTCTCTGTGTAGCACTGGCTGTCCAGGAACTTGCTCTGTAGACTAGGCTGGCCTAGAACTTGCCTCTGCCTCCAGAGTGCTGGGATTAAAGGCACTGTTTTGTCTTTTTTAAAGATAGTGTCTCAGGATGGAGAGATGGCTCAGAGGTGAAGAGCACTGACTGCTCTACCAGAGGTTTTGAGTTCAATTCCCAGCAACCACATGGTGGCTCACAACCTTTATCTGTAATCTGACACTCTCTTCTGGTGTGTCTGAAGACAGCTACAGTTTATTCACATACATAAAATAAATAAATCTTTAAAATAGAAAATAAACTTCTTTTAAAGACAGCATCTTACCATGTAGTAAATCCTGGCTAGCTTAGAACTCATAAAGATCCACCTCTGGAATTCCAGGATTTAAGGAATGTCCTGCCAAGCCCAAATCTTTTTTTTTTTTTTTTGGTTTTTTCGAGACAGGGTTTCTCTGTATAGCCCTGGCTGTCCTGGAACTCACTTTGTAGACCAGGCTGGCCTCGAACTCAGAAATCCACCTGCCTCTGCCTCCCAAGTGCTGGGATTAAAGGCGTGCGCCACCACCGCCCGGCTCCAAGCCCAAATCTATTGTTTCTTTTTTTTTTTGGTTTCATTTTTCAAGACAGGCTTTCTCTGTATAGCCCTGGCTGTCCTCAAACTCAGAAATCCACCTGCCTCTGCCTCCCAAGTGCTGGGATTATGGGATTAAAGGCGTGTGCCACCACCACCCGGCCTATTGTTTCTCTAATTCTCTTTTACTTACTCAAGTTCCTCCAAGAGACATACAGAGGTTCTCCTGGTTCCTGATGAAGGTTGATATTATCCCACAGCAGTTGAATATACACCAGTTTGCTGTCCTGAGACAAAGATGATAGAGGAAGCTAAAAGAGATTAACAAAATTAATTTTCCAAATAAAATGTTATGAGCAATAAATTATAGACTCAAAATTAATTTTTATTAATGCCTGATGACAAACTTATTATTTTCTGGCGCATATGTTTTGCTTTTTTGACATGAAAAGACTGGATGGATAATCTGGTAAATGGTACAAAGGCACAATGATGTAACCATCATTACAGCCAAGTCTGTTACTTTTATGAGGTATCTTTTTTTTTTAACTCATTACTTGTTAAAATAAACAAGTCAAACAGGGGCCGGGTGTCTCCCAAAGTTCAGTATTATAAAATAGAGGCAATGCCAGCATCTCTTGGTCTGCAATCAGTGACCCTAGCATGGGCTCTGGAAGGCAGGCAGCTGGAGTGATCTTAGTGTAATCACTAATTAGAAAGTTACCTTACACAAACACTTCCCTAAGTTTTAATTATATTATCTGAAAATTATGAATAAGATCTTTCCAATAAGATAGCTGTGCATTTTTCAGGAGAAAATATAGCTAATGAGGGTTGGAGGGATGGCTCAGTGGTTAAGAGCACTGACTGCTCTTCCAGAGGTCCTGAGTTCAAATCCCAGCAACCACATGGTGGCTCACAACCATCTATAATGAGATCTGACGCCCTCTTCTGGTGTGTCTGAAGACAGCTACAGTGTACTGACATATAATAAATAAATAAATCTTTAAAAAAAAATATATATATATATATAGCTAAAAGCTTCCTTTTCTAGCCACCAGCACAGCTAGACAGAGCAACCTAAATCCAGGCTATATTGACACACACATGTGGAATCACTATGTACAATTCCAAGAGCTCTAAGAGAGAAGACACTCTCTTGCTACCAAGTTTTTCCTCACTGCTGGCTGGGATGTGACTCTGATAGCCTGAAGACAGAAGTCAGTTATCTTAGACCAGAAAACCTTAAAATGGAGAGCACACACACCTAAGAAAAAACAAAACCAAACCAGAAGACTCTCAGCACAAACACTGCCATGCCATCCAAAGTTTCTGCTCCTCTGTAAAGCTCCTGCTATCTAGTTCAGTAGCTTGAGGCTCAGCCTACTCAACTACAGCAGTGCAGTCCCAGTGCAGACGTACTCACCTGCACACCTTCATTACAATGCTCAGAGGTGAGAATAAGTCCTGGCAAGTTGCTAGGGAGGTCCAAACGTCTGAAATACCAAACCAGGTTCCAGAAAATGATTGGGTGTTGATTGATGAATGAGGATGTATGAATGACCTGATCACCTTCATTTTCTAGCAAAGATTCAAGTTCCTTCCGAAGCACTAGAGGACTCAAATAGGGCACAGACACAGGAGGAGGATTGGGTCGCTTGCCTAGATGGTCCTTTAAAAATAGACAAAAAGTGGAAATTATCTAACTCTGTATGCTTGCCAGTATAACCTCTGCCGTGAGATTCTACTTCTTTATCCTGTTAAGACTGTTATTTCAGGGCTATTATTATATGTAGTAAAACATGCTAATGAGCCAAAGCAGAGAAAGCCACTAGATTATACTTAAGCTAAATTTTATAGGAGAAAATTGATAATCTATACTTCAATAGACTCTTTCACAATGCTAAAAGGTGGAATAATTTTTTGTTTTCTTTGTTAGCTAGGAGTTGTGGCTGGCAGAGACAGACTGCTCTACGTGTGAGGCCAAAGTGACCTGTTGAATTCAAGGTCAGTTAGGACTATAAAGAAAGATGTCTCAAAAAGGCAAAAAATTAAAAAATTTAAAATTTAAATTCATGTGGGTTTTTTGTGTTGTTTTGTTTTGTTTTGTTTTTGTTTTTTCAGACAGGGTTTCTCTGTATAGCCCTGGCTGTCCTGGAACTCACTTTGTAGACCAGGCTGGCCTCGAACTCAGAAATCTGCCTGCCTCTTAAATTCATGTTTTAAACAAAAAATTGTGAAAGTGTAAAATCCAACATGAAGGCTCACAACCTCAAAGCAGCAGCTATTCCAGACGCATACAAGATAAATAGACTTTGGATCTGGCTAATTTTGGCATCTAATATTTTCTATATCCAAGTTAATTTTAGAATTAAATTTAAAATTAAAAAAGTTAAATTTAGAATAAAATTAAAACAAACAAACCCTGAAGCTAACTATGTTTCTAGATTCAATTGCCAATTTGTAAGGTTGCAATCAACCAAATCAGGACTGTGGAAACCTCTCCTACCTAACTGGGAGAAAAAATGGTACCTGCAATTTAAAGACTAAAGTGCCCCAACCAAGCAAGGCTGACTTTACTTTAACCTTGATGCCTAAGACCACGTCGTGCCCCAGAAATACTTCTGACACAACTTTCATGATTAAAACCCTGAACAAAGACTGAATATCCTAATGATTCCCTAGTTTAGGGTATAATATTGTGATTATATTTGTTAAAGTCATCATTTACAGATACCTGCTGAAATATTTATATGTGGGATAGACACTGCTTGAAATTGCTTTCAAAGTAATTTAGGTATAGAAAAGTTAATAAGGATTTTCATAAAACAATAACCAAAAATACTGGCCATAAACTAAAAATTACTAAAGGTGGCTGTTGGGTCAAGAGACTTAGTAAGCTGGGTACGTAAGTACACACTACTTGGATGGCAGAGGCAGGAGAATATCTATGAATTTGAGGCCAGCCTAGTCTATATTGTGAGACCTTGTCCATTTTTGAAAATTTCAATACTGAAGTCTAAGCTGGGTGTGGTGGCACATGCTTGGAATCCAGCACTTGGGAGATAGAGGCATGAGGATCCCCACAAGTTTGAAGTTAGTCTCATTTACATACAAAGTTCCTGAACAGTCACAGCTACAGAACAAGATCATGACTCAAAAGCCAAAACACATGCACACAGGTACATTTTCTGTTTGAAAATCTTTCAGTTTCTTTATAGATTTTTTTGGGACAGGCACACACCATCATACCTGGCAGTTTTCTATGTTCCTATGTGTTTGAGTATGTGCAGCACAGGACACTGTCTCCCTCAACATTCTCTACCTTATTTTGTGAGACAAAATCTCTCAGTGAACCTGGAGCTCAACAATTCAGCCTGGCTGACTGACTAGCAAGTCCAGTAACCTTCCTGTCTCCATGCCCACAGTGTTTGGATTATTGGCCCGGGCCATCCCATGTGGCTTCAACACTGGTGCAGGAGATCTGAGCTCCTGAGTGTTCACGCTTATGCAGCAGCATTTTAATGGCTGAGTCATCTTCCCAGCACGACAGGACCTTGCCATGTAGTTCTACCAGGCTTAAAATTCACAAAGATGAATTCAATCCTCCTGTCTCGGCCTTAAGTGCCACCAAAAAAAATTGTACTTTTCACATGATACCATGAAATTGTGGGATGTTCCAAGCTATGTATTACACAAGTGTATAGTGTGGCTGCAACAGTACATACCACATCTTCCTGCAGACTACTTGGAAGACTGACTGTTGAGACGCCATGAAATGGTCGCTGGGAGAAGTCGATATTCTGCAGAGGGCCTCCAACACTGTGACTTCGAGTCAAAGATACATTTCGCTTAGATAAACTGTTAGGCACAGATGACATTTTCACACTCTGGATATCACCATTGGTTTTCTTTATTTCATCACTGAAATAAAATGAAGCAATGCTAATCATGAAAAACAATCTAAATTCTAGAGAGGTACAGTACTTTCTACAGTGGATTTAAATGGTCTGAATCCCCCGAGAAGGACTGGCATCTGTAAAAGATTAAATGTGGGGCTAGAGAGATGGCTCAGCAGGAGCTCTTCCCGAGGTCCTGAGTTCAATTCCTAGCAACCACATGGTGGCTCACAACCATCTATAATGGGATCCAGTGCCCTCTTCTGGTGTACTTACTACACAAAGTAAGTAAAATTGTTAAAACAAAAACAAAGCACGCACTTCTGATAACACGGAACAATTTTATATCTACAAATAAAAGACTTAAATGCGAAGCTGGAGGTGTGGCTCAGTGGTGGGGCACTTGTCTCCTGAGGCCTGCTCAATCTCTACCATCTCTCTCCCCATGGAAGCCTTAAACATTCCCCAAGCATTCTCCTAATCCTGGTCAGATGGTGACGGGTATACAAGGACATGATATTAACAAAACTGTCTATTCAGCTGTTTTATTTAACCATAACTTAATCTTTATTAAACACAATCTCTAAGAAGTACTTGTCCATGTAAGTAAATACAGATTTGCTGGGAGGCTTTTAATTTATACCAGGCTACGATCTAACTAGAAACAGATAGAATACTATTTATACTGGCAAGGGGCAGGGATGGGACAGACTGGACTTGAATTTATAATCTTCCTCATTCAGTCATGTACCACCAAGCCCAAGCAGGCTGTCTTTAGATGCAGAATGTTCACAGGAATACTGCATTTCTCTTCTTACAGTGAACTCTACGAACTCTTCAATACCTTGATTCGACTGTATAACTTGCTTCTTCTGTTATGGTCTCACTGTGTTTTGAGAAATCCATAAAGCTGATCAGGTCAGGTTCTGCTGAACTGGACATGGGTTTATGTTCAGAGGGCTCATTGGCTGATGGAATGCTGCCGCTTTGTAAACTGTCACCAGATGTGCTTGGTTTCAAGAAAAAGCTAAGAAAGAAACAGAAAGGGGAAAAATGCTTAAAACAAATAAATCTTCAAGTCTAGGTTAGCTCAGTGAGTAAACATGTTTGCCATGCAAGACTGAGAACCTGACTTGGATCCCTGAAACCCACAGTGGAAGGAGAGAAACAAAAAACTCTGGAGAAGTTAGTCTGTGACCTCCACACACACTCCTGTTTCTGCATATATACAAACACACACTCATATCTACAATATATATGTTTTATTTTATTTTTTATTTTGAGACACGGTTTCTTTGTGTAGCCCTGGCTATTCTTGAACTCACTCTAGAGTATACCAGGCTGGCCTCCAATTCAGAGATCTATCTGCCTCTGCCTTAAAGATGTGAGCCGCCACCACCAGGCTTACAATATATATATTTAAAGCAGGGTCTTCTTGTGTATAGCCTTTATTGGCCTGGAATACAATATGTAGACCAGGTTGGCCTCCAATCTCTGATCTCTGTGACACCAAGTGCCTCTGCGCATGTGCGACCAATTCTCTCCGCTTAAATTCCCATGTCCTCAAATAATCATATTTAGAATCACTGCTTTATAGTAAAACATCATTGGCTGGGAATCCCCAGGGACATGTTCCCTCCTCAGATGCACACCTCTGCTCTCCTCCCACTTTCCGTCCTAAGATCTGCAAATAAGAGGGCTATGGTGCTGACTGCTGACACTATGAAAGAAAACGATGAAAAGGGAAAACAAGACATTCCCTAATTTAAAAACGTCACGGAGGCTGGAGCGACGGCTCAGCACTTAGGAGCACTTGCTGCTCTGCAGAGGACCTGAGTTTGGTTCCAAGAATCCACATGGTGCCTTACTCACCATAAAACTCCAGGCCCAGGGATATACCAGTGCTCCCTGGGCACCAGGCAGACACACAGTGCATATACATATGTGCAGACAACAAAATACTCATACATATAAAGTAACTAGAGGCTGAAGCAGGAAAACCTTGAGTTCAAATTCAACTTGTGCTGCCTGACAAGATCCCGTCTCAACCACCCCAAAGCAAACACAGGACTGGGTAGGGAGGCAGGCTTGAGGGCTGGCTCCAGCAGTGTTTTAGGTTGGCCTTCCTGGGCACTGTGTAACCTATAAACTCAGTTGTTAATTTATGTTGCTCTTTAATTGCTCATAATGACACGTTTACAGACCTCCATGTTGTGTTCTTATTATTTTTGTCTTCTCTTTGCTTCTTTCTTTGTGTAGGACTGGATGACAATAGGGCCATGAACAGGACATTGTCTGAGGTAATGATAAATGTTTTATTCTTGATAAGGGCTGGAATTCCACTAATGTATACATTTATTCTTCAAATGATATATTTTAAATTTGCCTATTTTACTGAATGTAATGCTAGCTTGTAGTTAATGACATCTCATCTTTAAATTAAAAAGTACATTAACATATTTATCTTGTATTTATTTAATTCAAACTAAAAACACTCCACCATTCATACTCAGGGGCTCATTGTGAGCCAGGCACCACTGTACTGACCTATCACCTTTCTTAGCCCAGGGAAGCAGCCAGGCTTACAGCTGTCCCAGTTCTTGCTTCATCTTGTCCTTCAGCATCTCCATATCCTAATACGGATGTATACATAGTTATGGCAAAGGACACCAGCTCTCAGCAAGCTACTACACCATGGAGGCTGAAGGAGGTCAAATGTAGATTCTAGATTGGTTTTGTTTGTTTGTTTGAACTATCTTTAGCAAACTACACATCAAATGAGAACCAAAAGGTAAAAGAACATGTGGAAACAATTGCCAAACAGTTTGCCCATCATTTGATGAATTGCAGTGTGCACAGCATTTGAGTATTTATGGGAGTCGATGGTCTTTGCATGGCCCACATAGCCATGGTAGACAGCCTCAAGATGCCCCTGCTCCTGTACTTGCCCAGCTGCTGCTCCTTGGTTTCACCCCTCCTGAGTAGCTCTTTTCCCACTGTACCTAATCTGAGTAGATAAACATGAACACAGCAGAAGTGATGGGTTATCACTTCCAAGTCAGGTTACCGTGTACCATCATCTCTCTTCTCTCCATCTCTTCTGAGATCACTTGATCCAGGTGAAAACCAGCTGCTATGTCAAAAGTAGCCCATAAAGAAGTCTAAGTGATGGGATTGGGGATATATATATATATATATATATATATATATATATATATATATATATATATATAGAGAGAGAGAGAGAGAGAAGTCTAAGTGGTGAGAAAAATGTTCAGATTCTCAAGATGCAAGAGGGGGGAGAAGAATATTCAAATCAGATCTACAAAAAGAAAAACTCATTAGAAAAAACAAGAGATGACTTAAGATGACTGCCTCAGTATAAGACAAGGGAGGGGAGAAAGGAAGATAGGCCACTTGTTAAAAGGAACTCAGTGGTGACAGAAAAAGAACTCTGGAGCTAGCCCAGTTCAGCAGCCAAGCACTCTGCTGGGAACCCAAACCAGAGGCCAAGAGAGATTCCTAACATCCAAAGTTCATCCTACTCTCTTTCCCAAACACAGCAGGCCAGAGTTCTGCAGGATCTCATCTCAACCTCTGGGGTTTCACCTACAAGTCCTATCTTCAGAAACAAACAAAATGAAACAAACAAACAAACATGAGGGAAGCAGGAGACCCCAAGGCACATGCTGTGAATACAGAAGTTTGGTAAGACGGTCTGAAGCTGAGCAGTCCTCAGCACTGTGAACCCCAACATTAGCAGGGAGGAACTAAGTGGATCACAGGTAAAAATGGGTGGGAGCACCCTCTAACTCAGGAAGAAACACTGAATGAGAATGTAATCCCTATTTCAGTTTATTGAACATAATACCTGCTTCAGTTTACTGCTCATTTGTATTTGAATATTTTAATATCCATTGTGATCTCTATTTTTATATATATTCTTTAATTTTTTTCTCCTCTTAGTATGAACACTTTTGTATTTTAGGTGTTCAACTGATACGTTATACTCGTATTCTTGTATCATTTTGGAAAAGCTTTTATGTCTGGCAAAGTTACCAAAAGGATAAGAGAATCGTTACCCTGAAAAAAAGACTAAAATATATAAAGAAAAATTCAGCAAGGAAGCATAGACACTAAAAAGAAATCAAGCACAAATATTATATATGACAGAATAAATCAAACACCACCAGACAACACTAAGCATGAAAAAATCAGGAAGAGGACAAAGTTGAGGCAATACATATATAGAGAAAGACAAAAACTAATGAACAAAACTTCCAGAAAGTTGGGTACACATAAGACACCAATCTTAAGAATTCATAAAATAGAGGGCTGGAGGGATGGCTCAGTAGTTGAGAGTCCTGAGTGTTCTTCTAGAGGTCCTGAGCTCAATTCCCAGTGGCCACATGGTGGCTCCACAACCATCTGTGGTGGGATGCCCTCTTCTGGTGTGTGAAGGGAGCAACATACATAAAATAAATAAATCTTAAAAAAAAAAAAAAAAAAAAAACCTCATAAAATAAAAAGGAGCTTGATAAAAATCTAAGGACTTAAGACCAGATATTCGATGAAATTACACCTGTGAATTTCCAAAACCCAGAAAAAAAGAATAGACATACAATCAATCATACATGTAGCCAGACACACTTTTCCACGTATATCACAGTGATGTCAAAACAAAAATCTGGGTGCTGGAGAGATAGCATGGAGTTAAAAGAGGCACCTGTTACACGCACAAAATAATCGAGTCTGGTTCCTAGCGCTCACACGGAGTCAGGAAAGCATAGAATAATTTATTACAAATCTTGGAAGTTAAATACTTGTCAAGCAAAATTTCTTTTTGCAGACCCAAACTTAACCAATTAAACAAGAACAAAACCAACAACAACATGGAGAAGTAAGACTACTGCAAGACAGATCTGGCTTAGCAGTTAAGAGCAGACAAATTTGTCTGAACAGACAAATGTGTAATCCCACTCCTAAGGCAAGGTGGAAGGTGGAAAAATAGGAAGGACCTTGCCTCAACAAGGGAGAAGGTGTAAGTTGTCCTCTGACCTCTCCATATGCATCAGTGGCACATATGTATCTGTAATCACACTCACATGTAATAATATTAATAAATAAAACATTTTAAAAACCACTTTAATTGAGGATGAAACAAACAGCATCAGCAACAATAAAAACCCCTAGGGGAGCTAAGAGTGTAGCTCACAGTACGTGCTTATATTCCATGCATCAAGTGCTGGGCTTGAGTCTCAACAATCAAAACTAAACAACAAAGCAAATAAAGTATTAGTGGCACTGATCAGGTCAGCACACTTCTCAATTACTTAGCTATTTCACCAACTTTCAGTTGATCACAGACTGATTCGTCTCCTTTCTTTTGTTTCCAGAGCTAGGACCTGATGCATGCTAGGCCAAAAAATCTACTGTGGAGCCATATCCCAGCCTCTAATTCATGGCATTTCTATTACCTAGGATTTGTTCATCTCACAGTATCTGACAGTGGCAATGAAGATTTAATTTAAGTCTCTAAGGCAGAAGTTTTGTGTGTATATATGTTCGTATAGCTGTATGCACATGTATATATATATTGAGTGTATATGTAGGATGTGGAAGTCAGAGATCAATGTCCTATGTCTACTTCAATCACTTTCCACTGTTTAATTAAGTTTTGTTTTCAAGACTCTCCTTATATAGCCCAGGCTGGCCTTGAAGTCATAGACATCTACCTGCCTCTGCCTTCTGAGTAAAGATGTCAGACCTGGCTTCCCTGTATTTTGTTGCTGTTGCTGTTGTTTGTTTTCTGACACAGTGTCTGTCACTGAACCTGGAGCTCATTGATGTAGCTAGGCTAGCTGGCCAGTGAGCTTCAGAGACCTAGCGGTCTCCATCTCCCCAGTGCTGGCATTTCAGGTGGTGCTCAGGATCCAAACGCAGGCTCAGGAAGCACTTTCAAAACCAAGCCGTCTCCCTAGCCCAGAGAGTGCTGACATAACACTAAAACATTAGTTTCCAATCAGGTATAAACAGAGTTTAATTGCAAGAATCTACTCCTGGTATTCACACATTAAGCAGAACAGAAAAGCAGTCTAGAGAGAAAGCAGAGGCCACCCTTACAGCCCGCTGTGTGCGCACCTTTCCTCAAGAGCCATGTCTTCAGGGCACTCACCTCCCAAGGGAGCTTGTACGATACTAACCTGGCAGAGCCTCGCAGGTCTTTAAATTCTACATTGAGAAGAGGCAAGAAGTTGCTTTTACAGAACGGGCAGGTTGTATTCAAATTTGAGTCATCTGCTGTCCATCCAGCCATGATCTCCTCATCATAAACCAGAGCGCCACAAGCTCTGCACTGTGAGCAACTTGACATCAAAACCTAAAGGGAAAGCAGGAAGACACAGTCTCTACGGCAGAAGTGGATCTCAGTGCTCTAGTCTACTGGGAAAAATTACAACTTTTAGTTATTTTATTGGTTTCAACTAGGGTTAACAGCTCTTTTATGAGTCTATTGCCTCAAAGATATTAAACACTCCTCTGACTATCCACATAGATTCCATCGAATCCTATTAAGTGCTATTATGAGATAAGAATATGTTTATAAGGCTGGTGAGATGGCTCAGTGGGTAAGAGCACCCGACTGCTCTTCTAAAGGTCCCGAGTTCAAGTCCCAGCAACCACATGGTGGCTCACAACAATCCATAAGGAGATCTGACTCCCTCTTCTGGAGTGTCTGAAGACAGCTACAATGTACTTACATATAATAAATAAATACACCTTAAAAAAAAAAAAAGAATATGTTTACAGCCACTTTACCACAGGTACAAGAACTATAGAATCTTTACCTCCATCGAACAATTCTGATAGATGCTAGACATACTGGTATTCTGAGAAGAACCATGGTCTGATTTTTCAAAGTCCTGCCCTTTGATATTTCTTGAAAATGGAACTTCACCTAAAGACAAGTAAGTAAGAAATAGAACATATAATGTAGGAGAGTGTTCTCAATGCTTTGGAAATATACTAAGGAGGTAAGTACCATGAAATCTTGTATTTATAGATAAATATTTACTATATAAATGTGCGTGCATATAGCTATAAACTGATAGAATTAATAAACGTTAACTAAATGTAGGTAGAGGATATATAAATGTTTATTAAATGATTTTCTCAACTTTTCTTAACAACAACTTAAGACGACTGCAGGTGTGTATCTGACTACCAGTACTTGGAAGGAGGGAAAAGGAGAATGGGGGGTGGGAATGGGGGGCAGGCAGCAAGTCTGTGCTATGTGATGAGACTTTGTCTTAAAGAATCAGAAAAAAAAGTAGATAAAAGTTTTTAATAATAGGGGTAATAATTCTCTCTGTCTTGAAATTGCAGTTGTATTCCCCAGAGGTCCTTAAAAATCTATTTCAATCACTGAAAAAACAAAAAAACAAAAAAACATACTCCCAAGGACCCATTCCACAAACTCAGTTTCAGAGGAGGAAGGGAAGAAGTGGGGATGGGGAGGGTGAGTAGAGAGGAGGGGGATTGGTTCCTTAACTGGTCTGGTTGACAATACGTGAATACTTGTTGTTGACAATAGCTGGCTACCATATAAATCAGAGTAAAACAGATATATGTGGTGATGGGTTATAGGCATAAGGAAAACCTTATGGGTTTTTTTTTTTTTTTTATGCGTAGCTAAGTGGTAGCACTGCTGCCCACATGCATAGATCCTAATTCAATCTCAGCACTACGGATAAGGAAAAATCAAGCAAAAACAGAAGAACAAACCTGCTGGACACTGCAGTTTTCCAACGTCTCCACTGCTGCTACTACTGCCGAGGCTTGTGTTGCTCTGGGTCAGTTCACTGGGAACCAACCCTGAGACACTTGTGTTAGGCGACAGAGTCTCCCCCACTATATGATGATCTTCTAGGCCAGCTGGGAAACTATAATCTTTATTAGTTTCCTCCTATAATTAAAAAGAATAAAGCCCCACATACATAAGTAATAGCTTCTGCAGTGGAAATGGTTTCACTTTATTCCTTTCACATTGAAACGTTGTGTCTTAAAGCAAATAACCCCTAAGTCTTTTCAAAACTGTCAAGTTATCTCACTGACTTATGAAATTTCAAGTCTAAGACATTCAAGATGTGACATACCTCGATGGGGTGCTCAAAAACTGACCTCTCACAAAGTCACCTGCTTCAAAAAAGGCTGGGCTGTGCCCTAGGTGAACTAATCATTCACTTACATACTATTGTATAATTAGTAACCCCTATTGCTTAATAAGCGCCCTAAATACATTGATACTTTACAAGACTCTATATGGTCACAGAGTTCATGGCCAAAAGGCCATGAAAAAAATCCTTTCTAAATGCCAGAAGACATTTCAGAAGTAAAATGGTTCATTCTGCTCTTTATTATAATGCTAAGCTACCTCCCCATCTCTACCCCCATCCACAACACACACTCATGGAGGGAAAACCCAAGGGCCTTCTATGAGAGGCTGGCACTCTACCAAGTAAATCAAATCTCAGGCCTTAGATGAACACTTTTAAAGTTAATCTGTGTTGTGTGGATTGATCTTGTAAAGCTCTTTAAACACAAAGGCTAAGTAAGAATGCGGGAGATGGTTTAAAGCTAGCCTAGCATGTCCAAAGAAAGGCCTTAGGACCACACAGATGAAAGTCGGCTTCTTGTCATAGCCCTGTACTGTTTAGTCACTTAGCACTTTTCCTAGAAGCTTCCTGCAAGAAGCCTTACTCAGCAAGTTTATCTCCCAGCCTCTTTACTTTGTCAGTTTTGTTTTGCCTGACTTGACACCTGAGAGCTTTAGCAATCTGGAATTATATTATCTTAAATTACTCATGTACTATAGAATTCTGTGAACATGAAGGAAAAGTACCCTTAGCAGAAACCTCTAGATTATAGAAACACAAACATATACATATACATTAAAGCACTACAAAGCATTCCTACACCAGACAGACTACATAGTATAATTTTCTTACCTCGTCATCTGAGTAGCTATAGGCAGATGCTACAGCCACCCACATCTTACTGGCTACCGTTGCTGCTTGTTTCATACTAGATTTTAGGACATCTATCTTGGGCCCTGAGAGTATATTGTCCAACTTTAGCCCCGATAGAGAATTTACTACAGAACCCAGAGAGCTGTTTGGTGAAGAGCGTACTAATGCTGATAAGGAAGTGGACCGGTCTTTGTAAGCGCGGTAAGGACTTTGTGGCTTGAAACGCCCAGTCAGAGTTTTAGACCTGGACACAGCAGGGGAGCTCTTCTCAGTCTCAGTGCTGTCTTGTGCTGGCGGGCCATGGTCTGAAGGCAGACTCGAGCTCCTTTCTAAAGGGTGAGCAAACATAGCAGGAGAGCCAGGCTCCTGGTTCCCCTCTCCATGCAATTCCATACTACAAGATTTACTACCTAGCGGGCTTTTTAGGTTCATGTAACTTTCAATTTCATCAGCCAGATTACGTGAAATTACTGGAGAAAATAACTTATCTTCAGAATCAGAAGATTTTTCTACACATTCAGTGGCTAAAAGAGACAAAGGATCTAGTCCAGTTTCCACATCTTCCCTCTCAATGACTTTCCTCGTAGCGTATGAACTGCTCCTCTTATTCACTGGATCTTGGGATCCTGCTTTTGTGTCTCTGGACTGGTTACTGTGACTGTTACTTTGTAGACTGTTACTTTGTAGACACTCTACCGCAGTGTCTGCCACATTGTCACCAACCACAGGTTCCAGGAGCTCCTGGCTTTCCTCCAGCATCTCCAGCACAGGAGATGATCTGCGCTCAGAATCCCAGGTGCCTTCTGACATGCGAGTCCTACTGTCAGCTAGATGACAGTTAACATTCTCAAAGCTGTGAGTTCTTGTGACATGAAGCGGAGAAGTCTTAGGACATGTCAGTGCTGCTGTGAGGATCTTGGCATCTGCTCCCATCATGATGGCCATTTCGCTTGAATTCAGGTCCAAACTGCTCTTCTTAAGCAGCATTCCCGCTCGACTTTCAGAACTAAAGCTACAGCTCCTCTCAGGGAAATGCTTCTGTTTTTTTTCTCCTCTATCAGCATTCTTCTTGAAATTAGTAACCTCACCGAAGACTGCATCCTCGACTGGAGCTTGAGTAGAAAATAGCACAGTTGACGTACTACCTAAAGGGGACAGCAATATGTTAAAGTGAAACATCATGATTTTCCAAAGTAGCAAAGTAATTATTCTGATTATGCTGAGAGCAAAACTACAGAGAATCTGGAGGGTATAGAAATAGCATCTCCCAAGGGGTTTAGCAGTTAAAATGCCTGATTTTCATCTAGAAGCTACATAAAGTGTATGCAGAAAAAGTACAGCCCAAATCTATCCAAGCCTGCCTCTTACAGGGAACATGTACCCTCCTCCTCTGGCCATATCATGTGTATGAAAACACAGCATGCAGTCCATACTGGATATGCCTGCACTGCTTACCTTTGTCAACAAACATGTAACTATGCTTCTATATGTTAAGAGTCAATTTAAGGGCTGGAGAGATGGCTCAGCAGTTAAGAGCACTGACTGCTCTTCTGAAGGTCCTGAGTTCAAATCCCAGCAACCAAATGGTAGCTCACAACTAGCCATAATGAGATCTGATGCTCCCTTTTGGTGAGTCTGAAGACAGCTACAGTTTACTTACATATAATAATCAATAAATCTTTGGGCCAGAGCATGCATGGCCGGAGCAAGTGGGGCCTGAGTGAGCAGAGGTCCTGAGTTCAATTCCCAGCAACCACATGATGGCTCACAACCATCTATCTGTACAGCTACAGTGTACTCATATACATAAATATAAATAAATAAATAAAATTTTAAAAACTTTGAAAAAGCAAACAAGAGTCAATTTAGGAAAATACTCTAAGTTAAATAACAGACTCAAAAAGAAACATTCTCTTCTAATTTAACTCTCATATATCCAGTTCTTCAAACACTTGCCAGAAAGCTGGGGATATAGCTAAGTGGTAAAGCACTTACTTGGCACAAAAAAAAAAGAAGAAAAGATTTGGGTTTAATAACTCTGCACATAGACGTGTGGGGAGGAGACTTACTCTATACAAAACAAGTTGGTAATTACAGAGAAATGGCACAGTTGTTACAGCCAACGCATTACTATACCGAAGTAAAAGAATTGCTTCAGAGTTTTAAAAATAAAAATAAAAAGAAAAAATCCTAGATGGCTGATGAAATCTTGAGTGAATTTTATATTTGATCTCTAGTTATTAACTTTATAAGGTGCTACAAAAACAATGGCAACTAAAACAGACTGAACCATTAGATCAGGTAAACAAAAGCATGGAACAGTCTGAAGACCCAACAACTGCTTTAGGAAACCAGTGGTCTTTTTTGTTTGCTTGCTTTTGTTTCTTGAGACAGGGTGGGTGTGTGTGGTCCTGGCTGTCTTAGAACTCACTCTATAGACCAGGCTGGCCTCAAACTCAAGAAATCTGTCTGCTTCTGCTTCCTGAGTGCTGGAGTTAATAAACTCACGCACCACCACAGCCCTGCTGGTTTGTCTGTTTTTCTTTTGTTTTAATTAAAAACTTTGTTAGGTTCACTTTATGAGTATGAATTAATATTCTGCCTATGACTAAGTGCAAAACATGTATGCAGTACCCATGGAGGCCAGAAGAGGGTGTCAGACCTCCTGGAATTGAAGTTCTGGATGGTTGTGGAATTACAGTCTTAAGCCACACCACATAGGTGCTAGAAATTGAAACCAGGTTCTCTCTGAAAGAATAAATAGTAAATGCTCTTAGCCACTGAGCCATATTTCCAGAATGCAAGTTTTTTTTAACTCTTTGTTACCATATAATTTTATTTCCATTCCTCTATTTAAGTGAACTGTATGTGTATGTATGTGTGTGTGTATATATAATGCATATATGTATAGATGTAAGTTTGTGTTTATATGTATGTATATGTATGCACACATATATGTATATATACATATACACACATATATATAAACAAACCTATTTTATATATATGGGTGTTTTATATGCATGATATGTAAGTCTGTACAACATGTGTGCCTGGTACCTCAGGATGTCTAAAGAGGATGCTCTGGAACTGAAGCCAGTGCTCTAAATGGCAAAGCATCTCTCCAGTTCCATGTTACTATCATTTAACATTTAGGTCTAACATGGTTGCATATCTGTAATTTCAGACTTTAAATTTAGCCACATAGGTGGCTGAAGCAGGAGGATCAGGAGTTCCAGTATATCTTCTGTGATACACAGCAAGTTTAAGGCCCTATCTCTAATAACCAGAGGGCTGTTGAGATGGCTTAAAAGGTGGAAGCACTTGCCACACAAGTCTGCCAACCTGAGTGTGATCCTCAAACCCTATACAAAGGTGAAGGAGAGCATCAACCCCACAAAGTTGTCCTCGAACCTCCACACATGCACTATGGCACATTCAACCACTCAAAAATAATGAATGAAATAAAGTTTAAAAGTTTAACATTGGGAAAACAAGGCAGGAAGATCTTGAGTTCAAGGTTAGTCTAAGCTGCTTCAGGAGTCAAAGCTCACTATACAGTGCAACTATCTCAAACCAACCAACCAAAGAAACAAGCACAAAACCCAAATCTAAAACCTGAAAAAATAAAGGCCTATGTCTAAGATCTGAATACTGGAGATAATTAGGGCATAACGGTAGCACTCTTATGAATGGATTAAGGTCTTTGCGAAGGAAAATCCAAGTTCTAGGATTACAAACATGTTCTACTACACCCAGGTCTTTACAATCCAAGGACACAAAGAGAAGTAGGCAATCTGCAATCTCAGAGGACCCTCAGTCAAACTCATCATGTGGCAACACCAGGCTTAGACATTTCTGCTGTCATATATAAGCTGCAATCTGTAGTATATCCTCTCATAGCTACTCAACTAGAATATCAGTCATTCACATCTGACTTTGTTGTTTTTATTACTACTTTATTTATTGGAGTGCATGGTGGCTCACATACGCATTTACTGTGCCAGCCACAGTGCACGTGTGGATCAGGAGACAGCTGCAAGCGCAGGCTCTCCTCCCACGACATGGATCCAGAAAGTTGGACTGGAGTTGTCGTCACGGCAGCGAGCACCTTTACCTGCATTCTCTTCAGAAAGTTTTATCAGGTGACTACCAAACACACCAATGTTCACTTCCCTTACATAAAATGGTATGGTATTTTCATATAACTTACATATTTCCTCACATCTGCTTTTAATTACTCCATATTACTTTTTTTTGGTATGTTCCAAATGCAAGGCTCTCAAACTATTCCTTTAAGTTACAAACTTTAACTTTAGCCCACTTATAGAATTCAGTCTCAATCATGGCTTCCTAGCATGTCCACTATAAGTCAAGGGAAATAATATTAAACATACTCTAACTGAGCATGAAGGAGTCAAGGTCATCTTGACTACAGATTAGTGTCCCCAAAGGAGGCAGAGGTCCCTTTCTACTCACTAGTACTTGTCCTATTGTTGGTATCAAATAACCCAGATGGAACTTTCACAATACTGCTGCCCCATGCAGGAGGCTCCGTAGGACTCTGAGGTTCAGGAGTAGGCTGCAAGTGTTTTGAGACAACGGCAGATACATCACACTCCTCTGAAAGAAAAACATTTGGATGTTATTGTTCTGACTTTTAACAATAATGAGCAGAAAGCAGAGATTTTTACAGATGGGTGTGGTCTTTCATCAGGCAGGGGATGTGTCGATGATTACTCACTGACTTAAGTAGCTGGTTTACTGTATGCCGGAAATACCAAGATTACTAAGTGGCTTTTTTCCCCTTAGATTTATTTATTATGTATACAGTTCTGTCTGCATGTATGTCTACAGGCCAGAAGAGGGCACCAGATCTCGTTGTGAACCAGGATGTGGTTGCTGGGAATTGAACTCAGGACCTTTGGAAGAGCAGCTAGTGCTCTCAACCTCTGAGCCATCTTTCCATCCCTGACTAATAGTGTTTTATTCTAACATTCAATAATCTAGACCTGAGCATTTCTTAGTGAGTCAATTAAATCCTTGGCCTCGACTTCTACTTCTTGCCATGTCAAATAGCTTATTTATAACTCTAGAGCATAAGGTTAGGTGTTATAATCAAGGAAAATATACATTTGAGTAGAGAACAGGAAAAATCTATTGCCATAAACCAGACTCCTTACAGATCAATAAAAGGATTACAACAGATCTCTCTCTACCTCAACCTGTAAAAGGCAGGAAAACCATTTTTTTTATTTATTTATTTATTTATTTATTTATTTATTTATTTATTTTGGTTTTTCGAGACAGGGTTTCTCTGTGTAGCCCTGGCTGTCCTGGCACTCACTTTGTAGACCAGGCTGGCCTCGAACTCAGAAATCCACCTGCCTCTGCCTCCCGAGTGCTGGGATTAAAGGCGTGCGCCACCACGCCCGGCTTTATATTTATTTTTAACCTACCATGCAAACTATGTACTTAGAAACACTCAAAATTGTTCTAATAAAAAACCTTTTAAAAATCAAAGGCCCCTCAGGACCTGGAGATGTGCCTTTATGACCCTGGGAATAATCCTCAGGTTCAGAGCTGGGAAATGAGAAGAACACAAAGTATCAATTTGACAGATCAAGTTTGGTCTTATGGGCTTGGTGACTGCCATATGCCCGCTGTCCCAGGACTCTAACGAGAGAGGGAGGAGGAACTGGAGTTCAAGGTCAAACTAGAACAAAGTTTAGTCCTAGTTTTGTCAAAAAATTATCCATGTAATTTTGCCAATGGATGGCATTTTTTTTTTTTCAAAATAAAGGATGATCTATAAACTTTCTAAAGTTGATAAAATTTCAACTGTAAAGACTATCACAGTTGGGCTGGAGAGATGGCTCAGCGATTAAGAGCACTGACTGTTCTTCTAGAGGTCCTGAGTTCAAATCCCAGCAACCACATGGTGGCTCACAACCATCTGTAATGAGATTTGATGCCCTCTTCTGGTGTGTCTGAAGACACCTACAGTGTACTTATATATAATATATAAATAAATCTTAAAAAAAAAGACTATCACAGTCAATCTATGAAACAGGCCTTAAATTCCTGAGAATTACCGCTGTAATCACTACATAAAATAAAATGATCTGAACATTCCTGTCCACAAACATCACATTCACCTTCAATGTGTAGCTCTGTGGTCGTCAGCTCTGGTGGCGTGTGTTCTTCAGGGGCGTGACCATCTGCAGCCTCCTTTACCAGCTCATCCTTGGACCCGTAGCCCTGGTCAGACTGACCGCCTGTTTAAAAGATGCAGGCTTGTAAATACTTTCATGTGTTTAAAAAACAGTTACAAACAGAAAACACCACACATCTATACAATCAAAACTATACAATCAAAAAGAAAAAATTAACTCTCACAAGACACATTCCAGAAATAGCAAGCAAAACCAGGAGAGCAGAACAGAACAGAGTGAAGGTGGTTCTATATTTGAAAGCCCCAAACTTAAATCTGCACACCTACAACTTAAAGGTAATTTGGGCAAAGCATTTTTGAAACTGTTTATGAAGAGGGTCTATATCTATAGCATCTTTAGCTTTTTATTTTTGGTAAGAACAAAAAGGACTGAAACACATACCTGCTACTTTTGCAAAAGAAATATAGGAAGAACAATAAGATTTTTATTGTTAGAAAATAATAAAAATAGTTTACCTACAAAGGGTGGAGAAAAAGAGATTTGTGAAAAGGAAGAAACTTCCTAAAGTATGGTTTACTGTGTTATTTTATTTTTAGTACATTTCTACATACTCAAAAAATTAAGTCAACAAAATTAGGGTGTTGGCTAAAATTGATGCAAATAGAAACAGGTATGGCCAACTAATACTATACATGAAACAACATAAGCCTTTAAAGGCAAAAGAAGGGTAAAAGGATAATCTATGTAACTTTTTAACTGAACATTTTAAAAGTTACATTTCTTTCACATACATAGGCGGAGATCAGAGGACAAGGATTGGGAAATTGATTTTTTTCTACCTGGTCCCAAAGACTGAACTCATGTCATAAGACTTAGCTGCAAGTATCTCTTCACCCAATGAGCCATCGTGCCATCCCTTATATAAACTTTGTTTCTTTTGAGACAATGTCTTATGTAGTTCAGGTTAGCCTTAAATTCGATATGTAGCTAATAGCTTTGCTTGAACTCCTGATCCTCCTGCCCCACCTCCCAAATACTGGGTCTATGTGCATGCTATCACACCCAACTCTTGAGTTTAAGCTTTAAAAACTTTACTTGGAGTCCATACTCCATGGATGGAAGTGAGTGTCAAATTTATAAAAGGTAAGTAGGTTTGGTTCCTATGGGTGGGTGGGGGTGGAGTGAATTTGAAAAATACTAGACATTTTAAAATTTATTCTTTAACAAATTCATCCTTGCAAACAATGAATCTTTATCACATCCAGTCCCCGCTCCCAGCCCTGCTTTATGCACACTGAGTAAACAACCACATATAATGTTATCAGGAGACAAGGGTTTCACTATGGGAGAACACAGGAGGTTTTATATGTATGATATTGAGAACTAAGTAAGAGCATTTGTGTGCTCTCTCCATCAGCCAAGCAAGATGCCCAAAGGGAAGAAGTCCAAGGGGAAGAAGGTGGCCCCGGCCCCTGCCGTCGTCAAGAAGCAGGAGGCCAAGAAGGTGGTCAACCCTCTGTTCAAGAAGAGGCCCAAGAACTTCGGCATTGGACAGGACATCCAGCCCAAACGAGATTTAATGCGCTTTGTCAAATGGCCCCACTACATCAGGCTGCAGTGGCAAAGAGCCATCCTTTCTCTACAAGCGGCTCAAAGTCCTTCCTGCCATTAACCAGTTCACCCAGGCGCTGGATAGGCAGACAGCTACTCAGCTGCTTAAGCTTGCCCACAAGTACAGACCAGAGACAAAGCAAGAGAAGAAGCAAAGGCTACTGGCCCGTGCTGAGAAGAAAGCTGCTGGTAAAGGCGACGTCCCAACTAAGAGACCGCCTGTCCTCTGAGCAAGAGTCAATACAGTCACCACCTTGGTGAAGAACAAGAAGGCTCAGCCGGTGTTGATTGCCCATGACGTAGACCCCATTGAGCTGGTGGTTTTCCTACCTGCCCTGTGTCGAAAGATGGGGGTGCCCTACTGTATCATCAAGGGAAAGGCCAGGCTGGGGCACCTGGTCCACAGGAAGACATGCACCACTGTTGCCTTCACACAGGTTAACTCGGAAGACAAGGGCGCTCTGGTTAAGCTGCTGGAAGCTATTAGGACCAATTACAATGACAGATATGACGAGATCCGTCGCCACTGGGGAGGCAACGTCCTGGGTCTTAAGTCTGTGGCTCACACTGCCAAGGTGGAAAAAGCAAAGGCTAAAGAACTTGCCACTAAATTGGGTTAAATGTACACTAAATTTTCTGTACCTAAATATAATTACAAAATTAAAAAAAAAAAAAAAAAGAGCATTTGTGTGTTAGGCAAGCATTCTACCATGCCCCCAATTAGAAAAAAGAAAAAAACAGTTCGAGGCCAGCCTGGTCTACAGAGTGAGTTCCAGGACAGCCAGGGCTATACAGAGAAACCCTGTCTCGAAAAACAAAAACAAAACAAAAAAACAAAAAAAAGAAAAAGAAAAAAACAAAACTGAAGAAAGGTAAAAAAAGAATCCTGTGGAGTTGATTTGAAACTAGAGGTATTTCTACAACACTACATATAATTAGTTTCTCATCCTGTTTGTTAAAAATCTAAAAGCAGGACTTTAACACCTTGATGTAACAGTGGGCGTACCAAGACCCAGACTTGGACTTCTAAAATCTAGTCTTCATTAAATGAGCCCTATAGCTGTTGGGAGGAAAAAAAAAAAAAAAACAACCAAAAACTTGTTCCTAAGCTCAGGGGAGAAATGCACAAAAGTAGAAAAGCAGTAGGGTTTGGCCCCAGAAAAGAACCATAACCACACATCTAAAAGGCACTAATTAATAACCAAGTTTAAAGGAGGATGCTCTGGGCCCACACTGAGGTAATCTGAGAATGGGTAAAGACTAATACATTATAATTTACTGACTAATACAACAACCCATAAACTCCCACTTTATCAGAGAAGAGAAGCGAAAAGAGCTTCCTGGCTATATTAGAATGTCATCACTAAATACAGCAGTGAAATCACCACTGTGTGACCACCACAGGGAAGATCCATTCAGGCAAGCTTCATCAATGGATGCTAATTCTTAAAAGTGTTATGAAAAACGGGTATCACTGCACAGTCTCATAGCTTCCCCAGCCCTAAAGATAGCTTATGATCTAGAAGAGGTAAAAGATGTACACACAGAGAAACCAGACCACATTAACACCAAGTGCTAAATTAACACTACTTACAAAGCACAGATAGGTAAATGACAATCTGAGGAGGACACATAACATATGCAGTACATAGAACCTAAGCTAACGCCAAGGAAATATTCAAACACAAGTTAAAGAACATTCTATAAAACAAGTTGAATCTCCCAACAAGGCTAAAGCCGTAACAAAGACATGCTGAGAGGCAGGGACAGAGATCTCTCTGAGTTCCAAACCAGCCAGAGCTACATAGTGCTCTCAATAAATAGATAATTGAATAAATACTAAAGAACTATGTATCAGCTTAAAGGTGACTACGGAGGACTGAGTTATTAGATTCCTTAATCACTAAGATTTAGAATCACTAACTTCAGAGCTGACAAAAGGGCTCAGCAGATAATGAATGGCATATGCTCTCAAATTTGACAACCCTGGGATTCACTTGGTAGAAGAACAGAACCAACTCACACAAATTGTCTTCTGAGCTGCACGAGTGTCATGGAACACTGTTCAACCCCACACCCACACCCCTAAACCCACCCCCACATCCTACACAGACCAAATAAAGTTTTTTGGGTTTGTTCTTTTGGTTGGTTTCCTCAGAAAGTCAGCTGTTAAAATATAGTGCCATGAATTGAACACAGACTAGGAAAGAGATAAGGTAATTCAGGAGTCCCTGAGAAGGATCTCTGTATTAGGCACCAAGTGGAAAGATTTCACAAGAGAAACAAAATGAGCACAATCAGCACCAGGCCAAAGACCCCAAGTGTCACACAGCTCCACTAGAAACTCTAAGAACGCACGATCACTGGGACTTAGTATCTACTGTTTAGCCATTAGAAATTCAGCTGAGCTGCTGAGAGTCAGCTTGGCAGGAAAGAACACTCTAGCTGTTCTTCCAGAGGACTGAGGTTTAGTTCACAGTACCCACACGACCTCTCTCAACCAACCAGTCTCAGGGGATTTGATGCCATCTGTAGGCCTCTGAGAGTACCAGGCATATATGTAATATGCAGACAAACATGCAGATAACCCCTATATACATAAAAGAAAGTTAAAACGAAGCTGAAAACCTTAAAAAGGTCTCAAAAGTGCCATCCTAACCACTGAAATTGTTACATCAATTATTAGAATAGTAAAATATTAGATTATTTTTGTAAGACAAACTTTAAAAACTTGAGGAATCAGGAAGAAAGATGAGGAGGTATAAGTTTATATCAAAATTACATACTTAACTTTTAAAAATAAAGCTAATTTAGATGACTTTAAATATATTCAAATGAAAATATAATAAGAAACATTATTTTGTCCAAATAATATACAATAAAATACCAAAACAGAAATTTAATATAAAAGTAGCAAGAAAGATCAACAGAGAAAACAAATAAAAGTCCTGAGGCAGGAGAGAGGGTGATCAGTTGGTCAAGAGCACTTCCTGCTCTTGCAGGGGACCCAGCACCCACATGGTAGCTCAGTTACTTCCAGTCCAGGGGATATGAATGCCCTCTTCTGACCTCCTCAAGATACCAGGCATGCACATGATGCACACACATAACATATAGGCAAAACAAAAAACAAAAAAAACCCATACACATAAAGATAAATAACATCTTAAAAAATGAAAGTCCCTCAAAAGTTTCTTTTTAAGTAACAAATAGTTGGTTTAAAAGGCTAATTACTACAAGATGGCAAACTACAGGCTCATGTTGTCTTGGTTTACATACACTCCTGTAATTGTAGCAAGGCAGTTCTAGACACAAAAAATAAGCAGACTTATCTTAAGGAAAGCAGAGAGTACCTCAACAACTGGATTCTTTCATACCCATGATACTATTTCATGCAATGATACTATAAACAAATCTTAAAATTATAATTGCAGAAAAACATACTTTATTTCTAAATAAAATAATAAATGTTTGTAAACTGGTCATAAATTGTCACATGAAAATCTTTGAGAGCCTATATACAATTATTATCTAAAGAATAATTCAGCCAAGAAACTGAAAATTGCTCCTTAAAATATAACACTTAAAATACAACCAAGTATATTGCCCCCACCCTTGAATGTCAGCAAATTTAACCTAGTAAATGGGAAATTACCTGAAGTGGTTAACATTCAAAGGTAGAATTAAAGCACCCGTGCATCCATAGCTTCAGTTCACACAAGTCTGTTTGCCCCACACTTGAGAGCCCAGGACAAATGCAGCACCAAGACACAGCACAGAGTAAAGAGCAGAGCAACAGAGAGCAGAGAAAAGGAGACTTCAGTCATTGAGACAAGGCGACCAGAGGAAGCACAGGAACTAGACTGTGTGTGAGCTCTTTAAAGGAAGTCTGGTACCAGCAACCAGACAACACACAGAGGACACATGTGAGCTTCATATACTGGCCAGGGCTTTCAATACAGTTGCTCTAAATTCAAGACAGAGGTTATGCCTGTGGCTACATACACATACGCAGCTTCTACAATCAGACGTCTTAAACAGAAACATCCTTTTTCACTCTAAATTCAAGACACAGGTTATGCCTGTGGCTACATACGCATACGCAGCTTTTACAATCAGACGTCTTAAACAGAAACATCCTTTTTCACTCTAAATTCAAGACACAGGTTATGCCTGTGGCTACATACACATACGCAGCTTCTACAATCAGACGTCTTAAACAGAAACATCCTTTTTCAAACTGACTTATTTTCTCTCCTTTACAGGAATTCATGATTTGAAAGTTCTAAGTTAAATTTTCAACTTAATGAAAAAAGGATTTATAAATCGTGTCAGTAACATTCAAGTTCATTAGGTCATGGCCTAACAACTGTCTCAGACACGTTCATAAATTGAAGATGAACAAATTATAAAGACATACACGCTAGCACACTGTTTCACACTACAGGAAGTAGAGAGACGTGCAGAAACATCATCCTCTCAGTGATATACACTACTCTCAGAGGACTCCCTTTAGGAAAATTCAGGAAATGTCATTTTTTGGAAAAAGAAACATCTAAGTGGTGGTAACTGAAAGGTTAGTAAAATACATATTTTAGTACCTGTGCTAGAGTGATTATCAATGGAATCAAGGCTGATTAAGTCTCTGACGAAGACTGTGTGCTCCCCATTGTTAGCATCGTTAGAACTATCCACACTACCATGGCTCACTGTGTCCCCATCACTTCCACATGCAGCATTCTGAGGAGCTAAAGATAAGGACAATGTTGTTCAGTAATCCATGTACGATATTTCTCAAACTAAACATGAATGGCCCAGAGTTAATTGATAATTACACAACAATTTGTAGATTTCTATGGAAAAAAAAGTAAGAAAATATATCTTTATTTTAAAATAAAAATATCAAACAGAATTAAGTTCTCTATTTCATATGATTAAAATCATGTTTATAAACCTTTGGTTTAAAACATCTTTCCAATCACATATATTACCTGATATTGAAAAGACCTGTGATTTTTGCTCAGTCTTTTTAAGTGGTTGCCTAAACTGGGCCAAACCATGTACAACATTCCGTACTTTCGTCCACAAGAAAATACCACTGCGAGTACTGCTGGGCCATGGGCTCTCCAAAACTACCTAAGGTTTAAAAAATAAATAAAAGTTATTTAGGGCTGGGGCTACCTCAGTGGGTAAAAAAACTCTCTGTATATGCTTGATACCCCAAAACCCTAAGCTAAAGAAAAGAACCAAAAATTGTCTTCTGACCACCACACAAATAAATTTTAAAATAAAAAATTTAAATTCAAAAAAGAAATATATGACAAATATGTGAAGAGGACTTTTCACCATTGATGGGAGTATAAATTAGTAAACTCATAGTGGCAAACAATATGAAAGGTTCTTAAAAGATAAAAAGTACTGAATAAATATCCACAGGAAGTGAAATCACTATTTCACACAGGCATCTGTACACCCAAGTTCACTACAGCATTATTCACAGTAATTGAGAAATAGGACCAACCTAAATATCCATGAATGGATACAGAGAAGGTGGCATCTATACACAATGAAATACTAGCTAAAAACAAAACAAAACAAACAAGCAAACAAACAAATAAAAAAACCCCAAAACCAAAAACCTTGCCAGAATAATCCAGGGAACCTTGAGGACATTACGGTAGGTAGAGCAGGTAGATCACATGATCTTGCCTTTCACATGGAATTCAAGAGGTGAATGAACCAGAAGTAGTCATTCACACAGACAGGGGCAGGCGGGGGAGCAGTAAAGAGCTGTTGGTCGACAGTCAGGCAGAAGAAATAAATTTAAGAGATCTACTGATTAACATGGCAACTATAGTTAATAACATATTTATTTTGAAAATTGGTAAATTTTATGTTCTCACCACAAAAATCCATAAATGAGTATGTTAATTAGCTTGATGAAGCCATTTCAAAATATATCCACATTTCAAAACATGTTGTTTATAATTTATACAATTCTGTTAATGAAGATCGGAGACCAACCTTTTAACTTAAATTTAACAAATAATAAAACATTTTTAGCAAATATGCTACCCTGCCTAGCATTAATCCAACTCACCTTATTGTAATAGCCATAAGTGATAGCATTTGGTTTTATTCTAGCAGTTTTCATCTCGAATAAGACTCTCACTGCTAAAACAGGATTAACCCAAAGTCCACAAAGCTGCATGACTACTCGATAGCACACCTGACAAGAGGAACAACAACGCATAAATCCTTAGCATATTCATTTACTTGAGACTTACAGAGATTTAAAAAGATTCTACTCAATCAGGGTGGTTAGGAGGAGGCAGAGGCAGGAGGATCAGGAATTCAAGGCCATCTATACACAGTGACTTCCAGATTAGAATAGTTACAAAATACTCTTGTCTAAGAAAACAAATAAATACAACAATAAACTCTGTTCAACCTAACAGAAATAATCAATTGTATTATTTCATGCGCATGTCTCATCTGTTTTAAGAAAATAAATCTATATAAGGAAAATCATTGTTTTCCATAACATGAAGTAGTGTTCTCCATAATGTGAAAAAGAATTCATTTCTAAAATCAAACATGGTTAAAATACCTTTCACCCCAACCAGTATACTTGGCAGACTAAGAGCCTAATTAACTAACTTTCCTACTTATTTTTGCTTTTTACTTCATTTTGTTTTATTATGTTTACGACTGGTTGTTGCTCTGTAGGGTCAGGTTATGCTAGCCTGAAACTTGGGGCAATCTCCTGCCTCAGCCTCAAAATGTGCTAGGATTATAATCATGAGTCACCAAGACCCGAACACTTAAAATTACAAAACCATATGTATCAGTTAGGGCTACGGCTACAGCTCACTTGTCAAACACAAACATCCACTGCAACAACAGCAAGAACTGAAAAATATCTCAGTGCCTTGTACTTGCCTCATCTAGTGGATCCACGTCTGTCTTCCGCATCTTAACAAGCACATCATGTGCCTGCTGGAGTGCTCGGGCCTTAGGGTGAGAAACTCTAACATAGGCTGGGAGACAAATAAACCACAGGCTGTAACAATGGCTGAATAGATACTTGGCCCATTGTGGTGGATTCGTATAACATCTCTTCGCCAACTTATGAGCTGTTTTTATCTCCTATAAAGAAAATAAATATCGCTGTATTCATTAAAATCCATTATAGTAAATGAAGAAATAAAGGGAAAATTAATGTAATCTTAGACTTTAAAAATGAAGGATTTTTAGTCTTAATTTTGTGTCACATGGTTCCAAGAACTTTGGCCCAGCTTCTGTCTTAATACAGTCACTTCTTTTATTCTTTTCTCACACATTACACCCCAACTGCAGTCCCCCCTTGCTTTACTCCTCTCAGCCCCTCCCCAACCTCCCCAACCTCCCAGATCCACTTCTCAATTTCCCTTAAAACAAACAAAACAAAACACAACAAAACAAATAAAACAGCAGTCCTCCCAGGGCTATCCACCAAACAAGATTTAACAAGTTACAATAAGACCAGGCACAAAACCTGCTATCAAGGCTGGAGGAGGCAATCCAGAAGGAGTCCTTCAAGAACCCTAAGCTATACAACCATAAGGTTTATACAGAGAACCTAAACCTAGCTCAAACCAATACAGGCTCCTGATTGTTGTTTCAGTCTCTGTGAGCCCCTATGAGTCCTGCTTAGTTGGTTCTGTGGGTCATGTTCTCCTGGTATCTTCTATTCCTTTGGCCCCCCCAATCATTCCTCCCCCTCTTCTGTGGGATTTTCCTGGCTCCACGTAGTGTTGGACGCAGGTCACTGCATCTGCTCCAAATATACAATAGCCAAAAACTACTTCAAAATCAGACAGGCAAAGATTCCAAGATATGTGAGTGCTCACTATGCTCAAACACACGCTTGCACTGGACCCCAATCACATCACAAATGCCAAGCTTAGACACTGCTGAAAATGCTTTAACTGTTATTCAATACAACCAAACATTAGGTACCCAGTGTTTTTGTTTTGTTTTGTTTTTGTTTTTTGAGACAGGGTTTCTCTGTGTAGCCCTGACTGTCCTGGAACTCACTTTGTAGACCAGGCTGTCCTCGAACTCAGAAATCCACTGGCCTCTGCCTCCCGAGTGCTGGGATTAAAGGCATGCGCTACTATGCCCGGCTGGTACCCAGTGTTTTTACAACACATACAATTCCTTGCTCTTTCAGAAACATGATGACTTACTTGTAGAAGAGAAAACACACTTAATAGTTCCCTATCCCTATTCCTCAGTGTGTAAACATCAAAAAAGAATTTTTGTGACACTTTGTTCATATTTGTATGTGTGCACAGACATGTGGAGAGCGGAGGGCAACCTTAGCTCTTCCTCGTGTGTTTATCCATTCTGGGTTTTCTGTTCTGTTCTGTTCTGTTCTGTTCTGTTCTGTTTTTGGTAGGCTCTCCCATTGGTCTGGACCTCTCTGGTTAGATAAGGCTGGTTGACCAGCATGCCCAGCGGATCCTCTTGAGTCTTTGCCTCCTTGAGCCTTTACTGAGATTACAAGTGTTCACCACCTCACCTGACTCTTGTGTGGATTCCGAGGCCAGAACTCAGGTCCACATACTTGTGGATTGAGCATATTACTGACTGAGCTATATCTAGTTTTACATTTGGACTGTATTGTATCACAATGTTTTACTTTAAAAAGTGTTGAATGGGCTGCTAACTTGAGTTTCATTTAAAAAAAAATCATTAACCAACTTTTTTGGCTCAGGATAGGACAGAATTTCCAATAACTTCTGAACTGGTCCTAAACATACTTCTGCTTTTTTGTACTATATATTTATGCAAAGTGGCATTTTCAGCACTAAAATATAAAATCCAAGAATCGATGAACTCTGAAAAACACTGAATAAGCTGTATATCGATCAACATGTGCATGGCTCATTTGCAGGGGTCAGAGAACAACTTTGTGGACTCGCTCTTTCCATTCAGATGGGCTCTGGGGACGAGCTCAGGTCACCAGGCTTGCAGAGGCACCTACCTCCCTTTCTCCAGGCTGCCTCTAATCTTAAAAAAGTATTTTCTCATTCTTCTCTCTATTAACAATTAAGATGCCCTAAGTTCTTTTTTGCCAAGATATCCACTTAATTCTCCTTTCTGAGTTTATTGTTTACATAGATTCTCTCACTGAGTAGTTCTTTAAAAATAACTGCTCCAAGGCTAGACAATGTGGTTTATAACTGCAATCCAAATACCCAGGAGGCTGAAGCAGCAGAACTGTTACAATTCCAGTTCATTCTAAGGACCTCCAAATATCAGCGTATAAAGGATGTTATTTTAATGCATCTCAGCATAGCTTGCACCCCTTTCTCCCTAAATTAGATGCTGCAGTACTGTAAGACAGCAAGGCTGTCCTGAGCTAACTCCCTTTGGTGTAGTATTTGTAATACTGTTTTGTACGTAAGACCCAAAGAAAATACAAATCAATGCTGAAGTGAAGTATCTATCACTTCATATTCATCAGATGGCAGTAATTTTAAAAAAGGAAGATAATACCTGAAAAGGATATTGTAATTATCAGGACTCTAAACTGTTAATAGAAATGTAAAATGATGTAGCCATTCTGAACAATAGCGTTATCATTTCCTCAGAAACAGAAACATAGAATTACCATATAATAAATATAACAGCTCTATCCCTAGATATCCTGGAAAGACATAAAAATATCTACTTGGCAACTGCACACAAATGTTTATACCAACATTATTTATAGCAGCCAAAAATAAGAACTGTTGCGTGCCTATGAACACATAAGCTGCTATGTGCATGCCTTTCAGTCAAAATTAAGTACTAATGCATGCTAGAGAATGGATAGATCTTGAAAAGACTATGCTAAGCTAAAAAAGATAATCACAAAATAATACTACTACAATATCCTATTTACATGCAATGCCTAGAATAATGCACCTTGGGGACAGAAAACAGAGTAGTGGCTGCAGAGAGTTATGGGAGAAAGGGTGTGAAGCAGGATATGGGTTTTGCTTCTAGAGTTATTTTCATCTCTATAATTAACTGAGGTGATGGATGCACAATCCTGAGAACACACTGAAAGTACCAGAGTGGAACACAAGCTACTGAGTTATATAGCTACTTTAAGTGGATAAATTATGTGGTATATGAATTTTCTCACAATAAGGTTTCATTCACACACATACATATACATATGACCTCGAACTCAGAGATCCACCTACCCCTGCCTCCTCTCAAGTTCAAGGATTAAAGGTATGCACCACCACTGCCCAGCTAAATTACATACTTTCTATTTTATTTCTTTTAATTTTTGAGGCAGGGTCTCACTAGATAGTGCTGACTGGCTTGGAATTCACTATATAGGCCAGAGTGGCCTCAAACACACAGAAATCCTCTCGTCTTTGCTTCCTGAATGCTGGGATTAAGTGTGCCACCACAAGTCCCGAAAAGTTAAGGTTTGTTTGAATCTCAAGACTTCCCTTAAATATAAATGGGTGCTTTAAACTTCACTTTTAATTTCAAGTTGGGTACAAGAAATACAGTTACACACATGACAACCATAACAGGCCTTCAAATGGCTGCTAAGGATTCTGTACATATATATTTTACATATTCAATGAACAGGGGTTATAGAAAGAACATCTGACCTGTTTAGTCCTTTTAGCCATGAGGGCAGGGCTGTTTGTAATGCTGCTCCCAGGAGGATGTCTACTGAAGCACAGTTTCAGCTTCTGTGGGCTGTCAAAAAGCTTAAGATCCAACCTTGGAAAGTAGGTGTAACTAAAATAGGAAGCAAAATAGAACTGCTGGGTTACAATCCATCAAATTCTTACTCAGTACTTAGGTAAAAATGTCTAAACTTTCTAAATATTTAAATACATTTTATATTAATTTTAAATTAAATAAATTTCTAAATCTTATTCTATAATATTCTTTAAAACTCCTCACAATTTGTTTCAAAGTATGAGAAAACATTGCTAGTGTTACAGCATGTCCTGTCAGGAGCTTTAGCCGCTCCCAGCTATTGTTATTTTCACCCAGTCTGCAAAAAAAGAAAAATCCCTAAAGTCTGTCTTACTCAGGAATTCATAACTCTTTCCATAAAATCTGTATGTTCAAGGATAATTATATTTAAAATACCAGTATATTTAATAATCAACTTTTTCTTTAAGACATTGCATCAGTATTTAAAAGGAAAAAAAATGCAGTCTTTTTAATTTAGAAATTATAGTTTAACAACTTCTTTACACTTCTGAATATTATTCAGTTTCTTCAGAATATCATCAATTAATTGTCTATATGTGTGTTTCTTTGTAAATACTCTTGCTTAATTTATTAAAATACTAAGGTAAAGCAGTGTTTCTCAAGAAGAACCAGACATTCTAATCAACAGCAGGTGACTTTAAGCATGGGCATACTAACACACACTGCCAGCATAGCTCAGCCTCAACAGGTAAACTGCTGCTCAACAGTTGAGTGTGCATTTTTTAAATGTTAGAAAGGCTGAGGTTTTTTCCTATTGCTGGATTTTTCTCTTTGGAAACTGACTACTGATTTGACAAATTTTCCCTATAGAAAGCCTGCATCCCCCTGATTGTGATTTATATGTCAATACCGAAAGCCCCAACCACACAAGTTAAGACAAAGTAAAAATTAATTACACAGCATGAAATCGAACTAGCATTTAAGACACTCAGTTGCAGTATAACTCCAGTCTCATTCAGCCCTGTTGAGAGTTGTCTCTTTACAAAGGTCCTTGACTTTTCCTTAGAGAATTGTTTGTGCGTATATATGTGTGTATATATCTATGTATGCAAAGATACAAAAAACTATGAACAAATCCACAAGAAAAAAGGTAAATAAATTACAGTAACTGTACACAAGGTGGTCACTAAAATTATAAGCTATGAAAATTTTCAGTGGCATCAAAGAATGTTCAGACCATTAAAAGTAAACACAGGTTACAAAGAAAATGTTTAAGATGAACTTGTCTACACACTGTACATACCTAAAGTTATTAATAAATTTAAAATTAGTACTAAAATTGTGTGTAATATTTCTTATTTCATTAAAGCTTATTAAACTATGTACCATGATGATTATAGTAAGGAAAACATATTTACTGTAATTTCTGAAAAGATTCTCATCTAATTCCTACTTGCTAGGTTCCTAGTCTTTAAACAGACTGATTCCTCTACTTTCACATTTTCTCTATCTCACTAACTGAAGAATTTCACAGGATTAAAACTCCTAAAGGTAGTTGGTAGGGAATCTCAAAACAACAACAACAACAACAACAACAAATAACCCCAAACCCAAATCTTTTTTTTTTTTTTTTTTTTTTTTTTTAAGAAACAAAATTGTGGGCTGGTGAGATGGCTCAGTGGGTAAGAGCACCCGACTGCTCTTCCGAAGGTCCGGAGTTCAAATCCCAGCAACCACATGGTGGCTCACAACCATCTGTAACAAGATCTGACTCCCTCTTCTGGAGTGTCTGAAGACAGCTACAGTGTACTTACATATAATAAATAAATAAATCTAAAAAAAAAAAAAAAAAAAGAAACAAAATTGTGCAGATTAAACTATAGTGTAGCTCCTAGGTAAATATTCCTGTCTGAGCTCCCTTCTAGTAAGGCCACTCACCCTTACACAGTAGCACCTGGTGGTAACTCCACGGAATAGTTATCTCAGGTCACTGAATTTACACTGACAATTACCTACACATACTACAGACATTTACCTCTCTTAATCATGGCAAAAACTGAAATAAACTATCTACACAATGCCCAAGTAGCTCTTTAAAAATTTCATTCTACCTGTACTGAGGTGACAAGTTATTTCCATCATCAGGAGGCGGCTCAGGTGGCATTATAAATACAGTGTGTTCACTTCTCTGTGAATCATCTAGCTCTATCAATCTGGTGTCTTCTGCTGAATCCAAGTCAACCTGAAAATAAGTATTTCTCCAATTAATGTGCATATAAGTAAAATTCTAATTCTCAAAGGCAACATTTAAACATAAGAAAAAAATCATACCTTTTCTGTTTTCTCTACACCTTTATCTGGAAACAACTAAGAAGAGAAAGAGAGAAATTCTAAGTGAAAACCTGTATCGAGTTGAATAATTTTTAAAAATTTTAAATCTTGATTTAAAAAGAAGAAACTTGAAGAAGAGGAGGAGGAGAGGAAGAGGAGGAGGAAGAGGAAGAGAAACAACTCAGGGCTGGAGAAATGGCTCAGTGACTAAGAGAACTCCATAGACAAACATACGGATCTGAGTTCCATCTCAGCACCCACATAAAAAGCAGGGCAGCTGCACATGCCTGTTTAAGCCCAGTAGAATGGGGAAGACGTAGGCAGAGACAACCAGCCCAGCACCAGGTTCAGTGACAGACTCTATCTCCAAAACATGGTGGAGAATGGTACAGCATGACACAGGGCAGCCTCCTCCTCTGTCCTCTGCACATGTCCATCACCACACATGTGTGCATGCACCTCACACACACAAAAATAAACTTTTTCTTCAATACCAGGTGTACACAATTAGGTTTTCTATGCTTACATTAAAACATATTCCTTTCCTTCCTCCCTCTCACTCTTTGAGACAGGTCTTACTATATAGCCACAGCTGGCCTAGAACTTGCTGTATAGTCTAGGCTGGCCCTAAACTTCCCATCTTTCTGCCTTTGCCTCTCAAGTAGAGGGATTACAGGCATGTTATCATACTTGGCTTTGATTAGTTGTTTTATAAATCTTATTCAAACATGGTTTCTAAGGCACATGAATCACTGAAGGTCGATAAAAATTAAAACATAATACTAAACCATTCATGGATATATAATTTCAAGCCTTATATAATATGATTTGTGAAAAGAAAAAGTGGCTCCTAGATTTAGAAAAACCATAAAACCTATAAAAAATTAAAAAGACATATGAACTTAATTCCTCACTATTCAAAGTTAAGGGCTGGGCATAGGGGTACATGGCTCTAATCACCCCAGTATTTGAGAAGCAGAGGTAGAATTTCAAGTTCCAGGCCAGACTAGTCTTAGTCTACACAGCAAATTCCAGGCCAGCCAGGGTAACATATCAAGACCCTATCAGAAGGAAAAAAAAGGTGATATGGTGTGGGGAGGTGACACATGGAAGCACTTGGAAGGTAGAACTCAGTCATCCTTAGTTAAGTAGCAAACTCAAAGCTAGCCTGGGTCACATAAGTCTCTAGCTCAAAAGAAAACTTGAACAATAACAAAAAAAGCTTTGCAGATATTTATCAAACTATTCTGAAAGACATTAAAGCAAGAAAACAGCAGACCACTACCCAAAAATCCATAGCTTTTTAAAAAAAGATTTATTTATTTATTATATGTAAGTACACTGTAGCTGTAAGTACACTCCAGAAGAGGGCATCAGATCTTGTTACGGATGGTTGTTAGCCATCATGTGGTTGCTGGGATTTGAACTCAGGACCTTTGGAAGAGCAGTCAGTGCTGCTCTTTTTTTTTTCTTTAAGATTTTTATTTGTTATTATAAATAAGTACACTGTAGCTGTCTTCAGATACACTAGAAGAGGGCGTCAGATCTCATTACTGATGGTTGTGAGCCACCATGTGGTTGCTGGGATTTGAACTCAGGACCTTAGGTCAGTGCTCTTAACCGCTGAGCCATCTCTCCAGTACCCATAGCTTTTAAATAAGAAAACTAATCATATCCTGTTCACTTAGATTAAACCAACAACAACAAACACTAAGACTTAGGCAAGGAAACTTTTTTTTTTTTTTGGTTTTTCGAGACAGGGTTTCTCTGTGTAGCCCTGGCTGTCCTGGAGCTCACTTTGTAGACCAGGCTGGACTCGAACTCAGAAATCTGCCTGCCTCTGCCCCCCAAGTGCTGGGATTAAAGGCGTGTGCCAACACGCCCAGCTAGGAAACACTTTTAACATTCAACAGGCTCATAGAGAAAAGCAAATCAAGTCAGGCTCTCTCTCTCTCTCTCTCTCTCTCTCTCTCTCTCTCTCTCTCTCTCTCTCTCTTTCCCCCTCCCTCCCTCCCAACATCCCTTCTGCTCTCTCTTAAACACACACACAGGTTTTTTTTTAAGTTGGCACATAAAACAAAATATTACCTTCTCAATGCAATCATCAAAAAATGCCAATCCAGTATCTTTATCACTTACAAAACTGCATTCTTCAATGAAACGAATAAAAATCTGTGTTTTGGATAAAAGAGTATAGAATTTTGTATAGGCACGATCCCGACTTTTCAAAAAACCTGAAGAAAACAAAATCATAATAAATTTTTAAAAAGGAACTAATGTCATATCAAACATTATCATCCCTTCATGCACACTCACATTTATGGGAATTTCTAACAATCACATAAAGTTCTTTCTGCCTGACTTAACTATGAAAAACCCTGACACCAATCTCTTCACTGAATTATGAATCCTCTAAGGAACCTCGGCCCTATGTCCCGAGCAAACAGGGACTCTTCTCTGGGAGGGCATGGTGCTGCATGCCTTGAGTCCCAGCACTCAGAAGCAGAGACAAGTGGATCTCAATTCTGAGTTCAGGTCTTGCACGGTCTACAGAACAAGCTCCTGGACAGCCAGGTCTACACAGAGAAGCCCTGTCTCAAAAAACAAAACAAGAACTTCCCTCTGAGACTCGGAGACTCTTAAGCCAATGGCTGATATAATTCAATGGGTCCGTTTTCTTCCTCTACTATCAGCCCATCATTCCTGCATGTGATGAGGATTTCTATGTGGTTCAAATTAAGCACTTGGTTAGTAATCCCGTTTCACGGAGGCCAGGGCCTCTCCTTCAGTGACCACACATCAGCCCCTCATCCCTACCATCGTCATTCTTCACTGCTGGGGTCTGGCTATGAGGCATCACATGAAGTGGCTCATGTCCACAGCTGAGGGCACTAGTGAGAGGTGACCAGATCATTCACCAATGGGTTAACCCACTTAGTTCAAATTAAAGGAGGAATTAGCAGGAAGGTCCAGAGGAAGAAGCAGGTGAGTAGGGACACTTCTGGAAAGGGAATGTCTTGCCCCAAGAGCCCTGTCTCTCCCTATGTTTCCTTAGCCACGCTTTTCCATGGAAGTTCTGCTTTATCAAAGGGTGTTTTCCTCCCGCATGTTGTCACAGTGATTAAAAGGTAACTACCATGCACAAAGCATGAAAGATTTGGGGCTTTAAAGACCATGGGATCTCAATGAGTCTTTACAGAGGCATACTCATCATTCGTTCCCTGCTAGTTTTCAATATAACTACTAATCTTTAATTCCCATATCACTCTCAGATCAGTAGCTCTGTTTGGTTTGCCTCTATAAAGCTGAATTACTACTACCAGTTCTTTTTGCTTGTTTTTCTGTTTTGGTGAAGCTAGCAGACAAAGAAGGTGAGGAAGTAGGCTTACTGAAACTACCAGTATACCAACCCTTGCCCACGTGTGTGTGTACATGCACCATGTGTGCAGGAATCTTAGGAGGCCATTAGAAGACACTGGATCCCCTGAAAACTGGAGTTAAAGGCAGTTGTGAGCTGTTCAACACTGGATTCTGGGAACCAAACTCAGGTTTTCTATAAGAGCAGTTTACTCTCTTAACTGCTAGTCATCTCTTTAGTTTTAAGGCAGAGTCTTACCATACAGCACTGGCTGGCCTATAGCTTCCTATATAGACCAGGCTGCCCTTCAAGTCAAGAGATTTGTCTCCCTCTGCCTCTTGAATGTTGGCATTAAAGGCATGTAAGTTCTTAAAGACTGAAAACTTAACTATCTCAAATAGTCCTCCACACGCTAACACCATTGCAAATATGGTTTTTAGGCTACTTTTTCTGTCTTCCTTTTTTGATGCCTTAGGGCATTTGGCATGCTGTATTACTCATTCATTCCCACCCTCTTGAACAACAGGAAAATTATTAAATAAAATAGGAGCAAATTATGAGGGAAAGTGAGGAGACCGGGAGGAGGTGAGGAGGGAAGGAGAGAAAGGGTCAGAGAGGGAAGGAAGGAATTAGAGGGAAAGGGGAAACCGTGAGAAAGAGGAAGGAGAGAGAGAGAGAGAGAGAGAGAGAGAGAGAGAGAGAGAGAGAGAGAATGGGCAGCGTTTTGCTGCCATGTGCCAAAACTACTGAACTTAAGGCTTTAGTCATCAAGCTTCCAGAGCCGTGTTATTCATCTCAGTAGCCACAGGTGCTAATCCAGCATCTTAAGTATAACTAATGGAGCTACACTGTAAGTTACACAATACATACTGCATTTATAGACAGTATAAACATAAGAAATGTAAGGCTATTTAATAACTTTTTAATAACTAAAAATTTTTGATAGGGGGATGGAGAGATGACTCAACTCACTGCTCTTCTAGAGGTTCTGAGTTCAATTCCCAGCAACCACATGGTGGCTCACAACCATCTGTAATGGGATTCAATACCTTCTTCTAGTGTGTCTGAAGGCAGTTATAGTGTACTCACATACATAAAATAAATAAATAAATCTTTAAAAAATTTGATTGTATGTTGAAATGATACTGTTTCAAACATGAGAGAGGAAATACAATTACAATTAGTTTTTCTTAGTTGTTAAACTTTTTCGTGGCTACTACAAATACCATGTATAGCTCACATGGTATTTCTACTAGGCAGAGTGGATCTTGATGCAATCAAATTTCCAATAGGAGATGAAATGTTGAACAACACAATGCTATAGCAGCTCATACACGTAAATCTATAATAACAGTTACTGAAGAAATGATGGCCTGTCTGCACTGTACTTTAAATGAAACGGAGGGGAAGGGAACGGACGAGGCAGACAAAACCACTGAAGCTAGATGACAACTGTGTGAGGACTGCGTATGTGTTTTGTTTGCATAAAAGTTAAGTCAAAGTCACTATTCAATTCCTATCCATTCTTCACTGTGTTATGTCTTCAGGAAAAACCTCTTACCAAGTTAGGCCTCTCATGGAATCAACACTGCACTTGGTTATTTACAGTACTTTGTTGTCTAATGTCTTCATTCCCTAGAACAAATGCTATACTCTTTACATAAAACTTCAGACCATGTCATAGAAACTGGTGGTTTCAGTCTGTAAAATAATTTTTGAGGCACAAATTACAAAACTGAGGAAAGAAAAACAGCCAAAAACCCTGTCAAGTCCCAGATGTGTCTTCTTGAAATAACTGATCATATGGGATTGTACACAACACATTGGACTCTTCAAACTAAACACAGTCAGTTTCACATTTTTCATAAAAAACAGTGGAGTATAAAAATAGTAAGGTATCTACCAATAGAGGTAGGTTACAGGAAATGCAAATTCCTTACATTTGAACATGAACTTGTATGGCTATAGTAAATGCATCTATGTAGCAACCCTAAATAGAACTACCTTTAACTTTAGTGAAGGCAACTGTCATCTCACTGACACTCACCCTGTCGATCAAACAATGAATCCGCAGCTGTGGCTTTATTAGAAGGAGCTTCTGTGATTGGTCTGAGATATGACCTGTACCCTTTTAAAACAGACGCCATAAATCGCAAAAATGTCTCCTGAATTTCCATCTCCAATTGTGTCATCTTTTTTTGCCAAGAGTAATCTGCTTCAATTGGAGTCATCTCAATTGCTGAACTTTCTTGAGGTTTTCGGTGAACTGACAAAGTAAGGAAAAGCAAAATAAGATATTAATATATAATATTTACTATATCATGATTGAATGATAAAGTAGTCAAGCTGAGCATGGTGGCGCACGCCTTTAATCCCAGCACTTGGGAGGCAGAAGCAGGCGGATTTCTGAGTTTGAGGCCAGCCTGGTCTACAAAGTGAGTTCCAGGACAGCCAGGGCTATATGGAGAAACCCTGTCTCAAAAAACAAAAAAAAAAAAAAAAGAAAGAAAATAGTAAAATAAAGTCCACAACCTCACCCCCTCCTCTCTCTCTCTGTCTCTCTCTCTCTCTCTGTCTGTCTCTCTCTCTCTCTCTCTGTCTCTCTGTCTCTCTGTCTCTCTCTCTCTCTCTCTCTCTCTCTCTCTCTATATATATATATATATATATATATATATATATATATATATATATATATATATTCTAACCAAGTAATCAGGCTGGCTTCTCTTTCACCATCTTGTTGTCTCGGCCTCCCTAAGTGCTGGGGTTCCTCAGCTACACAGCAAGTTGGAACTAGCCCTAGGACAAACATGAGCGTAAAATATCCTAAACAAACAAGTAAAAACTCTCAAAACCAACGAAACAAAACATTGGACTCAGGTTGTAGCTCAGATGGCGTGCGTCCCCATCCCGGGTCTAGTCCCCAGCACTATATAAGCTGGCCTCGGACTCTACACCTGCAACACTAACATTTGGGAGGTAGGGACAAAAGGATCATGAGTGTGAAGTCATCTTTAGCTCTCAAAGGGTAGCAAAGAGGAAAGGGTACAAAGAATATGTTAAAAAACAAAAAATAACTAACCACATATTGTTTAGGTCTGATATAAAATAACTCATTAAACAGAACCAAATGTTTAATTAACAATTACCTTTATTTTAATTATCTTATCTTGTTCTGACATTTAAAACACTTTCAAAGGGGAGAGGCAGAAAGAAAAGGATCACAAGTTCCAGGTCAACTTGAGCAAAGACAGTGTCTCAAAATATAAAAAGGGGCGAGAAAGACGGGTCAGTGGTTAAGAATGCATGCGTGCACACTGTTTTTGCATAAGACTAACCAACCACACCAGGCAGCTTACAGCTCCTTGGGATCTGACGCTCTCTTTTGGGCTCCACGGGTACCTTACACATGCATGCACATGTCACACACAGAGAGAAACACACAGACATACACATATACACAGACACACACACACACACACAGACACACACACAATTAGAAATAAAATACTAAAAAGAAAGGATGAGATAGACAGAGCAAGAGACAACTCCCATTTGGGTTTGTGGCAAGTGCGGCCCCACCCCCACCCTGCCTCACACTCACCTGAGCAGAGCTGCTCATACAGTCTCCTCAGGGTGCCAAGCAGACTCTTGCATGGCTTTTTGGGAAGCTGCTTCCAGTTTATGTTCTTTTTTTCATCAGCTCTATTAAATGAGAGTTAGGAAAATCTGCTATATAATTCATTTGTACTAAACAAAATTCTTCTGTCAAAGCTAAAAGGGACATTTTTCATGCACTGAGGACTAACACAGACACACGGAATGGGAGGTGCTTTAGGGTGCTTCTCCTTCCTTGTCAATAGACCTTAGACAATGTGACTGTCCCCAACAGCAAGTTGTACAATACGGACCACAAGTCTGATTTTAAAAGTTAAACACTATAACGTTTTTAAGAGTTAAATTAACTGACTTGAAACGTTAACCTATTGGCAGAACTCTAAAATACTATATGCCCAAACCAAGAACTGGATGAAATTTAACAAAGAATCAAAAAAATATAGCTCATTGGATTCCTCACAGAGGTAAGAAGAAATCAAATACAGCATTATTTAACATAATCTATGACCATAAAAGCACTTAAAAAAAAAAAACCCTAAAGACATAGATAAAATAAAAATAAAAGCTAAATAAAGGTTAAAATTTTCAAAATTTTATAATCCAGAAATATAAAACAGAGCAGAGACAATGGCTTTGAAAAATGTTCCACAAGTCAGCATGTACCAGTCTTTCTTTTAATAGTTTAGTCTCCAGTCTTCAGTGATTAGAAACCTAGAGAAACGCCAAAGCCCCATCTGACCGAAGGATTAATAAACAGGCCCCTATTTTGGTCACAACCAAGTATGGTGCTGAATGAAAGCCAAACTAAGACTCAGTAATGTTGGCTTCGCTTAGATTTCAACTGGGAAGAAGGGATTCCTTCCTTCAATTCCTACTGCCCAACCAAATTTACCAGCATGGTCCAAGGAACTCCAAGTAGAAATTAACTTCAAATACTCCCTGGCTGATAATGCCAACCACCAGCACAGAAGCAAATGTTATATCCTCCCAGGAAAGAGAACTGACTAAAGGGCTGTCATACTGCCATGTTCTAGGTACTTAAGACTCACACTAGTTGAGCATGACGGCACATATCTACGACTTAGGAAGCAAAGGCAAGAAGATCACCTCAAGTTAAAGGTCAGCCTGGTCTATAACAAGTTTCAGGCCAACCAAGAACAGAGAGTAAGATTTTTTCTTATAATTAAGTAAATAAGATGTCAATCAACTATGAAACTTTCATGTATTTAAAATTGATGGCATGTAGCATTTAACTCTGATCAAGTACTCTCACTTGATGTAATTACATAGTATCTATTTTAGGTCTACCTTTTAAATCCCCAAATGAACACTGTCATCCCTATATGAATTATCATCAGTTTGGAATCTGGCTCTAACATTTACTATCTACCTGACTTTGAGAAATAATCACTTTGAATGTCTGTTACTCAAATTTCTTCTCTACAAAATGACAATGATAATGTACCAAATGATTAGGAACTGGCATGCATTCACATGTCACAGTCTGTCTAATACAAGGGGAACCATCAACTATAAAACACTTGTTTTTACTGCCATGCCATAAAAGGAAGGATGTTGGAGGTGGGGTATGATACATACCTGTAACGCCAGCACTTGGGAGAGGCAGGAAGATCAGTTCAAGATCATCCTTGGTTACCACAGCTAAGCTCAAACTCGGGGCCAGTCTGGGATATATGAGACTCTCACAAACAAAAATTTCAGAGCTGGCTATGACGCTGAGTGGTAGAGATCAGGCTTAACTCACAGCAGATCCTGGGTTCAATTCCCAGGAGAACCAGGGGGGACTGTGCTAACTGAATTCATGAAGTGACTCATTACTTCCAAGTTATCTATAAATCTAGATATACATAATAACGAGCCATTGTAGCTATACAGTTTCAAATACAGTGCGTCCACTTCAGTATTATTTTAATTTTAAGTTTTTGTGGGGTTGTTTGAGGCAATGTCTCACTCTGTAGCTAAAGCTGACCTGGATTTCACTACGTAGCCCAGGATGACCTCTAATTCATGGTGATCTTTAGCCTTCCAAGTACTGGCTTTACTAGCAGAAGCTACCACACTAGCTTCAGTATTATTTTCTAAGCAATGTTTGCTTCCTTTCATACAACTATTCTGTCAGTTCACATCATACAGGTGTCTTCCCAAACAATTACCCTGTAGTGACCACAAGGGCCTGAAGAGAGAGGGTCTCATGTAGTATAGGCTGGCTCCAAAGTTACTATGTAGAAGGTCTATGAATTTCTGATCCTGACACCTCTGTGTCACAAGTGTATATGCCACTAAAGCATCTATTCAGTACTGGAACTGGAACCCAGGGCTTCAAGAATGCTAAGCAAGCCCCTTATCAACTGAGCTACACTCCCAGACACCCCCCCCCCACCCACACACACACACTTTCTTTTTGATGGAGTTTCTCTAAGCAATCCTGGCTGTCCTGGAACACAGAGATTAGCCTGCTTCTGCCTCCCTAGTGCCAGGATTAAAGACATGCACCATCAATACCAGTAGTACCTTCAATTTCTTTATCTATACATTTCCTGCCAACCCCACTTATTTCTAAATGCTTGTAAATAGTTTAATTATATATGGTGGAAACTACACATGGGAGATAATAGAAAATGAATCACTTACACATATAACGTGTTCGTATCCAAGTCAATGCAAACAACATCTTGTGGTGGGTCATGAAGATCAAAGTACCTTGAGTCCACTCCAACTATAAATGGTAAAGGCGCACTAAGCACTCCAGCCAATGAAAGAGGACAAAGGGGGATATATGGGCACTGCCACTGAAATGGAAAGATCATCTAGGGGAAAAGTTTTTTAAAAATTAACCAAATTTGAATTTGCAATGACAACTATACAATTAACTATTACTGAAAGGGACCACTGAAAAGCAATGAAATCTATTTTCTTCAACTTTATGTTTCATTCCAAAGTTAAATGACTACAAATACTATTGGGTTAAAAATGTCAAGAATACTGATGATCATGGCACACTAACAGCTCTTTGCAGGTTAATTCTTCTACACATATCTCATGCATACTTTATTGAGAATCAAAGCAAAAAGATGAAACTGCCCCCCAAATAATAAAACAAACCTACATTTTTATAAACTTGGACATTTTATCCACTTATGATCTCTGACCAAAATCTAAGTGCACAGAAGGCCTGTGGGCAGTGGGAGAAACAAACTGGTGTGAGCCTGTGGCTGGGTATAGTGCTTGCTTGGCATGGTTTAGGAACCTGGGGTTCTATCTCAAGCACCACACTAAAAAATAAAATATAATAATTAAAACATCACCTAAAACATTTTCTACACTTCAAATAAACATTTAAAATAATTCAACTTCAGTGAAGTTTGACCTCTTCAAAATATAGTTGATATTAAACATTCTCTGAGACTCTCAAACAAATAAACAAAAAGCCAGTCATTAGTGAGCTCTTAAAATCTCAGCAATGGGGAGGCAGATACAGGCAGATCTCTGTGGCTTGCTAGCTAGCCATTCAAATTCAACATAGCCAGTGAGAGAATCTGTCTCAAAAACAGTGAAATGCACCAGAGAAGAATGACATCAGAAGTTTGTCTCTAGCATACATACACATACAGACACACAGACACACACATATAAACATATAAACATGCACAAACATACACACACACAAAAATCTAATGGAAGTTTTAATTTACAAGTTGTCATCTTAAGTGTATGTGTACTCAGGTTTTTGTTTGTTTGGTTTTGGTTTTATTTCTATTTTTAAGAGCACTTTCTAATAGGCTGAAAAAATACACTAAGAGGCTGAAGAGATGGCTCAGTGGTTAAGAGCACTGGCTACTCTTTCAGGGGACCTGGGTTCAATTCCTAGAATTCACACTGAGTGGCTCACAATCTTCTGTAACTCCAGCTCTAGGAGATCTGATACCCTCCTCTGGCCTCCATGGGCAGTAGGCCATATATACACAGACATAAACACATAAAACAAATAAATCTAAGAGAAAAAAAGACTAAAATATTGTTTTGGTTCATATACAGTTACCTTCCCAACCTATTGTACTGCAGTGACTACAAAGCCTCATTCAAAAAACAGACTTTTATATGAGACAGAGTGTTACATAGTATAGGTGGCATCACACTCACGATGTAGACGCTGACCTGCCTCTGGACTGAATGCTCAATATCAATAGGCCACAACTGTAATCAGGGATGACCGATTGCTCTAAGTCCGGTTCAATTTTCACCCTCACTCATCATCAGCAACCCCAAAGAAATACCTATAGCACCACTTCTGCTAGCCATTACAGATCATTATTCAAGACTGGCATTTCAAGAATTATGTACTAAGAGATACACAAGCATTTACTAAGTGCTAAGCACTCTTAGACAATGAGATTACAGTACCAATAAAAACAGACCCATGCCTCCTAGCTTCAAAGTCTAGAATTTTAGTCTTTTTTCTGTAAAATGAAGAGTAATTTAGGCCTCAAAGCCTTGGTAACAACTACTTAATTTTGCTTCTGTACATGAAAACAGTAACAAGTAATAAGTCAGTAAGTAGTCTATGTTCCAATAAAACTATTAGTCGTACACTTCTGGCAGACGTGAACTGGCAGGCCAGACTTGCCTGGTCTGTTGACACCGAGTATGACAGGAAGAGGCATACAATAAACACAAGATATAAAAAGTATGTATTTTATTAGAAAGTGAATAATACTATGGAGGAAAAAGACCCATAAGCAGAGTCCAGAGCAGGATGCATTACTGCATGCAATGTGAGCCTCACTACAAAGAGACAACTACCTGAATCATGAACAAAAGTATTCTTCACCAAGGAAGCAGGGTGACTGGGCATGGCAGCTTCCACCTCTAATCCCAACACAGGCAGTTAAGGCAGGAGAACTGTGAAAGTTCACACCACCAACCTGATAAATAAGTTCCAGGTCAGCTTTAGCTGAATGTGAGCCTGTCTTTAAAAAAACAAAACAAAACCAGGGATGGGAGAGATGGCCTGGCATTTAAGAGTGAGTATTGCTCTTGAATAAGACCTGAATTTGGTTCCAGGAACCCACATCTAATGGCTCACAACCACTTGTAACTCCAGGACATCCAATGCTCTCTTCTGGCCTCCACAGGCACCTGCACTCATGTATCCAAGCAGACAAACAGGCGCGCGTGCACACGCACGCACACACACACACACACACACACACACACACACACATATTAAGTAGATAGCAAAATAAACAAAGGCTAAAGAGATCACTTAGTAGTTAGAGAACACTTGCTGCAGAATCATGAAAGCTGAGGTTCAGAACCCAGCACCCACAGAGCAAGCCCGGTATTTCATGAATGCAGAGGCATGTGCACACACAGGAGTACGTGTGTGTATGTGTGTGTGCACACGCACACATGTGCATACAGCTACACATAGCAACAAAAAGTTCATTATGATCTGATTTCTAATTTCAGTAAAAGGGCATTATAGTGTTTTAAATACAATTTGACTTCATTTGTGATTTACCCAAGAGCGCATTTTTATATTATCCTATTCACAATAAAGCCATATATATAACGAGAGACAGTAGTTAAGTTAAAGTTAGAAAATAACCATGTAATAAATTTGCATAACTTAAAATAAAATCAACTAGAATTTCATTAGTGTTTTGGTTTATTTCTTTTTTATATTTTTTTGAGGCAAGATTTTGATACACACACACATACATTTCTGCCTCAGCCTACCAAGTGCTATGATATTGTGTAGTAACTTTCTACAAATTGAAACATTCCCTTCTTGAAAAAGCAGAGACTTAGGATATTAAACTACAGGAGTCTGGGAAACTTGACTCAGATTCATAAGGCCCCTCTGCTAGGTCATAAGAACAGTAAATACTTGCACCATTTCAGTATCTGGAAAAGACTCTGACCTACTGAGATGCCTACAAGTCCCACAGATCGCTGGGGTTCCAGCATCCGTAAGTCATTTAGGCTAGAGGGAGTGTTCCCATGATGCAGCTACATCCGGGTTGTCGCTGCTCCTCTGTGTAACTGCTCATCTATACTCATCTGTGAGTAATCTCAATAAAGCAACAGTTTCCAATTTGGACTTTGGGGGATTCATTACTTTAGTGTCTCCAAGGTCCTCTATTAGGATGACAAGACCCCTGTTTGTGTCACTTGAGGAAACACTAAGACTACAGGTAGAGACTGCCAGGCTCCACTTACAAGTTTTACTGTTATGAATGAGTATTTACTCTCAGGAGAACACTAAAACATGAGAAATTAGAAACTGACATTTTTTTCCCTCAAACATTTGTTTTCTTCATACACTTAAACTACATTCATATCACACTGACTGGGCTGGGATCTGTAAAGTTGCCTTCTTTAAAGAAAAGTACAAAACCCGTTAGTAGTAATTCTGTTCTAAAAGAAAACTGTACTTACAGCAACAACAGCTTCAGCTACCCCAGTCAGTACAGCTGGCCTGAGAGAATGCAGCAGAATCTTACTCTCAAGTAAAACCAGCAGCAGCAATGTCGCACAGTTCTCAGGACCCAGATTCATCAGCAAGGAGCTAAAGTTGGCTCCACTAGAGAGCAGAGAAAGAAAGGATTAGGAACTACTTTACTAAAACATAAACAGGTTAGGAATCTAATGTTAATTTCCGTTCAAAACTTAGTAAAATGCAGCTAATTTAATGAGGTAGTATATGGTGTGGTTCAAATGAACATTATTAAGAACAATTTTCTGAAGCTCAAATTTGAGCTGAGTTCAAAGGAACAGAGGTAGGAGTGTAATGGGGCTGGGAGAGAGCATTAGGTAAGAACTCTGAAGCAGGAGACACTAAGGGCATAATCCAAGAAATCCAAAATAAGGGAGCATGTGAAAATAACAAGAGACTATGGTTAAGAGAAATAACTCAATTAAACTCATATTCATAAGAGGATGCACTGGCTGCAGGTAGATAAAACACTGAAGGCCTAAGAGTAAAAGGATCAATCAAGAGGCTACTAACAAAACAGTCCATAGAGTAGCTGGATTAGTGATGCAGATGAAAAGCAGAAAAGGGGTATATAGGAGGTGAACATCTGCTCACCATGAACAATGACTTACAAACTGAATATGGGAAGGAGAGATGAGAAAGAAGCACTTCCTGTATTAGATCTTATAATTATGGATTTTGTAGAACGTCTGTGCATGAAATATGTGGACACGCATGTGATGGTCAGAAGACAGCTTTAGGTGTTGGTTTTTGGCACATGTCATCTTTTGTTTTAGAGTCTATCCTTGACCTAGAACTTAACCAAGTGGGCTATCTGGCTCACCAGTGATTTCTAGGGCGCATTTGTCTTTGTTTCCTGTCTGCCCACTGTTGGGATTATTGGCATGTACAACCCATACATGCTTTCTACATACACGGGTTCTGTGGACCAAAATTCAGATCCTCAAACTTGCAGGACAAACACTTCACCTACTGAATCATTTCCCCAGCCTTGCAACTGTCTCAAAGTGCCTCCATATTAAATTAGCCACACCACCCACTCAGGTATCAAGGATGGCAATACTAAGTGACACCCTATCTTACCTAGTGTCATCCTGCCTCCATCCTGCCTTCTTTTTGAGATTGAACTCAGGGCTTGTGTAAGCTGAACAAGTGCTACTACATGTACCCATAGTTCTTTATTTTAAGACAGATCTCATTAAGTTACCCATGCTGGCCTTAACCTTGCAATTATTCTGTCTCAGTCTTCTAAGATTCTTGGATTACAAGCTTGTCCCACCATGCTTAGCTCAGTAAAATATTTTAGAGCATTTTGTTCCAAGCAAATAAAAATAGCATTTTTAAATATGATAAAATGGGATGAGGGTGTAGCTCCTAAGGCCCAACATATATATTGTCCTGGGATCTAGCCATAGACAAACAAACAAACAAACAAACCATCATTACCTTAACGGTAAAGGTGTGGACACTGGCTGTGATAATATAAATGCATCATGGACTGATAGCTTAAACAAACAAAAAGACAAATTAGCCAAAGCAATTTTATAGTCTCAGTATTTTGATCAAGAGCTAAACAAAAAATTGCTTAATATGCAGAAAGGTATGTAATTTTAAATACACTGAGATGTAAATGATAATTGTAAATACTCAAGAGTATTCTTAAATTGATGACTGAATTCTGACCCAATTAGGAGGTTAAATGCAGTTATTTAAAATTTTGGAATAATTTTTATAAGAGCCTCAAATTTATTCATTCAAAAAACTTAGTTAAGCATTTAGTAACTGTGTAATACAAATTAATACTTGCTGAACTGAAATACATTCAAAACCAACAGTGTCTGACTTAGCCCTGCTATAAAGTATAGACAATCTCGTAGAAGAAGGATTAAATAGATTGTCTCATTAGACTGTAACGCTACTCAGTGTCAGTTGTAATCTGCTATGATTCAGGAAGAGACAGTAAATAAACAAAAGCTAAATATTTCACAACTTTCATAACAACCCGATCTCACTCCTGTAGCCAAGCAATAAGTCTTTGAAATCTTGTCTGTCCTGATTCTAGATAGTAAATGTCACAAGTTGTGCACCCACCTAGGCCTCTCACTACCTAGGGCCTAAGAAAGAAGCAGGTTCTTTAGTACAGTCTGAAAGCACTGTTAAAGCTGTATTAATTTCCCTCCTTCCAAATAAATTTTAAATACTCAGAATTTAAATATTGAAATACTAAATACTATCAGTTACTCAGAAACTAAGGACATAACCATAACGTAATGTTATGTTATGGGTTTAATTATTAAATTTAGCTATGGAAAGGGCACACATGAACCAATGAAAACAATACCATGAATCATAAGTAGTATTTACTCCAGTTCTATTCACCTGAGGTCTAAAAACCGACTAGGAAAAGATGTTCAATAAAGAACAGTCAGAACTTCAAACACCCATACTGCTTCATCTCACACTCAGAGAACTCAGCACAAACTGGCATGCATAGATAGACTCCTTTGTCATTACCTGGATGAGGATTCTTGGTCTTTGTGGTGAAGGAAAAGGGATATTTTGCATAAAATGTGAAATGTGCCTAGAAAAGATTGTAAAATGAATACCATAGTTACTTTTCTTAAATGTATCTCAGATCTTAGCAAGCCTTTCATTCCACTATATATCATCTCAATTAAAAAAAAAAAAACATCTATTTAAAACTGGGCTAGAGAATAAACCTTTGCAAAGAATACTGGTAGATTCTTGTAATTCTGGTTCTTAAAAGGTTGAGGCAGGAGGATTACTCAAGTTGAAATCTAGCCTGGGCATCCTAGTGAGTTCTAGGCCAGCCTGCACTATAGAGTGAGACCTTGTCTAATAAAACAAACAAAACCCATTATTTTCATCAGGAAAACAATGATATAAAAGTCGCTCTATAGAATACAGAGCAGCTAAGACTGACTACACTGTTGCAGTGAGCTTGAGTTAAGTTCACATGGCTCACAATCACCTGCAACTCTAGCTCCAGGGGCTCCACGCCCCTCTTCTGGCCTCCATGGGTAATCATATACTTGTGGTAGACATACGTACGCACATGAACACACACAAATAAAAATAATCTTTTTTAAAAAGCTATTTTTGCCAGGCAGTAGAGATATATGCCTTTAATCCCAGCACTCAGAAACCCAAGGTAGGCAGATCTCTGAATTCAAGGCCAGCCAGGGCTACACAGAGAAACCCTGTCTTGAAAAATAAAAACAAACAAGAGTTATTTTTATAGCCCTGCTTATCAATGCCAATATAAGGAATATAAATAAGAAATTTAATCCTAGGGCTGGCGAGATGGCTCAGTAGGTAAGAGTGCTGACTGTTCTTCCAAAGGTCCTGAGTTCAAATCCCAGCAACCACATGGTGGCTCACAACCACCCATAATGAAATCTGATGCTCTCTTCTAGTGTGTCTGAAGCCAGCTACAGTGTACTTATGTATAATAATAAATAAATCTTTGGGCCAGAGCAAGCAGGGACTGAGCAAACAGAGTTGACTGGAGCAAGCGGAGCCAACTGGATCCTAAAAATTCAATTCCCAACAACCACATGAAGGCTCACAACCATCTGTATGGCTATAGTGTACTCACAAAGAATAAATAAATAAATCTTTTTTAAAAAAAAGGAATTTAATTCTAGATTTACTACTTGAACTTTGAACGCCTAAATGCCATTTCTCTACTTACAAACAATGTTTTTCAAGTTTCTCCAGAGGTGTATGCTCTTGGGAGAGACAGAATGTATTGTTTACCTTAAGAGAAGAACAATGATCATATCATTGATCTCTGAGTCTACTATAGAAACCATAGAATCTCAATTGCCCATAAGCGTGCTTACTTATCACCAAAGTTAAATTTCACCTCAATGCAATTAATCTGACAACCAAAAATTAAATGTAAAACCATAAAAGCCACTACCTTGCATTTTGGGAAAAAAGTAGAAATCCTATTTTTACACTAAATTTTGATTTTGTGATGAGTTTACACAAAGTTCTTAACCTTTCTTGGTTTGTTACTAAAGTCTTTATTAGATACAAAAATAAACAAAAAACATGAGCCAGAGAGATGGCTCAGTGGGTAGAAGTGTCTGCTACCAAGCCTGACAACCTGAGTTTAATTCTCCCAGAGCCCACATGGTAGAGAGAACTGACTCTCAGTTATCTTCTGACCTCTATTTGTGTGCCTGAGTGGTATATACACATGTGTATAATATAAAAGCACGTATGCAGTTAAGTTTTAATTTATTCATTTATTTCATTCACTAATTCTAGGTGTCTGAATGTTTTATTTACATGTATGTCTCATGTATGACATGTGGAGGTCAGAAGAGTGTATTAGATATTCCACAACTAGAGTTGAGTAACCTGTGAGCTGACATGAGGGTGCTGGAAATCCAACCCAAGTGTTCTGCAAGAACAAGTACTCTTACCTGAACCATCCCTCTAAATGACCCATGCATACCTATAAAGCCTCTGAACTCAGAAACCAAGAGGCCTACGAGTTTGCAGCTACTCTGGGCTACAAAGAGAAGGTAATTTCCCCATTAGTTTAGAGATCTATACCTAGATCTTGTATTGGCCACTTACACAAAGCACATGTGTATATTCGTTGTCTTGATTTCTAAAGAATGAACAGGAAAAACCCACACATCTATGCAAGTTAACTCCTCACCAGAATGTTTAAGACAAGTTCCTAATTTCAACGATTCAGGTGGAGAAGGGAATAAGCTAAAATAAGGTGACTTTGACTCTCCTATCCTTTCAACTCGGCTGCTAAGTTAAACAAACAATGAAATGAGCATTACACATTTGATTTCCATAGACATGACTCCTCCTCATTATACATACTTTTCAATGGGAAGAGGATGTGGTCCAGACACAGAAACTTTGTAGATAAACATAAGAAAATTCTTAAAAGCTTCAAAAAAAGGCCAGTGTGAAAGCAAACAAATGCACTTGTTTGAATTGATGGGTTTGGAGAGCACTCTTTTCTCCACGAGGGTCAATAGGCCCAGCTGTGTAAGTTGTTTCTCTGTTAGAAGTTCTTGAGAGTAAGGTTCATAAAACTGGATGGCAGCTCCATATACCTACAGTCAAAGAACTGTTGTAAGATTTGAAATTGTTTTTGAAAATTCATCTTTTTCTCTACATTTTTCGCTTTTTATATTTCATTCTGGATATTAAACCCCTAACCCCAAGCATCTTAGACAACCACTCTATCAGAAGATATTCATACCCAGTGCTCTTTTTTAAACAAGTATTTTCTGGGACTACATACCAAATAGATAAATAAAATGAAATTTCTCAACCAGAAATTTCAACCCAAACTCAACCAGATTTTGATGCAAATCCATCTAGATCATCCCACACAGCGTGATTAAATATTTTAAGCATACATTATCTACAATAAGAAAGAAAGAGAAGGGAAGACCAGAAAAGAGCAGAACAGAATAGGAAAGAATAGAATAGAAAAAGAGAAAAGGGCAACCTTTAATGCAGGTGGGGTAGCTTAGCAGGTACATTTAACCTTGTAAGTCTGACACTGAGTCCAAACTGCCGACTTCCATAATAGGAGAGAACTGACTCCTAAAAGTTGTCCTTCGTCCTCTTCAGGCAGACGCAACACATGTATTCCTACACTCACACATGCATTTTTTTTTAAAAGCAACCTTCTTTTGACTTGTTCTCCCTTTTAACCACTCCGTGTATTTTTACCCAACATTAGAGTATGCTAAGGACCTCACTCAACTTGTACTTGCTTGTATGCTGTTTTCCAGAACACTGACTATACAGAAATATACAGTTGGTCACATGTGTCATTTTTTTCAATGTACCAACATGTGAAGGTACATGTGCCATGGCACTTTGCACCGTGACACAGGGTCTCTACTGTTTGCCATTATATATGCCCAGCTAAGTAGCCTAGCAAGCTTCTGGGACTCTCCTCTTCCTGCGTCCCATCTTACCACTGGAGTTACCACTGAGGTTACTATATGTACTACTATATCTGACTTTATGTGGGTCTATGGAATCAAACGTGGGTCCTCAGACCTGCATGACAAGAAATTAAGCACTGAGCCACCTCTTCTGCCAACATTAATTTTATTTTTCTCTTGAGGTATATAAGCCTGAGCCAGGCATGGTGGCGCACGCCATTAATCCCAGCACTCGGGAGGCAGAGGTAGGCAGATTTCTGAGTTCGAGGCCAGCCTGGTCTACAAAGGGAGTTCCAGGATAGCCAGGGCTACACAGAGAAACCCTGTCTCGAAAAAACAAAAAACAAACAACAACAAAAAGATACATAACCCTGGCTTGTCTGAAACTCACAAGAGATTCACCTGTTTCTGCCACTTAGTATTGGGGTTAAAGGCAGGTGTCGCTCACCTCTGGACATATTAGCCACTGTTATGAATACAACTCAGTGGCATTAATCTTCACAATAGTGTGTAACCATCACTGTTATCCACTTTCAAAATCTTTTTTTTTAATCACTAAGGAGAAGCTCTATACCCCTTAAACAATAATTTCTCAATTCTCCCACTCCTAATTAAAATTAATAGTAGTTTCTTCTATTCTTTGTCTCAATAAAAGTCTATTCTAATGGTACCTACTATAGTTACAAGCAGTGTTTATTCTTTTTGTGTCTTGCTTACTTTTCTTAGCATGTTTTCAAAGTTCATTCATGTTAAAGCATGTAGTTGAATTTTATCTTTTTAAGGCTGAGTAATATTCTATAGAATACATAAACAAAATTCCACTTTGCTTTCACCCTTCAGTGGACACTTGCACTGTGATAATACTGTAAGAATACTGGCATCCAGGTTCTTTCTGAGTCCCTAGGTTCAGTAAATCCCAGGTTCTCTGGGAACAGTCTTCAGAAGAGACCAACTTCATCAAGTAATTAATTCTGTTTTCCTTTTGAAAGAGCTGCCAATCTGTGCACCACTCATATATTCTTTGACAGATCAAACTTTTTCATTTTGGTGAATTTTAACTTAGCCATTTCTTTTCTGTTTTGACTTTTTGGTCACATTAGCAAATTCAATGGCATGCATGAAGATTTTTCCCAATGGTTTCTTATAAAATATTTCTTTAAAATTTTATCATTAGAGAGAAGGAATATGAATGCGTGTGTGTACAGGCATGTTTTCAGTGTGGAGATCAGAGAGCCAATCTGTGGAATCAGTTCTCTCTTTTTACCTCTATGTGGGCCCCAGCGACCAAAGTCTGATGACCAGGCTTGTGGGGCACGTGCCTGTGCCTTTACCTTTCTGGCCAGTCCTCCAAGAGAATTCTACTTTTCAGTCTTTAAGATGAAGTCTGAGTTAGAATCTGAGTTTAGCATGTGATTTGGTTGCTTGTCTGGTGATGGTAATACAACTCAAGGCTATACACAGCAAGCTCTAGATCACTGAGTTACAGCTGATTTTCACATGGTCTAATCCCTACCTGGTTGCCGGTCACATCTAAACTCTTTCTTCTCCCCTTTTCTCTAGTTATCTGAAGTTATAGGTCCCTCTAAGGCCTGAACTATCTGCTGTTCCTCAGCCGCCCAGTAAAGCCCCGCGGCAGGCTGACAGCCGTGCTCTATGCTAGGTAACTATTCTCACATCCACCCACGACGACGATTCTCACCAGGCTCACCAACAGTGACCTAGCAAACACACTTTCAGTGCTTCACCTCCTCCTCTCTAAAACAAAACTAAAACTCACAGTCCCAGCTTCAAAATCCTTATTTCTCTGCTATGAGAGTAAACACGTCTATTCTGCTAACTTCTTTCTTTCCCACAGTAGATCCAATTCTGCTCATCATTTAAATATTGCCATTTTCTGGCTAATTCTAATGGTTTGAACTACAACCATCTCACTAACAGAAAACCAATCTTTACTTTTGTCTGACCTCATCCCAGAAATCAATTCCTATGTCCAGATGACTAGGTAACATCTCTATCTAGACAGACAGCATAAGCCACTATTTTTAAATGTGAACAGACACTGGGAGGAGGGCTGAGTGAATGAAGCGCTTGCCACAGAAGCACGAGAAACTGACCTCAGATCCCCAGTACCCAAGAAAGTGCTAGGCACTACAAATGTAGTCTTTGCTAGTCTACTCTTTTGGAATTCATTTATTGAACCTTTTAACTCTATGTGTTATATTTTTATATCTGCTTTTTTGTTTGTTTGTTTAAGACAGGGTCCCACTGTCCCCTGCTAGAACAGAATTTCTATGTAGACCTAACTGGCCTCAAACTCAGAGATCCACCTGCTTCCCAAGTGCTGGAATTAAAGGTATGTACCACCATGCCAGTCATATCTGCTATATTTTTGAATTTCATGTTCTACCCTTTTCAGTGCTACATTTTAGAAAGTCTACCTTCCTCCTCATTAATTCTCCCTTTGGGTATTGATATGTATGTTGTTGAAACCATGTGCTGAAAGCTAGGCATGGTAGAACATGCCTATAATTCAACACAAGAGGCTAAGGAGATTCATATAGGGCTGGAGAGATGGCTCAGCGGTTAAGAACACTGACTGCTCTTCTGAAAGTCCTGAGTTCAAATCCCAGCAACCACATGATGGCTCACAACCATCAGTACAGCTACAGTGTACTCATATACATAAGCTATACTGTGAGACACTATCTCAGAAAACAAAATCAAAGTCAGTGAATTTTAATTGAATTTATTTTTTAATGTTAAAGATCATATTCCTAATTTCCTTTTTTTTTTTTTTTTTTTTTCGAGACAGGGTTTCTCTGTGTAACAGCCCAGCCTGTCCTGGAACTCACTTTGTAAACCAGGCTAGCCTCGAACTCAGAAATCCACCTGCCTCTGCCTCCCAAGTGCTGGGATTAAAGGCGTGCGCCACCACCGCCCGGCCCTAATTTCTAGTCTTCTGTTTTCTTCTATTAATTTTGTTTGTTTGTTTGTTTTGAGACAGGATCTCTCTATGTGCCTCTGGTTATCCTGAAACTCACTATGTAGATCAGGCTGGCCTTGAACTCACAGATCTCTCTGAACCTGCCTCCCAATCACAGTTTTCATGTCACTTTTCAAAAATTGTATAAACTTTATTATTTTAAAAAAGCTTGCAAATAAATTTTAAAAGTCATATACTAAAATCAACCGGACCCAAAGTCTGCTAATTCTATCTGTGTAGAAGTTCACTGTGTTGTACATACTTTGGGGCTGGTTATTTTTTACTTTTACAATGGGGATTATAGTAATATCTTTTATCTAAATAATCCTAACATTCAAATAAAACAAATACGAACCACTTTACAACATTAAAATATGGACAAAACAGGTTTAATCAATAAGACACAAAATATACCTTTTCTCCCACCCCACCCCCCCAAATATACCTTTTCAGCTGAAGACCCTGTCAGGACAAATGTTGAGAAAACAGGAAGTGGGTATTTGGTTTGAGGATCCCAGCATTCAATAGTGGCTCCCATAGGAAGGCAGAAGAGAGGCACAGATGGTGAGAGTGGAAAAGACTCATAGTCTTCTTCCGGATATCGAAAAATCAAACCTTTCAAAGAAAGGATAACATTTCTTTTTAAACAATCACTTTTATATAAATTATTCAGACACATACTTAATAACACACTGTAATATCAAATTTCTTAGAAATATTTGTATGCAATTTTAAATTAATTTTTCTATAATAGAAATTAAGATAAGCCAATCTATCCTTTATATGTTATCCTTGAACTTATAATGACAACATAAAATGTAAAATATTCCAGGATAACCAGGGTTCCATTAGATGGAGAAACCCTATCTCAAAAAACCAAAAAAAAAAAAAAAAAAGATAGTAATAAAGAATTCAGCGAATCTGATAAACAATCAACATACTTTTTTTAACCGAAATATGTCAATACCTTGTAAAGAATGATAAGAAATATAAAGGCAAATTTACTAATTACTTCAGTTAATCTTTAGGAAAATTCAAAGAAGACATAAATGTTATTTCTTAAATGTAAGACAGTGCTGAAAGCTACAGTGTAAAAGGCATTCACATAAGTATGCGACTCCCAGGAAGGAGGGCAGGTAGCAAGCAGCACTGAGAGCCCTCGCAGAGCCCCTTCAGACAAAGGAGCGGCACACCATTCATTGGCCTCTAATGTCACCAACATACAGCTAAAAACTTGGAAGTTCAGTCTCTGAAACTCTGTATTCTATGTGTAAAATTCAGATCCTAAATACTTTTGCACCCTTTCTATAAGTATTTTAGGTTTGAGCATTGTCTATTGGTACCATCTCCCTTTCAAAGGAAAGACTTCAAGGTAATCGTGTATTATAGACATAATAATATCATATTCTAAAATGATCCTGAATTTCCTATTAATTATTGCTTTTGTTTTATATAAGGTAAGTGGTTTAATTCCTTAGTATAAATGATGTTCTGAGGACAAGAGTTTTCAGATATGAATTTGCCTAATGTTACTAAAATAAAATTTCATCTCAAAAACTGCACAAGCAAAAGTAATTGACATTGCTTCTTTTCACAAAGAAGCATTCCAGTATGTGCTATTTACAACTGGAGCATACCTGTATTTTCAGATTTTATCCCACCATACCAGTGGGATGAAGAAGTCACACTTAAATCTTTACAGCCCTTGACACTTTAGTGTTCAGTTAGAGTGTGGCGATAGATTTCCCAAAAACTTCATGGCAGAAAAGTTTCTCAGGCCCTCCTCTCCTCCATATAGCTGATTCTTTGCAACAAGAGAGAAAGGAAGCAAGTCCACCTTTCATGGCAAGTAACATGTGCTTTCAAATCAGACACACAAAGATAAGAGAAGGAAATGTAAGAGTAAAGACGCAGTTTGACACCTTTATGATTGCCAAATACAAAGACAAAGAGTAAGCAATTTCCACTGAATTATTAAATCTATTAGTGTAGACCAAAAGCTTGGAGGTTTATGCCTCAAATGCTTGCCTGGACAGAAGCCTAAATTTAACAACATATAGAGGGTGGTATTAGTAAATCTAACATCATATAACATGAAAACTTAAGCATTTACACGCTAAAATTGTAACTAATAAATAAATCAATTCTACAGAGTATATAACGGAACATATTTTGTCTCTTCTAGCCAGCCCGTTTGTTCCACTGGGACAGATCTTCAGTTCACTTACCAGCCTTATATGCTATTGCATTTGAAGCAGGCACAGACTTCTTGTAACACAGAAACACATTGGAACCCCACTGTAAAAAGATAAATAAGTTTTCAAAAACCTAACCAAAAGTGAAAGGGCGGAACTGATGATCTTAAATGTCACTTAGAGATTTTGATATTTATCCACACAAATCATTTACAACTTAGTGAGTCAGGTGGGCTAATACCTGCCTGTAATCCTAGTATTCAGGATGAGAAAGCAGAGGGTATTGAATTTGAGGCCACCCTGGGTTACAAAATATAAAGATCCTGTCTTTAAAAACAAACAAAAAGAGCAATGGTGGTGCACACCTTTAATCCCAGCACTCTAGAGACAGAGGCAAGAGGATGCCTATAAGTTTTGAAGCCAGTCTGGTCTACAGAGCAAGGCCCAGGTTAGCCAGGGCCACACAGAGAAACCCTGTGTAAGTGTTGGGATGTGGGGTGGGGGTGGGGGTGGCAGGGAAGAGCTAGGTGTCTTCTTTATTTATAAATGCCTGCCTAGTATGTGTGAGATCCTGAGTTTGATCCCTCAGTGCCACATAAACTTGGGCTTGGTGGTCCATACATGTTATCTCGGCACTGGGAAGGTGGGGACTATGGAGACCGGGAGGTCAAGGTCTTTACCTGCATAGCCATTTCCAGACCAGCCTGGGATGGCATGCATGAGACTCTGACTCAACAACAACCATAACAATAATAAATATTCTTAAACTAAAACCTACATTTATAAGGGTAGAATTCAATTCCAGCACCCCTAAATAAATAAATACACTATTTACCAAACATTCTATATAGAATAACATAAAAAGGGGGTTGACAACACTAACTGGAAAGAACAAGTTGGGTTTTTGGTTTTGTTGTTTTTTTTTAAAAGACAGTTTCAAAAAGTTTAGAAGTTGATGAGGCCAGTGGGTGATGGCTCAGTGGACAAAGGTGCCCACTGAAGCCTGACAACCTGAGTTCAATCTCCTGGGAGCCACATGCTAGAAATAGAGACTCAACTCCCAAAAGTGATCTCCTGTCCTCCATGTGTGCACATATGCAAAGCTACATGCACACACATGGGGGTAGGGTGGGTTAACTTTTTAAAAAGCTTATAGTTTTGTAATCATTCAGAGTCTACTAGTGCTTGAAAGAAAGCCACACAACGAGGTACAGATACTAAAGTCCAAAATAGGAAAGCCTGAATTCCCTAGGAGATTATGAGGCTATCTCCTCCACTAACAGTTATGGATGTATGCATCACCATCTATCTTCACAGTAAATCTAACCCAACATAAGCGTTAGTTTTATAAAACTATAACTCAAATGAATATGCCCAATTTCTTCCTTCACAACTCTGTGTGCTTATTTGAAGCAGGTCTGACTTTTGTAGCCCAGATTGGCTAAGGAATGCTCTATTTCCTTAGGTTGGCTTTGAACTCCTGACTCTTCTGCCCACACCTCCGTGCTGGGATTATAGTCATGTCTGAATTTCAGTAGCTCTGCCACAAAGTAAAAGCACAATGTGAGGGAGAGTTCTTACTCTCCAGTCAATCTATCTGAACTCTTCTTAAAGCTACTACTGAAAACCAAAAGTTAATAAAGCTCGATATTGATACAACACAAAATATTAAAATACACACATACATAAAATCTCAAGCTAAAATTATACTTTTTCTGTGTCATCAGAATATTAAAAATCATGATTTATGCATATTAGAAAGACACAGATAACACTCCATAATAAGGAAGTAGTCTAGTATACCCAAGGCCCTGGTTTAATGCCCAGCTCCACAAGTTCTTTTAAATGTAAAAAATGGAGACATAAAAATATAAACAAGAATCGTAAAAATATGAAAATATACTATGGACCCAGTATTAAACTTTTTTGGCTTATTTCCAAACAAAACCTTGAAAAGGAAACAACTTTGTTCTTACCATGCCACAGTTTAAATTTTTATCAACTTTGCAGAAAGTATGCGGAGGGGCTTCTCCTTTACTGGTTATAATAACACAGATATCAGTGACAGCCAAGGAATTCTGGGACCGCACTGGAGGGGCCCTTCGATAGGTGATAAAGATTCTTTGAGAAGTAGTTGAACTATTGTTGACATTGGCACAGCGGCCGTATGGCGTGGCTTGGATCACTTCACATCCTGGCATAAGCCTTTCTTTTCCTTCATATAGCACTCTGTATGACAGGGAGGGAGGGAGAGAAAGGTTTTAAGTTAATGCTGTTTTCTTCTTGAAATGAGCAAACAAAAGTTTAGCCATCTCTGTTGCTCTCCAAACTTCAACCATAACTAAAATTGTTATTTTAGAAATTATACTTCTCTGGATTACTTTTTAAAGGCTTATACATGATTTAAGAAGTAAAAATTGGATTGAGCCATTCAACTTTTCATGACAAGACACATAAGGAAGGAACGGGAATACTACAGACATCTTCAGGTCAGGCTCTTCAAATTCTACAGAGTATTCAGGTGGTTTTAGAAAAACATGCCTCCTAATTCTTGTCACACTTTTATCTTCAAAAATCCTTAGACAGAACGAACTCCACTTACTAGGAAGGCAGAGGCACGAGGATCACCATTACTTCAAGGCCCGCCTGGTTTATCCAAATTCCAGGCCAGACAGGGAAAGAAAGCAAACAACAACAAAACCCAATCAAATAAGTAAAATGTGCCAAGCATCCCAATTGAGGTACAAGACTAACAAAGTCCAAGGCCTGCCTTGGATACACGGGGAACTCCAGTTCAGCCTGGTCTACAAAGTGAAATCCTGTATCAAAACAATCAAACAAACAAACAAAATCGCCCAACCCTCTCTGGCTCAGTAGGTAAGGGCACTTACTGCCAAGCCAACCTTAGCTCTGATTGATCACTGAGACCCACATGGTGAAAACAGAGAAATAACTCCTGTACGATGAACTCCACATATACCCCCCCACACACACACATTTGTACATGAACAAAGTAATTTTAAAAAGAATAAGTAAAAAAAAAAAGTATACAAAGAGTGAAAAAATCTGCAAGTAACATAAAATAAGACAATTTTTAAATGTACACACAACAGGTCATGTTAGCACACCATGTATAATTAGACTGCCTCAGGAAAATAAAGAGGGCCAGGTGTGGTGGTATGTACCTTTCCTCCCAGAACTCAGGGGGAAGAGGCCAATAGATCTCTACATAATTTACGTATGAGTTCGAGGTCAGTCAGAACTACGTAGTGAGACCCTGTCTCAAAAACATTAAGTCAAGTTGGGCTGGAGAGATAGCTCAGTAGTTAAGAGCCTACCTGCTCTACTAGGAGATTCCCAGCACCCATGTGGCACACAGACATACATAACACAAAACACCCTCACACATAAAGTAAATAATAAATAATTTTAAAAAAAGTAAAATTTTTAAAAATATATAAACTAATAAGAAGGCACAAAGCTTGATGAAGGACATATGAGAACTCTGTTGCCCTTGTAGTTTCTGTGTCAAGCTAAAAATATTTTCAACTAAACTGGTTTTTGCCAGGACTCAGGTCAGCTAAGCAGGACTGAAAGCTCTAGACTGGGCTGTGCAGTTAGACCATGTCTCTAGAAACCAAGTTAAGTACTATTTTTTAAAAATGCTTAAAATGAAATGTCCCTGTTTTTTAAAGTAGGTGAAGAATGTACACAGACATTCAAAAAAGACATGCAAATGGTCAAAACCACAATTCTCGTGTGTGTGTGTGTGTGTGTGTGTGTGTGTGTTGAGGGTGGGTTTAGCTCTAAGACAGGCTTTCAAGTAATCTATCAAACTAGATACATCGTCAAACAGCCTTGAATACTGATCCTGCCAAGATCACAGGCGAGTACCTCTATGACCACCGGGTTCTACAATCAGTTTTTATAGAAGTAGTTATAATAAACATGGCACTTCAATATAATATCCACACACAGTAAATCATCAGGGGATTAGAAAAGTAATATCATTTTCAGAGAAAAATATCAACACAAATTTTTGAAATTAAGTCTTTGCAGCAGTTACAAAAAAAGAAATCTTAATGGACAATTAACAAACTATAACTACTAATCTTTTTTCTAATGATTTATTTTTATGTCTATATGAGGGTGTCATATCCTGTGGATTTACAGGCAGTTGTGAGCTGCAATATGAGTTATGGGAATTGAACCCAGGTCTTCCAAAAAAGCAGCCAGTCTTCTTAACTACCGAGCCATCTCTCAGCCTCCCACAATAGTTTTATTGGCTGGTTGGTTTGGTTTTTTTTTTCAACACAGCCTTGGCTGTCCTGGAGCTCACTGTGTAGACCACGCTGGCCTGGAACTCAGAGATCCACCTGCCTCTGCCTTCTGAGTGCTGAGTGCACCGTTACTGTCCAGCTATTGTTTTTATAAGCAGTGCTGGGAACTGAACCCAGAAGCTTGTATGTTAAACAAAGCAGGCCCATCTCCAGGGAGGGAGAAGAAAAGACTTCCCCCCAACCCCAATATTTGAGATAGGATCTCATGTAGCCTAGGTTGGTCTTGAACCTGGTATACAGACAAGGATGACCTCAATGTTTTAACCTTCCTGCTTCCACCTCCCAAGTGTTTGGATACAGTTATGAGTCACCACTTAGCTTCCACATACATATTTTAAAGAGGAATGCCCTTCCCTAAAGATGTTCATGTTTATAGTCATTCATCATTCAACATATGTCCTCTCTTAAACACACAATGCCTATTATCATAACGCCTCATGTTTTTATATCTAAATAAGATGTATAGGGCTGGTGAGATATCTCAGCAGTTAAGAGCACTGACTCCTCTTCCAGAGGTCATGAGTTCAAATCCAGAAACCACAGGGTAGCTCACAACCATCTGTAATGAGGAAAAGAAAAAAGAAAAAACCTATGGGCTAGACAGAGCAAGAGGGAGGAAATGGTTGGGGGAAGGGAGGAAGACTTTTAAATCTTTAAACTTAATCTTAAAATAAAAAATAATAAAACTATCAGAAACTTCACATTTCTATTGTGTACCATTTTTACCTTTAAATAAATGTAATTCCCTTTACCATACATAGCTAGAGAAAGTGACCATACCCAATATCTGTAAGGGGTGGTTTATCTCTCCCTCTCCTGTAACACAGGAAAAGCTCTGGGCTCTTCAGACTTCCATAATTCAAGTTTGCTTGGAGTGCGGATGGAGTGGCTTCAACACAGGTGTAACCTTCAGGTACAGTCTCCCCAGCTGATTTGATAATAACAGCAATGTCTGTGATTGGAGCTTTAGGGCCAATCGAGTTAGTATCTGTACGATTTATTTCTTGATCCAAAAGAGTGGATGTATCAGTGAGACCTGCCACAACGAAGTAGTCTGTCACTCTAGGTCCTTTGTCTTCTATCATGATGGCTGTTCTATTTCCTAGAAGAAGAGAGAATGTACCATTGGCTGGAAATACTTTACACTGATCAAAATTAAGACATTCCTGAGTTAGGAGTAATCAGCTATTATTCCTAAATCACATTTGTAACCAAACTTCATTTTGTACAAGCATTCTATCATCTTGTCAGCGTTTACCTACAACAAAATCTAGTACATTTGCAACACAACTATATTCATTTCATGTATCTATAGCTCTTCCTTTAAGATCATCAGCTGAGTATAGTGGCTTAACCTGCAGTCCAGCACTTGGAAAGATAAAACAGGAGGATTTTGAGTTTGAGGCCAGCACTACACAGTGAGATCCTGTTTCAAAACTTGAAAAAGGGGACTATTGAGGTGGCACAAGGAATAAAATATCTTCCTCAAAAGCCTAATGACCTCAGCTTGATACCTGAAACCCACAAAGGGAGAGAGCCAGTGCCCCTGCAATCTGTCCTCTGATCTTCACACTCACAATGTGGCACATACACACTACTATTCAGGCATACAAACTATTATTCAGTAAAGATTTATGCAATATTAATACTAGTTAGTACTATGGATGAATTTAAAAAAAGATGTGAAATTATTGTGAGTAGAAGCAACCAACCCCCCCCTGCCAAGAATGCACACATGATTCCATTTGTATTTTTGTTGCTCTTATTAGTGTGTGTATATATGTGTATGTATGTATGTATGTATGTATGTATGTATGTGTGTGTGTGTGTGTGTATATATGTGTATATATATATTTGAGACAAGGTTTACTGTGTAGCCCCTGGCACAGAACTGACCCTTTAGACCAAGCCTGTGTATCTGCCTCACCACTGCCTGGATTAAAGCATACACCACCATGCCTATATACATTTTAAATACTGATTGCAGAGATAGTTTAGTGGCTACTCTTCCAGAAAAGATAGGTTCAATTCCTAGTGCCTATATGTCAGTTCACACCTGTCTGTAACTCCAATTTTGGGGAATCTAATGCCTTCTCCTTGCCTCCTGAGTACCATGTATACATGGGACATAAACATACATACATGCATATATACATATGTACACAAAACATTCATACACATGTAATAAAAGTAAAATCATTCTGGGCTGGAGAGATGGCTTAGCAGTTAAGAGCATTAGCTGCTCTTCCAAAGGACCCAGGTTCCATTCCCAGAACCCACAGGGAGGCTCAAAACCATCTGTAACTCCACTCCCAGGGGATCTGACACCTTCTTCTGGCCTCCAAAGGCACTGCATAAATGTAGTGCAAAGGCATACAAGTAGGCAAAACACTCACATACATAAAGGGGGGTAGGGGGGACTTGTGAGATAGCTCTGCGGTTAAGAATGCAAGATGTTGCTGAAAGGACCCTGATATAGCTGTCTCTGGTGAGGCTATGACAGTGCCTGGCAAACACAGAAGTGGATGCTCATAGTCATCTATTGGATGGAACACAAGGCCCCCAATGGAGGAGCTAGAGAATGTACCCAAAGAGCTGAAGGGGTCTGCAACCCTATAGGTGGAACAATATGAAATAACCAGTACCCCGAGAACTTATGTCTCCAGCTGCATAGGTAGCTGAAGATGGCCTAGTCAGCCATCGTTGGAAAAAGAGGCCCCTTGGTCTTGCAAACTATATGTCCCAGTACAGGGGAACGCCAGGGCCAAGAAGTGGGAGTGGGTAGGTAGGAGAGCAGGGCAGGGGGAGGGTATAGGGGACTTTTGGGATAGCATTTGAAATGTAAATGAAGAAAATAATAAAAAATTGAAAAACAAAAAACAAAAAACCCACTGGCTGCTATTCCAGAGGTCCTGAGTTCAATTCCCAGCAACCACTGGATGGCTCATGACCATCTATAAAGAGATTTGATGCCCTATTCTGGTATACAGGTGTAGAGCCAGGCAGATCTTGGAGTTCAAGGCCAGCTGGGACTACCCGGAGAAACCCTGCCGAATGAATGAATGAATGAACGAATGATAGAAACTATATTGGTAGAAGACACTATGAGGAGATAATAATGAGGTAGAAGGAAATTTAGAATATTGATGGATATTTTCACTATCTTGATTTGACAATGTTTTCCCAAGTGTATAGACTTATATCTTTTAATATAATACTTGAGTTAGTTAATTATGGATATCATTATGGTAGTTTGAATAGGCTTGGCCCCCACAGATATATGTATTTGAATGCTTGACCCATACGGAATGGCACTATTCGGAGGCATGTCATTGTTGGAGGAAGTGTGTCACTGTGGGGGCAATCTCCTATGCTCAAACTACACCCAGTGTGGTACACAATCCCCTTCTGATGCCTGCAAATGAAGATGTAGAACTCTCAGCTCTTTTTCCAGTCCCTCTGCCTGCACACTGCCATGCTTCCCACCATGAATGATAATAAACTAGACTTCTGAAACTGTACACAAACCCCAGTTAAACATAAGAGTTGCCTTGTTCTTGGTGTCTTTTCACAGCAATAAAACCCTAAGACAATCATGCAATATATTTTGATTATATTTACCCCCCCCATGTTGTTCTGACTCCTCCCAGCTCTACCCAGACCATCCTTTCCACCTCACAACTGGTCTTTTGTTTTGAAGAAATAAAAACACTAAATCTAATTTGTGGTACCCACATACTAAGGGAGGTGAGGCCATCCACTACAGAGTGTTGACCCCCTGTGTTAACCTACCAGGAGCCACAACCCTTAAAGAAAATTGAGTCTCTCTCCACCAGAAGCCATCAACTGTCAATAGCCCTTCAGTTACAAGTGAGGGGTTTCGAAACCTCTAGCCCCTCTAAGATTCGTACATTTTAAGTGTGAGTTGTACACTTTATCCATTCTATTGTCTTCTCAAGTTTTTTATTAGCACATATTATACACAAAATGAGTTTCATTATGGCACTTTCATAAATGTATATAGTATGTTTTGATTTTATTTAAAATGCATTGCTGAGGAAAAGAGTACAGAACTTTATATATATATATATATATATATATATATATATATATATATACATGAAAAAAAGTAATTTATTTAGATACATTTATGGTTCACTATATATCCTTTCTCCTTAAATTGTCAGGTCTGTTGTTCTAGACTGTCTACTGTACATATGATTTGAATATTATCTTCTACACCAGTGATTCAAAGAACCCTGGTGTGAATACTGCACGTTGGTATCCTTCAGTTTTTAGTTGAGCACACTCTGTCTTTGTTTATTTGTTTGATTTCTAGGAAGAAATAGCAAATGAGAGTTGGCCATTTTAAGGTTCAGAGGATATAAAGTTATGAGCATATTAGCTCCTCAGCTCATATATGAGCTTTCCCTATGGGCACCAGTAAGTTTTCCTCAGCCAGTCTATGCAGAACAAAAAATAAATGTGATCACTTGTTGTAAATATCAAAGTGATATACTCTAAATTGCTGGAGGAGCCCATGGGCATGAGTGCACATCTGATCCTATTCAAGTCCAGGATTTTGATGGACAGTGTTCAATGGCAAGCCTCAAGGATTTAAAGCACCATCAACTTGGCAGTGTGACCTTGACTTTAAGCAATGTGACCACACCTCCCTGAGACTCAGTTTCCTAAGTATTAAATTGGTTCATGATACAATGTATTTCTTCAAGTAACTGTGAGGATAGATATATAAAGTACTTAAGATACTGGAGTACAGAACTTTTTAATAAGAGTAACTTAATAATAAATACTCCATTTTTCTACTGGTTTAGGTACATTTTAAAATCTATTATGTTTTATTTTCATTTTTGGACTATTTCAAATGTCTTCTAAATTGCTTTTTGAACCCCTCACTGACTGACACACACTTTGGTTTTTGTTGTTTGTTTATTTGTTTGTTTGTTTTCTAAGACAGGGCTTCTCTGTGTAGCCCTGGCTGTCCTGAAACTCATTCTGTAGACCAGGCTAACCACTACCTCTGAGGACTGGGATTAAAGTCATGCACTACCACCTCCCAGCCCACATTTTGTTTAAAAATGCATTAGTTAATTTCTAACCATGTGGGTCTTTTCTATATGTCATTCAATTTTTTTTTATTTTCAACTACTTGTAAGACAAATATTTTGCATAATTGAATTTCTTCAAATTACTGCATATTTCTTATTATCTCCTCAAATCACATATATTTTGCATTCAATACCTATCATATAACAACATATTAAGTAATAAATTCCACTTCTAATTATCTAGGCAGAGTAAAGTTACTATCTTGCAGCCCTGTGTTCTAGTTAGCATCATGACAACAGCAATATGGTGTGGAAACAGTTGGAGTAATGGCTCAATAGTTAAGAGCACCTGCTGTTTTTTTAAAAGACCCAGGTTTGGTTTCCAGCACCTACGTGGTGGCTCACAACTATGTAACTATTCCAGTTCCAGGGGACCTGATACCCTCTTCTGACCTCTGTAGGCACCAGGCACGTGCATATACGTACATGCACTCATACACATTTATTATTAAATTTATTAATTTATAAATTATTTAAATATCTATTAATAGGTCTTTAAAAAATAAAATAAAAGGGGTACTAATTTGGAAGAAGGAACACAGTCTGAAAATGGAGTAATGTGAGAATTCTGAGTGCTTGTGAGACAACTCCAAGAAAACAAGACAAAAAGTCTTGTAACCTCAGACCTTCAAAAGAGAATTATTCTTGGAATGTGTTTTTGTGTTCCTACCAGGCAGGTAGCAGATAGGAATGAGTTTGCTTCAGCTGTTGTTATTCATATGCCTCTATGGAAAACTATGTTTTTGCCATGTGTGGCTTGTCCTTGTGATCTAAACCTCAGAGTATAAATTGCCTCCCAGGCTCATGGGCCAACTAGAGCAGTAAACAAAGGGGATGCTCCAGGAGAGGATAATAAGAGGTTAAAAGGGTTTTGTTGCTGTTGTTTTTTGAAACAGAGTCTCATTATGTATCCCTGGCCAGCACAGAACTTGCTAGCAGACCAAACTAACCTTGAACTCTTGGAGATCTACTTACCTCTGCCTCTCTTATTTTTTAAGATTTATTTTTGGGGCTGGTGAGATGGCTCAGAGGTTAAGAGCACTGGCTACTCTTCTTAAAGGTCGTGAGTTCAATTCCCAGCAACCATGTGGTGGTTCACAACCATCTGCAATGTGATCTGATACCCTCTTCTGATGTGTCTGAAGACAGCTACAGTGTACTCATATACATAAATAAATAAATAATTTTTAAAAAGATTATGTTTTTATTTGTAAATTATGTGTCTTGGGGACTGGGGTGATGCTCAGAGATTAAGACGGCTGGCTGCTCTTACAGAGGACCTGGGTTCAATTCCCAGCTCACAAGTGTCTAATTTCCCAGATTCTCTTCTAGCCTCTAAAGGCACTGAATGCATGTAAAGCACAAATATACATTCAGACATATCATCCATAACATAAAATTAAAAATCATTTTAAAATATATGTATTGCCGGGCGTGGTGGCGCACGCCTTTAATCCCAGCACTTGGGAGGCAAAGGTAGGTGGATTTCTGAGCTCGAGGCCAGCCTGGTCTACAAAGTGAGTTCCAGGACAGCCAGGGCTATACAGAGAAACCCAGCCTCAAAAAAACAAAAAACAAACAAACAAACAAAAAAAAAACCAAAGAAAAACAAAAAATAAAAAATAAAATATATGTATCTGTGTAAGACTATATGCGCATGAGCTTAAAAGATCCTGAAAAGGCTAGAGCGTTTGAATTCTGAAGCTGGAGCTACAAGCTGTTTTGAGATGCCTGATGTGCTGGGAACTGAACCCAGGTCCTCTGAAAGAAAAGTCAGTGTTCTTAACTGCTGAGCTATCTTTCCAGTCCTGCACTTATTTATGTTTGATTTTTTTTCCCAGTGGGGGTGATGGAGGAGTGGGGATCAGTCACAGCAATCCTTTTATCCTTTGGCCTCATCCTCTGAAATGCCCAAATACTAGACATTTAACTCTTCACCATGAGCACTTCATACTGCATCTACCTTACGGCTGAACACTATTTCTCTGTGTATGTGTACCTCACATCTTTTATTCATTCATCTGCTTAGTGACACTAAGTTATCTCTATACCCTGCTGAAATGAGCCTGGGGTTAGGTATCACCTCAAGACAGAAACTTTACTCTGGCTATAGACGTTTGATTGCCAGACCATATAGTGGTTCTATTTTTAATATAATTTTGAGTAATCTTCCTAATTAATTTTCATGTTTGTACCAATTTACATTCCCACAGTGTCCCATGACTCTTTGCTCTAAACCTTGAGCAACTCTATGTAGCAAAAGCTTTTCTTCCTGTCTGTGTTTTAAAGACAGGGTCTCACTCTGAAACCCACACTAGCTAGAACTCACTCTGTAGCTCAGGATAGTCTCACACTCTCATTTGTCCTCCATCTGAAGGGATTACAGGGATACGTCATCATGCTCAGGTTTAACAAAGCTTTTTCTAAAGCCTACCTCCTCTTCCTTTTCCTCCTCTTCCTTCTTCCCCCACCCCTCCCCCTCCCTCTCCCTCTCCCTCTCCCTCTTTTTTCCAGGCTGGCCTCTCTTTCTGTCCTCTGCCTCCCACCCCCAACAGCTCTGATGAATTCTATCTGCTCTACCCCTTCTCCAGGTCCTCACTCCCCTCCTTTCCCCCAAATAAACTTCCCTTATACCAGGTCTGTCACATGGCCTAATTTCTCAGAAAGACACCTTGGCCCATGCCAAGTCAGGTACTCCACCTACCACCGCATTATATTTTATAACAGCTTCTCCCTCCTAAGTGCTGAAATTAAAGGCATGTGGTACAATGCCTAGTGCCCAGGGAATTCATTCATTAATGTAGACAAAACATTATTCAACTTACACAACAAAATATCATCCCCACAATTCCTCTGTTATCAAAATTTCAAAATTTGCCGGGTGTGGTGGTGCATGCCTTTAATCCTAGCACTTGGGAGGCAGAGGCAGGCAGATTTCTGAGTTCGAGGCCAGCCTGGTCTACAAAGTGAGTTCCAGGACAGCCAGGGCCACACAGAGAAACCCTGTCTCGGAAAAAAAAATTTTTTTTCAAAATTTATCTGCATGTTCCCATACCATGCAATTTTATCAAAGAAAGTACCATTTTATCAGTTATTGGCTACATTTAAACAATGCAAAAGAGAGGATTAATGGTTTCCTTTAGACAGCTCTATCAATACCACTTAAGTCAAAGAACTATAAAACTGAAGTCATTTTGAATAAAATCAGTTGACAGAACAATGACATTCTCCACTGTTGTGTCTGTGGCTCAAAGTTTTACACAAGAGCGATGTAAAAAGAGGCTGCAAACACAAATGCCTAAAAGTGCTTAGGCTAGCCTACAGAAAGTTAAAATGGACGGATTAAAGCAAGTTCCAGGCCTAGGCTGGACAGTGAGTTTCATTCACATCAGCAAAGGCTACTGACTGACTGAGGTCCTGTCTCAAGACAGCCAGAGCCAGAGGAGTAGAGGAGGGAAGGACTGAGGGGAGGGAGGGAGGAAAGGTGAGTGTGTGGGGATGAAGGAAGGAAAGAGGAAGAGGAAAAAAGAAAGAAAAGAGAAAGCCAGGCAGGATAAACAAGCCCTGGAAAGTAGAGGATGCAGGCAACCACTGCAAATAGGGTAAATCCATTTGTTAACTGACTGATCTACTTGGGAAAACTAGCTTCCGTTTTTGAATGTTATGCAAAGTTGAGCTGGCCAGGTGTAGTGGCAAACAGGGAAGATTCGCTGGAGATTGGGGCTGGCCACATCCAACAAGTAACATACAATGTTATCAGGAGAATAATACAAAAATCCATACCACCGTTTCAACTTTTCTTTAAATCTAAAACTATTCAAAAATTATAATTTTAAGGTTGAGGACATGCCTCAGTTACTTTCCTAGTTTGGGAGAAGTTCTGAGTTCAATCTACAGCATCACTAGAAAAAATTAAAATAATTTGATTTTCTTTAACTTTTTATTAAGGAGCAGGAAGTGCCCTTGAGTATGTGAACACAAGCCTGTGGAGGCCAGAGGTAGATCCTGGGTGTCTTCCTCAAGGGTTTTTCTGCCTTTTTTTTTTTTTTTTTTGAGTCAAGGTTTGTCATTGAACCTAGAGCTCACCAATTCAGTAGACTGGCCAGCAAGATGCTAGGGATCCCCACCTCCTTACCCTCTCAGTGTTGGGATTATGGGAGCACCTGGCTTTTTAATGTGGATGCTGGGAATCAAGTACTCTTGCTTGCACAGCAAACACTTTAGCACATGAGTCAATATCCCTGCTCCAATAATTTAAATATACATATATGTACATGTATGTTTTATTGACTTATTACATATGTATGTGGACAGTATTTACAACAGCAATAACAGCAGTCTACATGTCCATCAACTGGTACCAATATCCATCGGTACCACATGTCCAAAATGTAGTATGAGATATTTATTTACACAATTGAGTGGAGTAAGCCAGCCACAGACAAACATATGCAATATGGTTCTATTTCATTAAAATGCTTAGAACAGCAAATCTATAGAAGCAGAAGTGAATGAATAGCAGACTCAGGCAGGCAGGGATTCAAGAGAAATGCAGAAGGACTGCTAATGGACAGAAGGCTCCTGTTCAAAATGATGATATTCCACAAGAGCCAGGGATGGGAGCACAGGCCTATGACCCAGCCCTACAGAGAAAAAGAGAGGAGAATTGGAGATGTAAAAGCCAACTGGGGAAAATGAGATCCTGTCTCAAAACAATTAATAGGTACCAGAACAGTTTTCAACCTAGGGGTCATATATCAGATATTTATATTATGATTCATAATAGTAGCAAAATTCCAGTTATGAAAGGGCAACAAATATAACTTTATGATTGGGGTCACCATAACGTGAGAACTGTAGTAAAGGGTTGCAGTAGTAGGAAGACTGAGAACCACTGTGCTGGAGATGGCTCAGCAGGTTAAGAGTGCTTGATGCTTTCCAAAGAACTGAGTCCAATTCCCAGAAACCATGTGAGGAGGTTCACAACTACCTCTAACTCTAGCTCCAGGAGATCCAACATCCTTTCATGGCCTCTGTGGGTACCTGCACTCATATGTACACAGTCAAATGCAGATACACATAAGAAGAAATTTTTTGAAACCTTTAGGTTCTTGTTGTCTGAGTGGTATTTTTTGTTGTTTTTGCTTTAGATTTATTTACCTTGCATACAGCATTCTGCCTGCATGTATGCATGCAGACCAGAAGAGGGCACCAAGTTTCCTTATAGATGGTTGTGAGCCACCATGTGGTTGCTGGGAATTGAACTCCAGACTTCTAGAAGAACAGCCAGTGCTCTTAACCTCTGAGCCATCTCTCTAGCCCAAGAAGAGATTTTTTAAAAAAACTGTGTGTATGTGTGTCCTTCCTGCTGGTATTCTGTCTGGACTCCACCGCCACAGTTACCTGGCAGCAGCCAAGTATGCTTCTCCCCACAGTTACCTGGCAATAGCCAGGTAGGCCTGGCCTACTATAAAAGGGGCAACTGGGCCCCTCCTCCCTCTCTTGCTCTCTTGCCCCCTTCCTCCCCCTCTCTCCCCATTCCCTTCCCCCCTCTCTCCACATGGTCATGGCCAGCCTCTACTTCTCTACTCTCTCCTTCTCTCTGCCTTTCTCTGCCTCTGCTACCCTCTTAACTCCCCTACCCATGCCCTAAATAAACTCTATTCCATGCTATATCGTCATGTGGCTGGTCTCTCAGGGGGAAAGGATGCCTTGGCATGGGCCCACTGAGGCACCCACTTCCCCTACACCCCCACAAAACATATATTAATATTTCGTTGTCTTTTTATGATCACAACATTGGTGTACTGTGACTGAGATCCAGAAACTCTGCAGGTTTGCATTCCATCTCAGCCACAAGCCCAGGTCTGGTAAGCCCTCATCCTCGACTGGTCAGAGTGACCATCTGCATGGTCCCAGAGACAGTTTCTTTTTTGAGGCTGAGAATTCCAGGCTAGGCCTGGAAAACTGCTCTTTAGCTTAGCGGCTCCAGCTCTGAGCATTACAGTTTCTTTCTTGCAACTGAGAATTCCAGGCTGCCCTCCTCCCCCTCCTGCTAGCTCCCTCAGCCCACTCACACTTGGTGCTGCCAAGCACCCCTGCCTCAGCAGCAACTGGCCCCTGGGGCCACAGGTACGCTGGCCAGGCACTGTGCAGCTACAGCCACCACCTGTAACTCGGTGCCTACCTATCCAGGTTCCTACACCCCTGGCTGTTCTCATGGCCAGCATGCTCAGCTTGGTCACAGACTTAAATCTGCCTGGACAAACTCATTTTCTGTCACCACGATCTTTTTTTTTTTTTTTTTTTTTTTTGGTTTTTCGAGACAGGGTTTCTTTGTGTAGCCCTGGCTGTCCTGGAACTCACTCTATAGACCAGGCTGTCCTCGAACTCCCAAGTGCTGGGATTAAAGGCGTGTGCCACCACTGCCCGGCTCAAATGTACATCTTAAGAAAAATGTGACTTTCTCCCAAATGTACTTAATCTTATTATCTACTTGTAATAATGTGTTCCAACATCTTGACAAGTCCGGGCACTTGCTACATCCAGGACAGCTCCAGAGAAGCAACCTTCAGATGCTCCAATCTCCTCTCAGACACAAACGCTTCTTACTGGACCTGTTCCTTCCGACCTATGCTCAGATGGCCCCACAGACCCTGGACAGCAAGGAAGCAGCCAACTCTGGACAAACATCCCCCATACCCATCCCTCTAGGTTCCCCAGAGACACGCTGCTCCAATGTCAGCATGAAGCAGCTAGGTATCAACACTATTCCTGCTTCACCATCACCTCTTCCTAATTTTTTCTTTTTTAACTAAACCAAAACGGGGGAATATTGGCATTCTGTCTGGACTCCACCCCTACAGTTATCTGGCAGTAGCCAGGTATGCTCCTCCCCAGTTACCTGGCAACAGCCAGGTAGGCCTGGCCCACTATAAAAGAGGCTGCTAGGCCCCTCCTCCCTCTCTTGCTCTCTTGCCTCTTGCCCGCCCCCCCCCCAATTCCCTTACCCCCTTCCTCCACATGGTCATGACCAGCCTCTACTTCTCTACTCTTTCCTTCTCTCTGCCTTTCTCTGCCTCTGCTATCCTCTTAACTCCCCTCCCCATGCCCTAAATAAACTCTGTTCTATACTATACCTTCGTGTGCTAGGTCCCTCAGGGGGAAGGGATGCCTTGGCATGGGCCCACCAAGACATCCCCTTCCCCTACACCTTACCTTCCCACACCCAGCCAGAACATATTCTAATATTTCTTTCTCTTTTTATGATCACAACACTTCCTAGTTCTGATTGCTTAAAAACATACCCAGAGCCAAACGGTGGTGTCTTACTCCTTTAATTCCAGGACTAGGGAGGCAGAGGGACATAGATCTCTGGGTCTTAGGCAGCCTGGTCTACAGAGTTCCAGGACAGCCAGTAGTCACAGGTCCTAGGTTAATGAGTCTCCCATAATTCAAACTGTGGATGATCTCTGAATCAAAATGTGTGGCAGAAACTGGGGGCATGATTCAGGTGTAAACTGCATACAAAAAGACAAAGAATGGTAGCAATAGATTACAATTATAATACATTAAATGCAAGCCCATTCTGATCCTACAAAATGAAGGTCAGAAGACTTTTTACAATACAATGTCAAATGGTGGGCTGGAGAGATGGCTCAGCAGGTAAGAACATTGACTGCTCTTCCAGAGGTCCTGAGTTCAATTCCCAGCAACCACATGGTGGTTCACAAGCACCCATAATGAGATCTGATGGCCTCTTCTGGTGCATCTGAAGACAGCTACAGTGTACTTATGTATAATAATAAATCAATCTTTGGGCCGGAGCAAGCAGGGACTGAGCGAGTAGGGCTGACAGAAGTGAGCAGGGCTGATCAGAGCGAGCAGAGGTCCTAAAAATTCAATTCCCAACAACCACATGAAGGCTCACAACCATCTGTACAGATACAGATACAGTGTACTCACATACATAAAATAAATAAATAAATCTTTTTTTAAAAAAGAATGTCAAATGGTGTGGGTGGGGAAAAGGAATAATAGAAAATAACCATTTTGTAATCACATATTCAGATTCAAGCAAGAGTTAAGGATTACTAAGTGTCAGGTTTCACACCTGGGACAAAGGGCTGAGGTGCCTATCTAACATATCAAAGTGGACCTGGTTACCAGGTTCTCTCTGCATCCCTTAGTCTCTACCTAACACGGGATCTTCCTGGCTAGCATACCCTGGCCCCCAACCCCACTGAACTCCAGTCCAGTGTCTGAACTGGGCCTATGGTCCTCCAGCAGCCCTTTCCTAGATAATCAGCCATTCTAGTTACCCCTTCACTTTTGAGCTCCCAGTTGCTGCACCTGTTTCTCCTCTCTCTTCTTCCTCCTTCCCAGGACTTCCCCCTTTCCCTTCCCCTTCTCCTCACATGACTCAGAGTCATGTCCACTCTGCACTCTCCCAGATGTCCCTGTCTCTGGCTACATGCTCCTTTTTATCTATAACTTTCTCCTCCATCACACCTAGGAGAGACACGCCCTTTCCTTTTTTATTTATGTTGGCATTCCTTCTAGCCTTCACCCAACAGTTACCTGGCAACAGTCAGATATGCCTGGCTTGCTATAAAAGGAGCTGTTAGACCCCTCCTCACTCTCTGACCCTTCCTTCTCTGAGTCTCTTCTCTCTCTGACCCCTTTTCCTTCTCTCCTCTTCCCTTCTTCTCCATTTGTTCCTGGCTGCCCTAGCTCCTCTGTCTTTCTCTGTCTCTACTCCCTTCTGAACTCCCCTTCCCATGCCTTAAATAAACTCTATTCCACACTATACCCTGGTACAATGGCTGGTACCTCAGGGGGAAGGGATACTTCAGCATGGGCCCACTGAGGCACCCCTCTCACCTCACCATACCATGCTCTATAAAACATATCCTGGTCTTTTTTTTTTTTTTTTTTCGAGACAGGGTTTCTCTGTATAGCCCTGGCTGTCCTGGAACTCACTTTGTAGACCAGGCTGGCCTTGAACTCAGAAATCCGCCTGCCTCTGCCTCCGGAGTGCTGGGATTAAAGGCATGCGCCACCACGCCCGGCTTCCTGGTCTTTTTAAAATAAAACACAACAATTTCTTTTTCATTCAAAGAAAACTGAACAAAAGTCCACTAGAAACTGTACAGACTAACATGTTAATGTTAGTCTGGTGACAGAAGATATGCCTGCAACTCCAGGTATATCAAATGCCAAGTACAACATAAGAATCTTGAGTATAAGGATGGCCTGGACCAATAAATATGGAGCTCCAGGCTAGCTCCATATTTAGAAAAGATCATGTCTCAAAAATCCAAACAGACAGATGGGTCAGTGAGACAGCTCAGTAGATTAAGGCACTTACCACTATACCTGACAGTCTGGGTCTACAGGCCTCAAATGGTAGAAGGAGAAACCAATTCCTGCGAGTTGTCCTCTGACCACCACACAGGTACCATAGCAACCATATATACATACATACACACAAATGTTTATTAAAAAAAAGTCAGAGATGGCCCAGTGATTACAGTTCTTGCCCCACAAGCAAGAGTTCAATCCCCAGAACCTATGTAAATAAATTCTGAATAGGCTTGGTGGCCTTCCTATAATTCCACCTCTGAAGGCAGAGATGGGAATCCCAGAATAATTGGGCTTCTGAGACTAGCTGTATGTGAGCTTTTGGTTTGATCCTGCCTGGTAAGAAAACGGTGGAAGAAAAATTAAGGAAGATTCCCTGATATCAACCCCCATCCTCTATATGCACACTCACATGCCTGTATGCACACCTCTACTCATAGAGGTGCTTCACACATGTAAACACATATAAACACACATATGCAAACACAAGCACATGAAAAAGTTTTAAAATAGTGACATGGAAAACACACACACACACACACACACACACACACACACACACACGCCAGATTTATCTTTAATCTCAGTATTCCAGAGAAGAGGCTATTGGATCTCTCTAAGTTCAAGGCCACGCTAGCCAGAGCTACACAGTGAAAGACCCTGTCTGTGTGGTTGGAAAGGAACTCTCCAAATAATTGAAAGTCACACTTCAAGCCAGGTGTAAAGGCTAAGGCAGAAACAATTTTGCAAGTTTAAGGCCAGCCTACCCTATAGAGTGAGACCCTGTCTCAAAAAGAAAAACAAAACATACAGGATGGAGAGAGGGCTCTGTGTTATAAGAGTTTAAGAGCACCAACTGCTCTTACAGAGGACCTGGTTTGATTCCCAGCACCCACATGGCAGCTCACAACCATCTGTAACTCCAGTCCAGGGGATATACATTAAGGCAAAAGACCCATACACATAAAATTTAAAAATTAAGCCAAGCGTGGTGGCATATGCCTTTAATCCCAGCACTTGGGAGGCAGAGGCAGGTGGATTTCTGAGTTTGAGGCCAGCCTGGTCTACAGAGTGAGTTCCAGGACAGCCAGGGCTGTACATAGAAACCCTGTCTCAAAAAAAAAAAAAAACCAAGAAAAGAAAAAACAAAAAACAAAAAAATTTAAAAATTAAAGAAAATGTTGAGATTACAGGTAAGAATAGTCTTCCAGGAAAAAAACAATTGACCTGTTATGTAATAAAAGAATTATTTTATAAGAGAAGAAAGCTTAAGACCAGTTAATTAAGTCTTCTACCTGCAAAGTAAAGAGCCACACAGGCCTCCAACACACCTTATGTTACCATGTGTTACAGTCCACAGAGCGACCATGGTGTCCCACTGATCATGGAAAAACTAAATTACTGAATAATCCCTTTTTAAAGCACATGCATAACATCTGTCTGTTTTGTGTGGGAGGGAAGCACAGGCATCCCAGCACAAGGAGGAAGTCAGATGACAACTTTGCCGGAACCAGTTTCTCTCTCCACCATGCAGGAGCTGGGGATCAAATTCAGGTTGGCAGCTTGGCACAAGTAACCTTACCCACTGAGCCATCTCACTAGCCATCTGAATAATTCACCTTTCTATATATTAAAATCTCCTATGTAGGGGCTGGGAATCTAGCTAAATTCTGATGTACATGATCACCATGTAAAAGAAGGCTCCAAATGTAATGTACAGGACCCTTTAAAAAAATCCACCTTCTGTTTTGTTCCATTAGCCAATTCCCAAGCAACCTCCAGTTAACTGTGATAGGTCTGTGTTTTGATCTTGTAAACCCCCTCTCTACACTCTTTCCAAAACAAAATAAAGCTTTTCAGGTTTATTCATTCAGGAGGAAAGTGGGGCTTGTTTAGTGGCACATACTTCTAATCATGGCATGCTAAAGAAAGAATTGCCATGAGTGCGAGGCCCATCCATGCATACTGTGAACTGCAGGCCAGCTTGGGACATACAGCAAGGAAAATCTCATTCAATAAACAAATAAGAACAAAATGTTTGAGAGGGAGCCAAATGGAGATTTTTGTTCACAAGTACTTTTTTTTTTAATTTTTTAAAGGATTTATTTATTTATTATATGTAAGTACACTTACAATGTAGCTGTCTTCAGACACTCCAGAAGAGGGAGTCAGATCTCGTTACGTATGGTTGTGAGCCACCATGTGGTTGCTGGGATTTGAACTCCAGACCTTCGAAAGAGCAGTCGGGTGTTCTTAACCACTGAGCCATCTCACCAGCCCCACAACTACTTTTTTTTTTTTTTTGGTTTTTCGAGACAGGGTTTCTCTGTGTAGCCCTGGCTGTCCTGGAACTCACTCTGTAGACCAGGCTGTCCTCGAACTCAGAAATCCTCCTGCCTCTGCCTCCCAAGTGCTGGGATTAAAGGCGTGCGCCACCACCACCCGGCTCCACAACTACTTTTTTAAAAAGATGTATTTCTGTGTCTGAATGTCTTACCCCCGTCAGGGTCAGAAGAGCCGGAAGACCTGACAAGCTCCTGGAACTGGAGGTTACATGTGGGCGTTGGGAACCAAACCCAGGTCCTTTGCAAGAACAAGTGTTCTTATCTGCAGAGCCATTTCTCCAGCCCCAGAACTACTTTCAAGCACAGTACAGGGGAATCGGGAGATAGCTAGTTCTGTGAGTAAAGAAGCTTATTGGTGAGCTTTGTCCAGAAGTAAAACAACAAATATACTCAACACAGATGGGCAGATATCACTTGGGAAGCAAAATAGAAGGACAGCTACTAGTACATGAATTTGAGGACTGATGGTGGACACTCCTCTGGCATCTGCAGGCAGTTACACTCACATATACATACCTACACTCAGACACATACATGTACATGATCAAAAATAATAAAAATAAAACTTTAAAGACAAAAAGAAAGGCAAACGTAACCATAAGGAAGCAGGAAGGGCAAGTGGCAGGAAGGCTGGAGAGATGGCCGGACAGTTAATACTTGCCACTTTCCAAAGGACCCAAGCTGAGTTCCCAGCACCACAGACCTCAGATCTAATCTATTCCTTCAGCCTCCTCAGGTATCACTGAATGTACATTTTAGCAATTTTAACAGAGAGAAATCTAGAGCAACAAAAAAATCAAGAGCCATCATGGTGGCACACACCTATGATCCTATCACTCGGGAATCAGTGGCAAGCAGGAGGGTCTGGAATCCACGGCCTGACTGTGATTGATTGGCCCAGCTATCTATACTACAGTTCCCATATAATCTCACCAGTGCATAGCCACCTCCACTACACAGCTACCCTCTTCAGAGTGTTAGCTGTGTTAATAACTGGAGAATGTGCAATGTCCACACACTGTCATCATCTAGAGTCTCTAGTGCACAGGGTCCCTCTTGGTGGTATTAATCCTATGGCTTTGAACAGATGAATAGTACACACATCTACTATTATAGTTTCACAAATATTTTCTGTGCTTTGCCTTTTTCCCCCACTTCTTTTACCTACTCCCCTTTGTTGTTGTATTTCTTTTCCTTACTGCTTTTTTGAGACAGGGTCTCATAGCCCAGATTGGCTTTGAACTCATAACTCTCTCACTTCAGTCTCCCAAGTACTAGGATAACAGGCATGCACCCAAACCACACCATGTTGTTCCTGGGGCTTTGTTTTTGTTGTTGTTTTGTTTTTTCCTTTGTTTTCATTTGTCTAATTTTTTATTGTTTATTTATTTGTGTATGTAGGTGAAGCACATGGTATAGCGCATGAATGTAGATCGAAAGACAACTTGCAGGAGTCGCTTTGCTCCCACCATGTGGGGCCTAGGGATCAAATTCAGGTCATTAGGGTTGGTAACAAGTGCCTTACATGCCCAGCTGTCTCACTGGCCCTTACTTTGTTTTCTGAGGCAGGATCTTGACTAGCCAGGCTGGCCTCAACCTTACCCTAAGCTCCAGCTAGTCTTGATCCTCCTGTTGCCATCTTCTAACTACTGGGGTTACAGGCATGTGCGTTCATGCCCAGCTATATGATCCCAGTTACCGTTCTCCCTCTTAGTGCAGGGCCACTAAATGTCTAAACTACATATGTGAGCTGGAGGTGTGACTTAGCGGTCGAGACAATGTCCACCATGTATGAGGCTCTGGGTTTAACTAAAAACATCATAGTACAGCGCACAAGTTATGAATGAGAACTGCACTGCCTTCCCTCCACAGCAGTAATGCAAGCAGCAGCAGCCAAACAGGGACAGAAAAACGCCATCCAACTCGAAAGGAGAAAGTATCTCCAGCTTTCTTAGCAAATACTACGAATGTACTTGGTAAAAAAAGAAAAAAGAGATATAAGAGCAATTGGAGGGAAAATGAAAGTCTGAGCAGACCACAGTGAGGACGACCTGCAAGCCCTGCACTTGGGAATAGGAGGCAGAAGAGTTTAAGGTCATCCTCAGCTGTGTGGTAAGTTCAAGGTTACCTAGGCATTTACCTCTTCCAGCATTTACGACAACAGCAAGCATAGGCTTGCCTAAACTATATACCAGGACTTTATACATCCCCTCAATGCCCTCTCCCCCCAAAAAGTAGGCATGCCTTTAGTCCCACACTAAGGCAAAAGCAGGAGGATTATAGAAAATTCAAGGCCTTCTTCCCACAAACACTATTATAAATCTTAAATAATAATAATAATAAAGTATCTAAATTTGGAATTCCTTATACCATGATGCTAAAAGACCTCTTTTCCTAGGCTATCATACAAGGCATTCCTCCCTGATTTTCAACTGTCTTTTTTGGTGCTCTGTTGTTTCTTCTAAACACAGTGTCACCACTTAACCCAAGCTGTCATGGAATGCTGGGTAGAAAGGCTGGCCTCACTTCTACACAGTCATCCGGCCTCCACCTTCCAAGTGCTGGGGGGATTTCAAGAATGCAGCACCACACCTGGCTTCCCAAAGTTTAACTGCTAAAGAAACTTCCCATTCCACCAAGGCATCCCACTGATACAAATCTATAACACAGACCATCTGAAAGAAGCCATGGCTTGTGCAGCACAGTCCTTAAAAAGGTAACATTTTAATTCATGTGTTATGAAAACTTGTGACCTAATTTTCTGCAAGCATTTTCTACTAGAAGTTCAAGTTATAACAGACACTCTGTTTTCAGATCAGAGCAGTCGGATGAGAGAGACAACTGCCACTGACGCAGCTGCTTTCTTTTTCCCTTTACAACCTGTACCTAAGGTTCAAGAACAAGGCAAAATGTAACTTTCAAAGTGAGCAGCGAAGCCAATGTGGTATTTGTCTTAGCAGGGAACACCAATGAAAATATGAGATGCTTCAGTCTAAACTGGCAGGTATACAAAAAAGCAAAAGTGCCTTGTCATTACTTACCATGCAAAAGTTACAAACTGCAGGTTCCTATGATGCAGTATGTGTTTCCTTAGACAGAGCTCCTGCCCAAATAACCATCCAAACCTGCCATCCTCAACTGTCACAGCCTACACAACGTGGGCGGCAGTTCCTTGCACTTTAAAACATTTGATTTTAAGAATAGTCTCCACCCACTTTTCCACAAATTTCTTCAGCTACAAGCTCAAGTCTCAACGCTGTATTTATTCCCACCAGAACGCACTCATTTACAAATTACACAGGAGTAAATTATTAAAATACAAATCATCAACATTTCTGACACATCTTTTCTATTATTCAAATACACAAACAATTATACTCCAAGCAAGGCACTACTGGCCAAAAATCAAATGACATGGAATCATTTCACTAAGAGCGGTAATAAAGACGATTAGACCCCTTAATCTCAACCCAGTACTTTATAAATAGTAAATAGTCAAAGGAGTGGACTGAATAGCAGGAAACCTTTTGCCACTAACTAAAAGAGCAATCCAGTAAGAGGTAGGTCATATTCATGAGCACAAGTCTAAGATTATGTCTGAGATTTCTGAGTTCCCAGTCTTACATCAAGAAGGCAGTTTGCTAACTTTTTAACATTAATATTGAGAACAAAGCAGAAAATATAGCGGGTTTTATGGTTATAATGACTATGATAAAAAGTTTTCCTTTTGCAATTCTTTTTTAACAAAAAAGTCACATAATGAGTTCTAGATTCGAGGTAGTTTAGTATATTTACATGGTTATCAAGTCAAATCAAATGTTTACTGAAAACCTGGCCAACAAGACACTGCACCTAAGGATCTTTTCTAGCTTGCTTCTTGGAAGCATGGTGAGAGACGGGAAGACCTATTTCTAGGGACTCGAGTTTGCACATAATTAAGTAGCCTAAGTACGTCAACTGCTCAGACTACGTGCATGACCTCTCTAGACACAATCGCACAGCAAGTTGTACTTTCAGTAAGGGGGAATGACACCTTCTCTCACATTTGCTCAAGTAACTACAGTAACTGCCTTAAATTTTCCCGTGTGAAACCAACGAAATTTGAAGGGAAGCGGGGGTTGGGGGGGGCATTTTAAAAACTGGGTCATTCCTTATTTGTTCTCTCCAAGCACATTCTTCGGAAGGGAAACGGCCTAGGAATCACAAAAAGGAGAGGGGGAAGACGTGACAGCATCTCCAAAGCTTTAAAGTTACGGCTCTTACAAGAGTCTGCACTTAGGGGCTCATTAGTTGGCTTTATTTGAGTTTAGTCACTCCAGAGCTGAATGGAGCCTTCCTATAAGTTATCCCCAACAAAGCAACCCTAAACACCAGCCACGGTCCGGCAGAGGAGGAAATGCCCTGGATTCACCTGCGGCACCTGCCTGCACCCCGGTACCTCCACCTCCGCAGCGTCCACGGATCCTTACGCTCCACCCCAGCCTCCACCGCTCAGCACCCCGCCGGCCGGGCCAGAGCCTGAGAGCCTGGTTCCCGCCTCACCCCGGCGGCAGAGGCCAGGCCCGGTCCCTGCACCGAGCCGATCCTCTCGAGGCCCTCCGGCCGCAGCCTCTCCGAACGGCAGCCCGCGGGCTCCGGGGACCTCCCGCCCACTCACTCAGCGACTAGGCCAGCCTGCCGCTCCCCTCCTCCCGCGCAGTCCCGCACGCTACCTGAGCAGCCTGGTGGCGCGGGAGGAATCGGGCAGGGCGGCGGTGCGGACTCACCTGCGCCGGCCCAGTCGGCGACTGTCCGACACCGGAGCTTCCTGGGGTGAGAAAGCGCCGGCTACGCGGCCTGGGCACCCTCCGCTGGCAGGGCCGGGACTCCGGGGCCCCTCTGCGCCTGCGCCTCCGCGCGGCCGGGTCTCCAGGGGACAGCCTGCAGCGAGGGCAACTGCCGACCGAAGGACTCGCGAGCCGCCGGCGCTGCGGGAGGACCAACGTCTAGGCACTGCCCGGGGCGAGACTGTCCGGACCACGGACCGCCATGTTTCTGTTCCCTACTCTTTTTTGCCTTCCCTTCCTTCCGCTCTTTTCCACAGAACACCACTTTCCCTCCCTCTGTCCCTCTCCCTTTCCTTCTGCGGGGGCGGTAGAAAGGACGCCGGGGGTGGGGTCCGAGGTCGGACCCGCCCCGCTAGAGCCACGCCCCTGTGGTTGGGCTCCGCCCAGAGGTTGACCCACGCCCCCAGACTCCTACCAAGCCTCAGGCTCAGGCCACGCCTCTGCGCTTGTGCCCCGCCCCGTGAGCGCCCTCCTCCTGGCAGAATTCTGGCCGACCTCGGGGCGCTCCTTAGAATCCCGACGCCGAAGAGAGAGTCCTCCAGCTCTCCCGGCGCTAGTTGTAACCTTTCTGTTTGTTCTGCGGTTTTTTGTTTTGTTTTGTTTTATTTTGTTTTGTTTTGTTGCGGTTGCCTGTGGCAGGTGACTACCGCCTCTCCAGGCTCCGGTTTTCAGAGAATGAGAAAGTGACATAGAATAGCTCAAGGTCAATGAAAGAAAAAAAAAAAAAAAAAAGCCAAGAGAGGCTTGCAGTTTCTCTTTAGTAGAGGCTGGAAGTTCCACCCATAACTGTGTGACCCCAAAGTCTGAGTGACACTGGAGGGCTGCCCTTCTCTAAGCCATCCAAAGACATCTGAGAGACCTTAGCTGCATTGTCTTTCTCTACTTCTGCCCAGATTTTGATAACGCCAAACGTGTAACTCTTTAGTTTAGATAATCGTAATTTGCTGCCTCTCAAAGGTAACCTAGATCTCGAGGTAAACATTCTGAAGCTGATGGTTGTGAGCCTCAGGACAGAGTGCTGAGGATTTAACTGTGGTCCTAAAGAGAGCAGCAAGAACTCTGAAATAATAATCTCTTTAGCACCCAGTTTTCAGTTCTGCAGGTACTGAAGGACGGAATTGGAGAGTCTTCGCTGTAATGAAATTTTGACAAAATATTTTAATTTGTTTTGTTTGTTTGGCAGAGGGTAAGGTGGTGCATAGGGTCTCGCTATTTAGCCCTGGCATTTCCTGCAAGTCTTATTTGTAAATCAGGCTGGCCTTAAACACTCACCCTCCATTGCTGGAATTAAAGACTTGTGCTACCACTTGGTGACAATTTTTTTAGGGTATCAATTTTTCAAGGAACAAATAGCTTAAAATAAGTTACAACTTTTTTCCTCTTGGCAAAGGACAGATTAGGCGGCAGGGGTGGTGTAGGGGGGTGGTGTGTAGAACAAAAGTGACTGATGTTTTTGAGTATGTCTTAGTGAAACCCTTTTCTTTGTATGCTGTTAAAAATTTCATTAAGCCGAGCAGTGGTGACGCATTCCTTTAATCTCAGCACTTGGGAGGCAGAGGCAGGCAGATTTCTGAGTTCGAGACCAGCCTGGTCTACAAAGTGAGTTCCAAGACAGCCAGGGCTATCTATACAGAAAAAAACCTTGTCTCGAAAAACAAAAAGTTGATTAAATTATTTTAAAGATGTGTGTGTAGCGGGTGAACTCCCATGTTCATAGTGGTCACTTTGTTGAGAATTTCTCTTTCATTTGCTCACGGTTCTTGCTAACAAGTGTAATAGTGTTAAGTCTGGTTGATATGTGCCTGGTTGTCTATTTCTGAAGTTAACTGCAGGTTTGTAAAGTTTTGGCGTTTGACTTCTATAGCAGACACCATTTTCCTAACCACATTCGCAATTCGAGAAGAAACAGTGATATAAATATGGTTCCATTAACAATAGTTTTTTTTTTTTTTTTTTTTTTTTTTTCGAGACAGGGTTTCTCTGTGTAGCCCTGGCTGTCCTGGCACTCACTTTGTAGACCAGGCTGGCCTCGAACTCAGAAATCCGCCTGCCTCTGCCTCCCGAGTGCTGGGACTAAAGGCGTGCGCCACCACGCCCGGCCCATTAACAATAGTTAGGAGTTGGTCTAGGGCCCTGGAAGCATCCTAACAGTCCAGCCAGCAGAAACGTTAAGGGACACATTCATATTTGAAAACCTAGCTTGTGGACTTCTTTTTTGTTTGGTTGGTTGGTTTGGTTTTTTTTTTTTTTTTTTTTTTTTTTTTTTTTTTTTTTTAATTTATTTATTATATGTAAGTACACTGTAGCTGTCTTCAGATGCACCAGAAGAGGGCGTCAGATCTCAGTACGGATGGTTGTGAGCCACCATGTGGTTGCTGGGATTTGAACTCTGGACCTTCGGAAGAGCAGTCGGGTGCTCTTACCCACTGAGCCATCTCGCCAGCCCTTTTTTTTTTTTTTTGAGACAGGGTTTCTCTGTATAGCCCTGGCTGTCTTGGAACTCACTCTGTAGACTAGGCTGGCCTCGAACACAGAAACCCACCTGCCTCTGCCTCCCAAGTGCTGGGATTAAAGGTGTACGCCACCACTGTCCAACCAACTTGTGGACTTTTTGTACTTCCTCACCAATGCTTCCAAAATGTTTAATCAGAGCTATGGGTTTAACTTAATTGGAGAGAGCTTATTCGGCTAGAGTGAGACCCTAGGTTGGATCTGTCCATCTGATGGCTGCATATCACTAGCCCTCAGGCACTGAAAGGGCCTCCCTTTCTCCCCACCCCCCATTCTCTGGGACTTGTAAATCAGAAGGTCAGATGCTAGAGAGATGGCTTACCTGTGGCACTTTGAAAATGCTTGCCCCAGGGAGTGGCACTATTTGGAGGGTGGGCCTTGTTGGAGGAAGTGTGGATGTGGCTTTAAGACCCTCCTCCTAACCACATGGGAGCCAGTCTTCTCTTATCAGCCTTCAGATGAAGATGTAGAACTCTCAGCTCCTCCTGTACCATACCTGCCTGGATGCTGCCATGCTCCTGCCTTGATGATAATGGACTGACCCTCTGAACCTGTAAGCCAGCCCCAATTAAATGTTGTCCTTGTGAGAGTTGCCTTGGTCACCGTGTCTGCTAACAGCAGTAAAACCCGGACTAACACACAGCCTTTTCAGGCCTCCAGTGTTACCCATACATACATGTACATATTCACCCACAGGCACACCACCATACATATAAATAAAAATTAAAACTATGAGACCCTTTAAAAGCAGTAAAGTCAGTGTGCTGGCTTTTCTCAACTGAGGCTTCCTCTTCTCCAATGACTCTAGCTTGTGTCAAGTTGACATAAAACTAGCCAGGACACAGGTTGAGCAAACCCTGGGGAGCAAGCCATTCCTTAAGGCTTCTACATCAGCTCCTGCCTCCAGGTTCTAGACCTTCTTGAGTTCCTATTCTGACTTCTTCCAACAATGTACAGTGATGTGGAAGTGTAAGCCAAATAAACCCTCTCCTTCCCGAATTGCTTTTGGCCACTACAGTAACCCTAACTAAGACAGAAATGCCAAAACCTTTTCCTACTTATAAGAGAAAGAAGAAAGAAAGAAGGAAAGAAAGAAAGAGAGAGAGAGAGAGAGAGAGAGAGAGAGAGAGAGAGAGAGAAAGGAAATTCAAAGAAGTTATTTTTTTCCACATGATGGATTACAAGATTTGAGAAAATCTGTAATTTTTAAATTTTTTCTTACTGTTTTCATCATCCTAAAGTTTTACCATAATTTTTTCATCTCTGTTTCCTTCCCAATATCTCCTTGCAAGTCTAACTTTTCATCTGAGCTTTTCATCATTCTTTACTTTGCATGTCCTTGATCACTCTTGCATATCCAGGATAAATAAATTCACTTTGACGTTTAATACAGAATGGTTTGGCTATCCTTACTGAGGAACTATTTGCAGTTAATAGTTGCTCGGGGAAAAAGAGTCCTTTTTTGGGGACCTAGCCACTTGCCAGAGTCCCATGTTCCAGTGGATTGTCCCTCACCCATGGCCATGTGGGCAGCACTAGCTGGACCTAATAGAATAAATATATGTTTGGGTGGGAATATGTAGGATCATTTCTCATTGTGTACATGAATGAAACTCTAAAGAATAAAGACAAAATTTAATGTTCAATTAAAAAAATAAATAGGTGATGAACACACGGGCCCAAGATTAAGAGTACTTATTCTTACAGAGAACCTGAGACTCCAGTTCTGGGAGACACAATGCCCTTTTCTGGCCTCTGCAATCATCTGCACAAACACGGTGTACATACAAATGATCAGAAACACACATATATAATATAAAATGAATAAATCCTTACAAAAAAAAACGTTATTTTTCTAAAAAGCTGGAAGAGAACTGGAGAGCCCAATCAACATATAACTGTTATAATCATTAGAGCATTAGAGTTTTATTTAATTTATAGATACGAGCATACATACAGGCCAGGCATGGTGGCACATGCATTTAATCCCAGCATTCAGGAGGCAGAGGCAGGTAAAGCCCTGTGAGTTCCAAGCCTCCCAGGCTACATAGTGAAACCCTGTCACTAAATAAATAAAAACATACATAAGGGATGAGGGCGTAGTTCCGTTGCAGCCCTCTTGCCTAGCATGTACGAGGTCCCAGGCTGACCTGGCTTCACAAAAAGAGGAGGGTACACAGGAGTATTCTGGCCAACCCTCTGAAAAAGGAAGTGGCATTCTAGCTCCTCGCCTGCTGAGTGAGTGCTTAAGATCACTGTAGAGTCCTGTGGATTTGCAAGACTAAAGAACTAAATAGGCAGGAGGAGGAGGTGGCCATCTTCACTGCTACATCTTACAGGTGTCATTTTCCTCATTCTCCCTATTCCCTTCAAAATCTCCTAAACACTGCCCTGTGGGGACAAGGTCACCCGTGAGCTCATAGGACCTTTTCTTTTCTAGGTGCACAGAACCTAACATAGAAAAACATGAAGAGTAGTCTCAAAAATTAATGAAGGTGGATGGAAGATGAGGGTGTGGTTCAGAGGTAAAGAGGAATTGTTTAGCACTGGGTCCACTTCTCAGTGCCACAAATAAAACAAAAACCAAGAAGTAAGGATAGAGGGTGAAGAGGAAAAAAGAAACAAAAAACAATGAATGGTTTACACAGATAGGCCTGTGCTTGAGTCGCTTTCTTTCTCTCCGTCTGGGGGCTGCTCACTTAACTTTTCCTCTTCCATGGAGTAGAAGGATTTTTCCCAATGAAAATACTTTACTAATTCGCAATGTTGTCTTAGGGCTTCTCTGGCTGTGATGAAACACCATGACCCAAAAGCAAGTTGGGGAGGAAAAGGTTTACACTTCTACATTGAACTCATCACTGGAGGAAGCCAGAACAGGAATTCAAACAGCGTAGGAACCTGGAGGCAGGAGCTGATGCAGAGACTATGGACCTGTTGGGTAAACAGTATGGAGGTGATAAGCAGGCTTTCCTTCCTACAAGAGGGCCTGCCTCCTAGGTAGTTCCTTCCCTCCGGGTATAGGGTAGAAATGTTGACTGGCTTCATTTTTCTTTTAAAAAGGCACACTCAGGATGGGGGTACCTATACCTCCAGAGGTAAAAGCAGAAGGATCAAAAATTCAAGGTCAACCTTGGCTGCAGATCTAGCTCTAGACCAGCCTCTGATTCATGTGACCCTGTCTCAGAAAAGAGGATGAAGAGGTGTATCTGTATTTTTTTTCAAATCTTATTTTTAATGATGATTCATAAGCAATTTAACCTCCCTTCTAACCCACCACCCACCAGAGGTAAAGGGAAAGATAGGATACAGGGGAAGTGAACCTGTTTAGAAAGGTTCTTTGGAGCAACTCCCATCTGTGTTGTCTGGAAATCAGCAGTTCAGGTCACAGCTCAGCAGGCAATGGCAGCTGGATCCACTCGAAAACACCTCATGGATACACCAGTAGTCCAGTTCGGTAGAGTTGGGTTAGCGAGAGTGGTGACATGACCTAGCAGAGACAACCAGGCCTCAGCCTTGGCTCCAGTCAGCCAAGGAACCAGTGGGAACACCAGAAGTTCTCAGCTGTGCCTGTCTCAGGGAAACGAAGATCAGTGAAGACAAGAGACCCAAGCGTTGCACAGCTAGCTGTACCAGCAAGCCAAGCTCTGTCCCTGTCACTCCATGGAGTCCTATTTATACCCTCCAAACTTCATGTGTCCTCTATATGCCTTGCCTCTGCACACGTCTTGCCTCAGCATGTACAGCCAATCAGCCCGAGTCCAAGGAATCCCAATAAATGCAGCTCCACTATGCAATGTAAGGCAAACTAATACATGTGTGTCGTTAGCAAAGAATCCTTCATCACATGTCCTTTCACATGCTTGCTTTAGCAGAACATCCTCTCTCCTGTGTCTGCCTCAGCTAAACGTTTCTTCACGAGTCTGCCTTAGTCTTTCACCTGTGTCCACTTCAGCTAAATGTTTCTTCACATATTTGCCCCAGCAAAACACCATCCAACACATCGAATTTCCAAAGGACCCTTAAGTTTCCACTTCAAGGAGAGGAGAGGAAGTGAGGGAAAGGACGGAGACTGAGAGGAGAGGAGAGGAGAGGAGAGGAGAGGAGAGGAGAGGAGAGGAGAGGAGAGGAGAGGAGAGGAGAGCCTAACGCTGTGAACTGGTGCAGTATCCCCTGTGGCTATGCTTGGAGTCTTGGAAGCTTGATTAGTTTGACAACCCCACAAGGGGAACTTGAGAGCCTGTTTGCAAGTTTGAGCAGGGGAGCAAAATTACTCTGTACAGCTTTGATAGGAGAACAGAGCTCAACAATCCAGCAAGGTCAAGGGTGTGGCTTCAGGAGGCATACTTACGAGTCTGTAAGAGAAGAGCAAAATCTGTTCCTCACCAACCAAATCAGTACCAGGGATCAATGGGACTTCTTGTGCCGCAGCCATACCTCTGTTGGTAGGTGGGTTTGTTTGTTAGTTTTCTTTTTTGTTGTTTGGATTTGGGGGGTTTTGTTGTCATTTTTAACATTTGTCTATTTATGTTGGGGGAGTCAGGGTTAGAGGTCAGAGAACAGCCTTCCATAGTTGGTTATCTCTTTTTACTTTGTAGATTCCAGGGATTGAACACAAATGTGATGGCAAATACTGTTACCCACGGAGTCATCCTGCCATCTAGATTAGGTTTCTTTGGGGGTTTTCTTGAAACAGCCTGGGCTACACAAAACCAACTTGCTCTGTAGTTAAGGATAGCCTTGCCTTGAACTGATCTTTCTGCCTCTGCTTCCCAAGTACTAAGACTGAGCCGCCATGCCCCAACTCCTCCTTTTTTTAAAACAAAAAAAATCCTTGACAGAGTCTTGTGTAGTCTTGGCTAGCCTGGAACTGATTGTATAGCTCAGGCTGAGCCCACGTTGCAGCACTCCTGCTGTCTCTACCTCTGAGCCCTGGATCACCACATCTGGCTTTGACAGGTTAGGTAGTGTGTATGTGTAACTGTAGCACTCCAGAAGCAGAGGCAGGAGGCTTAAGGCAAATTTGAGGGCAGCCTGGTCTGCATGGCAAGTTTGGAACAAGCTTTGTGGGGTCCTGTTTCAGGAAGGACGAGATCGAGAAGACTTAAGGCTGTGAAGTCATGAAAAAGGCTTGCTCTTTGGGTGTGTCTCTCTGTGTTATGGCTTAAATAGCAGAGGTCGGTGTTGAGAACTTGCCCCCTGGCTAGAGGTAATATTTGCAGCTATCCTGAAAATCTGACTAAGGGCGTAGCTCAGTGGAGGAACACTTGCTTAGCATAGACAAGGCCCTGGGTTCAATCACCAGTCGCGTTAATTAATTCACTAATTAATTAATTAATTAATTGACTTAAGCCTGGTATGGTGGAACATGCTTATAACCCCAAGCAGACAGCAAGCAGAGGGAAGAGGATTGCCAAAAGGTTTGAGGGCAGCCAAAGAAAGAAAGAAAGAAAGAAAGAAAGAAAGAAAGAAAGAAAGAAAGAAAGAAAGAAAGGAAGAAAGGAAGAAAGGAAGAAAGAAAGAAAGAAAGAAAGAAAGAAAGAAAGAAAGAAAGAAAGAAAGAAAGAAAGAAAGAAAGAAAGATGAAATGAAAAAAAATAAAAAGAAGAAAGCAAGCTCAGACAGCACAGAAAGCTCAGACAGCACACTCAACTCCTGGAATTGTTGCTTGCCCTTGAGAAGAAAACCACCTGCCACATGAACACATCCCCCTGCATCTTCTCCATAGCTCCTGAGCATGAACCCCAACCCACTCCTTTATTCCAGAAGGTTTTAGTCACAGAAACTATAAGATAACAAATATTTCTTTTTTTTTTTTCCTAGCCACAAAATTTGGGAGCAATCTGTCTTGCAGCAACACCTGACTAAGCCACTTCAGTAAGCATAGAAGGAAGAAGAGCTCACTAATGGTAGCACTTCTTACGTTGACTATTGTCCTGGCTTCTGCAGGCACCGACACACATGTGCACACATATACACATTTTAAAAAAGTGTTGAAGACAAAGGCAGATAGATCTCTGTGACTTCAAGGCCAGCTGATTTACACAGAGTTCCAGGACAGCCAGGGTTCCTATGTCAAAAAACAAACAGACAGACAGACAAAAAACAAAGGGAAAACGTGTTGAAGTGGTTTGACTGGCACTTGGGAATTCCCTATAGAACTCTTTTTAAAGAAGCAATCCATTATGGAAAAGGCATGTTTTCATCATTTCATGAAGCCTTAAGTTGGATGCCCAAGATGCCAATGTTTAGAGAGTACTTCTCCTAACTGATTTGGAATTGGAGGAAGTCGGATTCCTAAGGTGGGGGTCTCACTCTCTTTCCTTTGTCTGTTTAAAACAGGGTCTCATATTGTGATGCCTATTCCTGGTTGTCAACTTGACTATACCTGGAGTGACCTACAATCCACAAATGGAGGGAACACCTGTGACCCAGATCTTGAGGCTGAAAAACACAAGCTTTTGATCTAGACTTTTCGGTGGAGCAACACACACTTTTGATCTGGGTCTTTACACACATTTAGTCCAGATCTTGAAGCACCCTTTAATCTAGGCCATGCCTTCTGCTGGAGGCCTATATAAGCACAGTGGAAGAAGGAAGGATTTCTTTACCTGCTTGTACGTGCTTGCCAGCACATCTATCGGAGCCTACTTCTTCAGGATCCCAGCTTATACAACAGACCAGCTGAAACCCCAGACTCCATGGGGCTGAGCAGCTACCAGACTGCTTGGACTTCCCATTCACAGCTGCTCATTGTTGGGTTAGCTGGACTGCAGCCTGTAAGTCATTCCAATAAATTCATATATGTATGTATGTATGTATGTATGTATGTTCCATAAGTTCTTTGACTCTGGAGAATCCTGACTAATAGACATATATTACAGCTGGCTATTGACCTGCTATGGAGCCAAGAATGACCTTGAACTCCTCCTGCCTCTTTCTCCCATTTCTAGGAGTATAGACATACCGCCAAACCAGATACTGTGTGTGTGTGTGTGTGTGTGTGTGTGTGTGTTGAGGGGAAAGGGAGAACTAGGTATGCCAGGCACATACATGTTCCAGTGAGCTGTACCTCCAACAATTTCTTTACTCTTATGGTACCTAAATGACCCAGACTGCTGGCAAGCTCCACGTCTCTGTCTCATACCTTATCTGCATATACTCTGTCCCTGCACTATCAGGATGGGCTCATGTGAGAATCTGGCGGCTTCTCAGCAGTCTCTATTCAGCCTCTGGCCTTGAGGCCTCTCAGGCAAGTGTGATGAGATACTGGAGGAAAGGAAGCGACCCTCAGCACAGTGTGCAAAGAGTAAAGGGAGGGGCGGGAGAGGTGGCTCAGTGGTTAAGAGTGCTGGCTGCCCCCCCCCCCCACTGAGTTCAATTTCTAGAAACCACATTGAGTGGCTCACAGACTTCTGTAACTCCAGATCCCAGGGATCTGATGTCCTCTACTGATCTCCCTGGTCACCTGCCCCCATGCAGCACACACTACAGAGACACAAAGACATACATAAAAATAAAATCTAGAAAGAGGAAGGGGAAAGTCATATGTGGTGTAAATCCCTGCACTTGGGAGGCAGAGGATCAAAAATTTGTGACCAGTCTAGACTGGACTACAATTGTGCAAATAGTACAGTAGAATTTTCCAGAGCTAGAAGTGACGAGCACTTGTGTAGCACATACAGCACCAGACATAAATAAAACAGCTTCTGGATCCTTTGCCCAGCTTTATCAGTTAACGAATGCTAATCTTATTTCCCGGGTGCCTCTACTCACTTTTTGCCCTTTCCCGGGTATTTTGAAGCAAATAACCTATCATTTTCTGTATAGCCATCTCATTGTCTCTCTAAAGAAGGGTTTTGCTGTGATTGGTGGTGCACACCTTTGCACTCAAGATTAATATCCAGATGTATAATGAACTAAAAAATTGAACACCAAGCCAGACACGATGGTTTGTACCTATTATCCAAACACATGGAAGGTGGAGGCAAGATCAGAAATTCAAGGTTAGAGTGTTGCAGGATATTCGGTCACACTACAAAACCTCAAGATTGAGTTATTTATTGAAGAAAAGAATAAAAAAAAGCTATTTCTAGTTGTAGTGTGGTTCATCCTTTAGCACACACACCTTAAGCCTTCTGACTCGAATACAGATGCACCCTTAGCACACACCTTTATTCCCAAACAATGAAGGTAAAGTTAGTTTGTAGAAGGATGCACCCATGTTTGAAAGTGATGTCTAATTGAATGGTAGACAAAGTGACGGATAAGAAAGATTTGACAGAATGCAGCATTCCCAACTCTCACGAGAAGTGAGAGAAGGGAGAAGCTTCTTAAGGGGCGGGGCAGAGAGAAAAGTGGAGAGAAGCGGTTGTACTAGAGCAGTCTTACAGGGACAAACGGAAGAGAGAAAAAGCTCGGCACCGGGAAAGACAGAATGAACAGGAGGCTGAGGAGCCAGAAGAGCAGAAGAGATTGCTAGAGTTAGTTTGAAGCCAAGCAGACCAATGCAGTCAGAAGTAAAAGAGGCCAGTATGAATCAGTTAACATGGAGAGGAGTTTTGAGGTGGACCAGCTGAGTTGAATCAGCCAGCCAGAGATGGAAAGAACTAGAAAGGGGGGAGCTTATTCAGCAAGTCTCACAGGCTGAAAACATTCTAGGCCCAGATTAGATTGTACAAAAGCTTCAAGGACTAGACCTAGGTTTGCAGACAGAGTCAGTGTGGCTGGAGACAACAATTACATCAGGTGGATAAAAGCTTTATACCAGAGTGAGTTTGAGGTAATTCAATAGATAACAGCACCTGCTACTAACTAACCCTGGGGATCTAAGGGTTTTTTGTTTTTTCATTAATTAATTTATTTACTTTATATCCCAAATGCAGCCCCTCTGCCTCTTCTTGGTCCCCCCCCCACACACACACAGGTTCTCTCCACATACTCACCACCCCTTCTCCTCTGAGAATGGGGAGCCCCCCACCCTCTGGGTACCAACCACCCTGGCACATCAAATCACTGCAGAACTAGGCACATCCTTTTCCACTGAGGCCAAATAAGGAAAGTTCTGTTAGGGGAACAGGATCCATAGGCAGACAGCATATTCAGAGACAGCTCCCTCTCCAGTTCTTGGAGGACCCACGCGGAGACCAAGCTGCACACCTGCTCCATATGTGTGGGGGATGGGGACCCAGGTCCAGCCCATGCTTGGTCTTTTTTTTTTTTTTTTTTTTTGGTTTTTCGAGACAGGGTTTCTCTGTATAGCCCTGGCTGTCCTGGAACTCACTCTGTAGACCAGGCTGGCCTCGAACTCAGAAATCCGTTTGCCTCTGCCTCCCAAGTGCTAGGATTAAAGGCGTGCGCCACCACGTCCGGCTCCATGCTTGCTCTTTAGTTGGAGGTTCAGTCTCTGGAACCTACAAAACCTACAAGGGTCCAGGTTAGTTGACTCTGTTGGTCTTCCTCTGGAGACCTTCCTTTTCGAGACAGGGTTTCTCTGTGTCTCTGGAGACCTTCCATGTCCCCTTTGAGTTTCTCCGTCCTCCCAACTCTTCCATAAGACTCCCTGAGCTACATCTAATATTTGGTTGTGGGTCTCTGCATCTGTTTCGACTGATAGCTGCTAGATGGAGCCTCTTAGAGGCTCCTGTCTGCAAGCATAACAGAGTATCACTAACAGTCCCAAGGACTGCTTCTTGTACATGGGATGGATCTTAAGTAGGGCCAGTTGGTCATTCCCTCAGTCTACACAGAGAGTTCTGGGACTACATAGAGAAAAGTCAGGAATATGTAGAGAGACCCTGTCTCAGAAAGAAAAAAAGAAAGAAAGAAAGAAAGAAAGAAAGAAAGAAAGAAAGAAAGAAAGAGAGAAAGAGAGAAAGAAAGAAAGAGAAAGAGAGAAAGAAATAAAGAGAGAAAGAAACAACAACCAGGGGCCGGAGAGGACTCGGGTTCAATTCCCAGCACCTACATGGTAGTTTACAATCATCTGTAACTCCAGTCCCAGGGGATTCAACACCCTCTCCTGGCCTCCAAGGGCATTGTGTTCCTGTGATGGACAGATAAACACTCAGGCAAAACACTCATAGATGCAAAATAAGGATTAAATATTTTTTAAAGGAAGGATGACACATAACTGATATAATGTAAAGACATTTAGAGCATGAGAAAGAGAGAGAGAGAGAGAGAGAGAGAGAAAGAAAGAGAGAGAGAGAGAGTGTTCAGTGAGTAAAGGCCCCTACATAAATGTGGAAGGAGAAGACATCAAAGTATTGTCCTCTGATTTTACACACGGAGGGGAAGGAAGAGAAGAAAGAAGAGAAAAAGTAAATTTCTTATCATTTTATTTTATTTTTGATTTTCAAAACAGGGTTTCTCTGTGTAGCTCTGGCTGTCCTGGAACTCACTCTGTAGACCAGGCTGGCCTCGAACTCAGAAATCCGCCTGCCTCTGCCTCCCAAGTGCTGGGATTAAAGGTGTGCACCACTACCCCTCAGCAATTTTTTTATATTTTTAAAAAGAACTACATATTGATCTAGCAATGCCTTTTCCAGATATTTACTCAAAGGAACTTAAGTCATTATAGAAATCTCTGTACACCCATGGTTTTTGGAAGCAGAACTATTCACAATGGCCAAGCTATGGAATCCTCTTAAGTGTGGCTAGTGAATGAATGAATGAATGAATGAATGAATGAAAGAGTTATACTTATATGATCAATGGAGTATTATTTGGCTACAAGGAAGAATGAGCTAGGTGCGATGGTTCATACCTGTAATCCTAGGAAGTTAAGAAGGAAAAGTTCTCTGTGTTCAAAGGCAGACTGGGAGACATGGTGGGTTCCAGGCCAGTCTGGACTGCTGAGTGCGTGAATCTCCACCAGCAAAATACAAGAGCAATGAATCAGCCTGGTATGGTGGCCTGTAATCCTAGCACTTCCAAGGCTGAATAATGCTGCCACAACTTCAAGGCCATCTTGAGCGACACAGTGAGTTCCTGGCCAACCTGAACTACAGTGAAGACCCTGTCTCAAAACTAAGTCAATAAAAGTTGAGTGTCCCCCTCCTGGAGCCCACATCCACGTTGTCAGGGGTCTTTGGAATTGTTTTTGTCATTTTTTCAAAATGCTTTTCTTCACCCTCATACTTAAAATGTCCTTCAATATGTTCCAACCCTGCTTTAAAAAAAAAGGCTTATAAAAAATAGATTGAAGAAAAGAAAAGCAGACAGAGATGGCCCGGTGTTTGTTGACAAGGAAGGTTTGCCTTTTTTTTTTTTAAGAAATGTCTAGATCTTGTATGTGGGGTTTACTCTGTCAACATAGATGCATTTTTATGACTATCATCTCTTTAGTCTTATGCCGAATTGGGAAGAGAACAAAACCGGCAGAAGAAACTGATAAGGGGACCTAGCTGACTGGGGAGTCAACTGAAAAACAATTAAAACTAAATTAATTCTTGACATTATTGTATATAACAAGAAAAGAATCTAACCTTATTAAAATGAAGAAAAACTTCATTGCATTCCTGTTACCAAACGGATTTTTTTTTATGTGTAGAATTTTTTGTTTTGTTTTGTTTTGTCTGCATATATGTCTGTGCACTGCATGCATGCCTGGTGGCCAGAAGAAGGCTTTGAATTCCTTCTGTGACTTCCCTGGATGATGAACTGAAAACTATGAGATGAAATAAACTCTTTCCTTCCCATGCTGTTTTTGGTCATGATATTTTATCACAGCAATAAAAACCCTAACTAAGACATACTGCCTCATATAGACACTATGTGTGGTGGTTTGAATAAAAGTGGCCCCATGTTTGGTTTGAACGAAAATGGCCCCCATAGGCTCATAGGTAGTGGCACCATTAGGAAGTGTGGCCTTGTTGGTGGAAGTGTGTCAATGGAGTTGGACTTTGAAGTCTCAAATGCTCAAGCCAGGCCTAGTGTGACATTCTCTTCCTGCTGCCTGCAAACCCAGATTTAGAACTCTCAGCTACTTCTCCAGCACTTTGTCTTTGGCATGCCTCTGTGCTTCCTGCCATGATAATAATGGACTAAATCTCCAAACTATAAGCCAGCCCCAATGAAATCTTTTCCTTTGTAAGAGTTGCCATGGTCTTGGTGTTTCTTCACAGCAGTAGAAACCCTAAGACAAGAGTTGGTACCAATGAAGTAGGAAATTGTTGTGACAGACCAGACTATGGTTTTGGATGGATTATGGAAGGAATTTGGAACTCTGGGCTAGAGAAGCCATTGAGTTTTGAGAGCTCAATGGGATATTCTGTGGGAGCCTGAAAAATTATGTTGAGAGCAGTAAAGAAGATGGAGGCCAGGCTTGTGAAATTTCAAAGGGAAATCTAAAGAATCTATCGGGGCTGTGGTGGTTTGAATATGCTTGGCTCAGGGAGTGGCACTATTAGAAGGTGTGGCCTTGCTGGAGTAGGTGTAGCCTCGTTGGAGGAAGTGTGTCACTGTGGGTGTTGGCTTTAAGACCCTCTTCCTAACCGCCTGGAAGCCAGTCTTCTCTTGTTTGTCTTTGGATAAAGATGTAGAACTCTCAGCTCCTCCAAGCTATGACTGTTGGATGCTGCCATGCTCCCACCTTAATGATAATGGACTGACCCTCAAAACCTGTAAGCCAGCCCCAATTAAATGTTGTCCTTATAAGAGTTGCCTTGGTTGTGGTGTCTGTTCACAGCAGTAAAGCCCTAACTAAGACAAGGGACATTTGCTATTCTGAATTGAGATTCTGGTCAGCTGGAGCTGAAGAGTCAGTCACAGTTAATAAGAGATCACAAGCACCATTAAGGGAAACCTTTATGTTAGTGGGACAATTGATGCTGGTTAGCTGAAGCTAAGAAATCAGCAGTAATAAAGAAGAGACTAGCATCACTGAGGTGAAATCTTCCAGGAAGTGTTTCCCGAGAGCACAGAGAAGCTGTGTTCCAGAGATGGCCATGTATGTACCTTGTATTGGTAGCTGGACTTGGAAATGTGTAAGAGTCAGCCAGGTGATACTGGTTTTGAAGGCATGAGAGGGGTCATATAGAGCAACTGAGGCTTGACACTGTGAGAGAGCAGGAGAGGACTGGGGTGAAGGTGCATTTCAGTAGCAGTTGAAAGCCCAGGACGGAAGGGGTCAAGCAAAGAAGTTGAGGTTTGACACCAGGAAGAAAGCCTATGAGAGGCTATTGGTGAAAGTACAACCTCGTCACAGCAAAGAACCTCAGTACTTTTGGAAAAGCCAGTATGATGGGATGCCAGTATCAAGAACAGCAGCAGCAGTGAAGTGGAGCCAGCCAGAGGCTAGAAGCCAGACTTTGTGTGCTGCAGAGGGCAGAGCTGGAGAAGAGACCCTAGCCCTTTGGAGGAAAGAGTCTGAAGATCATGAGTAAATCCCAGATAAATGAACATTGAATTGTTCATATTATTGGAATTTGGATTTGGTTGGTTCAGATTGTGACTGTGCTCTGGTTCATCCCTCTGAAGAGGGTATTTAAGTTAATTTTGATTTTACAGCAACTGAAAGACTTTGCAGTTTAAAAAGCATGTTGGATTTTTAGAAAGACTAGATATTTTAAAGAGATGGAAAATTTAATGTGTTTGAATTTGTGAAAACAGTGGGATTTCTCAAGTTATGTGTGCTATTGATGTGAGATGAATAAGGCAGGAAAGGCATGGCTTAATGGTGTGTTTGTGTGTCAAGCTGACATGGGGTCAGTTGTGCTGGCCAGGATTACGTCAACGTGATACACAAGCTAGAGTTATCTGGAAGCAGGGAACCTCCACTGAGAAGATGCCTCCATAGTGTTAGACTGCAACACCTGCTCACCCCCTGCACATCCGCTGCTCAAGCTAGGAAACTCGGCTGCCCTCCTCCCCTCAACCCCACCCACACAGAGAAAATCCTCTACCATCTTGGAGAAAACTGGGCTAACATGTCATCCATCACTTCTCATCTCCAAGTTACCAGCGACCCACCCAGGAGCACCTGCCCAGGGGCTTCGTTTTTGACCACGTAAGGACACCATCCCAGCACCTAGCTGGCACGTCATCACTCCTCACCTAAGCTCTATAAAATCCCCTTGCATTAGCCTGGCTTCATGACTTCACTGACCGCCACCTGTGGGATCAGCAAACTCACCACAGAGCTGCCTCCTAATAAACCTGCCTTTATCTACTTTTTATCTGGTCTAATCTGGCCTATACCTGTGTCAGCAGGGGAGAGGAAAAGCTTACCATATAGGATGCAGCTATAAAGCATTTTCATAATTAGTGATTGATGGGAGAGGACCAAACTCATTGTGTGTGCTCCCATTCCTGAGTTGGTGACTCTGGGTTCTTTCTATAAGAAAGCAGGTTGAGCAAGCCAGTGGAAGCAAGCCAGTAAGCAGCCACACAGCATCCTTCCATAGCCTTTGCACCAGCTCCTGCCTCCAGGTTCCTGCCCTGTTTGAATTCCCTTCCTGACTTCCTTCAATGATGAAGAGCAATATAGAAGTATAAACCCTTTTCTCCCCGACTTACCTTTTGGTCATGGCGTTATATCACCGCAAGAGAAACTCTAAGACAGGCCCCTGTAGGCTCATATAGTTGAATGCTCAGTCATCAGGGAGTGGCATTACTTAAAAAGATTAGGAGCTGTGGTCTTTTTAGACAAAAAGTATCACTGAGGGTTGGCTTTGAGGCTTCAAAAACCAAAGCCAGGCCAAATGTCTCTCACCCTATTTTCTCCTAATCAGGATGTAGAACTCCCAGCTCCTTCTCCAGCACCATGTCTGCCTCTGTGCTGCCATGCTTCCCACCATGATGATAATGGACTGAACCTCTGAAACTGTAAGCCTGCCCCAACCAAACTCTTTATAAGAGTTGCCTTGTTCATGGTGTCTGTTCACAGTAATAGAACCTTGACTAAGACACCCTATAAACATGGTATACAATCGCACTTTATTTTCAAAAGAGAAAGAAGAATGTACAAATGTCTTAATCTTTTTCTTGATCAACACTTAGTCCTGAAGTCCAGCTGTCTGAGCCAGGTAGCCCTGCTAACAGTAAACACGATTTACAAACTCAAAGGCATACAGAATCATCAGAACTCTGAACTTTCGAAATCTAAAACTCTGACCAAGTCAAATCAGTATAACTGCCAAGCACAGAAGAAAATGGCCAGGTGGCTCTTGTAAAGTTGAATGGTTAACATTAGATATTTTACCCACTGTTTTTAAGTTTATTCTTATTGGGTGGGTGTTGGTGGGGGGGGGTGCCCTTGTGGACCACAAAGCTATGTGGAGGTCAGAGGACGACAGTGTTGGGAAGTTGGTTCTCTCCTCCCACCATGGGTTCATGGGATCAAACTCAGGATGTCATGTCTGCTCAGTGAGTGCTTCTCCCCACTGAACTAATGTGACCAGCCCTATTGTTAGGTTTTTCACAAAACAACGTTTTCTAACTACAAACCTCACAATGGAAATTTAATTCTCAGAAATTCTTCTTGGATGAAACTGTGTACACAGTCATAAGATGCACTAATTTACTTACTTAATATTGTTGGCTAAATACGCACAAGGGTTGATTGAACCTGTAACTCACTGTATCAGGTATCAGACGAGTGAGGAATCAAGTATCCTCATCTGGGGTTCAGCCTGTCACATGACACACACACACACGCACACACACACACACAGTGGCTGTTTATATTTCTCAGTTCTCTTAGCATTCGGAAGCTTCACAATTTGACATTTGTCTTCCCATATTCCCTGTGTATTCTGAACCTGGTTTTTATTTATTTTTTCCTGCCGTCTTGCTGATTTGTGAGCCTAAGTTTTATCTATTAGTTTCCTCATATTTTAGGATCTACTTGTGGCATGTTTCTCTACGTTTGTTCCATCCAGGGCTGGTATATAATGCAAAACCCTGAATTTGACAGCCCCAGCCCCAACACCATCACCCCTTACTTTTTAAGCTCAGATCTGGAACCTAAAACCATAGAAGACGTATCAGCTCAGCTAGAAAAGCCTCATTTTTAGAATCTGTGGACCCTCCAGATCCAGATGGCTAAGCAGGGAGGTGATGGAATTTGCCAGCAAGCGTAATGATCTGAGTGTGAATCCTGGGTCCCACATAATGGAAGAAGAGAAGCAACTCCCACACAACCTGTCCCGTGACTTCTACAAGCTCACCGCGTGCTGCTGAAACAATAAGCACGCAGACAAATAAAACAAAATATGTAGGTGAGATGTCCTCACATAGAGTGCTAAGTCTGGAGCAGATGCGGTGCTGTTCTCTTGGAATCACAGCTGCTCGTGACGGTCAGGTGAAAGAATTGAGAGTTCAGTGCTAACATGAACAGCTTAATAAAACCCTACTCTCAAAACCTGAAGTTCAGGGATGGAGAGATGGCTCAGCAGTTAGCTCACTTGCTGCCTTTCCATAGGACCCAGGTTTAGTTCCCAGCACCACAGAGTCTCTTATAACCTGTAACTGCAATTTCAGAGGGTCAGATGCTCTCTTCTGGCTTATACAGGCAAAAGGCACACTGGAGGTGCGTGCGCACGTGCAAGCACATGCACAAGCACACGCATACACATGTATTTGATATATATTTTATATATGTATATATGTATGAAAGTGCAGCACTCATACATATAAAATAAAAATAAGACAAATATTTGTCTTTAATTATCCCCATCATTAGCAAATCCCAAATTTATTTAACCTAAAAGCTACTGTGAGGTTGGCAAGATACTGCCTCTTAAAGGTACTTGCCACATAAACCTGACAGCCTGGTTCAATCCCCATAGCCTACACTTGGAGATAACCTAGTCCTGAAAGTTAACTTCTAACCTCCAGGCAAATGCTAACCTGAACAACTTAACAAAACCCTACTCTCAAAACCTAAAGTTCAGGGCTGGAGAGATGGCTCAGTAGTTAGGTGTTAGGGCACAGGTGTGTCCCCAACACACACACACACACACACACACACACAGAGAGAGAGAGAGAGAGAGAGAGAGAGAGAGAGAGAGAGAGAAATAATAAAAGCTTTTTAAATTAAAAAAAAAATCATTGTGTCAGAGTTATCTATATGGGCTTTCCAAGAACCTGCTAGACTCGTTATCGCTGCTGAGCTGAGAGAAGATTCGTGGGATTCCCCAGCTGAGGCCTGTCTTTTCTTTACCACTCACCCCTGAATTTGCTCATCAGACAGGCTCACTTGCCTCAATGGTTCTGTCTGGATCAGGAATAGTTTAGTGGGAGGAGCCAAGGTTTCTCAATGTTGTCTCTACCTGTCAGTCCAGGCACAGGCTTTCCCCTGGGTGTGGGAACGTTAGAGCAGCGGGAATCAGCTTGCTTAGGATGATTCTGCTTAACAGTTACTGTAGAGTTTGTTATCAATTTGTTCCTGTTAGAGTGCTACATTACGAATATTCATCATGGGCGTGAGGTGTTTGAGCCTCTTAGTTTCCGAGAATCTAGCATCATCAATTTAATGCCTTATGTTGGGAAACGAAATACTGCAAATAGAGACAGCCATAAACTCTAAATAAAGCATTAACCGGTCTCCATGTCTGAAATTCTGGCTATTTTGGGTTCACACCTTTCCTTTAATTTTTAAGATTAGTTTAAGTTTGTTTATTTTGTATGATTTCCATATATATACCTCATGCCTGGTACCCACAGAGGGTAGAAGAGGGTGTCAGATATCCTGGAACTGGAGTTAAAGGGGTTTGTATGCTACCACGTGGGTGCTGTAAATCAAACCTGGGTCCTCTGCAGGAGTAGTAAGTGCTTTTGTCTCCCCAGCCCTGTTGCTCTTATTTATAACAGGCTTTCTCTCTGTAGCTCTGGCTGGCCTAGCACTCATTATATAAACCAGGCTGGCCTCAAGCTCACAAAGATATGCCTGCTTCTGCCTCCTGAGTGCTGGGATTAAAGATGTATGGTATACTGGGCTAGAGTTGAAAGCACTGGCTACTCTTCCAGAGGACTTGGATTCAAGTCTCAGCACCTACATGGCAACTCATAACTGTTTCAGGGGGTCCAACACCCTTACATGAGCATAGATGCAGAAAAAAATGCTAATGCACTTGAAATAAAAAACTTTAAAAAAAGGATATATGGTTAAACCACCACACCCAGCTGTTTTTATGATTTAAAATTATGTGGGTATGTGTGCTTATGCACCATACGTTCAGGTACCTGAGGAGACCAGAGGTGTTGGACCCCTCTGGAGCTGGAGTTACAGACAATAGAGAGCTGCTGAGGACTGAGGTACTGAGGTCGCTGAGATGTGTGCCACCACGTCCAGGTATGTCCCATTCAATGTTAGGTAAATTTATCCTCTAACCATGAGAAGATAGGACTAAAGTTCGGCAGGCACTACTAAGTCTACCCAGGTCTATCCATTTTCAGTTTGTTCAAAGAAAAGTCTTTCAAGCGGTTATTACAAACCCATTTATTTTTATTACATATTCCTCCAGCTAATATGCTAAATGTCTACTAAATTTGTGATGGGGACTGTAGGGATTGCGTGAAGTCTTGAGTGAATTGTGTGCTGTGGACCTGTCAAGTACCCCCTCAGAGCCTCAGTCCCATGGGAGTGGCATAGCCCTCCCAGAATGAGGCTCACAAGGAAGAAGGCAAAGCCTGCTTTACGTAAGGACCGTACAGACCGTGTGCAGGAAGTATCCATCATAGCTTTCTCTCCTTCATCCCCAGTTGGTTACAACCTGAAGACTGAAGACTGTTTCCCTACAAACACCATTCCTAATGAGATTAGATAAACCGGCAGGCATTCTTTTTTTTTTTTGAGTTTTTTGAGACAGGGTTTCTCTGTGTACCCTTGGCTCACTTTGTAGACCAGGTTGGCCTCAAACTCAGAAATCCACCTGCCTCTGCCTCCTGAGTGCTGGGATTAAAGGTGTTCGCCACCACTCCCGGCCTCTGGCAGGCATTCTTGATTCACATGCACACAATAGCCTCCCTTCCTGTTCAAACACATATACTAAACACACTGAGCTTCCGGGAGACTTCAGTTCTCCACCAGATGCCCGAGTCTAGCCAACCCCAGCTTTTCTTTGTCCACATTTTTTTTTTCTTCTTTCCCTTCTGATCAGGTCAGCCCCCCCGCCCCCCCCCCCCAGGCAGGATTCGGCAGGTGTGATGGTTTGAATAAGAATGGCCCCCATAGCTCATAGATTTGAATGCTTGGTTACCAGGGAGGGGCACTATTTGAAAAGTGTGTCACTGTGGGTGGGCTTTGAGGTTTCTCTCTTCCTGCTGCCTACTGATCTGGATATAGAACTCTCAGCCACCTCTCCAGCATCATGACCTCCTGTGTGCCCCATGCTTCCCATCATGGTAATAAAGGATCAAACCTCTGAAACTTCCAGGAAGCCCCAATTAAGTGCTTTATTTTGTAAGAATTGATATGGCCATGGCGTCTCTTCACAGCAATAGAACACTGACTCAGACATGGAATATTTTGAAAAACAAACCTGCGGTAGTCTTTGCTCAGAATTTGCTCCCAGTCTTGTGTGTTACCCTTACCAATTGTATCTGCTTTGCTATCTTTATCTACCAAAGGCAGGCAATGAGCGGTTGAGATTTCTTAGTGTATAAAGGCACTTGCTGCCAAGCTTGAAGAGGCTCCATCCCCTGGACCCAACTCTAGAAAGGTGTCTTTTGACAAAGGAGCATGTTCCCACCCCTCCCCACGCATCAAATAAGTAAATAAATGTAGAAATGAAAGAGACAATTTATTAAGAAAAGTAATCTTTACCTAGTGTGGCGGCACACACCTTTAATCCCAGCACTCAGGAGGCAGAGCCAGGAGGATCTCTGTGAGTTCAATGCATAGTGGAGCACAGTGAGCTCCAGGATAGCCAGAGACGACTACACGAAGGCCTCTGTTTCAAAACAAACAAACAAACAAATGGTGTCATTCACATACTAGTTGGACTTCATGATATTTGCCTGTAATCCCAGCACTCAAGAGATGGAGACAGGAAGATCAGGAGTTCAAGGCCAGGCCTTGCAATATTACAAGTTGGAGGCTACCTTGAGCTACATTAGATATGGAAGAAAGAAAGAAAGAAAGAAAGAAAGAAAGAAAGAAAGAAAGAAAGAAAGAAAGAAAGACAGAAAGAAAGAAAGAAAGAGAGGAAGGAAGAAAGAAAGAGAGGAAGGAAGGAAGAAAGAAACAGAGGAAGGAAGGAAGAAAGAAAGGAAGGAAGAAAGAAAGAGAGGAAGGAAGGAAGAAAGAAAGAGAGGAAGGAAGGAAGGAAGAAAACAATCTGCCATTTGTGCCAATATTCATTCAATTTATTATATTTCATTTATTTATTTTTGTGTGTTGAAAATGAAACTCAGGGTCTTGAACATATTGAGTCAGTATTCTCTGGCCCCGAGCATTTATCATGTATTGATTATATGTAATATACTGTATTACATAAATGAAATAGAGATAGAGCCAATTTTCATAAGTGGTACATATGAGATTCATCACACAGCAAGACTTTAGCTTCTTGTATTGGGGTGGGGGGTTGGTGGAGAACCTGTTTAGCATGTGCCTGAGCGTATGAAAGGCTGTGGCTTCGATCCTTAGTATGGAAGGTGGAGTGAAGATTTTAGCTTTTTTCAACATTGGGGGTTTAAACCTGCTTATTTATCTCCACTTGAAACATACTATGATTGACTAGAATCAACCTATATTTATATGGACTTTTTCTGGGATTGAATCTGGGTTATCTTTTTTGTTTGTTTTCTAAGTAAAATGATGTGTAAGAGTTGATCTCTTGCTGGGTATGATGGCATAATTTTAATCCCAGCATTCAGGAGGCAGAACAGGCAAATCTCTGTGAGTTTGAGACCAGCCTGGTCTACAGAATGAGTTCCAGGACAGCCAAGGCTACACAATGAAACCTGTCTTTGGTCTCTTTTTTAAGACTTTGGGATGGACCTTATATGTGTAATGGCTTGCCTGCTCAGAGTTTTCCCATTACTGGTCCAGCCCACATGATTAATGCCATCTGAACGTGTGAAACTAGCATTCCAGCCAGACCCAAGCTTTACTGCAGAGAATTGCAAGGATCCTGTAAAGATGCAGCTTTCCCACGTTGTCCCTGTACGCATATTTCTATTCAGTAGATGTAGATTAAACCTGAGATTCTGCATTTCTGGTGACTCAGAAAATCCCAGCCCTCTTTTATACCGAGTGGTCAGACTGTGTCTTTGGAACTGTCCCTGCTAAAATAAAATGCCTTTAGCTGAGAAGGTGCCTCACCCTCGAACACCCTCAGATGTTCCTCTGTGAAGGCTTCATGTCTCATGCCTCATTCGGGGTAGGGCCCCCCCACCTTCCCCGACAACACACCTTGGTTCCCAGCTGCCCAGCTAGTTTCTCCTCAGCACAGAGTGCCAGAGACAAGCCTCTCTGCAGCTCTCAGAGAGCTGCTTCCCTTTCTGGGTTCTAACTAGGCACTCTGTATTTACGGCCCATTTGCGGCTGTTTATCTATGAGATAAGAAGGCTAAGTGAGTCAGCTGGCCTTTGTGCAGCTCATTTCACTTTGATGTACACCTTGGCCTACTCTGCATTTTCTCCCAGAGTTTGCTGTTTGTTTTGTAGGCAGGGGAAAGTAGTTAGAGCCCAGGGCTTGTTTGATCTTTGTTCCAATTTCTTCAACTCTGGGCTGGCTGATAAACAGTTTAGAAGCCATTGGCTGTGTAGCCTTATTCAGCTTCTCTCAAGACCCCTAGATTTGTAGATTTTTCACAGCTCTCAGGGGCTTTCAAGGAGTTTTTGTTCAACCTGTTTATTTGACACATTAGAAACTGATCCAGATTTCTGGATCTTGCCGAAGACTACAAGAGGCCATTCTGGAAGAAAAATACTGAGGTCTCAGTGTGTAGCCAAGGCTAGCCTCTCCCAGTTCTCTTGCTTCCACTGCGAGTGCTGGGTTAGGAATGTACTCCCCCAGCAGTTAGGTGCTAAGGCTGTGCTTTATGTTAAGCCCCAGACTCCTACACGGAAGATTATCCTTGAACTTGGTGTTTCTAATCCTCCTGCCTCCACCCCTGAGGACAACAGCTATACACCTCGGTAGTAGACTATCTATAGTTTACCTGAGAGAACCACCAAACTCTTCCAGAGCTGGTACCATGTTACACCGAAATGGCAGGGGAAATTAACCTCAATTTGGGGGCCAGAGAGAGTCTCACACTGTAGCCCAGGCTACCCTCAAAGTGCTCAACACTACCCCAAATTTATTCAGTTCTGGGGACCAAGCCAGGGGCATCTAGGCAAGCATGCATCCACATGCTCATTTTTTTCATTTTTCTTTCTTTTCTTTCCTTTCTTTTTTTTTTCCTTAAGCAGAGGCTTTTTATGTAGCCTTGGCTAGTCTGGAACTTGCTATGTAGAAACTTCAATGATCCCCTGCTTCTGTTTCCTCAGTGCTAAGATTATAGACAGGCATTAGCCGCCATACCAAGCTATGATTACACTTTTTAAAAGTTTTATTTATTTGTATTTTATGTGCATTGGTGTTTGCCTGTGTGTACGTCTGTGTAAGGGTGGCAGATACTCTGGAGCCAGAGTTACAGACAGCTGTGAGCTGTCATGTGGGTGCTGGGACCTGAACCCAGGTCCTCTGAGCCATCTCTCCATCTCCTTATTTATTTATTTATTTATTTATAATTTTTTTAAAGACAGGGTATTGAACTTGATATGGAGCCAAGAGTAATTTTGAACTCCTGATGTGGCTTTTGGCTTTTGGTTCAGTTGTTTATGATGGAGCCATCACAACACTTAGAAACCGCTCTGTACTGTTAAATGTTAGTGTCTTGCATCAACTCACAAAGTTCTCAAGAACAGGAACTGGGTCTCTGAGCGTATGCTCCACAGCAACCACACCGTGGCACTGGCTTTAGGTATACAATAAGAATCAAGTAGTTACATGCGTGTAGTAGTTCACACCTGAATCCCAGCGTTGGGGATGCAGAGGCAGGTTTATCACCAAGAGTTCAAGACCATTCAGAGCAACATAATCTATGAATTCCAGATCAGCATGAGCTCCACAGTGAGATTTTTTTTTTTTTTTTTGTTATCTCACAAGAAACAAAACCAAAATCAAAACAAACAGCTGGGAGGCTGAGGCCAGCAGATCTGGGAGTTTTGAGGCCAGCCTGGTCTCCAGAGTGTGGTCTAGGGATAGCCAGCGTTATGCATAGAAACCCTGTTTTTAAAAACCAAAAACCAAACCAAACAGCCAAGATTAAGTAGATTTCCAGTTGTGCTGTAATCCTAGCAACTGAGAGTCTGAAGCAGGAGGACTGCCATGAATTTGAGGCCAGCTTGGGCTACATATGGAGTACCACACCATCCAAGGACTACAGAGCAAAGACCCAAATTTTTTTAAAGACCAACAAACAAAAAACAAAAGAGAGAGATAATGAATGTGTCACTTGATTATAGTCTTAGTTAGCGTGTGAGTTAGGCAGGAATTCGGGAGAGGACAGGAAAGATAAGGAGTTGTTCTGGGGATGAAGCAAATGGGTGCCATGGTGCCAAGATGCGTACAGTGTAACGGAGAGCTATAGTGAATGATATGGAGAACCGCTGGAGAAAAGCCGACATCCACACAAAAGAATGAAACCAGACACTCGTCTCACCCTGTGGGGCTGGGGATTTAGCTTGTCTAGCAAACATAAGGTGCCAGGTTTGGTCTATTGCATACAACCAGACATGATGGCACACATGTGCAATTCTAGCATGGAGGAATTGCAGCACCGAGGCAGGAGGATTAGGAGTTCTATATCATATTCTGCGTATGTAGTTCAAGGCCAGCCTGGGCTACATGAGACTGTGTCTCAAATATACACATACGATGTTAAAGAACTTGCGTAAGTATTCCTCCTTGGAACCTTGGGAATTTTCATAATTTCTCCTTAATAAATCTTCATTCACTTTACCATAAAAGAAAAAGAAATCCATAATATTAGAGCATAAGTTAGGTGTGAATGGGGAACGGATAGCCTGGGACGTGGGAGAAGTCAGTGGACATCAGAACTGCAAGGCTGGTTTATTTGTTTTGCAATGCTTGGGGTTGAACCCAGGTCTTTGTGCATGCTCAGCACGTCCTTGGCTGCTCAGCTACACCCTGGTCCTTTAATGTGAGAGGATTTTGTTTGTCATTGTTTATAAGACAAGATCTCAAGTAACTCAGGCTGGCCTCCAACTCCAAATAACAGAGGATGACCTGGAAATCCTGATCCCTCTACCTCTACCTATTTAATGCTGCGATCATGAGCAAAGGTCGCCACACCCCACACCACTGTGGTTTCATTTTCTCAGTGAAAAATGTCTTTTAAGTTGGCATGTATACAGAGAGGTGAGAAACCAAGCCTCATGTTCAGGAAATCAACAGAGCCAGAGAACTATTCTGACATTCAAGTGTTACTTGAAACAATAAAATAAGGAAGATTAAAGAGCTGTGGTACTTTGATGTTAGGCATGATCATCTCTATGTTTAATACTTACTGGGGTTAAAGGTCAAGAACTGATTATCTTTATAGAGACATTGCTTGAATTTAAAACTTTTATTACATTGTGTGTGTGTGTGTGTGTGTGTGTGTGTACATGCAGGTGCTACATGCCCAAACCTCATATGTCATAGCATGTGTGGAGGTCAGATGACAACTTTTGAGAGTCACCTTTCTTCTTTACACTGTAAATAAAGGGATCAACCTTAGGTGGCCAACCTTGGCAGTAAACATTTCCTTCAGACTCCTGGACAAGCTTCACCACCTACTACCCACCCTCACGCCCTCCCCCTCCCCCAGGTATATATTTTGTGAACCAAGGCAGATCTATCCTCCAGATTTTCCCAGCATCCCTCAGTTCCTACCTGGCACCCCCTACTCCCAACCCTGAGCTTTACATCCCAGGGTCTGGGCTGCCCTTCCCCCAGATAAACTAAACATTGAGTCCCTGGATTATATAGGGACTGGATTAATAATCCAATCCCCATATAATCCAGACATTTTAGTCTCCTCACTCACTCTCTCTCCTTCTCTCTCTCTCTTTTCCTTCTCTTCCCTCTGCTTGCATGCCCTTTCTCTCTCTCTCTCTTTCCCCCTCTCCCTGGCCTCTGTCATTGGGGCCATTGAACTCACTCAAGAATAGTTTCCCAATAAACCTGCCTTGTTTTGCCTTTAATCTAGCTTGAACTGGCTTATTTCAGGGGCGGAGAAATAACTTATCACATGGTGCCAAAACCCAGGAGGAGCTGAGTTCCCAGTTGGTGGCCAGGTCTTTCCTGGCCACGTGGTGACTGGTTAAGAAGACTGGCTGCTTTACTAAAGGACCTGGGTTCAATTCCCAGCACCCACATGGCATCTCACAACTGTCTGTAACTCCAGCTCCAGGACCCAACATTCTCCAACAGACATATATGCAGGCAAAACACCAATTCAAACACAGAAAAATAAATAAATTGAAAATGTGTTGCCCATTTACTTAAGAACTTTGAGCCAGGTGTGATAACATATATCATTTATCCAACACTCAGGAGGTGGTAGATCTCTGTTAGTTGGAGGCCAGCCTGCTCTATATAGAGAGTTCTAGGTTAGCTAGTCCTGTGTTTTAAAAAAGGAAAAGAGGAAGAGTAGGAGGAGGAAGAAGAAGGAAAGAAGGAAGAAGGCTGTCATGGTGTCACAATAGGGACTTGCTGTTAGCACTACCTACATGCCTCATTTTTTACTTTGTTCATTTTAATTTCTTGTTTTTGAGTCAGGACATTGTGTAGTACAGGCCTTGAACTTCTTATATAGCCAAGACTGGTCTTGAACTGATCGTTGGTCACCTTGTCCCCATGCACCCAATGCTGGCTTTATCAGTGTGTTCTGACATGCCTGTCCTTCAGTTCCATCTCCTTTGGTGAGGCTCATTTCCTCCTCCGCCTCCTCTTCCTCTTCTTCCTCCTTCTCTTCCTCCTCCTTCTCTTCCTCTTCTTCTTCTTTCTCCTCCTCCTAAATGATCTATCCCAGCATCTACTTCATTGCTCTCTGATCACAAAGACCCACACCAATACTTTGAGGTTCCATCAAAATGTAGTGGAAAAGAGAAAACAAAATAAAACCAAGCTCCTTTCTTTCTGCCCTCCTAAGTTCCCTATCTGGGCCTGAAAAACAGACAAAAGATTTGAGTTGCTAAGAGTCTAGAGTGATTAAGAGTTAATCTCCTTTTCCAGGATGAGAGAGGGAAACACTTTTACAAATGGAAAAAAATATTTTTGAGACAGGGTTTCTGTTATATAGTTCTATTTGTCCTGAAACTCTGTGCTGGCCTTGAACTCACAGAGATTGCCTGCCTCTGCCTTCCAAGTGCTAAGAATAAAGACATGAGCACCACCATGTCCAGTTTATAAATGAAAACTTAAATCCCAATTTAAGTCAGATATACAAAGGGCAGTTTCTCACAATGCAACCTGCACAAAGCAACCATTTTCCAGAATAGCAAACTTAGAATGGCAAATTCCCATCCCCTGTGATGTAGCTTACTCTATCAACAAACACTGGGGCATTGGTAGTACTTGCTCTCAAGTGGGTTTGTTTGTTTGTTTGTTTGTTTGTTTGTTTATTGGAGACATGAGACAGGGTCTCACTTTGTAGCCCTGGCTGGCCTGGAACTCACTAAGTAGACCAGATTCCCATGGGACTAAGTAGACCATGAAGTCCCAAAGATCTGCCTCTGAGTACTGGGATTAAAAGTGTGCACTACCATGCCTACTGTCAAGTGGGCTATTAACCTTGCTTGATTGGTGAATTGAAGATTACATTTTCAAATGTCCCTTTGCATGTCTCATGTAATGAACCATTGTAGAGGAATGTGCCTGACTCTAAAGAAATGGTCATGGTGGAAGAACCAGTCTTACAACGTGAGATTATGGCCAGAAAATGTTATAGATCCACATTAGCATGTGCCTCAAAAAATGACCTCATCCAGTTACTGATGAAGCAAAAGAAGAACAAAACGGCAATGTTGTGATTGTGCAATCTTGAGCAATTTGCTTATCTTCTCGCTTTTTTAATCTCCTGAGTTGATCTCACTATCACCTATACCTCAGAGGAGTCTTGTCAGGAATAAATGAGACGATGCAAGAGAAACAGAGAGTTTCTGTTTCTGTTTGGCCACATAAATCATCAAGCAAATAGACTGTAGCTTTAAATGTGATAAAAGGGTTCTGATTAACCATTAGCTTTCTTTTTTGCTGTTGTCTTTATTTTATTATCATTAGTTTACATATATGGGTTTTTGCCTGTGTGTATGTCAGTGCATCACATGTGTGGTTAGTCCCCATGGAGCCAGAAGAGTTGGTGTTGGGTGCCCTAGGCATAGAGTTACAATGGTTGTAAGCTGCCATGTAGATGCTGGGACTCAATCCTGGGTACTCTGGAAGAGCAACCTGTATTCTTTTTTTTTTTTTTTTTTTTTTTTGGTTTTTCGAGACAGGGTTTCTCCGTATAGCCCTGGCTGTCCTGGAACTCATTTTGTAGACCAGGCTGGCCTCGAACTCAGAAATCCACCTGCCTCTGCCTCCTGAGTGCTGGGATTAAAGGCATGCGCCACCATGCCCCACCTGCAACCTGTATTCTTAACTGCTGAGCCATCTCTGAGGATCTCTCTTGTGATGCATTCAATCAAATACAGGCCCCTATGCATGCTGCGCAAACACTCTATCACAGAACTACAGGTCTAACTAGGTGGCCCCTCTCCTTCTCCCTCCCCTTCCCCCTCTCCCTCTCCCTCCCCCCTCCTCTTTCCTCCCTCCCCAGGCCTACTAGATTGGAACTCAAGATCCTTCTGCCTGAGTAGCTTGGATTGCAGATCTCTGACTCAGCTCCACCAAGTCTCAGTTTGGCTACTCTGTGAACTGAGAAGGTCAGAACAGGTAAGTGAAATACCGGGGAGCCTTAGCATTCCTCAGAGAACTCCAGCAAAGGGAAGAGAACACTATACAAGCCAAATACCTGCCCTTCTTTATGGGAATTTGCACAGCTCTCATTTTTTCTTCCTTCCTTCCTTCCTTCCTTCCTTCCTTCCTTCCTTCCTTCCTTCCTTCCTTCCTTCCTTCCTTCTTTTCTTTCTTCCTTCCTTCTTTTCTTTCTTCCTTCCTTCCTTCCTTCTTTTCTTTCTTCCTTCCTTCTTTTCTTTCTTCCTTCCTTCCTTCTTTTCTTTCTTCCTTCCTTCCTTCTTTTCTTTCTTCCTTCCTTCTTTTCTTTCTTCCTTCCTTCCTTCCTTTTTTCTTTCTTTCTTTCTTTCTTTCTTTCTTTCTTTCTTTCTTTCTTTCTTTCTTTCTTTCTTAATTTATTCATTTTGCCTGATGATACATGCCTTTAATCCCAGCAGCTGGGTGGCAAAGACAGGTGGGTCTCTGAGTTTGAGGCAAGCCTAGTCTACAGAGTAAATTCCAGGACAGCCAGGGCTACACAGAGGAATCCTGTCTCAAACAAAATTTATTTGTTTGTTTGTTTGTTTGTTTGTTATTAGATGCATGTGTGTGCTGGCATGTGTTTTTGCACACCACATGGGGCCAAAGGGCATCAGATGCCCTAGATCAGAAGCCCTGGTTGTGAGATGCCTGATGTGAGTACTCGGAATGCAGCCCAAGTCTTCTGAAAGAGCACTAAGTACCCTCAACACTCTAGCCTTCTCTCTAGTCCCTGGCTTTCCTTTTTCTTATATTTTGTGTTTCTGTTATAGCTCTGCCAAACAGGGCTGAAGAGGTAGCTCAGTGGTCAAGAGCACTCTTTGCTCTTCCAGAAGATCAGGTTAGGTCTAATAGCCATATTAGGTGGCTTACCACTGTCTGCCACTGCATTTTCAGGGGATCCAAGGCCCTCTGGCCGCCACCGACATTTGCATAGTGTTGCACATAAACTCGTGCATGCATGCACGCATACACACAAATAAGGATAAATAAATACCAAAAAAAAAAGAAGAAAAAAGACTTGTGCCAAATAAATAACAAAACTAGTTACAAAATTATCTTCAAGGTTCTTTCCGCTCAGGAGTCTGAGGTTTTGCAAAGTTCACGCTGTCTCTGTTGTTATGGTTTCAAAACAAAGTCAAGGCTTTTAATGTTTTCAGGATAAAACCAACTTATGCCTGTAGGCAGGGAGCCAGGGCATAACTCTAGGTCTCCTGACACTAAGGAAGAGATAGGATAATCTTTCTGGGCTCCTGGAACTGGACCAAATAATTCATATTTGGTAATAGCTGTGGCTATTCCTGTGCTCTGCTTATGGGGAAACAAATTCTCTATTTTTGCTTCTTAATTTTTATTTTCTCCTTAGTGCTGGGGACCAAACAGAACCCAGGACTTTAGAGAAAGGATCTCTACCACTGATTTAATCCACAAACTGCCTTTGAGTATAAGGAGTGAGTCTCTTTGGCTTGCTGGTGAGTACCCTATCTGTGATTATCATATTTATTACCCAATACTTTCCTAGGTAACTGTAGCTTCATGTTTGCCGAGTTCCACCTTACTGATAAAGAAGACATGGAGGAGAGATTTCACCATTGCTTCTACTCAGATTGTTTTACCCAACTTATTTATTGAATACTTTACTTTTTAATTTTACTTTGTGTATTATGCATGTGTATGTACGTTGTGTGTATGTATTTATGTACGTGTGTATGGGGGAGGTTGGGGCGCCCATGCCTGAGCATATAGAGGCTAGATTCAAAGTCGGTATCTTTCTCAATCTTTCACCACCTTATTCTTTCAGACAGGCTCGCTGGCTAGACTAGTCATTCAGCTAGACTGGCTGACCAGCGAGCCCTTAGGTTCTTCTTGCCTCTCAGTCCTCAGGAAGCAGGTTCGAAGTGTGTCCAATCACACTAAAAATTTAATATGGCTTCTGTGGATTCAAACTTGGGTTCCCGTGTTTGCTTTTCTGGCCGATCCTCTTCCCAGCTTGCTCTTTGTTATTATTTATTTTATATATGTGGGTATTTTGCCTGCATGTGAGTATATGCATTACATTTTGTGTCCAAGTTGACCTGATGAGAACATTGGATTCCCTGGAACTGGAGTTACAGATGGCTGTGAGTCACCACATGGATGCTTGGAATCTAACCCAGGGCCTCTGCAACAGCAGCAAGTTCTCTTAAAAACGGAGATACCGCTTCAGTCTTTATTCTTGCTTTTAAAAGTAGATTACAAAGCCATAGGTTCCCATCTGGGAATTACTTCATTTTGGTTGAGCCTTCTCGCCTCATTCCTTCCTCTCTCTGCCCCGGTTCTTTATCTGCTCTACTCTTTGGCCCTTCTGCTCTTCCTTTGGCTTTATTCTCCTGTGTTTGCCATCCTTTCCCTTAAAGTCTCTGTGTGCTAGACCAATGGCCCCTTTCAAAATTCCTGGCCTTTACCCACACTTATTGCTTAGATACACATATTTTTCTAAAAAAATATTTTTGAGATTTACTTTTTTAAAATTTTATTTGAATGGTTGTTTTGCCTGCACGTATGTCACGTATATTCCATGTGTGTGCAGTACCTATGTAGGCCAGAAGAGAACACTGAATTCCCCTGGAACTAAAGTTGCAAACTATTGTGAGCCATTATGGGGGTACTAGGAATTAAACCTGGGACCTCTGGAAGAACAGCCAGTGCTCTCAACCACTGAGCCACCACTCCAGCCCTCAATACACATATCTGATAGCTAGAAGTTAGGTTCTGCATATGGGCAAGGGTACACCTTATTTTCCTTTCTGAATCAGAATTGTTTTCTATAGTATAATGGTTTCCCATTTCCACCTGTTTTACTGAAGTTTTTTTCTTTATGAGTAGATAAACTTCCACCACGTACATGTTCCACATTTCATTATTCATTCATTCATTTATTGATGGAGGTCAAGGCTGATTCCGTTTCCTTACTATTGTGAATAAAGTAGCAATAAACATGAATAAGCATGTGTCTGTACCTGGATTGGGAGTCCTTTGGGTGTGTGCCCAGTAGTGACATAGCTGGTTCATGTGGTAATTGTATTATTAGTTGGTGAGTTTGTTTTGTGTAGCCTCCAGACTGATTTCCAAAGTGGCTGTACCAGTTTACACTCCCACCATGGGTAAGGTAAGTCTCCCCATTTCTCTACACCCTCACCAGCATTTGTTACTTCTCCTTTCTTTTGGTTGCCATTGTTGTGCTTTGTTTGTTGTCTTTCTTGAGACAGATGTTCAAGAAAAAAACCTTAAGATGATACAGCACATTAAGACAGCAAATAGAGTGCTGGAGAGATGGCTCAGAGGTTAGGAGCACTGGCTGCTCTTCCAGAGGTCCTGAGTTCAATTCCCAGCAACCACATGGTGGCTCACAACCATCTGTAATGGGATCCACTGCCCTCTTATGGTGTGTCTGAAGACAGTGACAGTGCACTCATATACATAAAATAAATAAATTTTTAAAAAGACAACAAATAGCTTCCTATGATTAGGTAAGATTATTTTCAAGTGGATGAATGGATGAAAATTATATACTAGGGTCTGTATAGATGCCTCAGTGGTTAAGAACACTTAGCTGATTGTGGTAGTTTGAATAAAAATGGCCTCCTTAGGCCCATAGGCAGTGGTATTAGAAGGTGAAGCCTTGTTGGAGTAGGTGTGGCCTTGTTGGAGGAAGTGTGTCACTGAGGGTGGGCTTTGAGGTCTCCTGTGCTCAAGCTATGCCAACTGTGTCACCTAATGTCCTTCTACTGTCTGCTGATCAGCATATAGAACTTTCAGCTACCTCTCCATCACCATGTCTGCCTGCATGCTGCCTTGCTTCCCACCATGATGATAATGGACTAAACTTCTGAACTGTAAACCAGCCCAGATTAAATGCTTTCTTTATAAGAGTTGCTATGGTCATGGTGCCTCTTCACAGCAATAGAAACCCTAACTAAGACACTGGTCTTTCAGAAGACCCGGCTTTGGTTCCCAACAGCCACATGGTGGTTCACAACTGGCCATAACTCCAGTTCCAGAATATCTAATATCCTCTTCTGATATCCCTGGGCACTGGGCATGAATGTGGTGCACATATATACATACATACATACAAGCAAATACACCACACAAAGTAAAAATAAATAAAATCGGGCTGGAGAGATGGCTCAGTGGTTAAGAGGACTGACTGTTCTTTCACAGGTACTGAGTTCAATTCCCAGCAACCACATGGTGGCTTACAACCATCTGTAATGTCACCTTCTAGGGTGTCTGAAGACAGCGACAGTGTATCCTCATACATGAAATAAATAAATAAATTACTTTTAAAAAATAAAATAAAATCTTTTTAAAAAGAGAATAAAATTATATCTAATTATTTCTACCCATCGAAACTTGTGAATATACTCAGGTATGTTAATAAATACTATTCAACTTTACTTCTAGAAAATATTACCTAAAGTAGCAGAATGAAATAAAAAAGACTCTCTTTGGGGGAAAAAAAAGCAAACAGTAACAACAAAAACTATAATAAAGAAAAGAAAGAAAGAAAAGCTAGCTGGTTGGGGTGGCACAGACCTATAATTCCTGCATTTGGCAGCTGAACAGGAAGATTTCCTGGAGTTTGAGACCAGCCCTGCCGCATAGCAGGTATCTAGCCATTCAAGGGTCTTCTAAAGGAAGAGTCTCAAACAAACAAACAAAACCGAAACAAACAAAAATCCCAAGACCAACCAAGCAAACCAGTAAGCTTCCACTTCCTGCCCATTGTTTCATACACACCTAAAAAGTAGGCTGAAGAGCGGCAGTTCCTCCCCACAGCCCTTAGTCATTGTAACTGTGGCTGGGGCTGGCAAGATGATCACACCAATCAGTTACCTGAGTTTTATTATTGTTTTTGAGAAAGGATCTCACCGTGTGGTCCACCCTGGCCTTGGGTTATACTATGCTTTTCCTGCCTCTGTCTCCTCAGGCCCTGACAAGTGCTACTGTGACCTTACAGTGTGAACCACTAATATTCTGTCAGTTAAAAATTTTCATTAAGCACATCACTGCAAGCAGGCACTGGGCTCAAGGGTAGAGCCCAGACTCAAGTTCCAACACATTATATCTCAGCACTGTCTTCTGCTAATTGGAATAAACTGATGAATATGTTAGTTTAAGAGTTTAAGTTTTCAGAGTTTTAAGGTTTCTAGAGGCCTTCTTGCAATTGAAGCCTATTTTATCGAGAAAGCTTTTTTTTTTTTTTTTTTTTTTTTTTGTTATTTACAAAAGTATATACCCAGCAACGTTCTCCAACAGCTGAAGAGAGAAGAGAGTAAAATAAACATGGCTTTTCAAAGTGTCTAAATATAGGATTTGCTTGTTAAGCATGCTAGGTTCACATTTTGAAGATTTATTTCTTAAGAAAGGGACGTTATAAGGAAGTATTGCTTTTGGTTTAATGTTTTATCCTGTTAGTGCGGCTCCACCCTTAGCTGATGTTGGTGACTAATACAGCTGGCACCGGTCACACTTCCCAGATGGGAATCCCACGTACCAGCTTGGCTTTCATATCTGTTGTGAATTTGCAGCCGTGATCAAAAACAGAGCAAAGATTTTCTTTAAATCAATCGAGAGCCAGCAGCGCTGCTGGGTTGTTCTTTCATTTCTAACCGGCCTGCTGCGAAGGCCTCACCTAGGAGTCAGATGGTGGTTAGGCAGCCTGATGTTTGAGGGTGCTGCTCCCCAAAGCCACAGTGACTCAGAAGTCAGCTGCCCAGAGCAGGAAAGCCTGAGGCACATGTGACAGGAATCAGCCTTCATCAGAGCAAACGGTGGCGAGGGACATGTTGTCCTCCGTGGTGCATCTCGTGGATTTTTTTCTCCCTCAGACTGCTTTAGATTTTCTCTTTGACCTAATTTCATCTGTGTAGAAATGTCCAGAATGGGCTGCAGAAATTCTGCCTGGGTTTGGCTCACTGAAGAAACATTAAAAAAAAAAAAAGAAAAAGTTGGGGTTGGTAGTGGGGTGGGGGACAAAATGAAGCAACTCCTTCTAACTGGTGGGTGGGGATGAAAGGGGTGGGAGGTTGGTGGGTTATTTTCATAGTGCAGACAACGTTGTCTACTGTTCTCTAAGACTTCAAAGTAGACTACACACAGCCCTAGTTTCTCTTTACCAAATTTAGGTCACTTTGTTTCCAAAACATGTGAGGGTTACCTACATTTAAAAAACGTAAAGAGGCCGGGCAATAGTGGTGCACGCCTTTAGTCCCAGCACTTGGGAGGCAGAGGCCAGCCTGGTCTACAGAGTAAGTTCCAGGATAGCCAGGGCTATGCGGAGAAACCCTGTCTCAGAAAAGAAAAAAAAAAATGTAAGTAGGATAGCATTGTCTCTCTCGGGAAAGACAAAAGACTTAGTAAACTGTGAGGGGTTTTGTTTTATTTCAGGATTTAAAAAATATATACATATTTTCTTTAGTGAGGAGAGTCTTACTCTGGAACCCAGAATGATTTTAAGTTTGTAATCCTCCTGCCTCAACTCTGAGGTGCTTGGATTACAGGTATGCACCGCCATACCTGAGGTAATTTTGTTTTTCTTGTTTGTCTGAGATAGGGTCTCTCTATTTAGTCCTAACTGTCCTGAGGCGTTCCTGGTTGCTGTGTAGACTATGTAGACCAGGCTGGCCTCCTGCTTGCTGGGTGCTCCCTGGGTGCTGGGATTAAAGGCAGGCATCATCATACCTGTCTGCACATGCTCGACTTACTGTTCTGCAGAAACTAAACTCAGCTAAGCCATCGTTCACAGTCATAAGTAACCAGATCCAAAAGGGAGAGACCTGAGGTATTCCAGTGTTTGGGAGACTGAGCCAGAAGGATTGCCATTGAGGGTAACCTGTGCTACAGAATGAAACCCTGTCAAAAAACAAAAACAAAAACAAAAACCCACACACAATGAAATACACGTGTACACACATGTGAGCATGCTAAGCAACATTGCTCCCAAGCAAGCAAGCAAACAAACAAACAAATTAAGAATGTGCTATGTGCTAGAGACAGAGGACCACAGTATTTATATCTCCTGTCTCCACCTGTGTGGCAGCAATATTCTCTTTGTTGCTTTGACTAAAAAACAGAGTAACATAGGTTTTTAAAAATTGCATTTGTTTATTATATATGCACTTTAACAAAATATTTCATTTTTATTATGCGTGTGTGTGTGTAATCACATTTATGTAGATATACGTGACTTTATTGGGCCAGCATATGCTAAAATAGTAACCACAGCTAAATAATACCAAGCACCAGCCTCAGCTTGGAGAGGGGTTCTGAGGAAGGGGTGTCTGGCAGTGCTGAAGCAAATGACTCGAGTTCAAATCGTGGGTCCAAGCTGATGCCTTCCGTTCTGCTCGAGACAGCTTTCCGGATTGCTTTCTTTACGTTTGGCTCTTCCTGGAGATCTCCAGCCAGTTCTTTCTCTATTTCCTGCTAGAGACAGTTCTCCAAGCAGTTCTCTCTTGCTAGTCTAAAAAGTTTTCTGGATAGCTCATTTCTTGCAGATCATAAGCCCAGTCCTTTATTTTACATTCCAGTCCAGTCATTTCCTCCAGGTTCCCTTTTGATTATCCTATGAGTCAGCATCCCATCACAACAGCCTCTCAATTCTTCGGAGACAGCAAGCATACAATTGGTTTTAACATTGCAAAATAATTCAGAGATTTGCCTACCTCTGTTAAGTACAGACTGTAAACTAGCTGGGTGGAACCCTGTCTAGAAATTACCATTTTTCTACAACACCTAACCTTACTTTGTCCTACTGGAACCTCGAACTCACAGATCTGCCTTTGTATAAGCATCAACAAAAAACTTAGCTGGGTGGGATCTCCTTTGATCACTACTCCTTAAATCTCTTGCTCTCCTTCCTTATTATCTTTCTAACAAGTTGGCGCACCGAGACTGCTTTTTTCCTTTTAGATTTATGAAGCCCCTCATATAATTCATATCGCATCCTTATTTTTTGAGAAATTATTATACTTTTGAAACCATGTTTTTAGAGTTCTTTTCCACAGCTTTACAAGGCTGTCCTGAAGGTTCCAGCATTTGCCGTTTTTGCTGAGACATCAGCCACACATTTGCGTCCCAGACGTATGCTGTATCTTATTATCATGAAGTCATTAACAGAGGACATTCCTTGGAGGAGGAATGTGAAATATGTACATTATTATTCTAACAAACCTTACACCCACAGCAGCCATCTGTGCTCAGGAAGGGCCATGCCTGCTGGCTCTGTATCAGGAGCAGGAGCCATGCCATTTTGTCCCTTCCAAGACCATGCTGGACATGGCAAAATAACCCTGACAGACTGAGAAACAAGTACTGTCTCAGTCCACATGCTGGAAACCTCAGCAGTGCCAACCTGAGCCAAAATCCTGGAAGGTTCCTGCACAGCTACTGGCTCTAGGGCACGCTGGAACCTGGGAGCCTTAGTTCTCACAGCGAGGGATCAGCAGCAGCCACAGGGAGGGAGAGACAGCTGGGTGTAAGTGCAGCAATCCTCCTTCTTCCATGCCTCTCTGACCTTCAGCGTGGCTTTCCATGTCAATCCAGGCAATCTGGATGGTTCTGCCGGCATGACTCCCTACTCAGGCAACTCTAATTTGTGCCAGACTGCCAGGAAAACGACCCACAATGCAGCACAGATAACCTAGAATTACTTCACAGTATAAAGAAGTGTCGGTTCTATAATTAGCTGACATTTTGTTTTAGCTTAGTCTGTGCTTGTCCTAAGAGAGTTTTTATTCAAAAGCAATTGTAGCTTAGCTTTTGTGGTACTACATAGGGATAGTCCCCACATTTAAGAGAGCCTGAGACAAGAATATCACCGGGTTTGGCTACACAGTAAATTCCAGGCTAGTCAAGAAGCAAAGTAGAGAATTACCATGAATTGGAGACTAGCCTAGGCTATATAATGAGTTCTAGGGCAGCCTGGGCTACAATGTGTGATCTTATATTAAAAAAAAAAAAAAAAAAAAACCAAAAAAGCAAAAAAAGAGATCCAATGATTTTGGCCAAAATGTTCATGAGTCCTTCATTAATTATTCTATATACTGATAAATTATGGTAGTGGACTGTGTAATTAATATTATCGTGTTGGAGATTCTACACTATTCCCCACTACTTACATTTTATTTATATGTGTTTATATTTATTCCACGAGCATAGATGTTCTGCTTGCTTGAACACATGCACCACCATGCTCTCTGGTCCCAACACTGACTTTCTACTGGCTTCCATGCATCTGACCTGGAAACTGCATGGAGTTGAGACATATGAGAGTGGGCTGAAATCAACCATATAGGAAAAAAAAAAAAAAAAAAAAAAAGAACTACACAGAGAATCAACAAAACCAGAAGCTGGTTCTTTGAGAAAATCAACAAGATAGATAAACCCTTAGCCAGATTAACCAGAGGGCACAGAGACAGTATCCAAATTGATAAAATCAGAAATGAAAAGGGAGACATAACATTGAAATATATCTTAAAATAATTACTATGTTTGTTGATTATTAATATAAAATATTAAAATCATGTTCTACAAACATCATGGAAATATTATTGATAATTTTTCTCACTGTGTTTGAAATTAGAATTTTCTTAATGTTTAACTTCAAAAAGTTTTTGCTATTTTGAAATTTTTAAAATATACTAACTGGCTGGGCAGTGGTTGTGCACGCCTTTAATCCCAGCACTCAGGAGGCAGAGGCAGGCAGATTTCTGAGTTTGAGGCCAGCCTGGTCTACAAAGTGAGTTCCAGGACAGCCAGGGCTAAACAGAGAAACCCTGTCTCAAAAAACCAAACCAACCAACCAACCAAACAAAAAAGGTTATCAGTGTTTCTAGGAGAGAAATTATTTTATCAGTAAATATACATATACATATACATACACACAAATTTGGTTTTTGTTTTGTTTTGTTTTTCAAGATAGGATTTCTCTGTGTAGCCCTGGCTGTCCTGGAACTCACTCTGTAGACCAGGCTGGCCTTGAACTCAGAAATCTGCCTGCTTCTGCCTTCCAAGTGCTGGGATTAAAGGCGTGCGCCATCACTGATAATCTTTTTTAAGTAAACTTATAATTAGACAATATACACAGATATATGATGTGTTTTAAATACTCGTTCACTATGTCAGGTGGTATCATATAAGGGCTTTTGAATATATTTCTTAATGTTTCATTTTTAATATTTTATTCTTTTTTACTATGCTTGATTCTCAAAGAATATTTTGTATGTTTTGAAACAATTTACTATTCAACATTAGATATAGGATCCTCAGTTATGGATAGTAGTAAATGTTCACTAATAATATTTCTAGTGTATGAGAGAATAGAATATAAAAGTTGAACAAGTTTTTATGTATTATTTGATTCTAAGAATACTCAATATTATTAATATGTTTGATGAATAAAATGCATTTAAATAATAAAAATTTTTGAGAAATAGAAAAAAGAAAACAAGAACATTTCTCATAATAGAGGTCATGTTCAAAAAAAAAATCTCTTGACTATTAGACAGCACCCCCACTCCACTTCAAAGCGGATGATGATCATGACCTCCTTATGGAGTCTGCCTCAAATGTGGCAAACTAGCCACTGGGCAACATAAATGGAGATGCTTCACCTACAGACAAATCTGTCCCGGAAGGACAGACAGACGCAGGGGTCCAGAGAGATCATGGAAATGAAGGAGGAAAATTACAGGCCACCTGAACTCTTCACCCCAGAGTCCTACCCCTCCCATCTGGAGATTGTTCCCGGAACACTCCTGAACTCTTCACCCCAGAGAACATTCCTGAACTCTTCAACTCAGAGTCCGACCCCCTCCCAATTGAGGACTGTTCCAAGAACATTTTTTAGATAAAGGTTTCCTGGAACAACCCCAAGAACATTTTTGAGATAAAAGAACAACCTCAGAATGTTCCAATAGATCGGGTACATTGCCAAAAATAGGACACGACCCCTTGGTTACGGAAAGCCCCTTGGAAAAACCCTTGGCAAAACCCCTTAGTTACGCAAACTTGTACTTTCCCTGCCCCACTTCCCCCCTTGGTATTTTCCTATATAAGCCTGTGAAAAATTTGGGTCGTGGTCGATTCTCCTCTACACCATGCCTGGTGTATGAGTTTCGACCCCAGAGCTCTGGTTCATGTGCTTTCTCGTTGTGCTTTTATTAAATCTTCCTTCCTATATTCTGAGTTCGGTCTCAGTGTCTTCTTGGGTTCGCAGCTGTCCTGAGACTTGAGTGAGGGTCTCCCTCCGGGGGTCTTTCATTTGGGGGCTCGTCCGGGATTTGCGCGACCACCCAGAAGTCCTAGACCCACTTGAAGGTAAGATTTTCTGTTCTGTTTTGGTCTGGTGTCTGTGTTCTGTTTCCGTATCTGGTGCGATCGCAGTTTCGGTTTTGCGGACGCTCTGTGAGGCCTTGGAGAGGCCATCTGCTTCTGTCTCGGTGAGACCGCGCTCCGAGAGGGAACGTGGGGTGGATAAGGATAGACGTGTCCAGGTGTCCACCGTCCGCTCACCCTGGGAGACGTCCCAGGCGGAACAGGGGAGGACCAGGGACGCCTGGTGGACCCCTCTGAAGGCCAAGAGACCATCACTTTGGTGGAAGGTCTAAATCGGCCGGCCTTGGAGAGGCCATCTGATTCTGTAAGTTGCCTGTGGTCGACGTGAAGTCGCCGCTGTTTTTGGTTTCTTTTTTGTCTCAGTCTTGTGTCCGCTCTTGTTGTGTCTGCTATTATTCTAGAAATGGGACAATCTGCCTCCTCTCCCCTGTCTCTAACTCTGGAGCACTGGGGAGAGGTGAAGGTCAGAGCTCACAACCAGTCGGTGGAGGTTAGAAAAGGTCCTTGGCGGACCTTCTGCACCTCCGAGTGGCCGACATTTGGAGTGGGCTGGCCACCGGAAGGTGCTTTTGACTTGTCACTAATCGCCGCCGTCAGGCAAATTGTTTTTCAGGAAGAAGGAGGTCACCCTGATCAGATCCCCTACATTGTGACTTGGCAGAATCTTGTTCAGTTCCCACCTCCGTGGGTCAAGCCTTGGATTCCAAATCCTTCGAAACTGACGGTCGCGATTGTTCAGTCCGATGCAGCCGGAAAATCCGGTCCCTCAGCACCCCCCAAGATTTATCCAGAGGTTGACAACCTCCTCTGGATGGACTCCCAACCTCCTCCTTACCCCCTGCCCCAGCAGCCGCCTGTGGCCGCCCCGCCACAGGGACCAATAGCGAGAGGGGCTCAGGGACCGGCAGGGGGGACTAGGAGCCGCCGAGGCCGAAGCCCTGGGGAGGAAGGGGGGCCAGATTCAACAGTCGCCTTGCCACTTAGAGCACATGTGGGAGGGCCAGCGCCAGGACCTAATGATCTCATTCCTTTGCAGTACTGGCCTTTTTCCTCTTCTGATTTATATAATTGGAAAACTAACCACCCTCCTTTCTCAGAAAACCCCTCTGGGCTTATTGGGCTCCTTGAATCACTTATGTTCTCCCATCAACCCACTTGGGATGATTGCCAGCAACTTTTGCAGGTCCTCTTCACCACGGAGGAGAGAGAAAGGATCCTGCTGGAAGCCAGGAAGAATGTCCTAGGACAAGATGGGACCCCCACTAATCTCCCCAATCTTATAAATGAATCCTTCCCCTTGACCCGTCCTAATTGGGACTACAACACTGCGGAAGGTAGGGAGCATCTCACGGTCTACCGCCGGACTCTAGTGGCGGGGCTCAAAGGGGCCGCACGGCGACCTACTAATTTGGCCAAGGTAAGAGAGGTCCTTCAGGGTCTAGTGGAGCCGCCCTCTGTTTTCTTAGAACGACTAATGGAGGCTTACAGGAGGTATACACCGTTTGATCCCTCTTCAGAGGGTCAAAAAGCGGCCGTGGCTATGGCTTTCATTGGTCAGTCCGCCTCTGATATCAAGAAAAGGTTACAGAGACTAGAGGGGCTCCAAGATTATACTTTACAGGACTTAGTGAAAGAAGCTGAGAAAGTGTATCACAAGAGGGAGACAGAGGAAGAGAAGCAAGAGAGAGAAAAGAGAGAGATCGAAGAGAGAGAGAATCGGCGTGATCGCCGCCAGGAGAGGAACTTAACTAGAATTTTGGCCATAGTAGTAGGTGAAAAAAGGTCAGAAAAAGGACAGTCAGGGTACCTGGGCAACAGGGCAAGGGCAAGAAGACCTCCAGGAGAACAGAAACTTCCACTTGAAAAAGACCAGTGTGCATACTGTAAAGAGAAAGGACATTGGGCCAGAAATTGCCCCAAAAGGAAGTCAAGAGAACCCAAGGTGTTGGCTATGAAAGAAGACTAGAGGAGTCGGGGCTCGGGCCCCCTCCCCGAGCCTAGGGTAACACTTTCAGTGGAGGGGACTCCTGTTAATTTTTTAATAGACACAGGAGCAGAGCATTCAGTCTTGACTAAACCGTTAGGACGATTAGGAAACAAGAAGACTATGGTGATGGGAGCCACTGGCAGTAAATTTTACCCCTGGACCACTGAGCGAGTTTTAGAAATAGGAAAAAGTCAAGTAACCCACTCTTTTCTTGTGATTTCTGAGTGCCCTGCGCCCCTTCTGGGACGAGACTTGTTGACCAAACTTAAAGCTCAAGTTCAGTTCACCTCAAAGGGACCAGAAGTTACCTGGGGAGAGACCCCTATAGCGTGTTTGGTTTTAAACTTAGAAGAAGAGTATCGCCTCCATGAGCAGGGTCCCAAACAATTGCCAGACCCTGAATGGCTATCCGCTTTTTCTGGAGTCTGGGCTGAGCAGGCAGGGATGGGATTAGCTAAACAAGTACCACCGGTCGTGGTAGAGTTAAAAGCCGATGCCTCCCCTGTCTCGGTTAGACAATACCCTATGAGTAAGGAAGCTAAAGAAGGCATCCAGCCACATATTCAGAGACTGATAGAGCAAGGAATTCTAGTGCCTTGCCAATCCCCTTGGAACACACCTCTCCTGCCAGTACGGAAGCCTGGGACTAATGATTATCCACCAGTGCAAGATTTAAGAGAAGTTAACAAGAGGGTGCAGGACATTCACCCTACCATTCCAAATCCTTACAACCTACTAAGTTCCCTCCCGCCAGAGCGGATTTGGTACACTGTCCTAGACTTAAAAGATGCCTTTTTCTGCCTTCGATTACACCCTAATAGCCAGCCACTATTCGCTTTTGAGTGGAGGGACCCAGAAGGAGGATATACGGGCCAGCTAACCTGGACGAGGTTGCCCCAAGGATTCAAGAACTCCCCTACTCTTTTTGATGAAGCGCTCTACCGTGACCTTGCGCCTTTTAGAGCGCAAAACCCTCAGATTTCTCTCTTACAGTATGTAGATGACTTACTGGTTGTGGCCTCAACTCAGGAACCAAGAAACTCCTGAATGAACTGGGTGAGTTGGGGTACCGGGTATCGGCCAAGAAAGCTCAGCTATGTCGCACCGAGGTGACCTACCTAGGATACACCCTCCGAGAAGGAAAGCGGTGGCTCACCGAGGCCAGAAAAAAGACTGTGATGCTGATCCCAACCCCTACCACCCCGCGCCAAGTACGTGAGTTTCTGGGGACGGCAGGTTTTTGCAGACTCTGGATACCAGGGTTCGCAACACTGGTGGCCCCTCTATATCCACTTACTAAGGAAAAAGTCCCATTCACCTGGACTGAGGAACACCAAAAAGCCTTTGACAGCATAAAGGCAGCCCTGCTTGCAGCCCCCGCTCTGGCCTTGCCAGATTTGACTAAGCCTTTTACCCTATATGTTGATGAGCGGGCTGGAGTAGCCCGCGGGGTCTTGACTCAGACTCTGGGGCCCTGGAAGCGGCCAGTGGCCTACCTATCTAAAAAGCTCGACCCAGTCGCCAGCGGTTGGCCCTCCTGCCTGAAAGCCATTGCTGCAGTAGCCCTGCTTGTTATGACCCACTACCAGAGTTTGTTGCTAAATGATCGAGTAACTTTTGCTCCACCTGCCATCCTCAATCCTGCCACCCTCCTCCCCTTGGCGGACGACTCCACTCCTGTACATCAATGTGCTGATGTCCTGGCTGAAGAAACTGGAACGAGGAGGGATCTGACTGATCAGCCTTGGCCAGGTGTGCCTGCCTGGTACACAGATGGTAGCAGCTTTGTGGTAGAGGGAAGAAGAAGAGCAGGAGCGGCAGTGGTAGATGGAAAACAGGTAATTTGGGCGAGTGGTCTTCCAGAAGGAACTTCGGCTCAGAAGGCTGAACTCCTGGCGCTAACCCAAGCCCTGCGGTTGGCTGAAGGTAAGGCGATCAACATTTACACTGATAGCCGCTATGCTTTCGCTACAGCCCATATCCATGGGGCCATCTACCAACAGAGGGGGCTACTTACCTCGGCAGGTAAAGACATTAAAAACAAAGAAGAAATTCTGGCCCTCCTAGAGGCTATACATATGCCAAAGAAAGTGGCTATTATCCATTGTCCGGGCCACCAAAAAGGACAGGATCCTGTGGCCCGAGGAAACCAGATGGCTGATGTAGCAGCAAAGCAGGAAGCTCAGGGGGTAACAATCATGGTAGAAAGAGGCAGGCCCCTGCCAGAGCCCTCACCGGCAACCAGTCCTAATTATACTTACTCTGATGAAGATTTTAAACTATTAGATTCCATGGTTTGTCGCAAACAGGCGCAGGAATTCAATTTTAGGGGGCTAGCACGGACTGTAGATGAGCGTATTATTTTACCTACAAAAGAAGGAAGAGACTATGTCCAAAAATTACATCAACTGACTCATCTGGGATCTGATAAACTCCTACAGCTGATCAAGAGTTCCGATTATTATATTTTAAAACTCAACTCAGTGGTACAACAGGTAATTGACTCCTGCCAGGCTTGTTCTCTCACCAATGCTGCCCGACCTTACAAAGAACAAGGAAAGAGACAACGAGGAGATCGCCCCGGAGTTTACTGGGAAGTGGACTTCACTGAAATTAAACCAGGGATGTATGGCAACAAGTACCTGCTGGTATTTATAGACACCTTTTCCGGATGGGTAGAGGCTTTTCCCACTAAGTCTGAAACTGCTCAGGTGGTAACCAAGAAGATCTTTGAAGAAATCCTACCCCGGTTTGGGATCCCCAAGGTAATTGGCTCAGACAACGGGCCCGCATTTGTTGCCCAGGTAAGTCAGGGATTGGCCTCACAATTGGGGACTGATTGGAAGTTACATTGTGCTTATAGACCCCAGAGCTCAGGGCAGGTAGAAAGAATGAACAGGACTCTAAAAGAGACCCTAACTAAATTAGCTATTGAGACCGGCGGTAAAGACTGGGTGACCCTCCTTCCCTTTGCGCTTCTTAGAGTCCGAAACACACCTGGACGTTTCGGTCTTACCCCTTATGAAATTCTACATGGGGGACCGCCCCCCTTGACCGAGTCTGGCGGGATATTGGATCCCTGTGTTGACTCTTCCTCACCCTCTGCTCTGTTTACCCATTTAAAGGCCTTAGAAGTTGTCAGAACACAGATCTGGGACCAGATCAAAGAAGCTTATGCACCGGGGACTACAGCAGTGCCCCACGGGTTCCAGGTTGGAGATTCGGTCCTTGTCAGACGACATCGCACTGGCACTCTTGAGTCTCGGTGGAAAGGACCATATCTGGTGCTGTTAACAACTCCCACGGCAGTAAAGGTAGACGGAATCGCCGCCTGGATCCACGCCTCCCACGTCAAGAAGGCTCCTAGCCAGGGTAGAGGCAACCATGAAGACAACTGGACGGTGGCAGCTACTGACAATCCTCTTAAAATTCGCTTGTGTCGCGGGTGCCACCCTAAGCCTAGGGAACCACAACCCTCATGCTCCAATTCAACAGTCTTGGGAAGTACTTAATGAAGAGGGAAACATTGTATGGGCAGTCACTGCAGTCCATCCCCCTTGGACTTGGTGGCCTGATCTCACACCTGACATCTGTAAGTTAGCAGCAGGATCTCCCAATTGGGACCTCCCCGATCATACTGATCTTAGTAACCCACCCCCCGAACAGCGGTGTGTTCCGAGTGGGATAGGGAACACGTATGGATGTTCAGGGCAGTTCTACCGAGCTAATCTTAGAGCTGCATATTTTTATGTTTGCCCTGGTCAGGGTCGGAGCGGAAGGCTTCAACAAGAATGTGGAGGGGCATCAGATTATTTTTGTGGTAAATGGACATGTGAAACGACAGGGGAAGCCTACTGGAAGCCTTCCTCTGACTGGGACCTAATCACGGTAAAACGAGGTAGTGGTTATGACAGGCCAAACCAAGGAGAAAGAAACCCCCATAAATATCCAGAGAGTGGGTGCGCTCTTAAAAACAGCCCCCCAGGACCATGCAAGGGCAAATACTGCAACCCCCTACTTATAAAATTCACCGAAAAAGGAAAACAAAATCGTTTGAGTTGGCTTAAAGGAAATAGGTGGGGTTGGCGCGTATACGTTCCACCAAGAGACCCTGGGTTCATTTTTACGATCAGACTGACAGTGAGAGACCTGGCGGTAACACCCATAGGGCTCAACAAAGTCCTTATGGAACAGGGCTCCCCAGTCGCACCGGCTCCCCCAAAAGTCCCGGCCGTACCAGCTCCACCAACTCCACAGCCCAACACAGTGGGACCCTCTCTAGGGACTAATACTCCCCTCATAAAGCCAACCTTAGCTTCCCCACCGCCCCTAGATACAGAGAGCCGTCTGGTCAGTCTAGTCCAAGGAGCTTTTTTAGTTTTAAATAGGACTAATCCTAATATGACTCAATCCTGTTGGTTATGCTATGCCTCTAGGCCCCCTTATTATGAAGGAATTGCTCAGATCAGGACTTATAATACTACTTCAGATCATTCTCAATGCCTTTGGGGAGAAAACAGAAAGTTGACTCTGGCAGCGGTTTCAGGAAGTGGGCTTTGTTTAGGCCAGGTACCTCAGGATAAAGGGCACCTCTGTAATCAGACCCAGAACATCCAGCCTAACAAAAGTGGTCAGTATCTAGTGCCCCCCATAGACACAGTATGGGCTTGCAATACCGGTCTCACTCCTTGTGTATCTATGTCTGTTTTTAATAGTTCCAAAGATTTCTGCATTTTAGTTCAACTTATTCCTAGACTCCTGTATCATGATGATAGCTCCTTTTTAGACAAATTTGATCACCGGGTCCGCTGGAAAAGAGAACCCGTTACCTTAACTTTGGCAGTACTTTTAGGATTGGGAGTAGCAGCAGGAGTAGGTACAGGAACCGCTGCCTTAATTAAGACCCCCCAATACTATGAAGAATTATGTACAGCTATGGATGTTGATCTTAGAACTATAGAACAGTCTATAACCAAATTAGAAGAATCTTTGACTTCCCTGTCCGAAGTAGTGTTACAAAACAGGAGGGGATTAGACTTATTATTCCTTAAAGAAGGAGGACTCTGTGCTGCCCTAAAAGAAGAATGTTGTTTTTATGTTGACCATTCAGGAGTAATCAAAGATTCTATGACCAAGCTTAGAGAACGCCTAGATATACGTAAAAGAGAAAGAGAAAGCCAACAAGGATGGTTCGAAAGCTGGTTTAATAAGTCCCCTTGGCTCACCACTCTCCTCTCCACCATAGCAGGACCCTTAATTACACTTATGCTTTTGCTTACTTTTGGCCCCTGCATCCTCAATAAGTTAGTAGCTTTTATTAGAGAAAGAATAAATGCAGTGCAAGTTATGGTACTGAGGCAACAATATCGGGTCCTCCAAGAGGCCGAAAACTCACTCTAAGATTAGAGCTACTTACTAAAAGGAGTGGGGAATGAAGGAGGAAAATTACTGGCCACCTGAACTCTTCACCCCAGAGTCCTACCCCTCCCATCTGGAGATTGTTCCCGGAACACTCCTGAACTCTTCACCCCAGAGAACATTCCTGAACTCTTCAACTCAGAGTCCGACCCCCTCCCAATTGAGGACTGTTCCAAGAACATTTTTTAGATAAAGGTTTCCTGGAACAACCCCAAGAACATTTTTGAGATAAAAGAACAACCTCAGAATGTTCCAATAGATCGGGTACATTGCCAAAAATAGGACACGACCCCTTGGTTACGGAAAGCCCCTTGGAAAAACCCTTGGCAAAACCCCTTAGTTACGCAAACTTGTACTTTCCCTGCCCCACTTCCCCCCTTGGTATTTTCCTATATAAGCCTGTGAAAAATTTGGGTCGTGGTCGATTCTCCTCTACACCATGCCTGGTGTATGAGTTTCGACCCCAGAGCTCTGGTTCATGTGCTTTCTCGTTGTGCTTTTATTAAATCTTCCTTCCTATATTCTGAGTTCAGTCTCAGTGTCTTCTTGGGTTCGCTGCTGTCCCGAGACTTGAGTGAGGGTCTCCCTCCGGGGGTCTTTCAGAAACACATCTGAAGCATTAAGAGCCAGATCAATAATAATATGCATGTCATAGATGAGATTGGGAGGCAGCCACATTACCACAGAAGGCTGAGGTAGATCATTTAACTGCTCAGCTATTGAGGTGCAGTTTTGAATAAATCTTGGTTTCTCTGTGTGGTTATTGGGGCTTAGCATAAAGTAAAGAAATACGGTTACCAGATTCACTGTTTACATCTATATTAAGAATAATTCACAGTAGATGATTACATGTCTTCAGATATTTACTGCTCCTTTCTGAGCTAGGGTTTTAGTTCCTTTTCACCAAGAGCAGATAGTGTGACTATTTAGTTCTTTTTGAGCAATATAAGAAGTAGGAAAATTGTAAAACAAACAAACAAACAAAAACGACAAGGATGACTACTCTCATTACCTGTCCAAAGTGTCCCTAAAAGTATTTGCTGGAGGGCTGGAGAGATGGCTCAGTGGTTACTACAACTGACTACTCTTCCAGGGTCATGAGTTCAATTCCCAGCAACCACATGGTGGCGCACAACCAGCTATAATGGGATCTGATGCTCTCTTCTGGTGTGTCTGAAGACAGTCACAATGTATTCATGAAGGGAAGGAAGGAAGGAAGGAAGGAAGGAAGGAAGAAAGGAAGGAAGGAAGGAAGGAAGGAAGGAAGGGAGGGAGGAAGGAAGGAAGGAAGGAAGGAAGGGGTGCAAGAAACTTCACTGGAGCAATAAGGCAAGTTAAGGCAATAAAAATGATAACAAAGAGAAAAGAATACATATTTTCTTATGTGCAAAAATCAAATCCCTCAGCTCAGGGCTCCAGAGACACTGCAGAAGAGGAAGAAAGACGTAAGAACTGGAGGGGATGAAGGACATCAAGGTCAAGGCCTTCTAGACACAAGACTGGCACACATATGAACTCACACAGACAATGGCAGCCTGCGCAGGGCTGCCATTCATCTGTACCAAATGTGGTTCTAGAGCTGAGAGGAGAAGTGGACACATAACCCATTCCTAACCCAGGAACCATCTCAAACTGATAGTCACTTGCAAATGAAAACCTGATGTTTTCCAAAGGAGTCTCACTGGAGAAGCAAACCTCTCTTAAAGGCAAAACTCATGGCTAGCAATAGATGGACCAAAAAACTGAACTCAAAGGCATCTTTGGGGGTTCTTTGTCATATAATGTCAAATTGGGGTTTTCTTTTAATCCTACATATCATTTATGTAGTCCTGCCAATTAGCTCCTTGGTGGAGTGCTTATGGGACATGCTTGAGGTTGTAGATTCAATGTCCAGCAATCACACAAGCACATGTACACGCATACCAGAGGTCTGCCACGGATATGAGGCAAAGGAGTTCAACACATAAACAAGAACAGGAGTGTAGCAGAATGACATAATTGAAAACAGTTCTTTAGGAAAAACCATTACAGAGAAATCCCTAGGGATCAATGGTAGAGGACTTGTTTAGATAGAGAGGAAGGAAGATCAAGAGTTCAAGGTTACCCTCTGCCACATAGTAAATTTGAGGATGGATTTCTGTGAGCTCCAGGCCAGCCTGGGCTACATGAGAGTATCTGAAAACTACACTAAAAACAACAGTAACGGCCAGGGATGGTGGTATACACCTTTATTTCCAGCACTCGGGAAGTAGAGGCAGATGGCTCTACATTAGTCTAAGGCTAGCCTGGTCTACACAGTGAGTTCCAGGTCAGCCATGGCTTCATAGTAAGATCTTGTGTACCCTCCCCCCCCCCAAAAAAAAAACCCAACAAATAAAAGCAACAGTAAAATTTTGCACACCTTAACAAGCCACCATGTTTTTTTTTTTTTTTTGGTTTTTCGAGACAGGGTTTCTCTGTGTAGCCCTGGCTGTCCTGGCACTCACTTTGTAGACCAGGCTGGCCTCGAACTCAGAAATCCGCCTGCCTCTGCCTCCCGAGTGCTGGGACTAAAGGTGTGCGCCACCACGCCCGGCTGCCACCATGGTTTTATCCTGGCTACTTTTCTGTACTATCCTGGGAATGAAGCAGCTATAGCAAAATGTAGCCAGTCCTCGAACCAGTGAGTTTATACTTTCACCGAGAATAAATAATAGGGTTGGGCAGTGGTGGCGCACGCCTTTAATCCCAGCACTCGGGAGGCAGAGGCAGGTGGATTTCTGAGTTCGAGGCCAGCCTGGTCTACAAAGTGAGTTCCAGGACAGCCAGGGCTATACAGAGAAACCCTGTCTCCACTCCCCCCCTCCAAATAATAATAAAAAATAAATCTTAAAAAAAAAAAAAGGTCGTTAGGGGCCTTCTCTGAAGGATGGTTGACACTTCTCTCCTGCCCACTGCTTTCTGTTGTTCCTTCTTCATCCTCCTTTCACTTATTTTTCAATATGGGACTTTTCTCTGTAGTTCTGACTGCCCTGGAATTCTTTTTTTTTTTGGTTTTTCGAGACAGGGTTTCTCTGTGTAGCCCTGGCTGTCCTGGAACTCACTTTGTAGACCAGGCTGGCCTCGAACTCAGAAATCCGCCTGCCTCTGCCTCCCAAGTGCTGGGATTAAAGGCGTGCGCCACCACGCCCGGCCCTGCCCTGGAATTCTATCTATAGACTATGCTAGCCTCAAACTCAGAGATCTTTCTGCCTCACGAAGGCTGGGATTAAGAGTGTACCACTACCACCTGGCTTTGTTTCCCATTTTTCAATTGATATTTTAAATGTTTTTTTATATTGCTGCTGTTGTTTTTTTTTTTTTTTTCTTTTTCTTTTTTAATTTGAGAGATGTTAGGGAAACTGAGGCATGGGAGATACCACTTTCAGACACCTGAAACAGAGTGGAGGAGCAGGGAGAGTATATTGCATCGATGGGATAAGTGGGGTTGTCTCTGTAACAATGAACAACTGCACAGGTGTTTTTACACCTGCACGGGCTTTTCAGCATTAGTTTTAACTATTACATCATCAGTGGGCTTATGCTTCTATTAGTCTTAGAACAGATGACTTAGATCCAAACAAGAACTGCCTTTTGTAATATTTCTCCTTTTAAACTATCTAATATTTACATCCATAAAGACATGAGAGGCAGGAACTGAGGTAAGAGCCTGCTTGCTCAGCAAGCTAATTTTATTCTCTTAATTATATACAAATTACCTATTTACAAGCCCGATTCTACAACTAATCTGCTAACTTTAGGAATCTCCATCTGCATCATTCTACTGAGCTAGTCTATCTTTCTCTTGAGCTCCTCCAAACCCCATAGGACTCTTTAGCTCTTTTTCCTAGAATACCGTTTCACCTTCCTCCTGCCAGCTGCTTCTCTGTGGTTCTGGCAAGCCCAGAGAGAGAATCCCTATCTCATATCCGGAGCTCCTTCCAAAAGGCTCTTCCCAGCCAATTTCGATTGAGCCAAAAGAGAGCTCTCAAAGATCCAATTGCTATGAAGAAGAAAAAAAAAAGAAAAAAGAAGTCTCTAGCTCCTCCCCTATGCCCTTGGCAGGCTGAACCATGTTACTGTCAGACTGGGGGCCTCCAAGCCAAGTCAGTAGGGGCCAAACCATTTCACCTTTACGGGGGACAGCTTAGGGCCATCTCAAGGACTTTGCCTTGGGTCAAAGACTTCTCCCAGAGAAACTTGCCTTAAAATAGGCAGGATCTTTCCTTTCTTTAGCATTCTTATCTAAGGAGGCTTTTAGAGGCACTCCCAAATTACCTCTCTACAGGACACACCTAACTGCAGCATGTTTCTAAGCTTGTGTATTTTGCTAACAATGAGGTGTTCTACATATAATAATCAAATATCCTGTAACTGCCATTCTTGTGGTCAGACATGTTAACAGAACAGATACAGTGCAGAGGTACTGGACTCTTCCCACTTTGAAAGACAGGATAATTATTGACAGGCAGCTGTTTCAACAGTAACTCTAAGTGACTGCTTTTCTCCATTGTTATCATTTCCATTTGATTGCAGGCATTTTAAAGTCCCTCTTTGATTTCTTCGATCATTCATTGCTCTTTAAAAGTGAATCAGAGGCCGGGCAGTGGTGGCACATGCCTTTAATCCCAGCACTTGGAGGCAGAGGCAGGCGGATTTCTGAGTTTGAGACCAGAAAAAATGAATCATAGGGCTAACACAGTTGGTAGAGTGCTTGCCTGGTATGCACAAGACTCTGAGTTTGATCCCCAGTGTCACATATTGTGGGAACTAAAAGGGGCCTAGGGGAAGTGGGGGGGGAGGGAGGATAGCCCACCTCTGGCCAGAGTTCCACCTATGCTCTGGGCAGGCAGATGTGGGAGGGCTGCCAGATGCTTTCCACTTGGCACGGGGTGGGCATCTAAGCCTCTGACCCCACTCGACTGAGGGTAGGGGTGAGTGGGGGAGGGGGGATGGACAAGGGGCAGACCCTGACTGGGGTCTGCGCAGCGGCCTTGATGACCAGAGGCTGTCTATGGTTTTAGACCTTTATAATAATAAGGCAGCGGAAAGAAGAGAAGGTGGAAAGAGAGAGAGAGAGAGAGAGAGAGAGAGAGAGAGAGAGAGAGAGAGACCAGCCATGGCCAAGAGGAGAGAAGGGGGAAAAGGAGAGAGAAGAAAGGCTAGAGAATAAGAGGGAGAGAGAGGAAGAGAAAGGAGAGAAAAAGAGAGAGAGGAGTGAGAGCAAGAGAGTGAGGTGGGGCCAAGCAGACCCTCCTATGATCTTTACTGTTGCTAGATAACTGGGGAGGAGTTTAGCCTGAAGGTCAGAAGCTTGGGACATTGCCTACATGACTGCTAGTCATGCTTCTCTTGTGGGGGCTGAGGGGGCTGGTAACTTCAACAGAAGACAGAGTTTCAGGAGCATGAGGGAATGCCTACCATGCCATGTAAGTGAATTATCAGCCCTCCAGGGTTCAGACCTCAGCTCAACTGGAGACCAGTCTGTCTGTGTATAGCCCAATGCCCCACAACATATGTGCACATACTCCTGCCACACACACGCATGCACATCATTAAAAAAATTTTTTTTTTAAATTGGGAGTTGCTATTCAGTGTGTGTACAATTCTTCGATTTTTCTTTTCTTTTCTTTTTCTTTTTTCTTTCTTTTTTTTTTTTTTTTGGTTTTTCGAGACAGGGTTTCTCTGTGTAGCCCTGGCTGTCCTGGAACTCACTTTGTAGACCAGGCTGGCCTCAAATTCAGAAATCTGCCTGCCTCTGCCTCCAGAGTGCTGGGATTAAAGGCATGCGCCACCACGCCCGGCATCTTCGATTTTTCTTGCTGTTGATTTCTAGCTTTATGCTACTATGATGTGTTAGCATATAGGAACTGCTTTTATTGTATTCTTTTGTATTTGTTAAGGCTTGCCTTATGACACACGTTATGATCACATTTTGAGAAGGCTCCATGGACCACCCAGAAGAATGTATAACTCATATCTGTCAGGTGAAATATTATGCACATGCTATTAAATCCAATTGATCTGTGGTATAGTTTAGCTTTGAAGTTTCTCTACTGACTACATGTGGAAAACTTATTTAAAGATGAAAGTGAAATATTGAAGTCTCCCACTATGGTTGTTTCCTGACCAAATGTCCTTTTGTGATTTAGTGTTTGCTTTATGGATCTGAGAGTGCTAATGTTTGGTGTGTAAATTTAAGATTGTTGTATTTTCTGGATAACTTGTTCTCTTTATTAATACTTAGTAGCCTTCTTGCTTGGGGCTCCATTTGCTTGATAGGTTTTCTGTCCTTTCTCAATTTTTAGATGTCATGGCTAGTGAGGTATTGTACTGGCTGTTTTTATGTGTCAACTTGACACAGGCTGGGGTTATCACAGAGAAAGGAGCTTCAGTTGGGGAAGTGCCTCCATGAGATCCAGCTGTGGGGTATTTCCTCAATTAGTGATCAAGGGGGAAAGGCCCCTTGTGGGTGGGACCATCTCTGGGCTGGCAGTCTTGGGTTCTGTAAGAGAGCAAGCTGAGCAAGCCAGGGGAAGCAAGCCAGTAAGGAACATCCCTCCATGGCCTCTGCATCAGCTCCTGCTTTCTGACCTGCTTGAATTCCAGTCCTGACTTCCTTGGTGATGAACAGCAGTATGGAAGTGTAAGCTGAATAAACCCTTTCCTCCCCAATTTGCTTCTTGGTCATGATGTTTGTGCAGGAATAGAAACCCTGACTAAGACAAATTGGTACCAGCATAGTGGGGTATTCCTGTGACAGCCTGACCATGTTTTGGGAAGGACTGTGGAAGGACTTTGGAACTTTGGGCCAGAGGATCCAGTTGGTGTTAAAAGCTCTGTTGAATGTTGTGTAGGAGCTTGGAAGATAATGTTGAGAACAGTGCAGAAGATGGAGGCCTGGCTTGTGAAATTTCAGAGGGAAGATTAAAGACTTTTTTTCAGGGCCATTGCTAGTTTGATTGTGAAGATTCTGTGGTTCTGGTTAGCTGGGGCTGAAGAATCAGCTGTGATTAACAAGATACCAGAACTATTAAAGCAAAAACTTTGCATTACTGGGACTATTGTTGCTGGTTGGCTGGAGCTAAGAAATTAGCGGTGATTAAGAAGAGACCAGCATCATTGAGGTGACATCTTCTGGGAAGTGTTTTCTGAGAGCACAGAGGCTGTGTCCAGAGATAGCCAAGGTTGTACCTTGTGCTGTGGCTGGACTTGGTAATGTGTAAGAGTTACCCAGGTGGTACTGGTTTTGAAGGCATGAAGGGGTCACACAGAGCAGCTGAGGCTCGGCACTGTGAGAGGCCATGGAAGGCCATTGGTGAAGGTGCAGCCTCAGTTGCAATTGATGGCCCAGTACTGAAGGGGTCATGCAAAGGCATTGAGGCTTGGCACCATGAAGAGAGCCTATGAGAGGCTATTGGTGAAGCCTAGTTATAGTGGAAGACAGCAGCATTTTGGAGATGCCAGTACCATGAATGACCACCAAGAACAGCAGCAGCAGTGGAGTACAGGTAGCTGGAGCCTAGAGGATGAGGTGTGTGCTACAAAAGGCAGAACTGGAGAAGTGACCCAAGCCCTTGGAGGAATACAGAAGATTGTGAGTGAATCCCAGACATTGGGCAGTTGGAGTTTAATTTTTGCTTTTGATTGTGACTGTGCCCTGATGTTTTTCCTTCTTGAAGGAAGTATTTTAATGGATCCCACAGTTAAGAGACTTTTAATTGTAAAAAGACTTTGGATTTTAAAGATATTGGATCTTTTAAAAGGATTGAACTTTTAATATGTAAAGATGGTGGGACTTTTAAAGCTGTTTAGATCTTGGGGATGAATAAGAACTAAGGGTTGAGGCTTACGAGTGATGTGTTTGTGTGTCAAGTTGACAAGGGGTCAATTGTACTGGCTGTTTTTATGTGTTAACTTGACACAGGCTGGGGTTATCACAGAGAAAGGAGCTTCAGTTGGGGAAGTGCCTCCATGAGATCCAGCTGTGGGGTATTTTCTTAATTAGTGATCAAGGGGAAAGGCCCCTTGTGGGTGGGACCATCTCTGGACTGGCAGTCTTAGGTTCTGTAAGAGAGCAAGCTGAGCAAGCCAGGGGAAGCAAGTCAGTAAGTAACATCCTTCCATGGCCTCTGCATCAGCTCCTGCTTTCTGACCTGCTTGAGTTCCAGTCCTGACTTCCTTGGTGATGAACAGCAGTATGGAAGTGTAAGTTGAATAAACCCTTTCCTCCCAATTTGCTTCTTGGTCATGATGTTTGTGACTAAGACAGGTATGTTTCTGGGGAACAGCAGGTAGTTGAATCATTTACAATTTAAAAACTTTTGTATGTTCATGTGTGCATATGTGTGCATGTTGTGAGCTGCCCAACTTGGAATTTAACTCAGATCGTCTGTAAGAGCTGAACATGCTTTTAATTGCTGAGCCATCTCTCTTGACCTGAAACTTAGTTTTTAATCTAGTTACCCAGTACCTATTAAGTGATGTGTTAAAGTTATTTGCATTTAAGGCTGGTATTGAGTGGAGCTTGTTGTTTTCTAAGGTTGTGTTGATTATTGGTAGTTTGTTCTTCTTTACCTCCCTCCTAGTACTAGGGATTTTCTGATTTCACATGTCAGTCATAGTGTATTCCTTCTTATCCCTCCTTTGTTCATCTGCTTGTACATTGTCCAGTGTATTCTTGCCTGTGCTCTTGCTAATATTTTTTGTCTTAATTTGTTTTCTGTTGTTGTGATAAACACCAGGACCAAATGCAGCTTAGGGAGAAAAGGATTTATTTCAACCTAAAACCCTTAGGTTGCACTCTATTACTGAGAAAACTCAGGGCAGGAACTGAAGACAGGCACTTAAAGCAAAAATTGACCATAGAGGAATGCTGCTTACTAGCTTGCTCCCTCTGGCTTGCTCAGCCTGTTTTCTTATACAATTCAGGGCAGGAGTGGCACTGTCCACAGAAGGATTTGCCCTCCTATAACATTCAAGACAATCCTCCCCAGACACAGCTACGGAATAATAGGATCCAAGCAATCCCTCCGTTGAGTTCCACTCTTCCCAGGTTACTGTTGTGCCATGGTGACAGCTGAAGCTACCTTTGATAGCTGTCTTTCTTGTTCTTCTGTGCATATCCCTTTAGTTTTCTGCAATGTTGGTTTTGTTGTAATGGCTTGCCTTCATTTGTGCCTGTCTTGAAATGTTTATATTTTCCCATCAATGTTAAGAGATAATTTTGTTTTGTATAGCAAATTGTTGGTTAGTAATTATTTACTTTCAGGGTTTGAAATATTTCACTTTATGCTTTCTTGGATTTTAGAGTTACTGATGATCACCTTATGTTATTCGGATGTGCTTGGTTTATATATATCATATACACAATAGTATAATATAATAATATAGTATAAATGCATCATATGTGAGGCAGGGTCTGTCTCACTAGTGCCGAGATTGAAGGTGTGTGCGCCATGCTTCCCAGCCTTGATGTGTCTGTTTTGGTGTCTGAGTTGGTGCTTCTCTCTTGCAGCTTTTCACATCATCTCTTTACTTGGTAGTTTTGGTGTCTTCACCGATAGACTGTGGAGATCTTCTATGGACATGTGTATTTGGAGTTCTAAGTGTCTCCTGTGTTTAGATATCCATTTTCTTCTCTAGGTTTGGGGGATTTTTGTTATAATTTCATTGAATAAACAAACAAACAAACAATCTGTGTCTTTATTTAGCTCATCTTCTTTTCTACTGTGTAGTTTCCTAGGATTGGTTTCTTTCCAGTGTATCCCAGATGGTTTGCTCATGCTCTTTGCTTATGTTCTTTGTTTTCTTTTAGAGATTTATTTATTTGTTTTATGTACGTGAGTAGACTATCACTCTCTTCAGACACACCAGAAGAGGGCACGGGATCCCATTACAGATGGTTGTGAGCCACTTATGTGGTTGCTGGGATTTAAACTCAGGACCTCTGGAAGAGCAGTCAGTGCTCTTTAACTGCTGAGCCCTCTCTCCAGCCCATTTTTGTTTCTTCTATTTTACTGAAATTATTATTGTTCTGATCCTCTCTTTCATGCCTAAAACTCATTTTTTTGCATGGCCTTGTGTATTGATACTTCCCAATGTGTTTCTAATTTTGTTGATTGATTCATTTTCAGCATTTCTGTTTAGTTCTTTTTCAATCTTGTTTCCTTAGTGAATTTTTCCCTCCCTGTTTTTGAGCATCTCCTCCAACTTACTGACTGTTGCATGTAGCCCCATCCAGGTTCCCTTGGATCCACGGATGAACACACACATTAGTTTAATGTTCAACCTGCCTTATGGCTCAGTTGCTAGGAGCTTCTACTCTCCCAAGGCTAGTGTGCTCCTCCCAGTATTCTTAGCCCAGCACCCTAAACCTGCCCTCAGCTTTAGTCGATCAGTTACCTTTCCTTGTTCAGCAATCCAAAACTGCCCTCCACATAGTTGCACTTCTAATCTCCTGCCTGGGGAAGCAGCCTATGGCCTTACTACCTACAAATCTCACATGGCTGGTCATTTTTTCTCCTTCTGAAGCATGGTGAAAATCCCTCTTTCTTTTCCTGCAACTATTAGCCTGCCTGTGGGGACCCGGAAGTCCCACCTCTTTTCTTCCACCAAGAAATTGGCCCTAAGCATCTTTATTGATTGATCAAGAACCAATTGGGGAATGGGACCTTGGCCTCAGAACCACCGACCATCATATTCCTTTTGCTGCTTCCTTGTCTAAGTCAGTACTTGGCTTTCTTCATCAGTTCATTTGAGTTCTCATGTGATCCCTAATCCTTCGCAGAGAGAAGGATGCTGTTCTGTGCTGGTTTCTAACTTCAGATGGACTCAACTAGAATCTTAAGACATGTTCTATTCTTTAAACAAAAACAAACAAACAATCTACATCTGTCTGTTTGTCTCTACTTATTTATTGGTTTTTTGAGACACAAAGAAAGCACAGGGTTTCTTTGTGCATGCCTGGCTGTCCTGGAACTTGCTCTGTTGACCAGGCAGGCCACAAACTCATCTGTGATAGTGATCCACCTGCCTCTACCTCCCCAGTGCTGGGATCAAAGGCATGCACTACTACCACCACCACCACCCAGCTCTTTCTTTCCTTTTTTTTTTTTTTTTTTTTTTAATATTTTTCTTTTTTCTGATTTTATTTTATGTGTTTAACTGTTCTTCCTGCATGAATGTATGCCATTACAGATGGTTGTGGGTCACTATGTGGTTGCTGGGACTTGAACTCAGGCCCTCTGGAAGAGCAGTCAGTGCTCTTGACCACTGACCCATATCTCCAGCCTCCAATCACCTTTCTTGTTCTCTTCCTAATCCCATGGATGCCCTTCCTTTCTCACCTAATTGCCTTTGCATCTTCATGTTTCCCCCATTGCTTTGTTTGCTTTTAGATGACTCAGTGAGAGACATTACAATTGCTTACAGAAGCATAAGGAAGGGTTATTTACAGGAGCGGGTGAACCCTATCAGTGGCTCTACCCCTGAATCAAGTCTTCTTTTCCCAGCAAGTTGCCTATAGATCCTCCGGGAGGGGTTGAGCAACTCCAGCCCCTCCTCCCTAGCAACAATTATCCTCCGAAAGAGAGGAGACCTTGTGATGGAACTTTAACAGACCTAATCTGGTGTGGTCCCAACTACTGAGAATTCAAGAATGTAACAGTCCTGTCATGCCCAGAAGACAGCATTACACAACACTCCACACCTTTACCCAGCACTTAGATCCCCACCCACTCTTCTGCATTGTCAGGATTCTCTGTAGCAACCATTGCCCAATACAAAAAGAAGTTTCTATGACCAAAGCCATCAGCACAAATCTATGAACACAGATATAAATATTTAGAAGGCAACATGACAGGAAGTTCATGTTCATATGGCAAATCAATAACATTAGCTTCCCCACTAGGGACTGTGACCCTGCGACCCAGCCTCAGGCATTTGACCAGATTTATAGTGCTAGATTTGAGTTCCCTCTGGAACAGGCCTCAGATTCAATAGTAGCAGTAGTAATAATAATGTGGTTCGCCATTTCCATGAGAGCTTTGCCATTATTGCCATTATTTGCCATCACCCGCTCCTGTAAATAACCCTTCTTTATGCTTCTGTAAGCAATTGTAATGTCTCTCACTGAGTCATCTAAAAGCAAACAAAGCAATGGGGGAAACATGAAGATGCAAAGGCAATTAGGTGAGAAAGGAAGGGCATCCATGGGATTAGGAAGAGAACAAGAAAGGTGATTGGAGGCTGGAGATATGGGTCAGTGGTCAAGAGCACTGACTGCTCTTCCAGAGGGCCAATGGGCATGTCTTACCTCTCAGCTGGAAGAAAAGGAGGCAAGGTACCAGCTGAGGAAAACCCGCTGCCAGTCCTCCCCAGCAGTCTGCTTGTATCTCCAGCACTAAGAAAGTTTGTCACAAGGTAGAAGCTTCCAACACACTTCCAGAGTTGACGTCTACATCCTGCTCTGAAAGTGTGTGATGTCTTCAGCAATAGGCTCTTTCCATCTAGTTCTGGGTTTGATCCCCGCATGAACTGAATTGGGTATGATCGTGCATGCCTCGCTCTTGGAAGGAATCAGGAACAGAGTTTAAGGTTATCCTTGGCTACCTATAAAGTTTGATGACATTTGGCTACATGAGATTTTGTTTCAGTGAAACAAAAACAAAAAATAAAAACTAAAACTGTTTATATATTCCTTTTTTTTTTGTCGTTTGTTTGTTTCCAATACAGGGTTTCTCTGTGCAGCCTGGGCTGTTCTATAACTCACTCTGTAGACCAGGCTGGCCTTGAACCCACAGAAGTAGGCCTGCCTCTGCCTTCTGAGTTCTGGGATGGAAAGGAACTTTTTTCCCTTGAACATAAATATAATGAGAAATCTGTTGTGAAGTGGTGTCCTATGCCTTTAATCCCATCACTCGGGAGGCAGAAGCAGGCAAGTCTCTGAGTTTGAGGTCACCTTGGTCTACAGGTGCATTCTAGGATAGCCAGAGCTGCACAGAGAAACACTGTCTGGAGAAAGAGAAAAGAAACAAAGAAAAAGGAAAAAAGGGAATGGGGGTGGGGGAAGAAAGTTTAGTAGTTGTAGTTTCCCTATTTGCCCATTAGATGTCACTCAAGACCCAGAAAGTGGGAGACAAAGGTGATGCATTTTGAAGCTCTGGCTTGTCTTCCTGGGATGCTCCAGGTCCCACTGTTTGAATCTGGTTTGCTTAGTCATGTACTTAGAACTGTATGTTCTTGCTGATTATACCCCCCAATTCTCTCATCTGTGCCGAAAAATGTGTTCTCCATATGTTTTGTTTGATTTTTTTTTTTTTAACAAGGATATATGTAGAAAAGGCTGGCTCCCAACTTACTTTGTAACTGAGAATGACTTTTAACTCTTTAAAATAATTTAAAAAAAATATTCATTTCAAGTTGGGCTTGGGGAGCACGCCTTTAATCCCAGAACTCGGGAGACACAAGCAGGTGAATCTTTGAGTTTAAAGCCAGCCTGGTCTGAGGAAAGTCCTAGGACAGCTAGGATTACACAAAGAAACTGTCTCCAAAAAAATGTATTTCATTTTTATATGCATGACGTTTTGCTTGTATGTGTGTCTGTGCACCACGTGCATACTCGGTGCCCACAGAGGCAGCTAGAGTGAGGGATGGTTATGAGCCACCATGTGGGTATTGGGCCTTGAACCCAGATCCTTTGCAAAAATCAGCAAGTGTTCATAATCACTGAGACACTTCTCCAGCCTGAATTTTGAATTCTTGACCCCACAGGTTCTACCTCCTATGAGCTGGTATTACAAGCCCGCACCTCCTCACCTAGCGTGGGGTGTCCTAGTTCTATCACAAAAGCCCATGTGTAGTTACTGAGCAGTTCACGTACTTGTGAAGGGATCAGTGTACTCCACAGATGAACTGCCATTTGTGTTTCAGGAGCGGCTCACGCCACCTTTTCTGCGGAGCTTTCTTGGTGTGTGTGGGACAGCCAAGGATGTAGAACAGCAGTAGGGCACTTACCTGGAGTGTGTAAGGTTTCTACATTCTTTTTTTTTTTTAATTTTTTATTAGATATTTTCTTCATTTACATTTCAAATGCTATCCCAAAAGTCCCCTATACCCTCCCTGTGCCCTGCTCCCCTACCCACCCACTCCCACTTCTTGGCCCTGGCTTTCCCCTGTACTGAGGCATATAAAGTTTGCAAAACCAAGGGGCCTCTCTTCCCAATGATGGCTGAGTAGGCCATCTTCTGCTACATATGCAGCTAGAGACACGAGCTCTGGGGGTACTGGTTAGTTCATGTTGTTGTTCCACCTATAGGGTTGCAGACCCTGTTAGCTCCTTGGGTACTTTCTCTAGCTCCTCCATTGGGGGCCCTGTGTTCCATCCTATAGATGACTGTGAGCATCCACTTCTGTATTTGCCAGGCACTGGCATAGCCTCACAGGAGACAGCTATATCAGGGTCCTTTCAGCAAAATCTTGCTGGCATTTGCAATAGTGTTTGGTGGCTGATTATGGGATGGACCCCCAGGTGGGGCAGTCTCTGGATGGTCCATCTTTTCGTCTTAGCTCCAAACTTTGTCTCTGTAACTCCTTCCATGGGTATTTTATTCCCTATCCTAGGGAGAAATGAAATATTCATGCCTTGGTCTTCCTTCTTCTTGATTTTCTTTTGTTTTGCAAATTATATCTTGGGTATTCTAGGTTTCTGGGCTAATATCCACTTATAAGTGAGTGCATATCAACTGACTTCTTTTGTGATTGGGTTACCTCACTCAGGATGATATCCTCCAGATACATCCATAGGTTTCTACATTCTTATTTATATATTTACCTGTGTATATGTGTTTACATGTTTGTGTGTGTCTAGGTGCACATGGAAGCCAGAAGAGGGCGCCATATCCCTTGGATGGAGTTAATGGTGGTTATGAGTTAGCCCACGTTGGTACTAGAGGGTGAATTCAGGTCCTCTGCAAGAACACCAAATGCTCTCAACTTCAAAGCCACCTCTCTAGCCAAAGGTGCTGGGTTGAATCCCAAGCAATTACGTATCTGTGTTGAAGGGCAGGGGAGGAGGAAAGAGTAGACAGTGCAGAGTAGAAAGAGAGCCAGGTGTGGTGGTGTACACTTTTAAATCTCAACACGCAGGAACCAGAAGCAGGCAGATCCCTTTTGAGTTCAAGGCCAAACTGATTTACAAAGCAAGCCAGACAGGACAGCCAGCAAGAGCTGCTAGGGAGGACAGCCAAGCTACAGGTCTCATCTCAAAACAAAACAACCAGAAATAAAGAGAGACAAGTGCATAATTCTTGGCTTTGTACCAGGCATGTAACCCTAGCCCTTGGGAGGTGGAGACAGGGAAATCATACATTCAAATTCATTCTTCCCAAATAGCAAGATACAAGACATCCTATGAAACTCAATATACAAAACAGCCGGCGGTTGGGGAGAAGCAGTGAGATGGCTTAGTGGAGAAAGATGTTTGCCACACAACCCTGAAGAACTTAGAAACCCACATAAAGGTGGAAGGAGACAGCCAACTCCACAAGTTGGCATCAGACCTCCACGCATGCGCAGCGGCACAGGTGCGCTACTCCTCCTGCTAGTAAGAGAAACAAAAAAAGAACCATCTGCACGTGGAATGGTTGTGGGAGGATGTTGATGGGCGCGCGTGGCCACAGGCTGACGCTGGGGTTTTCTTTGATCCAGGGTATCTCAATTGAACCTGGAGTTCATCAGTTAGGCTATTTAGCCAGTTTATTCCTGGGAGCCTTGTTCCCCATGAGATAGGGTTAGAGGCAAGTGGTCATGCCCATCCAACGTTTCTATGAATTCTGCGGACTGGAATTTGGATCTTCATGCTCCAGCCGCAAGTATTTTACTCAAAGAACCATCTTTAGAGTCAGATCCATTTTCTGTGCCCCTTTATGCGGGAAGCTGAGGCGAAGGATTGCCGTGAGTAAGCGGTGACCTGTACTATGAGGTAGCTTGGGTTATAGAGTGAGACTATGTCTAAAACAGACAAAAACAAGTATGAAAATATAAGACAAAAACAGTGTGGGGGCTGGAGAGATGACTCAGGGCGTAAGAGCACTTGCAGTCTAGAGTTTGGTTCCCATGACCGAGATTGGATAGCTGAGAACAGTCTACAAATCCAGCTCTGGGGATCTGATCCTGCCTCTTCTGGCTCCTGAGGCTACCATACTCAAGGGCATATGCACACACATAATGAAGAAGAAAACAAATCATTTTTTAAAATCATTTTACAAGAAACCTAGTGTTTTGGTGCACACCTTAAACCCCAGCACCTAGTGTTTGAAGCTAACCTGGTCTACATGGTGAGTTCCAATACAACCAGGGATACATAGTGAGACCCTAATTTGAGAAACACTATCCCCACCCCAGTGATGGTTTGTATATCCTTGGCCCAGGGAGTGGCACTTAGGAGTGGCCTTATTGAAGTAGGTGTGGCTCTGTGGGTGTGGGCTTGAAGACCGCCATCCTAGCTGCCTGGAAGTCAGTATTTTGCTAGCAGCTTTCAGATTAAAATGTAGAACTCTCAGCAGCTCTTGCACCATGCCTGCCTGGATGCTACCATGCTCTTGCCTTGCTGATAATGGACTGAACCTCTGAACCTGTAAACCATCTCCAATTAAATGCTGTCCTTATGAGTTGCCTTGGTCATGGTGTCTGTTCACAGCAGTAAAACCCTGACTAAGACAGGTCTTGAATATCTCATACCTACCACTTAAGCTTTCTACCACTAGCCTACATCTTCAAGATTTTCTTTTTAAACATGAGTCTTGCTGTGTAGCCATGGGGGCTCTCAAACCCTTCATCTTCCTGCCTCCATTTCCCAAGTGGCTGCCACCATGATCCGTTTATCATTCTCTTCCTCTTAGCCAGCCTCTGGTGCACAGTGTATGTTGGCTGATGTGAATTAAACTGGAAGAAGTCACACTAGACGTGGCTTTTGCCTGAGCTCAGGGCCTTGTGCATGGTAGACTACAACTCTACACCAGGCTACATCTACAGGCTTTTATGAAAGTACTTCTGAGCTGGGCGGTGATGGCGTACGTCTTTAATCCCAACACTTGGGGAGCAGAGGGGCCAGCCTGGTCTACAAAGTGAGTTCCAGTATAGCCAGGACTATACAGAGAAACCCTGTCTCGAAAAACCAAAAAAAAAAAAAAAAAAAAAAAAAAAAAAAAAAAAAAGTACTTCTGAGTTCTGACTATCAATAGAGGTGTATGAGTGTGGTGCCCAGGCCTTTGCAGCTGCAGGTTTTCCAGCTATTCTGGTGGAAGTGTAGTGGTATCTCTGGCTTGTGTTCAAATTTCCCTGATCTCTAGTGAGCATGTCCCCAAGTGCTACTGCACAGTTACTTGTCTTCTGTGGAAAATGTTCAAATCTTCCATATATACTAGCTTCAAACTCACTTAGTCAAGGATGAACCTGAACGCCTCATTCTGCCCCTACCTCCCAAGTGCTGGGGTTGCACAGCTGTGACACCATGCTTAGCCAATCTTCTTCTATTTCTTCTTCTTCTTTTTTTTTTTAAAAGACAGACTCTCACTACATAACCCTGACTGGCTTGGTGTTTGCCAAACTGACTTTGAACTCACAGAGAGCATGCGTTAGTTTCCTGAGCTTTGAAATTAAAGGCGTGGACAGGAGGGGCTGGAGAGATGGCTTAGCAGTTAAGAGCAATGGGTACTGTTCCAAAGGACCTGAATTAAATTCCCAGCACCCACGTGACAGCTCACAACTGTCTGTAACCCATGTTCCAGGGGATCCAACACCCTTATATAGACATACATGGAAGTAAATCAGCCAATGAAGCCGGGTGTGGTGGCGCACGCCTTTAACCCCAGCCCTTGGGAGGCAGAGGCAGGCAGATTTCTGAGTTCCAGGTCAGCCTGGTCGACAGAGTGAGTTTCAGGACAGCCAGGGCTATATAGAGAAACCCTGTCTCGAAAAACCAATAAATAAATAAATAAATAAATAAATAAATAAATAGTTTGAAAAAAAAATTCTTTGCACAAGCTTGTGTGCCACCATGCCCTGCTTTATATTCTTCAAAAACAAAACAGAATGCTGAACAATAAAAAGTCAAGCTATTTATCTGGACATGTGCCCCACCCCACCCTTGGGAGGCAGAGATAGAAGGAAAACCTCAACTTCAAAGGTTAGCCTGCTCTACATGGCAAGCTCCAGGCCAACCAAGATTACAGGCTGAGACCCTGTTGCATTTTGAATCCTTCTGTCACTGGAGCAAGGATTAGGAGATACAGAATTAGAGAAATGGAGCCTGGATACAATGTTTCCACGGTGAAACCATTATCCTCCTAAACACCCTTTGTGACGGGAGGTCTCATGTTTTAATGACGTAGTGTATCTTCCCACTCTAGTGTGTCTGAGCCTCCAGGCAGTCAGCGTGTGGTTCCGCTGGGGCAAAGGTGAAGGAGCAGGAGTTGTAACTGGAGAATAGGTGGGTCAAAAGTGTGATTTACAGCCTCGGATTTTACTATGAGGGACAGACAGACATGAAACATTTTTAAAGCCCCCCCCCGCCCCCTTTTGAGATAGTGTCTTACTCTGTAAACTAGACTGTTCTCAAACTCAGAGATCCATCTCTGTCTCCTAAGTGCTGGGATTATAGGCACGAACCACCAAACCTAGCTTTGAAAGGTTTGGAAAAGAGGATTGCATTGAGGCTGTATTGAAAAACACAGGTTTAGAGAGTGGGGTGAAGTGGAGAACTTCTGAAATATACCAGTTAAGAAACCATTGTTAGCTGGACGCAGTTCTGTTGGTCGGGATAAAGCAGGAGAATCTGGAATTAAAGCCCGCCTGGTTACTGAGTGAGGTCAAATGAAAGGTAGGCTAGGGTGTGGCTTGCCAGGAGAGCTCTAGTTTATCCTACGTTCAATCCCACAAGGAAAAGCCACTGTGAACTGGGCATGGGGGTATGCCCCTGAGGAGTGTAATCCTACATTCAGGAGGTAGAGGCAGGAAGATTGCTTTGAATTTAAGACCAGTGTTTTCTCAAAAACAGGAAAACAAAAACAAAAAAACAAACAAAAAATGCCACTTAATTCCCCACTACATTATTGATTTAAAATTCATCCTTCCTTTTGAGACAGGGTCCCGTATAGTCTAGGCTGGCCTCCAGTGCTCTGTGAGGCTGGGATTACCAATGTGTGCCCACATCTGGTTGCAATAGGATTTTGTGTGCGTGTTTTCTCGGTGCCTCATTCACGCTGGCTATTGACTTTACCACCAGCCCCAGCCCCAGCTTTGGCCACGGCTCTGACTGCTGCAAACTGGATTGCACATCAGCCTCTTGAGCAACATGTCACCCCACTCATCCTGCGCGACACTTAGCACAGATCCTTTTTGTCTTGCATAACGTTTCATTGTTCCTGGGACTAACTTTGCTCTAGATCGGAGTCATTTCCTGTTAAAATTGTGTATCTACCTCGTGATGCTAAGAGGTTTACTGGTCTTAGAAGGGAAACAAAAACTCAGCAGCTGTCAGGCTCTGAACTTTGCCCTAGTTTTTGGTGTAATGACATGTTCTCTTCAGAGAACTTTAACCTGTAAGTCTGATTCCCTGAGATTATAGTGGTAGTGAAGGTGAGCCTATTAGTCATTTTAGCCTATCTAAATATCTTCTAAATATTAATAGCACGTGCATTAAAAATAAAGCAGTCTCTTCTTGCTTTTCTCTTTTTGTGGGTTTTTGAGCCAGCCTCTTGTTTTTCAGGCTGAGGATAACCTGAACTTCTGATCTTCCTTCCAAGCACCTCTTGGAGTGCTCAAATGCATATGCCACTACATGGAGATTTATTCTGTGTTGGGGATCAAACTCAGGGCCTCAGGCACACTAGAGCAATTACACCCCCAGCCCCAAACAGTTCATTTCTATCTCAGCCAGAGAAAAGAACACTTCTCATGATTGGCTGATTGGTTAACTTGCTGATTATTCAGACAAGGCTTGTCTAGCTCATGCTAGCCTGACTCACTATAGTGTCCACATTGATCCTCCTGCCTCTGCTGCCCAGTTTTAGGAATAGAGGTCCAAATCACTAGACCCAGCTGCTTTTGTTTGCTCTTGTGAGTGAATCTCACTATGCCTACAATCCCAATACTCGGGAGCCACAGGAGGAGGCACTGCTCCAACTTTACAGCCAGCCTATGAAGGAGAACTCTGTCTAAAAAGCCAGAAAGCAAGAATGTGCTTTGTGCCGCCTCTGTTTAGCTATTAATATTTTGGTGCCAGGGACTGATCCCAGCCCTGCTTAAGGACTGCTGAGCCATATCCTGTTTCCTTTCCTTCCTTCGTCAGTGCTCCCCCCCCCACCCCCCTTGAGCTGTAGTTCTGTCAATCAACCTCCAAGAGACAGCTTCCTCAAACCCTGAGCTCTGTGTGTGAACTGGGGCAATGTGTGTAAACTACGGGTTACACCTTGAGAGCAAAGGTTGAAAGCCGTTGTCTATAAACGGCAAATGTGTTTGATTTCGCAGGCCGTGGGTCCTCTATCCTGATTTCTTTGTCAGTATAAACTGAATGCAGCCGGTCAGCGTACTGCAGATGGACACGGCTGTGTTCCAGAAGGGTTTATCTGTAATGACGGGTGCCAGGCAGGAGTTGGTTGAGGTTTGCCAATCCCTGCTCATTGCTGATTTTCAAACAAGCCTTTTGATAATCCGTGGGGTTGCGAAGGGGGCAAGGGGGGAGACTTTTCTCTCAGTTCTTCAACTAGAGACATTTAGCTTTAACAGACCTTGTTTACATGTTTTACTTTAAATTTGCATATTTAGTAGATCTTCTTTACATAACTAAGTTCCACAATGGGTTTGGTAGTCAAAAGGTTAGAACGCTGCTTATTTGATGTATTTATTGAAGTTCGTTGTAGGTGTGAATTGTTACTTTCTGCAGTGTGGTCACTCTGCTTGGACTCACTTTTTTCTGCCTTACTAAATTATAGTTCTTTTCTTAACTTCTTACTTATTCACTAGTTTTGTGTATCTGTCTGGGTGCCTGTGTGTATGTATGTACATACACCGGTGTGTGTAGGAGCCTGGGAAGGCCAGAAGAGGGTGTTGGAATCCTTTGGAACAGGAATTACAGTCAGTTTTGAGCTACCACGTGGGTGATATGAATAAAACCCACAATCCCCTGCAAGAGCAGTAGTAGTTCTTAATGGCTGTGCCATCACTCCGCCCCCTTTGATAGCCACTTCTGGCCAGAGAATTCAAGCTACAGTGGTCCCCAGTTTACCCCCTTTTAATCTCCCTACTGTCCCTCCCTAGAAGTAAATACTGTCCATTTTATGAGCCCTAAGGAAGGAGAGAACATCTAACTGACCTTGTAGATCAGTCCTTTGTGGCTGTTTATTTTAGATTCCCTAAAGTCACTCTTCTTGGTTTTCAGTACGTTCTGTTGCTCAGTACACCATCTCCCACCCCACACTTCTTGCTGGTGTTATCCTCAAATGCTAGTCGCTTCATGGAATCATCTGTTTGCACCACTCAGAAGCTCCTTCTGCGCTCTCTCTCTCTCTCTCTCTCTGTATGTGTGTGTGCGCACGCGCATGCACATATATATTGAGCCCATGGCCTTACGTGTATGCAAAGCATGTGCTTTACCACTGAGCTGCACCCCTGCCATTATTCTTGGGGCATTCTATAGGTCCATGTCCCTCCCCACTGCCAGATTAATGTTCCTAAGATCAAGAATCAAGAAGTTCATTATTATGTGGTTCTCTATACTCAGCAGACACATCACTAACCACAGCTGACACCTGAGTGCTTTCTTTGGGTGGAAGTGGAACATGCCTTTACAGAGTGCCCAGTGTTCCCAGACTATTAGAGGACCTGGCTGATGCTCAGGAGATGAAAAACACACAAGAAAGGGTTCTTGGAGGAAGAAACAGGACCAGAGGACAGGGACGGAGCTCAGTGGTCGAGCATTTGTCTAACCTTCACTAAGGCCTGGGTTTAACCAAAATGAAACAGGATGGATGGTTCACACCTGTAATCTCAGCACTGGGAAGGTGAAGGCAGGGAGATCAGAGATTCTAGATCATTCTTGGCTACAGATAGAATTTGGGCCAGTCTGGGATACAGGAGACCCCGTCTTGGAATATGGGAATAGGGTGTGGCGGCACATGCTATTAGTCCCAGCACTGGGATGGCAAGGGGAAGAGGGTCTCTGTGAGTGCAAGGTCAACCTGGTCTACAAGGTAAGTTTCTGGCTAGCTACATGGAGAGTTTTAGAAATGGTGGGATTAAACAATGAGCACTGTCATGGTTCAGGAGAGACTGACTAGGCAAAGGGTGTGGGAAGAGAGCAGTTCCCAAGAGAAAGGAATTGCCAGGACTTCATTTTAACTAGTAAAAGTCCTTGGACCCTGTGACGGCTACTCCTGGTTGTCACCTTGACTACATCTGGAATGAACTACAATCCAGAAATGAAGGGTATGTGATACAGATCTTGAGGCTGGAAGACACAGGTTTCAGCCCCAGATTAAGATTTATTTTATTTATATAAGTACACTATAGCTGTCTTCAGCCAGAAGAAGGCATCACATCCCATTACAGATGATTGTGAGCCACCATGTGGTTTCTGGGAATTGAACTCAGGACCTCTGGAAGAGCATTCAGTGCTCTTAACCCCTGAGCCATCTCTCTAGCTCTCTGACCTGGATCTTGATATGAAAATCTTGAGGCATAGTGGCCATGAAAAGCTTAGGCCCATGCAAGGTCGGACACCCAGCTCCCTCCCTGCCACTTCCCTTTTAATCTTGCCTATAGTAAAAATTTACTAGTTTTGCCAGCAGTGGTGGTGCCCTTGGAAGGCAGAGAGAGTTGGAGCTGGAACTCTCTGAGTTTGCTTTGAGGCAATCCAGAGCTACATAATGAAAACCTGTCTTAAAATTCAAAAGGCTTGGTCTGGCTGACATGAATAGGAACATCTGGAATTGTGTTCAATGCAGATTCTCCTTTAGGAAGAGTGGGTGGGACTTAACGATATTGTGCCTCTATGACATCATGCAGCTGCTGACAGGGTGACTCAGAGCGATTGAGAGAAGCGCTATGCTGATGAGATAGAGAGATTTGGCGGAGGTGGTTCAGCTGTTAAGGGTGCTTGCTGCTTCCGGAATCTCTAAAAGGTGCTAATAAGCTCAAGAGGGAAGGAGGTCCACTAAGGGAGGTTAAAGTTCACTAGGGAGAGTGACACCTGAAGGCACACAGCGTCAACGAGTAGGGGACAAGAAGTGAACAAGAAGTGTTGTCTGGGGCTTACCGGCAAAGCACGGTCAGAACCGGATTCAAATTCTTGGGGTAGGCAGCCTTCTGGGCTGTGAGCTGAAGTAGTTGGCTAGAAAGGGGTGGAGCGGCAAGACAGTATTCAGCTTTGCCATTGGCATTTGTCAGCCTCAGCAATGGGAAGTGGGAATAATAATACCTAATGAAGGCATAGATTATTATGGAATCTAAACGCTGAGTGGGTGTTTACCTACAAAGCAAGATAAACCTCATCCCATGAAATGGCTCAGGAAACCGTGAGAGTCAACTCTGATGTTAGGCAACGTGTGGCCTGGGCTGCCCTCATCTTTGTGCTTTGTGTATATCAAAGGATGACCTTGGATTCCCCTGGCTCCTTCCCAAGTGCTGGGCCATAAAACTTAACATCAACACAGACTTAGAGGTTGTTCTTTGATTACTAGTTGGCCTTCTCTCATCCTGCATCCCCTCTCATCCTCACAAGAAGACATTTGGGTTTGTAGTTTATGTGGCCAACCTAGGGAGGTGGGGGATTTAAGCAGGCCAGAGCTCTCATTTGCTCATTTATGAGGGAATGTCACAAACCCACAGATGCTGGGCTATGGAGCTGCACTCTTAACTGTTGAAATGGGGTGAGTAGAAGAATGGGGCCATTGTAAGCACCAGGCCAAACACCACTTACCATAGAGTAGGGAGGAGGCAGAGGAATAAGAAGCCTGCTTCCTTCAGGCACTTCTCAGAATTGGCAGGCAGTACCTGGTGAGGAACGGCCGCTGCCTGAGTTCCCAGTACTCTGTTGAGTTTATTCTGACAGAACATGTTTTGTCAGAGTGATCTGGGCTTTCTTCTTAAAGCCTTAATGGTTGTCTGGGCAAGGATCAGGAGCCCTCTGCGGGCTGATGTAACCCTGACTGAAAGTGGCACACCTCACGTGGTGTGTGGAAGAAGGGCTGCAGAACAAAGATGGAGACGCTTGACACCAAGAGCCAAGCTGACTTGTAAGAAAAGACGGCCCTCATCGTCATGGGCTCTCGGTGCACCATAAGACTTAGCTTCTGCTCATGTCCCTTGGGAACAGGAAGGGCAGCCGGAGAGGAGGAGAGGGCCGAGAGCAGAAGGTCAACGTTGAGAGCTTGGGCGGCAGCCCCTGACCTGACAGCAACAAGGCTCATCCTTGAGGAGTCCAGCTTGTGGAAGGCCCGTGATGAGCTGTCTTGTTCAGCGTGTGAAGAAGCAGCAGAGCTTTAGACTACATTCTCTGGAGAGAGAAAGGAGGGAGGAGGAGGAGGAGGGCAGAGAAAGAGAGAGAATGTCACCCTAACTCTCGCAGAGATCTCAGACACTAACTATAGGAAATACACATCCTAATTCTTGATTTTTTTCTTTTCCTTCCTTCTTTCCTTCCATCGTTGTTCTCTCTCCCTTCCTCTCTTGCTCTTCCTCTCTTTCTATTTTTGAGACAGGCTGTCACTATGTAGTCGTGGCTGGCTTGAAACTCACTGTTGTAAGTTGGCTTACATGACTTGTAACCCCAGCCTCCCTTTCACGGGATCCCAGGCATGTCCCACGCATGACCACGCATAGAGAGTAGTCACTATTAATCTGTGCATTCTTGAACTCTTAATGCTGCCTAATGCAAACTCGCATACTTGGCAGGCCCTCCTTAAATGGGACAGATTATTCACTGTGCTGTGGTAAAATACAGGCTTGGTCAACTGTGCTAAATGATTTGCACAAAAGCTTCCACCTCACCTCTGATATTCTTCCTTACACGCGTTAAAGGTCTAGTTAACAGTTCACTCTACTGTTACTATGTAGACCAGGCTGGCCTTGAAGTCACAGAAATCCACCTGCCTCTGTCTCTGGAGTTCTGGAATTAAAGGCTTGTTCCACAGGCCTGGCTCACTAGTCTACTTCTAAGATAGATCTTTGACTAAGTGTGAGGTTTGTGTTGCCTGCTATTAGGACTAATTAAACCTCTGTGACCATTAGCTACTTGATGGGGGCCTTGGAGAATCAACCATAAAAGAGGTGGGTGGAGAGAAATAGCCTGATCTGAGTATCTGGCCCTGCCTCTGAGGGCCATGTCTAGGTCCATAGCTCATATTACCACCGAGGCCATACTAATGTCCCTGGTCTGGGCTGTCATCTGGGATCGTGTTGATGTTCAAGGGCTGTGCAGAGCTGGCCCCATCCCTCTCTGGCTGAATCATTTGGGAGATAGGGCCAGGTACCTCACTTGGCAACACAGGAGAGCTGGCCCTGGTGGCAAAGGCATGGATGAGCAGGCCCAAGGATGTAAGAGCAGGAGAGTTGGCCCAGCTTCTGGCTTGTTTCATGTATCAATTAAAAAAATCAATCCACACTATCGCCAACACTGGCTGGCTGTGGCATTAGATGAGCTAGCTAGGACAATGCTGGTGAGCTGGCCCTTGGTGGTGTGGGTGTGGAGAGCTGGAAGCCTAACCAAGTCAGCTACCACTCAGGCCTAGATCCAGGGCTTGGAGTTGGCCCATCCAACATCTACCTCATCTATGAACTGCTGGAGTTCTGAAGGGGCTTGTCCTGCAGATCTCCATGACACAGGGCAACAAATGGATACTGAAGGAGCCCCAGAATGAATAGTGTAGCAGAAGCCAGAGGCCTCATACCAGACCAGTGACTCATTGCAATGAACCTTCACAAGTAAAGCTGTGTGGACAAAAGGGTATACTGTGTGACCCACTGTGACACACCACAGCTTGAACGATGAGATGTTTTGTTTTTTATTTTCTTTTAGGGGGTAGATTACAAGAGCAGCGGGCAAATACGAAGAGAATCAGGGAAATGGATCCGATTGGGGTGCATGATGGGAAATTCACAAGGAATCAATGAAAAGTTAAAATAAAATAAAATAAAATTACAGTTCAGTTTTTTTGTTTTTTGTTTTTCTTATATAGAGTGGTGCCATGTGTGGAGATCAAAGGACAACTTGTGAGAGTCACTTCCTCTAAAGTGTGGTTCCCGTGGGACAAACTGAGGTTGTCAGGCTTGGGGTCTTTACCCACTGAGCCATATCTGTCCTGTGCCTGATGCTGAAGATCTGAACCTAGGTCCCCACACTTAACATGGCAAGTGCTTTACCAGCTGAGCCATCTAGAGCGATCGTGTGTGTGTGTGTGTGTGTGTGTGTGTGTGTGCTTGTGGTTGTTGTTGTTTGAGACAGGGTCTTGTTATAGAGCTCTGGCTAGCCTAGAACTCACTATGTAGAGCAGGCTAGACTCAAACTTGTGACAAACTTCTCCCTTTGCCTCCAGAGTACTGGGATTGATATAGGTGACCACTTTTTTTTTTTTTTTTTCAGTTTTTGGTTTTTTGAGACAGGGTTTCTCTGTATAGCCCTGGCTTGTCCTGGAACTCACTTTGTAGACCAGGCTGGCCTCGAACTCAGAAATCCGCTTGCCTCTGCCTCCCGAACACTGTTTTTTTTTTTTTTTTTTTTAATCTTTTAAATGTATGCGTTTGTATACAGAAGTAGAAATACAAAACCACTAAATATCTTCAAACATTATAGGAAATGCATACTGTATATGCCAGGGATAATAGTGTACGCCTGTAATCCTACCACTTTGGAGGATGAGGCAGGAGGATTTCAATGAGTTCAAGTCCATTATAGTGGGGGTTACACAGTGAGAAGCTGTCTCACAGAAAAAAACGGAGAAAAGAAAGAAGGAAGGGACCAAAGAAGGTCAGAAAAGTGGAGACTTTCTTGCTACCTCTGTCCATCTACTACTGTTACTAATCATTGCCAGTATTCAGTATGTTTCTCAAAATGGCACATCATGGGATCTCTTTCTCTTTCAAGTCAGGGTTTCTCTATGTTGTTATGCTCTGTAGACAAGGCTGGCCTCAGACTCAGAGATGTGCCTGCCTCTGCCTCTTAAATGGTGAGATTGAAGCTACCATGCTCTGTACATGCCTTAGGATTTTGAAGAACATTGTGTCTTAAATTACACAGAATCTCTGACCAAAAGAAAGTGCACTACAAATTGAGATTCCTTGGTAGTTTGTGGTATGAGTTCTAAGCCATGAGGGGGAAGGGAAGCAGGGGCGGGGGGGGGGGGGGAGGGATGCATGGGGGGTGGGGGAGAAGAAGATGAGAGAAGACCTGAGAGGTACAGGGAGAAAGGGATGGAAGGGAGAAGTCACCTGTATTTCCTTCTGGAAGGGACTGGAATGCAGCTCAGTAATTGTTCCTTTAGTGCCCCAGGTCCTGAGTCTGTCCCCAGCACTGTCTATATTCCTTTTCTGGGAAATACTCTATCGTTCTTGGTTGTCTCCCTTTCAATAATGTGTATTTCCCAGTTAGAAGAGAGGTGGTGACAAGCTCCTTTCTGTTTGTGAGGCCAGGACCTGGCAGATACCACAGTGGGGTGGGGGAAGGGATGGGAGGAGAGGCTCAGGAAACAGCTCCCAACTGTTAGTGCATTTGGCTCCAGGTCTATCCTAGCTGGGTCCAGAGAAAACCTGCCCAGAGATGGTATCCCTGAAAGCCAGGGCAGGGGCAGTCGGCCAGCACAGGGGAAGGCATAAACTTTGTCAGTAAATATTGATGGGCCAAGCAAGAAGGTTCAGGTTGCAGGGACTGGCTGAAATACAGCTTAGTCACTAGCTTTGAACCTCTGAGACTCTGCTGTCTGTGGGAAAAGGCCTTTAACATGGCTCCCAGGTCAGAGAAGGAGACACATGGATGCTCCTTCCCTGATCATGGCTGGAGTTGCTCAGCTGCCCTGGCCAGGGCCAAGAAGAGGGGCTGATTGAGAGACCAGCAGGGAACAATAGTAGCTCACTGCAGAGTCACTGGGATTGGGGTCACAGATAGAGCAAGGACAGTGAAGCCACACGTGCTCTATCTGACATGGGGAGGGAGAGTGAACGGCAGCCTGCAGCATACATTCCACGTGCTAAGGCACCATAGTTAGATTGTAACTGACTAGTCTAGGGAGCAGTGAGGCCAGAGGACAGCCTTGTCTGCTACCACACCATGCTCCAGGTTGACAGGATATTTCTTCAATGGTGAAATGAACCTATCCAAGTCAGATTAGATTATATTAAAGACAGGTTTATTGGGAAGCAGCTCTCCAATGGGTGAGTTCACTGCCCTAAGGACTGAAGCCAGAGAAATAACCATGAGGAGAAGGGGAAGGAGGGAGAAGAGAAAGAAAGGAGGAGAAAGAGGAGGAGGAGGAAGAAAGAGAAGAAGGAGAAGAGAGAGACCAAAAATGCAAAATGTCTGGTTTATATAGGGAAGAGCCTCTGTGGAAAGGGCAGCCCAATCCCTGGGTTGGAAAATTCAGGGTTGGGGGATCCTCTTCCTCCTCTTCCTCCCCCTCTTCCTCTTCCTCCTCTTCTTCCTCCTCCTCCTCCTCTTCCTCCTCCCCTTCTTTCTCTTCTGGAAGTAGTGTCTCTCTTGGAACTTGCTGTGCAAATCAGGCTGGCCTTGAATTTATAATAACTCTCCTGTCTCTGCCTTCAAAACCTGAGATTACAGGACCATACCACTGTAGCTGGTTTATCACTCAAAATTCTACTTACCACATAAGGGACACAATCCAGGAATATTTTAAAAGAAGTGCAAGTCATTTCAATTGAGATGATCCAAGACACATTACACATTAATAAATTCTACAGAATCCAGGCATGGTGGCTCGCTACCTGTATTCCCAGTACTCAGAAGGCTGAATCAAGAGGATTGACATGAATTTACAGTTAGTATGGACTACATAGCTCCAGTACAGCCTGGGCTACAGAGTTTGCCTCTGTCTCAAAACAAACAAACAACAAACACAACAATAACAAAAAACAAAGAGGGAGGGCTGGGAGGAGCAGAACATTTGCCCATCGTGTACACACACACACACACCACACACACCACACACACACACACACACACACACACACACACACACAAGATCTTAGGTTCAAGCCTGAGAACTCCTTAAAAAGAAAGCAAGAGGGACTGGCAAGATGGCTTAGGGGTTAAGAACACTGGCTGCTTTTCCAAACGTCATGAGTTCAATTCCCAGCAACCACAGGGTGGCTCACAACCATCTGTAACTGGATCCAATGTCCTCTTCTGGTGTGTCAGCAACAGTGTGCTCATATACAATAAATAATAAATCTTAAAAAATAAAAAAGCAAGCTAGAGAGGGGAGGGCAGGGAAAGGAAGAGGGAAGGAAAGAAATGAGAAAGAGACAGCAAAGCCTGGAGTAGTGGCCCATGCCGCATCCCATCACTCAGATGCTGAAGCAAGAGGGTTGTGTTCGACACCAGTCTGACCTACATAGTGAAATCCTACCTATCAACAAGTAGATTTATAAAGCCAGCATTTAATCTGGGCCTAGTGGCACACTTATGTAATCCTAACATCTAGAAGGCTGAAGCAGGAGGCTCATAAGCTCAAGACTAGCCTGGGCTTGCAAGACCCTGTTTCGGGAAAACTTTTAAAGATTTAAGTAAGACTCTAGCTATTTGCCTAGTTGGCAGATTAAAACTGGCGTCTGGGGTTTCTGATTCATGGCCTTTCTAAAATTCTGCATTGCTTCTATGGTAGACACAAAACACAGCTCAACAAGTCAGCTAATGGAGTCTGTTTCATGTAAAGAATTGCCCTTGATTATGTATTTACTACACTACAGCTTCAGCCTTGCTGACCCTCTAACTCCAGAGGGAGAGCCAGTTCTCATCTTTAGGGCCTAAAGCCCACAGGGATGTGAGTGGAGTTGCTGGAGCATGAATAACCATTGGGAAAAAAAAAAAAAAAGCCCTTTTTGATGAGTAGCATTTGTCTTGGGTAACCTAAGTAGCTTCCTTGGAGGCCATTGTGTACATGTGTGACTGATTGTCACCATTCAACCACAGGAAAAACAAGGTGGAAAAGGCTTTTGTTGTTTTAGATGAAATCTCATGTATGCCCGGCTGGCCTTAAACTTACTGTATAATTACATACACAAGCCAATGCACCCAACTTTTACTATTGTTTTTAAAGACAGTGTTTACTATGTAGCTCTTGCTGGATTTTCGGACTTATTTGTAGACCAGGCTAGCTTTGGACTCACAGATAACTGCCTGGCTCTGCCTCCCCAGTGCTGGATTAAAGGTATAGGCCATGATGCCTGGCTCAAACTCAGCTTTGGAGAAAAGGTCTTACTATGTAGCTCAGGTTGGCTTGAAACTTACTGTGTGAAACAAATTAGCTTTGAATTTGAGAACTCAGCAGGTAGCTGAAGATGATCTTGAAAACTGATCTTCCTGTCTGCCTTCCAAGTGCTGTGATTGCAGGGGTAAGACCAGGTTGGGAAACAGGATGGTACTGCCACAAAACGAACCATCCAACCAACCATCCAACAAGTTAACCAACCAACCAACCAACCAACCAACCAACCAACCAACCAACCATCCAACCAACCAACCAACCAACCAACCATTCAAACCATCCAACCAATCAACCATCCAACCAACCAACCAACCATCCAACCATCCAACCAACCATCCAACCATCCAACCATCCAACCATTCAACCATCTAACCAAACAACCAAGGCCAGCTCATTAGGTAAATGTGCTTGCTGCTGAACTGTAACTTTAATTTTTTAAAGGTCTACTTTTTTTTTTTTTTTTTCGAGACAGGGTTTCTCTGTATAGCCCTGGCTGTCCTGGAACTCACTTTGTAGACCAGGCTGGCCTCGAACTCAGAAATCCGCCTGCCTCTGCCTCCCAAGTGCTGGGATTAAAGGCGTGCGCCACCACCGCCCGGCTAAAGGTCTACTTTTAATGATGATTTGTAGATGCTTTAACCTCTCCTTTAGCCCATTACCCACCACAGGTAGTATGGGAAAAGTGGACCTGTTTAGAAATGGTTTTTTGGAGCAACTCTTGTCTTGTTATCTGGAAATCAGCAGTTCACTTCACAGGTTAACAATAGCAGCTTGATCCAGTCTTAAATGCTTTATGGATACTCCAGCAGTCTAGTTTGGTAGAGTCGGGTTAGCAACACTGGTGGCATGTACTAGTAGGAACACCCAGGCCTCAACCTCAGGACAAATCAGAAGGAGGTCAAGGGAGGAAGGTCAGGAAAAGTTCTCACCTATGTCTCTGAGCAAAGTGAAGATCAGCAAAGACTTGAGACTAACAAGCATTGTTCAGCTAGCTCTATAAGTAAGCCAAGTTCAGCCTCCATCACTGTCTGTCGAATCTTTTTTATACTCTCTCTAAACATCACGAGTCCTCTTTGGGTCTTGTCTCAGCATGTTTCTTGCCTTAGCACCCGAGTCTGTCTTAGCTGACATCAGATCATTCTGAGTCCGAGGAACCAGCAAGAAGCCGAGGCACACTACCTTAAGTTTTTTGGTGTTTCTCTTTATGGAGTCCTGACAAGTGTAGCTCAACTATGCAATGTAAGGCAGGCCAATATGTGTGTCATTAAATAATCCTTAGTCATGTGCCATTCATGGGCTTGCTTTAGTAAAACATCCTTGCACCTGTGTCCACTTCAGAAAACACTCCTTTATGTGTTTGCCCCAACAAAACACCATCCAACACAACTGACTCTCCAAAGAGCCCTTAAGTTCCCACTACACTGGGCCTGCCAATCAAGACTGATGATAGCCTGTGTTCAATTTCTGGGCCTAACATGGTGGAAGGAGAGAACCAACTCTTGAAAGTTGTTCTCTGACCTCTACAGACTCATGCTGTGGTACATGCACTTGATCAATGATTAAAATGTAACAACAAAAGACATTTTTTGAAAATTTTCATAAATAGCTCATTTTTAAATTTAAATTTCTGAGATAGAATCTCACTATGTAGACCAGACCACCCTGGAACTCATTAGCAACATCTGCCTGTGTCCAGAGTGCTGGGAGTAAAGGTGTGTACCACCATAGACAGCTTTATTATATATAGTGTATATATAGTGTATTATCTATAGTGTATATAGATATGTATGAGTGCCTTTGCCTACAGAGCCATCTTGCTGTCCCAACAACTCACAAATTTTAAATTGTCTTTCTGAGCAACAAGATGAAATTTGATTCATCTCCTTTCCTGCCACCCCGCACATGAGTCATTCCTTTGTGCTGTGGATGTAACCCATCCTGGGAGAGGAGAGAGGAGAAGTGGGGGTGGGGGAAGTATACCTTTGCCCTAGGATCAGCTGCCACCAGCCCTAATGCAGCTTCCCTTTCTTTCTTTCTTTTTTCTGACATTTTAAAAAAGATTTATTTATTTATTTACTATATGTAAGTATACTGTAGATGTCTTCAGACACTCCAGAAGAGGGCATCAGAGCTCATTACAGATGCTTGTGAGCCACCATGTGGTTGCTGGGATTTGAACTCAGGACCTTTAGAAGAGCAGTCAGTGTTCTTAACCACTGAGCCATCTCTCTAGTTCCCAGCTTCCCTTTCTTTTCAACTGGCTTTAGTTCCTCTGCGTGTGTGTGTGTGTGTGTGTGTGTGTGTGTGTGAGAGAGAGAGAGAGAGAGAGAGAGAGAGAGAGAGAGAGAGAGAGAGACTGAGCTACCAGCCTCCTCCTGAGATCCTTGAATCCAAGGATAGAGACATACACACAGGTGGTTACTTTACAACTTGCCTTCTAGGCACAATTTCTGGGCACAGATATCTCTTGCCTGGAAAAGCATGCCCTTACCAGTTTATTATTTCTGTCTCTCCAACTTCCCTAAACTTAGTGCTAGTCCCATCTAGCCTCTGCCGAACATCCTTAGGCCATCGACCTGTAGCAGAGGCCACAGGCCCTACCCACCCCTCACAGGCCTTACATGATTTTTGCATTCTTCTTCCTCCAAGGCATGGCAGAAAGGCTTTCTCTCCTTCCCTGGGACCCAGAAGTCCAACCTATACCTTCTGCCCAAGAACCAATTGGGGAACAAGACCTTTGCATCAGAACCTCCCCTTTCAGGGGAGGGGAGAGAGATTCTATCTTATTACTCATTGCTCATTTCTTACAATGCAAAATTTATGAATTAAATGTTATTATACATATATATATATATGTATATATATCCCCAAATATCTGAGATAGAGGTCAGTAGGAGACCATATGCTGGCCATGTACAAGACTCTAGCTTCACTCTCCAGAATAGAGAGATATAGAGATGAGTAGAGAGACAGAGATAGGTGGAGATGGATGGATGGATGAGAGATAGATAGATAGATAGATAGATAGATAGATAGATAGATAGATAAATGATAGACAGACAGACAGGACATAGTACAGAACCCAGAGCTATCTGTGGCATCTCCTGGGGGTCTTGGAATATATCTCTTTCACACATTCTATTATTGTGGAAACTTCTTATTTGTTGAACCATCAGGTTTTTCTGTTGAGACCATTAATTATATGATGTGAAGAAAGCACTAAAACAATTGACTGCATCTTAATTATTCTTTGCTTTTGTTTTTGTTATTTATTTTGAACTTATTCCTTCTGTATTTATAGGCTTAATCCTCCTGTAGCACAGGACTAAGCACTGCTCCCTTTATTCCAGTTAGCACCTGGCCTCTCCCTTTCTGCTTTAGCATAAGCCTTGGATCCAACATTCTATTTTGTGGTGTTCTTTTTCTTCTCCAACTGTAAATTGTGTGTTTCTTTTTCCCTGCTTGCTCTTTTTGATTGTAGACCTGCCTAAGAGTGACTACTAGTAACCAAATGATAGAGTCAATATTGGGCTGTCTGAAATATTTGCTGTCAATAAAATTAGTTCAAGACTCTTGAGTTTGGATTAGCCTGTGTGCAAACCTATGGGGGTATTTTCCTTTCCTTTCCTTCCTTCCTTCTTCCCTCCCTCCCTCCTTCCCTTCCCCTTCCTTCCTTCCTTCCTTCCTTCCTTCCTTCCTTCCTTCCTTCCTTCCTTCCTTCTTCCCTCCCTCCCTTCCTTCCTTTACTTACTTATTAGATTTTTCAAAATAGGGATCTCTCCATGTAACCTTCACTGTCCTGGAATTCACATTCTAGACCAGGTTGGCATGGAGCTCAGAGATCCATCTGCCTCTGTCTCCTGACTGTTGGAGTTAAAGGCGTGTGCCACCATCATCTGGTGGGGTCTTTTCTTGATCCATGATTGATGTGGGAGGGCCCAGCTCACTGGGTGGTGTCAACCCTGAGCTGCTGCTTCTGGGTGCTATGAGAAAGGAGGCTAAGTTATCTATGGTGAGCAAACGAGTAAGCAGCACTCCTCTGTGGCCTCTGTATCAGTTTCTGACTTGAGAAGTTTGTGGTCTTAGGGTGGTGAGATGCCTTACAGAGGCACAGAGCTGAATCTTCCACAGCAGAGCTTACCAGAGGATTCAGACATTCTAGACAGAGAGGGAGAAGGAAATCAAAGAGACCCAGCAGCACCAAGAAGGGGATTGGAAAAGGGAGACTCAGACAGAGTGGAGCTAGAACACATGGTGTTCATACAAGAGGGAGGAGAAATGCTGGTGGAAGGGGTGTGGGGGAGGCTGTCTTCCCCCTAGCTGGGTCTTCAGTTCACTTTGTATGAACAGCAGGCCTGGAGGAGACCTTGGCTTCATCTTGGTAGAAGGTAACAGCAAAGGTGCTTCAAGCCATTCCCATTACAATCAGCATGGCCACAAGCCTAGACAATGGGTGGTCAGCCACATCAGCTTGCAGTTTGCAGCTCAGGAAAGCAGACTGGTCAGTGTCTGGGAAGTCAGTGATGCATACCTGAGATTCCTTCTAGCTCTCCTGCTGGCCCAGCCCAGCCCTCTCTTCATTGCACAGCAGGACTCCCTTAACAATAGGCTAAGCCTGTCTAAGTTATGAATAGTCCCTTTTCCATGTGTGTAACTCTATTCTGACTGTTCCATTTATTGATTCATTTATCTCACCCAGAACCTTTCTCAGCTTCTCAAAACTTCAGCCAGGTGTGGTCACACATACCTTTGATTCCAGCACTGGGAAGATTGAGGCAGGCAGATCTCTATGTGTTCAAGGCCAGCCTGCACTAAACAGGGCAGCCATGGAAACACAGCGAGACCTAGCATAACATATATTAAAAAAACAAAACAAAACAAAAAGTAAGTATATGGCTTGATAGAGTGTCAGAGTATAGATGTGTAATATTCCTAGAATAAAAAAAAAAATCCCAGCTTCCAAAAGATTACTTATAGCCCCCTTTTTCTAATCATTCCACAGAAACAAATACCATCTCCCCCCCCCCCCCCCCTGCCGCCTTTTCACTGTGTAGCTTTGGCAGGAATTCAAACTCCTTAAGTAGACCAGACTGGCTTTGAACTCAGAAATCCATCTTCCTCTGTCTCCCACGTGTTGGGATTAAAGGCATGCCCCATCACGATTGTCTTTGTCCTTACTCTTTAACATTTTTATTTACTTAGGTTTTTTTGTTTTGTTTTGATTTGATTTTTAAATTTCAGTGGTGCTGGTGGTAGCTGGTGTGAATGGAAAGCTTTTACAGATCAGAAAACCGCTGTGGGCATCATTTCTATCTCCTCTCACCAAGAGGCTTCTGGGAAATCTAACTCCAATCATCAGGCTTGATAACAAGCCCTTCTAGCCTCTGAACACCGACCCCCACCTCCTGAGTATCTTGCTGTGTAGTCCAGGTTGCCTGGAACGCTCTAGGAGTCCTGAACTCCTGGCAGTCCTCTTTCTCAGGTTCCTCAGTGCTGTGATGCCAGGTGTGTGCCATCTCACCCAGTGCTCTCTACCCTTACTTTGTGTGTGTGTGTGCTTGTGTGTGTGCTATGCATGCTTAGGAATGTGCAGGTCACGTACACACAGGTGGAGGAGAGAGGGTGTTCTTCAATGTCACTTCCCCTCTTGGTCCTTTGAGACAGATCTCTCACTGAACCTGAAGCTAGGCTGGAATCCAGCAAACCCCAGTTATTCTCCTGCCTTCTCCTTCTCTCCTCAATGCTGGCCAACCGCATTTGGCTTTTTTATGTGGGTGCTGTGATGTAAACTCAGGCCCTCAGGCTGGCACAGAAAGCACTATCACCCACTGAGCTATCTTGCCATCCCCTTATCCTTACCTTGTAACAGCAGAGTTTAGAGAGGCATGGTGATATGTGACTGTAATCCTAATCACACATGCTCCCAGCATTTAAGAAGTAGAGAGGAGGATCAGGGCCAACCTAAACTACACAATGAATATGAGGGTTGCCTAGGCTACACAGTGATTCCCTAACTTTAAAATAAGAAAGAAAGAAGAAAGAAAGAAAAGAAAGATCAGACAGACAAAAGACTAATAGAAGGAATAGCCAAATGACTTTATCTAGACCAGGAATCAGTGTTATCTCTATTTCACAGGTGAGGAAACCAAGGCAAAAACAAGTTAAGCAACCGGCTCAGGCCATCATCGCCTTGGGATCTAATCTTGGTCAAGTTGCTGCTTGGTTTAGACTATGGCAGATCAGGTGACTTTCCTGAGGCAGTTTCTTTATAAAAAGGTGGTAGTAATTCCATGCCAGCAAGGCTCCATGCTGCTGTAATGTCCTACTAATCCCCTCAGATCCTGTCTCAGTAGATCTGGACTAGGAAGGCAGAACTCTCTGATCAGGTGACTCTGCTGTCCTAGACCACACCATGAGAGCTCATTTTATAAAAATAGCTTTTTCTGGGCATAGCTTATGCCAATACTCATAATACTCAAGAAGCTGCGGCAGGAGGATCACTGCAAGTTTGAAGTCAGCCTGGGCTCCATGATGCGTTTAAAGCCAGCCTGGGCTACAGAGTGAGAATTTGTCTCAAGAGAAAAAAAAGAAAAACAACTTGAAGGCCCTCCCACTCTCAGGAGTCATCTTAATTTTTCTTAGTAAGTCTTCTACTCAAGTTCTCACACTGGTGAAAGTGAAATAGAAACAGATTAATTTGATGTGGTCCAACCTTTGCAGGTTAGAATACTCTGATCCCAGATGATTCACCCAGGGGCCTTCTCCTTCCCTGGCAGATAAAAACCAGAAGAAAAATTGCACATCTTTAACAAGAGGAAGTGACTCACTGGCTTGAAATTTAAAAAGAGGCCTTTTGTAGGTGAAAGGGCAAAGAAAGAGGTCATGTTGGAGAGAAGTCATTAGAATGCGGGGGAGGGGACTAACAAGCGGTGGACAGATCAAATATTTGCTTAGAGCAGTGGTTCTCAACCTTCCTATTGCTGTGACCCTTTAACACAGCTGTGGTGACCTCCAACTGTATCATTATTTTGTTGCTACTTCTTAGCTGTAATTTTGCTACTGTTATGAACCGAAATGTAAATATCTGCTATGCAGATAGTCTTAGGTGGCCCCTGTGAAAGGGTTGTTAGACTCCTGAGCCATGACCCACAGGTTGAGAACCTCTGACTTAGAATAATACCAAAAAATAAAATTAAATTTAAAAAAAGGATGTAGTTGATTGTTCTCGTTTTTACATCACTATCACTATCAGAAGGAGAATTGTGGGGTGTTTTGGTTTGGTTCGGTTTGGTTTGGTGGGGGCAGTATCTTGCTGGCTGGTTTGGTATTCACTATGTAGCTCAACCTAGTCTCAAACCTGTAATCCTCCTGCCTCAGTCTCCTGATTGCTTTGACTCACAATCAGCTAAACTTCAGCTCCTAGCAATCCAATATCCTCTTCTAAAAGGTCTCAGATGGCATCTGCACAGATGTGGCATACATACATACATACATACATACATACATACATACATATGCACATAAAACACAATCTTTAATAAAAACATTCAGAACATCTTTGGACTTCCAGACATTTCTTCTTTTTCTTTTTCCTTTATAATTATATGGTGGTGTCTTCCAGTGCCTGCAATGGATTGATTCAGGCACAATTTTAATGAAGCCAGTTTGGCTCTTTGGACCTTTGAAAAAGTAAGCAGCGCTTGTGTGTATGCAACTTTGGGGAAGTGATTGACGTGGAGGTGAACGCTGCCCAGAGTTCAAATTCCATAGCTCCAAAGGCACCTCCCACAAGCCCCGTTTAGTGGGGCCCAGCACTGTTGCTGTTGCTCTTATTACATGTTCTGGTGACAGGGGATCTACGTAGCTAGGGCACAAGAGCTTCCTTCCTATCCTCAACTGTTCCTTCTAGTTTCCCTTGCAAGGAACTAGAAGGCCTGCACCTGTATTTTTTTCCAGGAAAGAAATTCCCTGAACCCTTATGACTCCAGGTGGCTGTACAACTTTCGAGATCAAATAACCCAGTTCACGTCCCTGCCTTCTCGACAAGGATTAAAAAATGATTCAGATGACTTAAAAATATTGCATAAGTCACGATAAAGTTGGCCATCTTCCTTAGTTGTTGGCTGATATCACTAAGGAGCAATTTGGAATTGTTTTACTAAAGAAAACACAGAAGAGAGGCTCAAGCTTTGCTTGTGGAAATTCAGATCAACCTTTTAATTAGAAGCTTTTGATAAGTTGTCTCTCTTTGAGAACGGTATTTTTCTGGCCTAGAACTCACAACAATCCTCCTGCCGCAATTTCCCTAGTGCTGTCTGGGGATTACAGACCAGAGCCACCACATCCCATGGATGAATTGTTTAAATCCATAGAGCAGTAAACCAGAAGTCCCTACAGGTCATTATGGTGTTGGAATTCCACACATCTTTGTAACTTTCTTGAGTTAAAGGAAAAGGTTAGAATCCGGACTTCCAGTTTTGAAGTGGTCTTTTCTGAAGACTCTGGTTAATTTGTGTGCATTTTCCAAAACCCCAAGGTGCCCTGCATCTTTGCAATGCAGCTTTCAGGACCCCTGACCTAAGTCAGACAGCAGAAGGCCTCACCCCAGCTGGCTCCTGCTGTTCTTGTACTGATCTGGGATCTCAGGGCACTGGGCTCAGGAAACCAAGGAGGCCCCTGATTTCCTGGCACCAGGTTGGGGTTCCCACGCCCAGGCTGGGTCCCCACATCTCCAGTGAGTGGCCCCGGAGTCCCAGTTCAGCCCAGAACAGGGTTCAGAGGCCCCAGGCAGCTGGGCTATCACGTGGCGCGGAGGCTTGGGCGGGGCAGCCAGGCGGTATTTTAACAGTCGTCCTGGCCGCCTTGCTGTGTGGTGATCTGGACCGTGCAGACTAGCTCTTTCTTCAGCACTCCTGTTCGGTAGGTCCTGCCCCAGATCTGGCCCCCCAGGCCGCTGCCGCTCTGCCTGCTCTGGGCTCAGAACTGCAGCAATGGGTCGGTGGGGGAGGAGCGGGGAGGGAGCAGCCCCGGGCTGGTTGGGAAAGCTCTCGCTTTTGTTCTAGAGGTTTCCTTTCTCTTTGCTAGTCCCTCTGTGGTAGAGCAACTTGCATTTGTCCTGTCGAGGCTTTATTTAAAGGGAAACACCTCACAGAAGAACTTATAAGGTGCATAGTGAGAATTGTCTGGGTTTCCTTTAGTGTCCCACTAGGCAGCACGCAAGGTCCAAGCTGGGCTGAAACTCTTGCTCCTCCTCTGCCTCAGCCCCACCTCACCCTTGGAAAATGGAAGGAGATATTTTATGGGCTGCTCCTTGGTATAGATACTGCTCGAAGCTTCTGCTTTCTGGACAGTTCTTCTAAAGGAACTGGGACTTTGGGTTGGAGGCGGAGCAGTCTAGACAGGTTCTGTTGCTGGGCAGAAGGCAGTTTCATGTGGGTGTGGGTCACTGGGGATAGGAGATTGTACAGTTCCCTGGAGCGACTTTCTTGAGCTCAGTCAGCATTAAGGCAGCCACTGCTGGTTTCAATCTTGTTCACAAGAATGGTAAACACCCTCAAGTATCAGTTTGATAATCCTGATGCTGAGAGCCTGACATGGTGGCCTGTACCTAATCCCAGCACTAGTGAAGTTGAGTAAAGAGGTCAGCCTGGGCTTTAGACAGGCAGAGACTAAGTATAGCAAGGGCCATCTTTAATTCTAGCACTTGGGAGGCAAAGGCAGGCAGGTCTCGTGAGTTTGAGATCAGCCTGGCTAGCCAGGACTGTTACAAAGAGAAATACTAGCTCAGAAAGCCTACAAAAGTAAATCGATTGACTAATCAAGGGCAGGTGTTTGGGGGAAGCTAAGATGTCTTCTGTTTAAATGGAATTTTCTGCCTTTTGGGTTAGCATTTTTGAGAGCAGGCATTTATTTCAGAGGCATATCTAGTGTGCCATTTAAGAGACAGGACATACGTCAATGACTACACTTTCCTATTGAAAGTGTGTAAACAGCCCAGGAGCCTCCAGTCAGGTTGTTGGTCTTGAAGAGGGCTCTGAACTAGAGGGGTGAGAGAGGACGGGGACTGAAACTGTCTATGCTAGAATTGTGGGCCTGCCTAGGTTGGGACAGGAATTGGTCCTCAGTGTTCTGAAATCAGTTTCTTTTTCTCTCCAGGCGTCTCTTTTCTCCAGGAGGAAAAATGGCAGCAGCAGCAGTGGATCCGCAACAGGTATGATTTTTAAGTATTCGTTTCTTGGTCCTTTTTCCTTTCTTGTGATTTGAGTCATTACTATCCACTCCAACGTGTTTGCAGAGCGTGGTGATGAGAGTGGCCAACCTGCCCCTGGTGAGCTCTACCTACGACCTTGTGTCCTCCGCTTATGTCAGTACAAAGGATCAGTACCCGTATTTGAGATCCGTGTGTGAGATGGCAGAGAAGGGCGTGAAGACCGTGACCTCTGCGGCTATGACAAGTGCCCTGCCCATCATCCAGAAGCTGGAGCCACAAAGTGAGTTTAGATTCTGCTGTCAACACTGAGCTCAAGGGACTCGGTAGGGTGAGTGCTAAGTCACACCAGGAAACCCCCAGGCCTTCCTGAAGCACAGTCCCTCCTCTATCCAGAAACTGTCTGCTGACCTTCGTTCACACGGATGGGCTGCTTCATAGCCATAACGGTGCTCATTCTTCTTACTCTAATAGAAACTTCCCAGCCAGGCGTGGTGCTCACACCCCAGCACTTTGAAGGGAGGTGAAGAGGTGTCAGTTGAAGGCACACCATGACTACATAGTGAACTTCAGGCTGCCTGGGCTGTATAAGACAGTGTCTCAAAAAGGAAAAACAAACAACAACAACCCTATACTCGAGGGTGTATGCCGTTAGCGTTAGTCCAATTAGGCAGGCAGATCTTTGAGTTCAAGCCCTCTCTAGTCTACCTAACAAAATCCAGGCTAGTCAGAGCTATATCGTGAGAACGTGTCTTAAGACAACAAGCCAAAAAGAAAAGAAAAAGTAAATTTCCAAAACACTTTGTGTTAATAACTGAAATTACAAAGGCATCATCCAAGGGGTCTCCTGTGTTAGCTTTCTCATACAGCGTGCGCAGATCGAAACAACAAATTTTTGATTACATTTGTATTTATTTTGTGTCTGCATGTGTGTATGCATTTGTGTGTAGATGCATGCCATGGCAATGCTCAGAGTATACCAGGTCTAATTCAGGTCCTCAGGCTGGGTAGCAGCTCCCTTACCACTGAATTAGCTCCCCGCCCAAACTTTTCTTTTTGAGACAAGGTTGCACATTGTAGCTCATGCTGGCCTGACCCGTAAACTTCACTATGTAAGTTTGTCCTCAAGCTCAGGGATATCCCCCTGGCTTAGCCTCTCAAATGGCTAGGATTACAGACCTAAACCAACGTGCCTGGTTTATACAGTACTGGGGATAGAACTTCGCTGATCTACATTATTAGCCCAAAACTTTTTATTTTATTTTATTTTTCTTTTTTCCTCCCTTTGAACCCCCTCAAAGCTTTTTTTTTTTTTTTTTTTTTTTTTGGTTTTTTGAGACAGGGTTTCTCTGTGTAGTCCTGGCTGTCCCGGAACTCACTTTGTAGACCAGGCTGGTCTTGAACTCAGAAATCCGTCTGCCTCTGCCTCCCAAGTGCTGGGATTAAAGGCGTGCGCCACCATCGCCCGGCTCCCTCAAAGCTTTTTAATTTTAATATTAACATTATTGAGATAAGAAAACGCATTGTACAGTTAATCTACTTAAGTTAAAAATGGCTGTATCTCACTGGAAGGGTGCTTTCCTGGCATGTATGAGACCCTGGATTCAATCCCCAGAACTGCAAACAGTGAGAACAAGCTTGTTTTCATGAGTAGTCAGGCCCACTTCCTTCCATCCCCTCAGGTTGCTCTTTAACCTATTTTTATATAAGATCATTTCTGGCCTTTGGTACAATCAGAGTCATAAAATAAGATCTTCTGCAACAGGCTTCTTTTACTTAGCATAGAGGTTTTCAGGATTTCTCCATGACACAGCATTGTATGTACTTCATAGCCACACAGATGCTCATGTTAGATCTGTATTTAATTCCTTTTTATGGAGGAATACTATCACATGGTGTGGGTAGAACATATTTGTCTTAGGGCTACTATTGCTGTGATGAGACATCATAAATCCAAAAGCAATTGGAGGCGGAAAAGGTTTATTTGGCTTACATATTCTGAATCTTAGTCCATTAAGGGAAGCCAAGACAGGAACTCAAACTGGTAGGAACCTGGAGGCAGAAGCTGACTCTCAGGCCATGGGAGAGTGCTGCTTACTGGCTTGATTCTCATGGCTTGCTCGGCTTGCTTATAGACCCCAGGACCACCAAGTCAGGGGTGGCCCCACCCACAGTGGGCTGGACACTCCCTCATCAATCACTCATTAAGAAAATGCCCTACTGGTTTGTGCTATCTTTTGGAGACAGTTTCTCTGTTGAGATTCCCGCCTGTCTGATGTCTCTAGCTGTGTTAAGTTGACATAAAAACTAGCTAGACAGTGCTCCTCTTAGTGTGTGTGTGTGTGTATCTGTGTGTCTGTGAGTTTCTCTGTGTGTAGGCATGTGGAGGTGTTGGATTGATGCCAGGAAGCTCCCTGAATCACTCTTTGAGGCAGATTCTTGCAATCAAACGCCAGAGCTCACTGCCATGGCTCCTCAGGCTAGCCAGGCTGCTCCTCAGATGTTCAGTTAAAGCAGAGGCCATGGTTACAGAGGACTTGTGGTCCACATTCTGTGGATTCTGGGGCTCTGAATGCTGGTTCTCAAGCTTTTGTGCTTGAAACACTTTTAACCACCAAGCTGTCTCTCCAGCCCCAACAATTTATCCGTTCATCAACTGATGGACATTTAGGTTGTGTCTACCTTAGGAAGGAGATGAATGGTGCTTCTGTGGACATATATATGCTCACCCCAAGTTTTGGGCGTAGTATTTTCAGTCTCTTTAGTATGTACTTAGAACTACTGGATCTTTAATAACTGCATTTAAGTTTCAGAGGGACTTGGGATTGGAGAGGTGACTGAGGGTTAAGAGCACTGGCTGCTCTTCCAAATAACCCGGGTGAGATTGCCACCACCCACATGGTCCTTACAACTATCTGTAATTCCAGGGGACCCAATGGCTTCTTTGGTCTCCCACAGACACCAGGCTTGTACACTTGGTACACAGACATACATGCAAGCAAAACACCCAACCGTACACATTCAAATGTTTTTTCTTCAATTTTAGAGGAACTACTAGACTCTCCAGATCTCTCCAAAAACATAAATGAACTGCTTTAAACAAACATTTGCATCACCCCCCCAAAGGGTAAATTATGATCTAGAATTATAAGGACCATTTAAGAAACAGCTATCCCAACACTTTGAACTCGCTAATGAATTTGGTGTGGATTCTTGATCTTTAAGGGGGAAGCTCGGACTGAAACCTAAGCCTTGTTAGGAAGATCCAGGGTGCTCCTGTCACTGGTGAGATCCCAGTATGTGTCTCTATGTACTGAGATAAATAGGAATTAACCCAGCGTGGGTGACTTTATTTCCTGAGTGACGCTTCAGTAGACGCTTGCCTCACCCTGCCTGTCACTAGCACTGAGGCCTTCCTCCTTAGCTGCTTTTCCCACACAGCCTCTCATTTACCTCTCACTGAAAGAACGTTGTCAGGAACCTGCCAGATTTCTTTCTGGGAGAGCAAGAGAAACCTGGAAGTGGATTTTGTGGTTTTAAGAAAAACAAGGCTGCATTCTGGCTACTTTCCTTATAAGATTAAATAAACACCCGAGGTATTATCCGTGTGTTCATTCTGTCCTTACAGTGAGTGATCATTTTCCTGTCTGTGTTTCCTGCAGTTGCGGTTGCCAATACCTATGCCTGCAAGGGGCTAGACAGGATGGAGGAAAGACTGCCTATTCTGAACCAGCCAACGTCCGAGGTGAGCTTGGGACAGTGTTGAGGTTTGCTGTTTGAGGTGTTTTCATGTTTTCTTTAGCCCAGGCTCTGTGTGTCATAAACACACACATACCTTTCTCTCGAGCTGGAGCTGGAGCTGGGTATATTTTTGAAGGAGTAGTGACTACTCCCCGTCTTCCTAAGCTGCTGTTGGGGTGAGCCCCAGGAACAGAGATGGACTAACTGCTTTGGGTTAGAATGCAGGCTGGTCTCTATCAGCTTGCAACTCTGCTCCTGCTGTGAAATTGCTCTGAAATAACTGATTCCATATGGCGCTGGATGTGTATACAAACTGGGGGAGATAGTGCTGGGCATTGATGATAGGAACCACATGCCTACATGACAGATAATCAGTGCTGGCAAAAACAATTGCCTTATCTATCTTAGTGACCGTGAAGTTCAGAGAATGCCCTACATTTTCTCTTCTGGTTAGAATACAGTATTGCACAAAAGGATATCAGTTAGGGGGACATTGGGTTGTGCCTTTCACCATTTAAATAAGCAAGATTACTGTATATCCTTTAGAACGTTTTCTGTGTCTCTAAAACTTTCATTGATGTTGCCTGAGGAATTATTTTCCATTTGGGATATTTAAATGGTCATGCAGATGAGAATCCCAGGGTTCTAGGTTCTAGAACACAAGGTGTTCTCTGTGAGTTCAAGACCAGCCTGGTCTACCCAATAAGACCCTTTTTCAAAAAAAAAAATTTTTTTGGTGACATATTTATAATACCCAGCATAGTTTATATACAATGAACTTGCATCTCATTCCTTGCCTAGTGTTTATAAGACCGACTTTGATCTGCAATACCACAACAGAAATAGTCAATTTAGGTGTATCAAACTAGATAGAAATTAGGTTGGGGCATTAAACTAAAAACCTCATGAATTGAGATTACATTAAGAAGTGATTTTGAAGCCGGGCATGATGGTGCATGCCTTTAATCCCAGCACTTGGGAGGCAGAGGCAGGTGGATTTCTGAGTTCGAGGCCAGCCTGGTCTACAGAGTGAGTTCCAGGACAGCCAGGGCTACACAGAGAAACCCTGACTCGAAGAAAAAAAAAAAAAGAGGTGATTTTGAGGTGTTTGTTGCTAGAGTTCCTTGTGGCTGTGTGCCACCCTCCCCTGGATCTCTTGCTGTCTTCTCTCCTCCCCTATGATTCTTCTCATTACTCTAGACAAACCTATGTGCCAGTCCCTAGAGGGCCAAGTTCAACTTGGTCTGCAGTTTCCTTTCTGGATGAAGTGACTTCTGCATGAGCTATCTAAAGTTCTATAACCTCACCTTTAGGTAGTAAATTTCTGCTTTTTGTTGTTTTTTTCCCCTTGTTTTTTGTTTTTTTTTTTAATTTTCTTGTTTTTGAGTGACAAGGTTTCTTAGCCTAGGCTGCACTTGAATTCCATTTGCAGATGGCTTCTGGTCCTCTTGCCTCTACCTCCCAATCCTAGTGTTATAGGCTTGTAGGCTCTCATGGCCACTTTCTATGGTGCCATTCTCAAACCCCGTGTTTTGTGTTAAATGCTCTACTAACTGAGCTCCATTCCCAGCCTCTCCCCCTCTTCTGTGGCTCTTTTCTCCCTCTCCTTTTGCCTACAGGCAGATGTACCATTGTAAAGGTTTACTAGATCAGTCTTTGGCAAGAAGCTGTTGATTGAACCCAGGGCTTTTTGTTTTATTTTGGTTTTAGGTCATGGTTTCCTTGTGTAGCAGAACTGGAACTGCAGCCTTACTTAGCCTCTTGAGTGATGGGATTAGAGACATGAAGCACCCACCCAGTAGTTTTGAAAAATACTATATGTGATAGGCTATGGTGACACACACCACTAATCCTAGCATGGGGAGGCAGAGGCGGGTGGATCTCTGTGAGTTCCAGGTCAGCAAGGGCAGTATGTCCTGAGATCCTGTCTCAAATAAGAACAACAAAAACCAAACAACTTGTCTCAACAAATTGATAAATCTCATGCTTATTTCTTTTATACGTCTAACAGTCCATTGGGAGTGGCTGGTAGGACAGAGTGACCTGATGGAGAAACTCAGCCTCATTAAGTCTTAATGCTATGTATGCCCAAGATTGAGAGTAAAAGAGCATGCTCAGTCCATGTTGAATATTTAGGTATGCAGTCTTTGTAAAACCATGAGTGTACATTCGCCCATAGTTCTCCTAAGCCGGCTTGTCTGTTTCTTTGCTTACAGATTGTTGCCAATGCCAGAGGTGCCATAACTGGGGCGAAGGATGTGGTGACGACTACCATGGCTGGAGCCAAGGATTCTGTAGCCAGCACAGTCTCAGGGGTGGTGGATAAGACCAAAGGAGCAGTTACTGGCAGCGTGGAAAGGACCAAGTCTGTTGTCAATGGCAGCATCAATACAGTTTTGGGGATGGTGCAGTTCATGAACAGTGGAGTGGATAATGCAATCACCAAGTCGGAGATGCTGGTAGACCAGTACTTCCCCCTCACTCAGGAGGAGCTGGGTAATGGTGCCTTTATGTTTATGTTTGAGTCCTTTTAAAAAAGATTATTCATTTATTTAGAGACAGGTCTCACTATGTGTCTCTGGCTGGCCTGCTACTTGAAAAGCAGACTAGGTTGGCCTGAAACTCCCAGAGATCCATCTGTTTCTTCCTCTTGAGTACAAGGATAAGTGTGTACCACCATGCCCAACCAAAAGCTACCATTAACCTTTAGTTAATTAATTAATTAACCAAATTACATTTTTTTTGTGTGTGTGGTGTGCCCCTGAGGGACATTCTCACTCATACAATTACGGTGTGAGTGCTGGGGTCATCAGGCTTAGTGGCAGGTGCCTCTGTCCACTTAGCTGTATTGCTGGCCTTCTAACTCTTTTTTAAGGATCTTACATAACTCAGGGTAGTCTTCAACTCACTATGTTGCTGAGGATAACTTTGCTTCTTGTGTCCCTACCTCCCGAGTACCACACTCTTTCTCCTTTATTTATTTATTTTTTACTGAGACAGAGCCTTAGATAGCCTACGTTGACCTCAGACTCACTAGGTACATGATGCTAGCTTTGAACTCCTGATCTTCTTGTCTCTATCTCCTAAGTGCTGGAATTACAGGTTTGTACATAGTAAGTTCTGGACCATCCAGGGTTGCATAGTGAACACATCTTTTCAAAAAAAAAAAAAATCATGTAATCCCAACACTAGAGGATCAGACCAGGTGGAGAATCAAGAATTTAAAGGAAGGGACTAGAGAGATGGCTCAGTGGAAGAACTTGGGTTCAATTCCCAGGATCCACATGGCTACTTACAACTGTCTGGAACTATAGTTCCACTACATGTGCATGTGATGCACAGATGTACTTGCATGAAAAACACTCACATGCACAGAATAAAAATATGTAAATCTTTAAAAAATAGTTCTAAGGGATAGAGAGATGGCTCAGAGGTTAAGAATACAGGCTGCTTTTTCCAGAGGTCCTGAGTTCAATTCCCAGCATCCACATGGTAGCTTGCAACCATCTGTAATGAGATCTGGTGTCCTCTTCTGGTGTGCAGGCATATATGCAGGCAGAACACTGTATACCTAATACGTACATCTTAAAAAAATAGTTTTAAATGCTTCAAATCATTTTTGATTGTATAGCAAGTTTGAGACCAGCCATAGTGGTACTTAATTACCATTACTGCTTGTCCTATGTGCCAGGGTCCACGCTGCTAAGAAGTGTATGCAGGTGGCAAGAAGCACATGTAAATGTGTGGTGTGTGTGTGTATGTGTGTGTGTGTGTGCTCACTTCAGGTTGATCAACCCAACAGTGGGCATGAACAGTCTTAGGACATGAAGACATCTTTCTTTGAATTCCAACTGTGGAATCCTAAACAAAGGACCACCTTTGCTTATTTTTCTCTTTTTCTTTCTCTTTTTCCTTTATTGTCAGAGATGGAAGCAAAAAAGGTGGAAGGATTTGATATGGTTCAGAAGCCGAGCAACTATGAACGGCTGGAGTCCCTGTCCACCAAGCTCTGCTCTCGGGCTTATCACCAGGCTCTCAGCAGGGTTAAAGAGGCCAAACAAAAGAGCCAGGAGACCATTTCTCAGCTCCACTCTACTGTCCACCTGGTGAGCACCCGTTCATTTTAAGAACAAGCATAGATATAATTATGACACTTAAGACTTTCAGTACTGTGTGAATGGCCCCTTGGAACCACAGCAAGTGTGCAGATGATTCTAGACAAGGAAATAAAAGTAGACCTGCTGGGCATTGTGTTCAGCCACCTCCCTGTCCTGTGGCATGAGCAGAGTGTAGTGCTGTTTTCAATGATCCAGAGATGGGTTCCTGTTGTGAACTTCTGCGGGACCCCAACCCTGAGAAGAGCAACTTCTGTGGGCTGGAGAGAGGGCTGGGCAGTTAAGCACACTTGTTGCACCTGCAGAGGACCCAGATGGGTTACCAGCACACACACAGCAGCTCAATCCACCTGTAACTCTAGTGCCAGGGGATCTAACACCCTCTGCTGGCTTCTGAGAGCACCAGGCATGCACAATGTGCATATACATACATGTAGACATACACTCATACAGATAACATAAAAATAAATAAGTCTTTAAAAGAAAAATAAAAAATAAAAAAGAATATTCTTTAATCCCAGCACTCGGGGAAGGAGAGGTAAATGTTTTTGGGATATCTGTGAGTTTGAGGCCGGCCTGATCTACTAGCAAGTTCTATGGCAGCCAGGACAAAGACTTTTTTCCCAAAAAACTAAATAAATAAACAACAAAAAAAATCAGATATTTGCCCTATAAATATTTCTTTTATAGTTGCAAGAGATGGAAACAGTGCACAGCAAGTAGGGCAGGTTTGTGCATTATGTCACAATAGATTATTGTACTGCCATTAAAGAATGCCAAGGTGAAGAATGGCATGTACCGTACTCCAGGGCAGTTTCTTCTAGGAAGAACAGGTAGCTGGTAATGGGGAAGAGGAAGGCTGAATTCTTTTCCTCCTTTTTTGTTTGGTTGTTTTTGAGACAAGGTCTTGCTGTGTAGTTCAGGCTGACCCAGAACTTGAAACATAGACAAAGCTAGCTTCAAACTTGTAGCAATTCTCTTGCCTCTGCCCATCCCCAATCCTGGGATTACAGGCATGCACCACCATGCCTGGCTGCCTGCCTCCTTCATTTCCCCCTAAGTCCCTTTCTTCTTTTAATTCTCATTTACCCTTCATGCAAATATAAAGTCTATTACCTCTCACCTAAGCTCAGGAGACACGTTTGATGTCATCAATGTAATAATTGCCCAGAAACAGCAAAGAGCTGCTGCTACTTGGTTGACCACTAAGCCGATAAGTATATGCAGCTCTTGTTGAACTCCGTGGTTTCTGTGTTGCCTGCGTACATCATGGAGCCGCAAGCCGAGGGAGCACGAGGAACGGTCATGTTCACCTGGTTCGTTTCATTACAGATTGAATTCGCCAGGAAGAATATGCACAGTGCCAACCAGAAAATTCAGGGTGCTCAGGATAAGCTCTATGTCTCATGGGTGGAGTGGAAGAGAAGCGTCGGCTATGACGACACCGATGAGTCCCACTGTGTTGAGGTAAGATGACAGGCAGAGCCATTCACTAAGGTGTCTGGAGAAGTTCTTACCACACTGTTGGCTTCAGTTCCCTTATGAATCCTCTCAGAGTATATTCATATCAGCCCAAGATGGTGGCATAGACATGAAGAACCAGTTACTTGGGATGATAAGGCAGGACGATAGCAGGATCAAGGCGAGCCTGGACTTACCTTCAAATAAAAATTAGAGAGGGGCTGGTGAAATGGCTACACAGTTAAAGGCACCTGGGACCCACAGCTAGAAGGAGAGAACCAACTCCCTCAGGGTCTCCTTTGACCTCTGCTTAAGTGCACACAGTAAAGGTAGTTTAAATATTATTTTTAAAAATGAGGAGAGGGGGCCAGAGAGGTGGCTAAGTGGTTAAGAGCACTGACGGCTCTTCTACAGGTGCTGAGTTTAATTCCCAGCAACCACCTGGTGGCTCACAACCATCTGTAATGGGGTCTGGTGCCCTCTTCTGGTGTGTCTGATGACAGCTACAGTGTATTCATATACATAAAATAAATAAATATTAAAAAAAAAAAACTGAGGAGAGAGTTGGTGATGTAGCTCGGTGGTGCATAGTACCTGCCTTCAAATGGGTGAGTCGGGTGGCTTCTGGTGGAAGAGATCAGGACACAGTTGAGGACGGACGGTTAGTAAACTAGGGCAAGAGCCAACAGGGGCTAGTGTTCTAGAACTAGCTCAGTGTGATCATACAGAATGGTCCTCTCTGTGTCCCCAGGGGTAGTGAACCTCTGAAATCAGCGTCAGCTGCTCATACTGTATCTTCCTGTTTGAGAGTAGAATAAATTAAACCAACAACCACAAGTCTTGAATGTCTGCTCTGTCCGGCTTGCTGTTCTTCAGTTTAAGAGGATGACCTTTACAGACGGGAGTTCAAATCTCCTACTCAGCTGCTTTGCAGCTGTTATTGGGCAGGTTAAACTCTAAGCGTATGTTCCTAGCTGTGAAATACGATTAGTGCTGCTTCATACGGCATTGTTACTAAAAAGTCAAAGCATTGGTTGGTGGGGGTTAGCTCAATGCCAGAGCATTCCTCTCTGGGAAAAACAAGCAAGCACTTAGGAGTCAGAAGATATCTGTATGGATACATAGCCAACATACTGACTGTAACTGGGCTCAATCATACACACCGCCTTCTGATCCACCTCTAATTCTTGAATTTGTTTTATTTTTAGCACATTGAGTCACGTACTCTGGCTATCGCCCGCAACCTGACCCAGCAGCTCCAGACTACATGCCAGACTGTCCTGGTCAATGCCCAAGGGTTACCACAGAACATTCAAGATCAGGCCAAACACTTGGGGGTGATGGCAGGCGACATCTACTCCGTGTTCCGCAATGCTGCCTCCTTTAAGGAAGTGTCCGATGGCGTCCTCACATCTAGCAAGGGGCAGCTGCAGAAAATGAAGGAATCCTTAGATGAAGTTATGGATTACTTTGTTAACAACACGCCTCTCAACTGGCTGGTAGGTCCCTTTTATCCTCAGTCTACCGAGGTGGACAAGGCCAGCCTCAAGGTCCAGGAGCCTGAGGTCAAAGCTCAGTAAACCCCTCCTTGTCACCAGTGCATGGTGTTGCTGGCCAGGTGACCCCTTTTGCTGTATTGAAATTAACCTGGTAGATGGCTTTAACTTAGAAAAGCAACTTCTTAGAACCAAGGGCCTCATTATGGTCACTCATAGCTCAGTTATGGTCTTGCCCCAGCTGGCCTTGGCACAGGAGTTCTTTTACCTGGCTGGTGAGTGGCCTGTGTTAGTCTTGTGAGGACCTCTCGGAACCTAAAAGCTCAGATGCACTTACAGTCTTGTCTGTGGCCTTTGTATTGTTATTGGCTGTAAACGTCTGTCTGGACCGAATAAAGATTCATTCATGTGGCCTCTGCTTCTGTGTGGTCTGAGCAGGCTTCATCTCTGTTTCTCTCAAGGCATGTGCTTGGGCAGCTTGAGCTGAGGTGTTTCCTTCCCTGTGAAGAAATACCAACCTTTGGACCCAATATCATTCATAACCGGGTAGAGCACGTTTACGTCGTTACGTGTGCTTTGTGTGTTGCTTTTATTGACCTGCGTGATCTGCATGACATTATTAAGCACATACATGAGTTCCAGTTGACCTGCTGGGGAGCAAGAGCCCAGTTGAAAAGTAAGTCACAAGTGAGATTGCTCAGTGCACTTTGCCTGGATAACTGGCTGTGCGCTTTCTGAGTGAGAAAACAACTGCAGTCATTGGTGAGGTGGGTGACCATAGGAAAACAGAAATAAGTCTAAGGAACCTGCCAATGGTCACCAAGCTTCTAGTCCCTTTAAGGGGGGCCTGTCCTTTAGGATACAGGAGTCTCCTTATCACAAAGCTGCAGCCTTATCAAAGTCCAAAAATGCCAATGAGCTCTAGGGCTGTAGTTCAGTAGGTAAAGTGCTTCCCTGCATGCATTAAACCCTGGGCTCAATCCCTAACACCTCAGAAGCTCGGTGTGAACACTCCTGGGATCTAGCATTTTGGAGGTGCCAGCAGGAAGATCAGAAGTTCAAGGTTATCTGTGGCTATATAGTGAGTCCAGAGACAGCCAGAACTACATGGAACTCTATCTCAAAAACAAAATAAAACAAAACAAAACAAAAGACACCCAATTTCAGGGGCTCCAGAGGTCTCACTGGTTAAGGACACTAGTTGTTCTTGCAGAGGGCCTTCTGGGTTCCATACTTAGCACCTGCATGAAGGCTCACAGGTGCTTGTAGTCCAGTCCCAGGGAATTCCATGCCCTCTTCTGCCAACTGTGGTCATTGTATGCACATGGTACACAAATGCACAATCAAGCAAAATACTCTATGCATAAAGTAAAAAAAGATATTTTAAAAATAGAATGTTTTTTAAAAGAAAGCAAATTCTACAGCCATAGGCTCTGCCTATTATGTTAAGTGAGCAGGACTGCCCTTCACTAAACTCTAAGAAGGTTATCTCAGCCCTAGCTGGTGACTTTCCATGAAAAGAAGAAAGAGTAGCCAGATGATGGTGGGACACTTCTTTAATCCCAGCACTTGGGAGGCAGAGGCAGGCAGATCTGTGGGTTCGAGGCTAGTCTAGCCAACAGAGTGTGTTCCCAGAACAGTCAGGGCTACACAGAGAAATCCTGTCTTGAAACAAACAGACATATAAATACGAAAACCTAAACAAAAACACAAACAAACAAACCCCTAATCACCAAAACCAAACACACATAGACACACCCAAAACAAGGGTGAACATTTAACTTCACCTGTGTCCTTGCGGAGGCTGGGACACTTACAGATCTTCTGGTTTCAGGAAAGGTACATTATTCATGGGTCTCTGCTTCTTCATTGTTTTTCTTAGTTCAATTCTGTAATTATCCTTCCATTCTGTGCCTCAAAAGTATGTGGGGAGTTTATTTCAATTGATGGAAATATTTGTATTTGAGGGTATAAAAATGTTAATAGTAGGCATATGGGGACCATTATGGGTGTGGAGCAGAGGACAATTTGTGGGAATCCATTTTCTCCTAAACATGTGGTTTCCCCCCTCAAACTCAGTTCGTCAGGCTTGGCAGCAAGTGCCTTGACTCTCTGAGCCATCTCACTGGCCCCTTGATTTTTGCTTTTGAGATGGGGACTTACTGTGTCACCCAAGCTGGCCTAACTCCTGAACTCAAGCAATCCTCCTGACAAGCCTTCAGAGTAGAGGGACTCTTGTTACTACATCTGGCTTGGAGCATTCACATGCAATAAGTACATACATGCTTTTTCTTGTGGAGACTGGTCTTGCTACACAGCTCTGGCTGCCTTCAGTCTCCTGAGGACTGAAATTATAGGCATGCGTCACAATGCTGCCTACTCAATTCTAAAAAGTCTCTTGTGTTTCTCCATTACAAGAGTTTCAATGCTAATTAAATAGATTATGAAGAGGAGACAGGTTTGACATTTCTTCCTTAGCAACAGAATACAGACTAGAGGTGTGTATGGTGGCTTCTTCTTCTGCCTTTAGTTCCTGCACTTGAGAAGCAGAGGCAGGCAGATCTCTGAGTTCGAGGTCAGCCTGGTATACAAAACAACAGGCAGCCAAGGATACACAAAACAACTATAAAGCCAGACAACAATGCAAGTCTGTTTTAGATGAAGCCCTTGCTGCCTGTCACGACCTGTGAACACTGGTCGTGGTTTTGCCTGTCCGTGTCTTTGTTTAGAGAACTTATACAAGCATGCTTCTCATTGTCTTTTCAGTGTTTGGTGTCTTCAAATCTTGCAGCTTCATTGTGGCATAATCTGACAGAAAATTAGTTTTAATGGATTTCCTAACATGGTTTCTTACTTACCATGGTAGGTTAGTAAATAATAACTGTGTAAGCTCTGGTGTGTTGAGCCGGCCAGCAGGTCAGTCAAGTCAGTCAGTCATCCATCCATCCATCCATCCATCCATCCGACCCAGCTCACTGGATGGTGTCATCCCTGAGCTGGTGTTTCTGGGAGCTATGAAAGAGGAGGCTCTGTTATCTCATCCATCCAGTCAGCCAGCCGGCAAACAAACTCAAGAGGTTGTGAAGTGCTGTCCATCAGTCTTCTTAGTTTTCTCATTTTTTAGAAATCAAACTGTCCTGGAACTCACTTTGTAGACCAGACTGGCCTTAAATGCAGAGACCCAATTGCCTCCTAAATGCTGGGATGAAAGACATGTGCTACCACTGCCTGTCAAGGATACTAATTCTTTCTTTAAAAAAAGATTTATTTATATATGAGTACACTGTAGCTGTCTTCAGACCAGAAGAGGGCATCAGATCTCATTACAGATGGTTTTGAGCCACCATGTAGTTGCTGGGAATTGAACTCAGGACCTTTGGAAGAGCAGTCAGTGCCCTTAACTGCTGAGCCATCTCTGCAGCCCCCAGGATACTAATTCTTAAATTGTCTTTACTACAAAACTAACTTGCTATGTATAACACTTTAGCCTAGGAAGGTATAGGAATTCCAGAGCAACAAGTTGATCAGAGTGAAAGAAAATACTGACTTAGATGGTATTTCCTGTAAGTGGGGAAGAAAAGGTCTAACAGCTCCTAGAAGTTAAAGGTGAGAAAAGTGATGGACTGTGTTAATTGACATTTTACCGAAGGATGGCAAGCTCACATGGCTTGTGTGTAAATATCAATGATGTCATTTTTGATAAATGTTGATCAGAAAATGGTTACCATTTAAATTATGTTTTTGATGTTTTTAAAAATATTTGTTTATTTATTTTATGTATGTGAGTGCACTGTAGCTGTCTTCAGACACACCAGAAGAGGGCATCAGACCCCATTACAGATGGTTGTGAGCTACCATGTGGTTGCTAGGAACTGAACTCAGGACCTGTGAAAGAACCATCAGTGCTCCTAACCACTGAGCCATCTCTCCAGCCCTTTAGAAAGCCGAAGGAATTAGGAAGCAAATAGGAAGATTAATCTGAAACAAAACATAGAGTGAGTTTATAGTATGTATATAGGTAACAGACTTATCTATAATCCTTTACTAAAACCAAGACCCTTAGTGTAGGCTTTATAAAATATTTTATTTTTAGGAGTTCCTTGACACAGGACCTAATGGTGCATATCTCAGTCCCAGCAACTCATGATTCTGAGGCAGATCAGAGCAGGCCTGGTCTAGAAGATGAGTTGAAGGCTAGATTATTTGACATTATGAGATTTAGATTCAAATAATAAAATAAAATATTAAAAAAAAAACAAAGATGGGCTGTTGATTCAGAGCAGTATAGGGAATCAAGAGGGATCTTTGGAGCTGGAGAGGCAGCTTTAGTGATAATGTGTTTGTCTGATATGTGCAAGATCATGGCTTTGGTGCCTAGCATAGGGAAGAACAGAGCAAAACAAAATGCTCAAATGAATCAGATACAGAGGAGTGGACATTGATTAGGTGAATCAGATGCAGAGGTGTGGACATTGATTAGGTGGTTGACAATAGATAATAACAATCGTTGTAACCTGCACCTATTCTGAGAATGCTAACTTCCTCGGACTCATTAAGTCAAGAGCAAACCACTGCATTGCTCTCCAGAGCATCCCACTGAGGGCAAGTGAGTGCAGGCAGCTCGGTGTGGCCCATTCAGAACAGCCCATTCGGCTGTTTCTACCTGTTCAGTATAGGGAAAGCAAACGAAACTTACCTAGATGCTCCAGGCCCTCTGGGACGCAAGCACATTCTCAGGCTCACAGTCGGCACTGCGAGTGCACATTTACCAGCAGTTTAAATCCCTACGGATAGCCTTTCTATTCCTGTAGTTGCCTCTTACATTATCCGGGACCCAGGGCCAATCACTGACTATGCTTTATGAAAAGGAGGAAAAAAGACCTCAAAGTGTTTAGTGGCATCTTGTGGAAATTTGCCATACTGTGTGAATTCATGACATGTATCGTGTGAATGGTGCCCCCTAGGGGTTGCGTGATGAATAGCCTGAATAAAATCCATGGTATCTCTGGCTCAGGATATTCTGGTTTTCATGACAGAAAGAACAGCTGGCTTTCTGTCCTCGGGGAGGGTCTATGGCTACCTCATTGGTGCCGCACTGTGCAGGCCATACTGACTCCACCCTCCATCCTTGCCTGATAGGCATCTTTTCAGCAAAACACTTCTTACAGGCCTGCTTTAGCAGTATGTAACTGCTTGTTCATGTCAACAAAGCAAGCATTTCTTTTCTAATTCTGGGAAATGAGTGTGAAGCATTGCCCAAAGCCCCGAGAAAGTGGTGGGGAAGATCACCAACTTAGGACTTAAGCTCACCATACATGGTAGACCATGGCTACTTTTAGCTGCCCCTTCCCACTCCCATTTCCTTCATAGCACACAGGTTGACTATGGAGACAGCCTAATAGTGTAAAGGAACTTGACACTGAATTAATGGGGTTATATGGAAGGTGAGTTGTTCATATGGCCCTCCTAAACCATCCTAAGGCCTTAAGTAAGTGGGGGGGGGACATGGTGCATGCGTGTGGGTTGGTGGAGGGGGTGGTGTTGGTGAAGGTGGATGGGTTGTTGGTTTTAGGGATTAGAGCTCTGCAAGTGGAACCTCCAACATTCTCCAAAGGATTGGTATGTAGGTCACTAGTGTTCACTGATGCCCTTTCACAAGTGAGCGCACACCATCTTTATTCTTCACCTGGTAAGTTGGATACTTCAATGAAGAAAGAGGTTGAAAAGAACTAAGAAGTATAGTGGGGACTTGGTCCTATGTCTTACTGATGTCAAAGTGCAGATACAGATACAGATACAGATAGATACAGATACAGATACAGATACAGATACAGATACAGATACAGATACAGATACAGATACAGTTACAGATACAGTTACAGATACAGTTACAGATACAGTTACAGATACAGTTACAGATACAGTTACAGATACAGTTACAGATACAGATACAGATACAGTTACAGATACAGTTACAGATACAGATACAGATACAGTTACAGATACAGTTACAGATACAGTTACAGATACAGTTACAGATACAGATACAGATACAGTTACAGATACAGTTACAAATACAGTTACAGATACAGATACAGATACAGATACAGTTACAGATACAGATACAGATACAGTTACAGATACAGTTACAGATACAGTTACAGATAATATAGATATAGAGTTCCCATTTTAGGACTTAACTCTCTGGCAGGAAAAAACCACAGCTGGCTTCCTTGTTTGGCAACTAGAAAACTCCTGTTTCTCTCTTTTGTGTTACAGTTTCATGCTCTATCTTATAATTTAGTAAAAGCAAATATAGTGCACCAGGCATGGTGACTCATGCTGCAATCCAAAGATTTTTTAAGGCTGAGACAGGAGAACCTGCCACAAGTTTGAGGCTATTCTAATATTGGCTATGGAGTCACAAAAAAACCCGCATGTACACAAATATTATGTTATGACATAGATTTAGTAAGAGGGAAAATATAAATGAATGGGTATTAATGCAAATGGTTTGGTAGATGTTAAAATATACATTCACTAACAATAGCTCAGGGAAGAAGCTAAGCAAGTGTATCTTTGAGCCTACAACAGGCTACCATGAGAGTTGGCTTTTCTGCTGATGCTCTGAATCAATTACTGTAACACTACTGAGCTCTGTGGTTCTCAGGTTGAAAAAACCTTTGCAAAGTGAACTCTGCTGAAGAGCTACAATGCAAAATACTGTATCAAGGGAAACATAAGGGATACATTAGTGAGAACTGTACCTCAGATGCACAGATCTCTCAGCTCCTGGGTTCTTAGGGAAAAGTCCAGTGAAGGACACAAAGAGAAGAGGGCCTGGTGAATAAGTGAAGACTTTCCTGGTTTCCATGCCCCTCATTTCCCCCACATTGTTAGGGAATAAAATACAGCAAGCATCACATTTACCATGCTGGGGATGGGGAGATGGCTGAGTTGGTAAAGTGCTTGTTTCCCAAGTGGTCAAGTGCCTGCTGAATTTGGACCACTGGCTCCCATATTTAAACCTGGAGCTGGGGTGTGGTCTAAACCCCAGCGGAATAAAAAGAACCTGGGGACACATGGTCAGCCAGCCTAGTGGAGTCAAGACCATCTAAGCTCAGTGGGAGATTCTGCCTCAAAAAATAGGTGAAGAGTGTTTGAGGAAGATACATTAAATCAACCTTTGGGGGCTGGAGAGATGGCTCAGCAATTAAGAGCACTGACTGCTCTTCCAGAGGTCCTGAGTTCAAATCCCAGCAACCACATGGTGGCTCAGAACCATATGTAATGAGATCTGATGACCTCTTCTGGTGTGTCTGAAGACAGCTACAATGTGTTTGTATGCAATAAATAAATAAATCTTAAAAAAAAAATCAACCTTTGGGCTCAAGTGTGGGCACATGTATACCCACACCCTCATGCCACACAAACATTTATATTTTGATCACTCTGAGACAGGAATTTGCTAAGTAGCTCTCTCTGTTATGATTCAATGTAACTCTGGCCGGCTTGCTTTTTAGTTTTTCAGATCTTGACTGGCTTTGAACTTGCTGTGTAACTGAGGCTGATCTTCAACTCCTGATCTTCTAGCTCCACTTCCTACATGCTGAGATTACAGATGGGAGCCACATACATGCCTCATTCAAGCCATGATTTTGATATGTAACTCAGCAACACTAAATATGTTCACAATGTAGTCCAACTCTCACCATTATTCTCTACAGAGACTTTTCTCATTCATGTAAAATATCTTGTCTGTTTATGCTACAGGGTAAAAAACAATGGCTCCTTGATCCATTTCTTCATTTCTGCCCTTTTATTTGAGAGTAGTTTTATTTTGTTGTTGCTGTTAGTTGATTTGGCTGTTAGGACATTTGCTTTCCCCTAATATTTTCTTTTTGGCTGGAGCTATCCAGACTACACTACTGTATTTCACAGCTCCCTTTTTACCTCCCTGTGTGTTGGAGGTGGAACCCAGGGCCTTTGAGCTTGCTAAGCACAAGCTTACCAATGAGCTACACCCCTGGCCCCTTGAGATGACTACTTTAAAGTTTTGTTTGAGGCAGGGTTATGTAGCCCAATCTGGCTTTAAGCTTACCATTGTCTTGGCCTCTGCCTCCTGAGTGTTGTATATCAAAATTAGAAAAGAAATTGCTATATCAATTCCTAGACAAGTCCTACAAAAGCAAAACATTATTACTTAAAAAGAAGAAAAATAACTCAAAATTCTCTCTCTCTCATTTTTGAGAGTGTCCCACTATGTAGTAGCAAGGCTGGATTGAACTTTCAGAGATCTGTCTGCTTCTGCGTCCAGAGTGCTGGGATGAAAGATGAGCCCCTGGCACAACAAGAAAGTATTTTATAGAGTCTGTTCTAGCAGTGAACTAGGAAAGGGAGGTTTCCGTGTGGTGTGGCGGCACCTGTCTATGTTCTCAGCACTCAAGGATGGAGGCCTGAGGAGCTGCTTTGGATCTGATGTTCACTTACTAACTGCCTGTTCTTTGGACCGCAGTCATCGCCAGGCAGAGGGCGTGTGTGGTAACATCTGAGCTTCTTCTCTTACAGACGTTTGATTTCCTTGCTGATGACTCGACATCTGACATGGATGAAGTTCCTGATATTATTCCGTTGGAAGTGGATGATTGAACCCAATGACCACACACTCCCAGCCTTGTCCTCTTAAGGCAAAAGACCACCCAACTAACACAAGGAAAGACTCTATTTTATTGAAAATGTAATATATATCTTTTTTTTAATGGTTGCCTCTGTTTTATTCCTGTGTCTTTGGTGAACATTCATCTACTCCTGTTTGACTGCTTGATCTTAGTTGTAAATGATGTGAACTTTTGTAAGAGAACTTGTTCTGCATCCTGTGTCATTTTATACAATTCTTTAATGTTTAATTGCTGAAATGCCTTTATAATAATATTGGGCTGTAGGCCTGTGAGATGGCTTAATGGGTAAAAGTGCTTCCTGCCAAGCCTGATGGTCTGAGTTTGACTCTTTCAAACTGTGAGACCCCGACTTAGAGCGTTTCTCCCTGAAAGGTAAAGCCCCTAAAACATTCCCCCAAGCTTGTTTTCCCTGATCTCTGGGGATACAGCCAGAAAGAAGCTCTTTGTTCTTTTTTTTAAATTTTTTTTTTGATTTATTTATTTATTATATGTAAGCACACTGTAGCTGTCCTCAGATACTCTAGAAAAGGGCATCAGATTTCGTTACAGATGGTTGTGAGCCACCATGTGGTTGCTGGGATTTGAACTCGGGACCTTTGGAAGAGCAGTCGGCGCTCTTAACCACTGAGCCATCTCGCCAGCCCCTCTTTGTTCTTTATATCCAGCAAAAAGCCTTTTTTGTTTCTGTGCCTTACAACCATAGATGCGATAATTGTAGGAAGACCTAGCCAGGCACTTGATTGGCTCCCTGTGCCAAGGACACGGAGATAGATGCTGGAGAGGAGCGACAGCTCACTCCCCCACCCCTCGCCAGAGAGGAGCTGTAGCCAACTCTCCTCTCAACTCCTCCCAATTCCTCACTTTTCCTTTAAAAGCCCCCTACTGTTACCACTCAGGGTCGAACTCCCATGCCCTGCTCAGTGAAAGGAATTCATCCTCAGCTAGCTGATAATAAAGCCTCTTGCAGTTAGCATCAGGTGTGGTTTTCTCTGGAGTCAATGGGTGCCTGCCTGGGACTTGAGCGGAGGCCCAGCTTCGGGGGTCTTACAGAACCCACATGATGGAATGACTTTCTCAAACTGATCTCTACACACACACACACACACAAATATGTAATAAAAATATAGAAGTTGGGTAATATAAAATTGGACCAGAGAGTCTTTTTTTTTTTAACTGAACATGGCTATTTTCTGTTTTTTAGGACATTCTTTTGTTTTGCTTTTTTGTTTTTTGAAACAGAATTTCCCTGTGTAGCCCTGGGTGTCCTGGAACTCACTACTTAGAACAGGCTGTACTTGAACTCAGAAATCTCATGTATCACGGGCTGGCCTCAAACTTACTGTATAATTACATATATGAGCCAATACACCCAACCTTTACTTTTGTTTTAAAAGACAGTGTTTACTATGTAGCCCTTGCTAGATTTTCAGACTCATTTGTAGACCAGGGTAACCTTGGACTCACAGATAACTGCCTGGCTCTGCCTCCCCAGTGCTGGATTAAAGGTATAGGCCATGATGCCTGGCTCAAACTCAGCTTTGGAGAAAAGGTCTTACTATGTAGCCCAGGTTGGCCTAAAACTCACTGTGTGAAACAGATTAGCTTTGGATTTGAGAACTCAGCAGTTAGCTGAAGATGATCTTGAATATCTGATCCTCCTGTGGGCTTCCATGTGCTGCAGATTCAGGGGTCAGGCCAGTTTGGGAAACAGAAAGGTACCACCTCAAAACCATCCACCCACCCACCCACCCAACCAACCAACCAAATAACCAACCAACCATCCAATCAAACAAACAAACAAACAAACAAACAAACAACTAAACAACCAACTGTCTGTCCATTCAACTATCCAACCAACACCCACCTAACCAACCAACCAAACAAACAAACAAACAACTATCCAACCAACCAACCACCCTTCCAAACATCTAAACAAACAACCATCCAACCAACCAACCAACCAACCATCCAAACAACCAAACAACCATCCAACCATCTAACCAACCAACCAGCCAAGGCCAGCTTATCAGGTAAATGTGCTTACTGCTGAGCTGTAACTTTAATTTTTTAAGGTCTACTTTTTTTTTGGTTTTGTTTTGTTTTGTTTTGTTGTTTTTTTGAGAGAGAGTTTCTCTGTATAGCTCTCGCTGTCCTGGAACTCATTCTGTAGACCAGGCTGGCCTCGAACTCAGAAATCCACCTGCCTCTGCCTCGCAAGTGCTGGCATTAAAGGCGTGCACCACCATTGCCAGGCTAAGGTCTACTTTTAATGATGTTTTAAAAACACTTTAACCTCTCTTTTAGTCCACTACCCACCACAGGTAGTAGAAAAGAAAGGCTATGGGGGAAGTGGGCATGTTTAGAAATGGGTTTTTGGAGCAACTCTTGTCTGTGTTATCTGGAAATCAGCAGTTCAGTTCAGAGGTTAACAATGGCAGCTTGATCCAGTCTTAAACACTTTATGGATACTCCAGCAGTCTAGTTTGATAGAGTCTGGTTAGCAACACTGGTGGCATGTACTAGTTGGAACACCCAGGTCTCAGCCTTAGCATAAGTCATCCAGAGGGACCAGGGAGGAAGGTCAGGAAAAGTTCTCAGCTGTGTCTCTGAGCAAAGTGAAGATCAGCAAAGACTTGAGACTAACAAGTGTTGTCCAGCTAGCTCTATAAGTAAGCCAAGCTCAGCCTCCATCACTGTCTGTTGAATCTTTTTTATACTCTCTTGAGTATAAAAAACATCACAAGTCCTTTTTGGGTCTTATCTCAGCATGTGTCTTGCCTTAGCACCTGAGTCTGTCTTAGCTGACATCAGATCATCCTGAGTCCAAGGAAGCAGCAAGAAGCCGAGGCACACTACCATAAGTTTTTTTGTTGTTTCTCTTTATGGAGTCCTGGCAAATGTAGCTCAACTACGCAATGTAAGGCAGGCCAATATGTGTGTCATTAAATAATCCTTAGTCATGTACCATTCATGGGCTTGCTTTAGTAAAACATCCTTGCACCTGTGTCCACTTCAGAAAACACTCCTTTATGTGTTTGCCCCAACAAAACACCATCCAACACAACTGACTCTCCAAAGAGCCCTTAAGTTCCCACTACACTGGGCCTGCCAATCAAGACTGATGATAACCTATGTTCAATATCTGGGCCTAACATGGTGGAAGGAGAGAACCAACTCTTGAAAGTTGTTCTCTGACCTCTACAGACTCATACTGTGGTACATACACTTGATCAATGATTAAAATGTAACAACAAAAGACATTTCTTGAAATTTTTCATAAATAGCTCATTTTTAAATTTAAATTTCTGAGATAGAATCTCACTATGTATACCAGACCAGCCTGGAACTCATTAGCAACATCTGCCTCTGTGTCTAGAGTGCTGGGAGTAAAGGTGTGTACCACCATAGACAGCTTTATTAATAAAGCTGTATATATATATATATGAGTGCCTTTGCCTATAGAGCCATCTTGCTGGCCCAACAACTCACAAATTTTAAAATGCCTTTCTGAGCAACAAGATGAAATTTGATTCATCTCCCTTCATGCCACCTTGGACATGAGTCATTCCTTTGTGCTGTAGGTTAACCCATCCTGGTAGAGGAGAGAGGGGAAGTATGGGTGGGAGTAGAGGAGAGGGAGAGAGAGAGAGAGAGAGAGAGAGAGAGAGAGAGAGAGAGAAAGAGAAAACACTCGTATAACTTTTATTACTGTAACTATTCTGTCTTACTAGTTGTTGTTTATTTCTTACCATGCATAAATTAAATGTTATTATGGATTTGTGTATATATATATATATATATATATATATATATATATATATACCCATAATTTCTGAGTTAGAGCTCACTGGGAGATTATAAGCTCACCATGTACAAGGCCCTAGCTTCACTCTCCTGAACAGAGGGATAGAGATGAGTAGAGAGACAGAGATAGGTGGAGATAGTGGATGGATGAGAGATAGATAGATAGATAGATACATAGGTAGGTAGATAAATGATAGATACACAGATGACAGACAGACAGACAAGACATACTATAGAACCCAGTGCTATCTGTGGCATCCCCTAGAGGGCTTGGAATATATCTCTTTCACACATCCTATTATTGTGGAAACTTATTTGTTGAACCATCACGTTTTTCTGTTGAGACCATTAATTATATGATGTGAAGAAAGCATGAAAACAATTGACTGCATCTTAATTATTCTTTGTTTTTGTTATTTATTTTGAACTTATTCCTTCTGTATTTATAGGCTTTTTAAAACGTGAATCCTTCAGTAGCGCAGGACTAAGCACTGCTCCCTTTATTCCAGTTAGCACCTGGCCTCTCCCTTTCTGTTTTAGCATAAGCCTTGGATCCAACATTCTATTTTGTGGTGTTCTTTTTCTTCTCCAACTGTAAATTGTGTGTTTCTTTTTCCCTGCTTGCTCTTTTTGATTGTAGACCTGCCTAAGAGTGACTACTAGTAACCAAGTGATAGAGTCAATATTGGGCTGTCTGAAATATTTGCTGCCAATAAAATTAGTTCAAGACTCTTGAGTTTGGATTAGCCTGTGGGCAAACCTATGGGGGTATTTTCCTTTCTTTTCCTTCCTTCCTTCTTCCCTTCCCCTTCCTTCCTTCCTTCTTCCCTCCCTCTCTCCCTCTCTCCCTCCCTTCCTTCCTTTACTTATTTATTAGATTTTTCAAAATAGGGATCTCTCCATGTAACCTTCACTGTCCTGGAATTCACATTCTAGACCAGGATGGCATGGAGCTCAGAGGTCCATCTGCCTCTGTCTCCTGAGTGCTGGAGTTAAAGGCGTGTGCCACCATCATCTGGTGGGGTCTTTTCTTGATCCATGATTGATGTGGGAGGGCCCAGCTCACTGGGTGGTGTCAACCCTGAGCTGCTGCTTCTGGGTGCTATGAGAAAGGAGGCTAAGTTATCTATGGTGAGCAAACGAGTAAGCAGCACTCCTCTGTGGCCTCTGTATCAGTTTCTGACTTGAGAAGTTTGTGGTCTTAGGGTGGTGAGATGCCTTACAGAGGCACAGAGCTGAATCTTCCACAGCAGAGCTTACCAGAGGATTCAGACATTCTAGACAGAGAGGGAGAAGGAAATCAAAGAGACCCAGCAGCACCAAGAAGGGGATTGGAAAAGGGAGACTCAGACAGAGTGGAGCTAGAACACATGGTGTTCATACAAGAGGGAGGAGAAATGCTGGTGGAAGCGGGGTGGGGGAGGCTGTCTTCCCCTTAGCTGGGTCTTCAGTTCACTTTGTATGAACAGCAGGCCTGGAGGAGACCTTGGCTTCATCTTGGTAGAAGGTAACAGCAAAGGTGCTTCAAGCCATTCCCATTACAATCAGCATTGCCACAAGCCTAGACAATGGGTGGTCAGCCACATCAGCCTGTGGTTTGCAGCTCAGAAAAGCAGACTGGTCAATGTCTGGGAAGTCAGTGATGCATACCTGAGATTTCTTCTAGCTCTCCTGCTGGCCCTGCCCTCAGTTCATTGCACAGCAGGACTCCCTTAACAATAGGCTAAACCTGTCTAAGTTATGAATAGTCCCTTTTCCATGTGTGTAACTCTATTCTGACTGTTCCATTTATTGATTCATTTATCTCACCCAGAACATTTCTCAGCTTCTCAAAACTTCAGCCAGGTGTGGTCACACATACCTTTGATTCCAGCACTGAGAAGACAGAGGCAGGCAGATCTCTATGTGTTCAAGGCCAGCCTGCACTAAACAACTATTTCTGGGGAAGCCTTGGAAACCCAGAGAGACCTACCATAACATACATTAAAAAAAAATGTATTGCCTGATGGAGTGTCAGAGTATAGACCAGTAACATTCCTAAAATAACAAACAAACAAACAAAAAACCAAAAAACAAAATTCCCAGCATACAAGATTACTTATTGCTGTCCCCCTTCTAGTCTTTCTACAGAAACAAATAACATTCTTCCTCTCCCCCCACCCTCCTCCTTCTTCTTCTTCTTCTTCTTCTTCTTCTTCTTCTTCTTCTTCTTCTTCTTCTTCTTCTTCTTCTTCTCCTTCTCCTTCTCTTTCTCTCTCCTTCTCCTTCTCCTTCTCTTTCTCTCTCCTTCTTCTCCTTCTTCTTCTTCTTCTTCTTCTTCTTCTTCTTCTTCTTCTTCTTCTTCTTCTTCTTCTTCTTCTTCTTCTTCTTCTTCTTCTTCTTCGACAAGGTCTTTCACTGTGTAGCTTTGGCAGGAATTCAAACTCTTTAAGTAGACCAGACTGGCTTTGAACTCACAGAAATCCATCTTCCTCTGTCTCCCAAGTGTTGAGATTAAAGGCATGTATTGTCCTTGCCCTTTTTTTACATTTTTATTTATTTACATTTTTGTTTGTTTGTATGTTTGCTTTTTTAAAATTTCAGTGGTGCTGGTGGTAGCCAGTGTGCATGGAGAGTTTTTACAGTCAGAAGAACTCTGTGGGCATCATTTCTTTCTCCTCTCACCAAGAGGCTTCTGGGAAATCTAACTCCAATCATCAGGCTTGATAACAAGCCCTTCTAGCCTCTGAACACCGACCCCCACCTCCTGAGTATCTTGCTGTGTAGTCCAGGTTGCCTGGAACTCATTAGGAGTCCTGAACTCCTGGCAGTCCTCTTTCTCAGGTTCCCCAGTGCTGTGATGCCAGGTGTGTGCCATCTCACCCAGTGCTCTCTACCCTTACTTTGTGGGTGTGTGTTTGTGTGTGTGCTATGCATGCTTAGGAATGTGCAGGTGCAAGTACACACAGGTGTATGTCTCTCTGTGTGTGTGTGTGTGTGTTTGTGTGTGTGCGCACAGAGGGCAGTGAAGGAGATAGGATGTCCTTCACTGTCACTTCCCACGGTGGCATGGGCAGGGCAGCCAGGTAATATTTAACAGTCGCCCCGGGGCCACCTTGTTCTGTGGTGATCTGGACCTTGCAGACTTGCTCTTCCTTCAGCTCTCCTGTTCGGTAGGTCCTACCCCAGATCTGGCCCTCCAGGCTGCTGCCGCTCTGCCTGCTCTGGGCTCAGAACTGCAGCAATGGGTCGGTGGGGGAGGAGCGGGGAGGGAGCAGCCCCGGGCTGGTTGGGAAAGCTCTCGCTTGCTTTTGTTCTAGAGGTTTCCTTTCTGTTTGCAAGTCCCTCTGTGGTAGAGCAACTTGCATTTGTCCTGTCGAGGCTTTATTTAAAGGGAAACACCTCACAGAAGAACTTATAAGGTGCATAGTGAGAATTGTCTGGGTTTCCTTTAGTGTCCCACTAGGCAGCACAGGCTGCCCGCAGGCTCTCTATGGTCCAAGCTGGGCTGAAACTCTTGCTCCTCCTCTGCCTCAGCCCCACCTCACCCTTGGAAAACGGAAGGAGATATTTTATGGGCTGCTCCTTGTATGAATACTGCTCGAAGCTTCTGCGTTCAGAACAGTTTTTCTAAAGGAACTGGGACTTTGGGTTGGAGGCTGAGCTGTGTCTAGACAGGTTCTGTTGCTGGGCAGAAGGCAGTTTCATGTGGGTGTGGGTCACTGGGGATGGGAGATTGTACAGTTCCCTGTGTTATGATCTTGACCGTCGCACTGCTTCAGAAGGACCACACTAAGCCAAACAGTTCCACATGAGGTTTATAGGGAGAGAGAGGGGCAAGGTGTCGGCGGGAAGAGGAGGAGGGGCATGGAGGGGGGAGAGAGATGGGGTGGGGTCTTTCTTATATATGGATGATGATGTAATCACAGGTAAAGGTGAGAGGAGCCAAGTGGATTCTGGGAATATGGTGGCTGTTGACTTGGCAATAGGTTTGCGGGTCCCACCTATGTGATGTCACAAGTTTCAGAGGTTCTGATACCAACACCCTATAGCTACTCTTTCTTGAGCTCAGTCAGCATTAAGGCAGCCACTGCTGGTTTCAGTCTTGTTCACAAGAATGGTAAACACCCTCAAGTATCAGTTTGATAATCCTGATGCTGAGAGCCTGGCATGGTGGCCTGTACCTAATCCCAACACTAGCGAAGTTGAGTAAAGAGGTCAGCCTGGGCTTTAGACAGGCAGAGACTAAGTAAATCAAAGGCCACCTATGACCCTAGCACTTGGTTGGAAAAGACAGGCAGGTCTCGTGAGTTTGCAGCCTGAATTCCAGGCTAGCCAGAACTGTTACAAAGAGAAATTCTGTCTCAGAAAGCCTACAGAAATAAATCCATTAACTAATCAAGGGCAGGTGTTTGGGGAAGCTAAAATGTCTTCTGTTTAAATGGAATTTTCTGCCTTTTGGGTTAACATTTTTGAGAACAGGCATTTATTTCAGAGGCATTTCTAGTGTCCCGTTTGAGAGACAAGACATACATCAATGACTGCACTTTCCTACTGAAAGTGTGTAAACAGCCCTGGAGCCTCCAGTCAGGTTGTTGGCCCTGAAGAGGGCTCTGAATTAGAGGGTGGGAAACTGAAACTATTTGTGGTGGAATTGTGCGCCTGCCTAGGTTGGGACAGGAATTGGTCCTCAATGTTCTGAAATCAGTTTCTTTTTCTCTCCAGTGTCTCTTTTCTCCAGGAGGAAAAATGGCAGCAGCAGCAGTGGATCCACAACAGGTATGAATTTTTTTTTTTAATTTTTTTTTGAGACAGGGTTTCTCTGTGTAGCTCTGGCTGTCCTGGAACTCACTCTGTAGACCAGGCTGGCCTCTTAACTCAAAAATCCACCTGCCTCTGCCTCCCAAGTGCTGGGATTAAAGGCGTGCGCCACCACTGCCTGGCTAACAGGTATGATTTTTAAGTACTCGTTTCTTGGTCCTTTACTTTCCTCGTGTTTTGAGTCATAACTATCCACTCCTCAGTGTTTGCAGAGTGTGGTGATGAAGGTGGCCAACCTGCCCTTCTGGTTAAGAATACAGTATTGCACAAAAGGATATCAGTTAGGGGGACATTGGGTTGTGCCTTTCACCATTTAAATAGACAAGTTTACTGTATATCCTTTAGAACCTTTTCTCTGTCTCTAAAACTTTCATTGATGTTGCTTGAGGAATTATTTTCCATTTGCGGTATTTAAATGGTCATGCATGATGAGAATCCCAGCGTTCTAGGCAGAGACAAGCTGTTCTCTGTGAGTTCAAGGCCAGTCTGGTCTACACAGTAAGACCCTTTTTCAAAAAACATTTGTTTTGATGAGGTATTTATAATATCCAGCATAGCTTATATACAATGAACTTGTAGCTTATTCCTTGCCTAGCGTTTTCAAGGCTGAGTTTGATCTGCAACATCGCAACAGAAATAGTCAACTTAGGTGTATCAAACTAGAGAGAAATTAGGTTGGGGTATTAAACTAAAAACCTCATGAATTAAGATTACATTAAGAAGTGATTTTGAGGTGTTTGTTGCTAGAGTTCCTTGCGGCTGTGTGCCACCCTCCCCCGGATCTCTTGCTGTCTTCTCTCCTCCCCTATGATTCTTCTCATTACTCTAGACAAACCTATGTGCCAGTCCCTAGAGGGCCAAGTTCAACTTGGTCTGCAGTTTCCTTTCTGGATGAAGTGACTTCTGCATGAGCTATCTAAAGTTCTATAATCTCACCAGTAGGTAGTAAGTTTCTGCTTTGTTGTTGTTGTTCTTGTTGTTTTGTGTTGTTTGGTTTTTGTTTTTGTTTTTGAGTGACAGGGTTTCTTAGCCTAGGCTGCTCTTGAATTCCATTTGCAGATAAAGGTGACCTTAAGCTTCTGGTCCTCTTGCGTCCACCTCTCAATCCTAGTGTCATAGTGTTATACCATGCTCACATTCTATGGTGCCATCCTCAAACCCCGTGTTTTGTGTTAAATGCTCTACTAACTGAGCTCCATTCCCAGCCTCTCCCCCTCTTCTGTGGCTCTTTTCTCCCTCTCCTTTTGCCTACAGGCAGATGTACCATTGTAAAGGTTTACTAGATCAGTCTTTGGCAGGAAGCTGTTGATTGAATCCAGGGCTTTTTGTTTTATTTTGGTTTGAGTCATGGTTTCCTTGTGTAGCAGAACTGGAACTGCAGCCTTACTTACCCTCTTGAGTGATGGGATTAGAGACATGAAGCACCCACCCAGTAGTTTTGAAAAATACTATATGTGATAGGCTATGGTGACACACACTACTAATCCTAGCATGGGGAGGTAGAGCAGGTGGATCTCTGTGGGTTCATGGCCAGCCTGATCTATGGAGTGAGTTCCAGGACAACCATGGCTACAAAGAGAATCCCTGTCTGGAAAAACAAAGCCAAATAGAACAACAACAAAAATAAAAAACAAAGAGAAAACAAGGTAAAGTTTTGAAAAATACTATATGCAAAGTAACTTTGGGAGGTGGTGTGGTTTATGGGGTGCCACAGTGTGTATGTGGAGGTTAGAAGACAAGACATTTTGTGGAAGTTGGTTCTTTCATCATGTGAACTCCAGAGGTGGCAGGTAGGTCTTCAGGCTCTGAAGTGCTTCATTTTGTCAGCTGGGCCATCTTACTAGCCCTAACATAAATTCTATTTTTGTTCTTATTTTTGTTTTTTCTTGAGACAGGGTTTCTCCAGATAGTCTTGGCTGTAGGCCAGGCTGGCCTTCCAGGCTTCTAATATAAATTATTAATGGGCAAGTCATGGTGGTACCTGCCTTTAATCCCAACCTTAGGCAGGTGAGTTTCAGGTCACCAAGGACAGCATGTCCTGAGATCCTGTCTCAGATAAAAACAACAAAAACCAAACAACTTGTCTCAACAAACTGATTGATCTCATGCTTGCTTATTTCATTTATACATCTAACAGTCCATTGGGAGTGGCTGGTAGGACAGAGCGACCTGATGGAGACACTCAGCCTCATTAAGTCTTAATGCTATGTATGCCCAAGACTGAGAGTAAAAGAGCATGCTCAGTCCATGTTGAATATTTAGGTATGCAGTCTTTGTAAAACCATGAGTGTGCCCATAGTTCTCCTAAGCCGGCTTGTCTGTTTCTTTGCTTACAGATTGTTGCCAATGCCAGAGGTGCCGTAACTGGGGCGAAGGATGTGGTGACAACTACCATGGCTGGAACCAGGGATTCTGTAGCCAGCACAGTCTCAGGGGTGGTGGATAAGACCAAAGGAGCAGTTACTGGCAGCGTGGAAAGGACCAAGTCTGTGGTTAATGGCAGCATCAATACAGTTTTAGGAATGGTGCGGCTTGTGAACAGTCGAATAGATAATGCAATCACCAAGTTGGAGCTGCTGGTAGACCAGTACTTCCCCCTCACTCAGGAGGAGTTGGGTAATTGATTCTTTATGCTTAACTTTGAGTCCTTTAAAAAAAAGTTTATTCATTTTTTTTTAAAGATTTATTTATTTATTATATGTAAGTACACTGTAGCTGTCTTCAGACACCCCAGAAGAGAGTGCCAGATCTCGTTGCGGATGGTTGTGAGCCACCATGTGGTTGCTGGGATTTGAACTCTGGACCTTCGGAAGAGCAGTCGGGTGCTCTTACCCACTGAGCCATCTCACCAGCCCCCAAAAAAGTTTATTCATTTATTTAGAGACAGGGCTCACTATGTGTCTCTGGCTGGCCTGTTACTTGAAAAGCAGACTAGGTTGGCCTGAAACTCACAGAGATCCATCTGTTTCTTCCTCTTGAGTACAAGGATAAGTGTGTACCACCATGCCCAACCAAAAGCTACCATTAACCTTCAGTCAATCAGTCCATCAGTCAATCAATTAATCAATCAATCAATCAATCATTCAAATTGCATTTTATCTGTGTGTGGTGTGCATGCATGCCATGCTGTACATGGGGGAGTCAAAGGACAAGGTGCAGGAGCTGGTTCTGTCCTTCCTGCACGTGTGGCTTAGTCACTATTCAATGGCTGTGACAACACACCATGACCAAGGTCACTTAAAAAGAAAACCATTTGTTGGACTTATGGAGCAAAATCATGTCAACGGGGACATCTGAGAGCTGTCTGCAAGCTAGAGATGGAGAGAACACACTGGGAATGCCACCTGTATTAGTCAGGGTTCTCTAGAGTCACAGAACTTACGGATAGTCTCTATATAGTAAAAGAATTTATTGATGACTTACAGTCGGCAGCCCAATTCCCAACAATGGTTTAGTCACAGCTGTGAATGGAAGTCCAGGGATCTAGCAGTTACTCACTCTCACACAGCAAGCAGGCGAAGGAACAAGAGCAAGACTCCCTTCTTCCAATGTCCTTATATTGTCTCCAGCAGAAGGTGTAGCCCAGATTAAAGGTGTGTTCCACCACATCTTTAATCCCGGATGACCTTGAACTCGGAGATTTAATCTTCTGGAATCCATAGCCACTATGGCTCAAGATCTCCATACCAAGATCCAGATCAGAAACTTCTATCTCCAAGCCTCCAGATAAGGGTCACTGGTGAGCCTTCCAATTCTGGATTGTAGTTCATTCCAAATATAGTCAAGGTGACAACCAGGAATAGCCACTACACCACCCAAAACTGAACTGCCAAAGCCTTGCCCCTTGACAGACCTGATCCATCATGGCCACGCCTCCTAATTCTTCCCATATAGTTCCAGCAATTGAGGTCCAAAGATTCAACCAAAAGACCCTGAGGGCCATTCTCACTCAAACCATCTCAGTGTGGGTGCTGGGGATCAAACTCAGGTCATCAGGCTTAGTGGCAGGTCCCTTGCCCACTTAGCTGTACTGCTGGCCTTCTAACTCTTTTTTAAGGATCTTACATAACTCAGGGTAGTCTTCAACTCACTATGTTGCTGAGGATAACGTTGCTTCTTGTGTCCCTACCTCCCGAGTACCACACTCTTTCTCCTTTATTTATTTATTTTTTTACTGAGACAGAGCCTTAGATAGCCTACGTTGACCTCAGACTCATTAGGTACAAGATGCTAGCTTTGAACTCCTGATCTTCTTGTCTCTATCTCCTAAGTGTTGGTATTACAGGTGTGTACATAGTAAGTTCTGGACCATCCAGGGTTCTATAGTGAACACATCTTTTTATTTATTTATTTATGTTTTAAAAAGCAGGGAATTGAGGCTTATGCCTGTAATTCCAGCACTAGAGGAACAGACCAGGTGGAGAATCAAGAATTTAAAGCAAGGGACTAGAGAGATGGCTCAGTGGAAGAACTTGGGTTCCATTCTCAGGAAACACAAGAGTACTTAGAACTGTCTGGAACAATAGTTCCACCACATGTGCATGTGATTCACAGATGTACTTGCATGAAAACAGTCATACAGACAGAATAAAAATATATAAATCTTTAAAAAATAGTTCTAAGGGATAGAGAGATGGCTCAGAGGTTAAGAATACAGGCTGCTTCTTCCAGAGGTCCTGAGTTCAATTCCCAGCAACCACATGGTGACTCACAACCACCTATAATGAGGTCTGTGTCCTCTTCTTGCTTACAGGCATATATGCAGGCAGAACACTGTATACCTAATACGTACATCTTAAAAAAAATAGTTTTAAATGCTTCAAACCATTTTTGATTGTATAGCAAGTTTGAGACCAGCCATAGTGGTACTTGATTAACATTACTGCTTGTCCTATGTGCCAGGGTCCACGTTGCTAAGAAGTGTATGTAGGTGGCAAGAAGCACATGTAAATGTGTGTGTGTGTGTGTGTGTATGGTGTGAGTGTACGTGTGTGTGCTTCAGGTTGATCAACCCAACAGTGGGCATGAACAGTCTTAGGACATGAAGACATCTATCTTGGGATTCCAACTGTGGAATCCTGCTTATTTTTTCTTTCTCTTTTTCTTCTATTGTCAGAGATGGAAGCAAAAATGGCAGAAGGACCTGATAAGGTCCAGAAGCCGAGATACTGTGAGCGTCTGGAGTCCCTGGCCGCCAAGCTCTGCTTGAGGGCCTATCATCAGGCTCTCAGCAGGGTTAAAGAGGTCACACAGGTCAGGGGACCTTTACTCAGCCGCAGAAAATGAAGGGATCCTTAGATGAAGTTATGGATTTCTTTGTTAACAACACGCCTCTCAACTGGCTGGTAGGTCCCTTTTATCCTCAGTCTACCGAGGTGGACAAGGCCAGCCTGAGGGTCCAGCAGTCTGAGGTCAAAGCTCAGTAAACCCCTCCTTGTCACTAGTGCATGGTGTTTCTAGCCAGGTGACCCCTTTTGCTGTATTGAAATTAACCTGGTAGATGGCTTTAGCTTAGAAAAGCAGCTTCTTAGAACTAAGGGCCTCTTATGGTCACTCACAGCTCAGTTATGGTCTTGCCCCAGCTGGCCTTGGCACAGGAGTTCTTTTACCTGGCTGGTGAGTGGTGTGTGTTAGTCTTGTGAGGACCTCTCGGAACCTAAAAGCTCAGGTACACTTACAGTCTTGTCTGTGGCCTTTGTATTGTTATTGGCTGTAAACGTCTGTCTGGACTGAATAAAGATTCATTCATGTGGCCTCTGCTCCTGTGTGGTCTGAGCAGGCTTCATCTCTGTTTCTCTCAGGGCATGTGCTTGGGCAGCTTGAGCTGAGGTGTTTCCTTCCCTGTGAAGAAATACCAACCTTTGGACCCAATATCATTCATAACCGGGTAGAGCACGTTTACGTCGTTACGTGTGCTTTGTGTGTTGCTTTTATTGACCTGTGTGATCTGCATGACATTATTAAGCACATACATGAGCTCCAGTTGACCTGCTGGGGAGTTTAGCAGGGTAGTAGCACGAGAAGACAAAGTCCAATGGAAGATTTCCAAAACATTCACAGCTAATATGAGGCAGAACACATTGTTATTGCTCCTCAGAGGGTGATAGGAGATCACTTGAACCCAGGAATTACTGAGCAGCCTGGGAAACAGTGAAGCCCCATACGAGGAGTAAAGGGCTCAGCAAAAGGGCTCAGCAGGCTTTAAGGGTGCTTGCTGCCAAGCCTGGTGACTTGGGTTCAAGACCTACCCACACGATAGAGGGAGAGAACTGACTCTGAATGTGTTTCTCTGAGTTGCTGATGCACAATTGGGCACACACACACACACACACACACACACACACACACACACACACAGAGGCCAGGGATGGTGGCACACACTTATAATCCCTTAGGCACTCAGAAGGCAGAGTCAGGTGGATCTCTGGTCTACATGAGTTCTAAGTCAGACAGGGCTACATAGAGATCCTGTGTCAAAAACAAAACACAATAAAAAACGGTGACTGGAGAGATGGTTCCAGGGTTAAGAACACTAGTTGGGTTTAATTGCCAGCACACACATGGCAGCCCCCTACTGTAACTTCAGGCCTAAGGGATCTAACAAACATGGTGTAAGACACACATGGAGACAGAATACCCATTCACAAAAAATATAATAAAATTTAAAAGTAAAACTAACATAAAACGGGACACTATCTTAAAAAGCCAGAAAACAGTATGTGTGTTATGTGCATGTCTGATACCTATAAAGATCATAAGAGGACATTGGGTCCCCTGGAACTGGATTTATAATTATGAGCCAACACGTGGGTGCCGGGAGTCAAACCTGGTCCATCAAGGGGAGCCAGTACTCTCAACAGCTGGACCTTCTCTCCATCCACCTCTGTCTCCAGGGGTTTTAGAGCCAGTAAAAATGCTGTTCACAGCTGGCTACTTTGCTAAAAAGGAATCATGTACAGGAAGTGATGCAACTGGATGGTTTGAATCACTTTCCTGAAAGACAGCAGATTTGGGGGTGAGGGTGGGGTGGGGAGCAAGAGCCCAGTTGAAAAGTAAGTCACAAGTGAGATTGCTCAGTGCACTTTGCCTGGATAACTGGCTGTGCGCTTTCTGAGTGAGAAAACAACTGCAGTCATTGGTGAGGTGGGTGCCCATAGGAAAACAGAAATAAGTCTAAGGAACCTGCCAATGGTCGCCAGGCTTCTAGTCCCTTTAAGGGGGCCTGTCCTTTAGGATACAGGAGTCTCTTTATCACAAAGCTGCAGCCTTATCAAAGTCCAAAAATGCCAATGAGCTCTCGGGCTGTAGTTCAGTAGGTAAAGTGCTTCCCTGGCATGCATTAAACCCTGGGCTCAATCCCTAACACCTCAGAAGCTCGGTGTGAACACTCCTGGGATCTAGCATTCTGGAGGTGCCAGCAGGAAGATCAGAAGTTCAAGGTTATCTGTGGCTATATAGTGAGTCCAGAGACAGCCAGAACTACATGGAAGTCTATCTCAAAAACAAAACAAAACAACACGTTTGTTCAAGACAGCCAATTTCAGGGACTCAGGAGGTTCTCACTGGTTAAGGACACTGGTTGTTCTTGCAGAGGACCTTCTGGGTTCCTTTCTTAGCACCTTCATGAAAGCTCACAGGTGCTTGTAGCCCAATCCTAGGGAATGCTATGCCCTTTTCTAGCAACTGTGGTCATTGCATGCACGTGGCACACATGTGTACAGTCAAGCAAAATGCTGCTGTGCATAAAGTAAAAAAAAAAAATTAAAAATAGAATGTTTTTAAAAAAGAAAGCAAATTCTAGAGCCACAGGCTCTGTCTATTATGCTAAGTGAGCAGGCCTGCCCTTCACTAAACTCTAAGGTTATCTCAGCCCTAGCTGATGACTTTCAATGAAAACAAGAAAGAGTAGCCAGATGATGGTGAGTCACTTCTTTAATCCCAGCACTTGGGAGGCAGAGGCAGGCAGATCTCTGGGCTGAAGGCTAGTCTAGCCAACAAAGTGTGTTCCCAGAACAGTCAGGGCTACACAGAGAAACAAACATATAAATACAAAAACCTAAACAAAAAAACCACAAACAAACAACCCCAAATTGCCAAAACCAAACACACATAGACACACCCCAAACAAGGGTGAACATTTAACTTCACCTGTGTCCTTGCGGAGGCTGGGACACTTACAGATCTTCTGGTTTCAGGAAAGGTACATTATTCATGGATCTCTGCTTCTTCATTGTTTTTCTTAGTTCAATTCTGTAATTATCCTTCCATTCTGTGCCTCAAAAGTATGTGGGGAGTTTATTTCAATTGATAGAAATATTTGTATTTGAGGGTATAAAAATGTTAATAGTAGGCATATGGAGACCATTATGGGTGTGGAGTAGAAGATAATTTGTGGGAATCCATTTTCTCCTAAACATGTGGTTTCCCCCCTCAAACTCAGTTCGTCAGGCTTGGCAGCAAGTGTCTGGATTCTCTGATCCATCTCACTGGCCCCTTGCTTTTTGCTTTTGAGACTTAGATGCAATAAGTACATACATGCTTTTTCTTGTGGAGACTGGTCTTGCTACACAGCCCTGGCTGCCTTCAGTCTCCCCAGGACTGAGATTATAGGCATGTGTCACAATGCTGGCTACTAAATTCTAAAAGTCTCCTCCTGTGTTTCTCCATTACAAGAGTTTCAGTGCTAATTAAATAGATTATGAAGAGGAGACAGGTTTGACATTTCTTCCTGAGCAACAGAATACAGACTAGAGGTGTGTATGGTGGCTTCTTCTGCCTTTAGTTCCTGCACTTGAGAAGCAGAGGCAGGCAGATCTCTGAGTTCGAGGTTAGCCTGGTCTACAAAGTGAGTTCTAGGATAGGCAGCCAAGGATACACAAAACAACAATAAAGCCAGACAACAATGCAAGTCTGTTTTAGATGAAGCCCTTGCTGCCTGTCACGACCTGTGAACACTGGTCGTGGTTTTGCCTGTCCGTGTCTTTGTTTAGAGAACTTATACAAGCATGCTTCTCATTGTCTTTTCAGTGTTTGGTGTCTTCAAATCTTCCAGCTTCATTGTGGCATAATCTGACAGAAAATTAGTTTTAATGGATTTCCTAACATGGTTTCTTACTTACCATGGTAGGTTAGTAAATTATAACTGTGTGAACTCTGGTATAGTCTTGCCTGTCAGCAAGTCAGCCAGTCGGTTAGTCAGCCAGCCAGCCAGTCAGCCAGCAAACAAACAAAGAAACAAACAAACTCAAGAGATTATGAGGTGCTGTCCATTAGTCTTCTTAGTTTTCTCATTTATTAAAGATCAATGAAGCTCGATGGTGGATATGAAATATTAAGGATAAGAGTGTCTTTTACAAAAGTACTTTAGGTGGGCGTGAAGGCACGCACCTTTAATCCCAGCACTTGGGAGGCAGAGGCAGGTGGATTTCTGAGTTCGAGGCCAGTCTGGTCTAGAGAGTGAATTCCAGGACAGCCAAGGCTACACAGAGAAACCCTGTCTTGAAAAACCGAAAAAAAAAAAAAAGGGCTGGAGAGATGGCTCAGCGATTAAGAGCACTGACTGCACTTCCAGAGTTCAAATCCCAGCAATCACATTGTGGCTCACAACCATCTGTAATGAGATCTGATGCCCTCTTCTGGTGCATCTGAAGACAGCTACAGTGTACTTAGATATAATAATAAATAAATCTGAAAAAAAAAAAAGTATTTTGGATGGGTGATCCCAGCACTGAGACACAGAGGCAGGGGGATCTCTGAGTTAGATGCCATCCTGGTTGGTCTGCATAGTGAGTTCCAGGACAGCCAGGGCTACATAGAGAAAAACCCTGTCTCCCACCCACCTGAAAAAGTTTAATTTCAAAAGACAGAATCTCTTTATGTTGCCAGGCCAGACTCAATCTCTTGGGTTGAAGAGATCTTTTTGCCTTAGCCTCCCCAAAAGCTCAGACTGTAGTAGACACAAACCAGTTCATCCTTTGTGTGGTCTGAGGGTAACCAGTCTAACAACCAGAGGTGTGAGAACACCATCTGTGGGACAGTGACGTGTACCATCTCTAACTGGTCAGCAGGGTTAGTCCATCACACCTGGACAAGACTGTGGGGAAACACAAGACCTTTGGTAAGACATTTAAGGCAATGAGGACCTGGTGATGTACAAAAAGAAAGTAAACTTTGGATTATTCTCGATACTCCCTTTAGAGTATTACTTACAGAGGAGGAAGGAGTACAGTACAGACCTTTAAGAAGCAGAGTCTAATTGGAGCCTGGGAAAGCATGTTGGGAGGAGAGAAAGCCTCTGGCCAGCTGGCCCTTTCTTGGCTCCCATAGGATGGGGCCAGTTACATCTCAGATCTGATGTAGTTCCAGGAGTAACTTGATACTGAGGTCTTTATCTGTGATGGTCTTGTGGGTCTCTTTGACCCAGTAAGCTTAAGTATTTATTGCTGTGTGCCAAGGAAACCTTCAGGCTATATCTATACACTTTCCAAAGGGGTTCCATGTGATACAGCATATTCTGTAACATTTTACAATGTCTCTACGATGGAGATCTTTCTTTCTCTTCTTGCTTCTTCAGAGATTCTAATACCAGCCTCTCACTGTGTTGTAGTAGAAATTATTTATTCAACTCTTTCTGGGGTTTTGGTGTAGGCTAACCTCATATTCATGGCAATCCTCCTGCCCTAGTCTACTTAGTGCTAGGATTATACAAGTCTTCACATCCACCTTGGCAAGTTGAGGAGGCCTTTTAACTTAAATTTACTGTCCACTTGGGGCTATGCTATAAGGCAGGGGTAGGGTTCAAGAGGAAAAGGACAGATTGAAATCACACCCTCAGTTAATGGTGAGAGGCAAGTCAACTGTACATTGCTGGATTTGACAGGAAAGAGTGATGGTTGGCCCAATGTGTATTCAGAAAGGTATCAGCTAGGTGGCCACTTGAAGTGACAGGGAGTTTGCGAGAAGAAAGGTATTTATATTTCAGAGTGGGGTAGACAGTTAAGTGAAGTCTCTTTTTTTTTTCTCTTCTCTTTTTTCTTCTCTTTCCTTTATTCTTGGTAAAGTTTTGCTAAGTAGCCCAGTCTGGTTTTGAACTCAGTATTACCAAACTCACTCTCCAATATCCTCATCCTTTAAAGTGTTGGGACTGAGAGATGTGCCATCATGTCCAGCTGAGATTTCTCTCTCACACTTGCTTAAACTAGACCCTCAGAGTAGAAAGGACATAAGAAGGTGAAAAGCTTTGAATCTCATACAAGAACCTAGTCTTCATAGAAAATGGACCTTTGAGACTTTTAGCTTGATACTTATTTCATGAAAGTTCTATTGGAGTGATACTGGGCCCATATCTTAAATACCTATATACTTACTGGGTAGAAACAATGTGAATATGAAGGCAGCTTTTATCTATCTATCTATCTATCTATCTATCTATCTATCTATCTATCTATCTATCTATCCATCTATCCATCTACATACATGCACACACACATATATGTTTGAGTACCTGATAGGATAAGGTGTAAACTCTGCCCTTGTCAAAATAAAGAACAGAAACTTTTATGCCTTTAGAAGAAGATTGTCAGGCTAGAGAGATGGCTCAGTGGTTAAGAGCACTAACTGCTCTTCCAGAGGTCCAGAGTTCAATTCCCAGAAACCACATGGTGGCTCACAACCATCTGTAATGGGGTCTGGCAGCCTTTTCTGGTGTGTCTGAAGACAGCTATAGTGTACTCATATACATGAAATAAATAAATAAATTTAAAATAAAAGATTGCCAGTGAATATTTGATAATGTTCTAGTATAGAATGCCATCTACTCCTCCCTCTTAGTGGTTGAGGCTACTAATTATTTTTCTCCTCCTCCTCCTCCTCCTCCTCCTCCTCCTCCTCCTCCTCCTCCCCATCCTGCTTCTTCTCTGTGTAGCCCTGACTATCCTGGAACTCACTTTGTAGACCAGACTGGCCTTAAACACAGATATCTGATTGCCTCCTAAATACGGGGATTAAAGGCATGTGCTACCACTGCCTGTCAAGGCTACTAATTCTTAAATTGTCTTTATTACAAAACTAATTTGCTAAGTATAACACTTTAGCCTAGAAAGGTTTAGGAATTCCAGAGCAACAAATTGATCAAAGTGAAAGAAAATACTGACTTAGGTGGTATTTCCTGTAAGGGTGGTGTCTTAATCAGGGTTTCTATTCCTGCACAAACATCATGATCAAGAAGCAAGTTGGGGAGGAAAGGGTTTATTCAGCTTACACTTCCATACTGCTGTTCATCACCAAGAAAGTCAGGACTGGAACTCAAGCAGGTCAGGAAGCAGGAGCTGATGCAGAGGCCATGGAGGGATGTTCCTTACTGGCTTGCTTCCCTTGGCTTGCTCAGCCAGCTCTCTTATAGACCCCAAGACTACCAGCCCAGAGATGGTCCCACCCACAAGGGGCCTTTCCCCCTTGATCACTAATTCAGAAAATGACTTACAGCTGGATCTCATGGAGGCATTTCCTCAACTGAAGCTCCTTTCTCTGTGATAACTACAGCTTGTGCCAAGTTGACACAAAACTAGCCAGTACAGGGGGGAAGAAAAGGTCTAACAGCTCCTAGAAGTTAAAGGTGAGAAAAGTGATGGACTGTGTTAATTGACATTTTACAGAAGGATGGAAAGCTCACATGACTTGTGTGTAAATATCAATGGTGTCATTTTTGATAGATGTCGATGAGGAAATGGTTACCATTTAAATTATGTTTTTGTTTGTTTGTTTGTTTGCTGTATACGTAGGCGTTGAGTTGCTGAGTCATGTGGCAGCAGTTTATTGATTGGAGGAATGCCAAATTTTTCCAGCGTGGTTTCCCCATTCCACTCACATTCCATTCATGTATGAAATCCTTCCTCAGTACCTTTAACAGACTTTCAATTCTAGCTAATTATAGAATTATAACATTATAAAAGTAGATATTGAGGCTGAAGAGATGGCTCAGAGTTTAAAAGCACTGACTTGCTCTTCCAGAAGTCCTGAGTTCAATTCCCAGCAACTACATGGTGACTCAAAACCATCTGTAATGGGATCTGATGCCCTCTTCTGGCGTCTGAAGTTACCTACAGTGTACTCATATACTATACATAAACAAATGAATGAATGAATGAATAAGAGAAGAATAGATATTGAGACCTGGGAGTAGAGCTCAGTTTGGGGAGTGCCTACCTAGCAGGGAATCAAGCCCTGGGTTCCATCTGTAGCACTACATAAAATCAGGCATGGTGACTCACACTCGTAATCCTAGCCCTTAGGAGGTAGAAGCAAGAGGACCAAAAACTCAAGATCATCTGTGGGTACAAAGCAAGTTCAAGTGCAGCCTAGGACATGTGGGAATATGTGAAAGAAGAAGAAAGGAAAAGCAGACATTGAGTAGTATGAATCCAATACTTCCTTTTTCATTTTCAGCTCTCCATAGAAGATGAGCATTGTGGTGCCTGCTTGTAGTCCTGGTACTTATGAGTTGGTGGATTAGGATTTCAAGGTCAGCCTGGGCAACATGGGACCTTGTCTAAAAACAAAACACAGAACTCTATTCAGATTAGAACCTGGGGAAAACTCAGCTGAGACAGCAGCTGTATCAGTCCAACTCCCTTATGAACAATGGCCCAAGTGAGCTTTAGCATGGATAACAGTACCATATCTGTTACTGGGCCTAAGACCACCTTGTCTGTCATTGTCCTCCCCTGAACCTCCTGCTCCAGGAAATATCAGCTGGGGAGCTTGGTAAAAGATTCCTGGTTCCATACTTTTAAGTAGGTCTGGGGGTTTTGTTGTTGTTTGGGTTTTTTTGTAGGTTTTTTTTTTTTTTTTTTTTGAGACAAAGTTTCATTATGTAGGTTAGGCTGTCCTGGAACTCTCTTTGTAGACCAGGCTGGTCTCAAATTCATAGACATCCACCTGCCTCTGACTCCCAAGAGCTGGAGGAATGGTCTTAACTTTTTTTTAAAGATTTATTTGTTTATTTATTTATTTTAAGTATGAGTACACTACAGATGCTGTCTACAGACACACCATAAGAGGGTGTTAGATCCCATTATAGATGGTTGTGAGCCATCATGTCGTTGCTGGAAACTGAACTCAGGACCTCTGGAAGAACAGTCGGTGCTCTTAACCACTGAGCCATCTCTCCAGCTCCCAATGGTCTTAACTTTTAAAGCTCATTCTTATGTGCTTCTAATGCAGGTGATCCAATGACCACATCTTGAGAAACAAAGGAAATAGGAAGTAAATAATTATATATATATATATATATATATATATATATATATATATATATATATATATATTCCATTCTAGCACTCTAACTCTCTGGCAGGAGAAAACTACAGCTGGCTTTCTTGTTTGGCAACTAGAAAATTCCTGTTTTTATCTTTTGTGTTATAGCTTCATGTTCTATGTTATATTTAGTAAAAATAAATATTCTGTGCCAGGCATGGTGACTCATGCCTGCAATTCAAAGATTTGTAAGGCTGAGGCAGGAGAACCTGCCACAAGTTTGAGGCTATTCTGGGCTATGGAGTCACAAAAAAACGCATGTACACAAATATTATGTTATGACATAGATTTAGTAAGAGGGAAAAATATAAATGAATGTTTATTAATGCAAATGGTTTGGTAGATGTTAAAATATACATTCACTAACAATAGCTCAGGGAAGAAGCTAAGCACGTGTATCTTTGAGCCTACAACAGGCTACCATGAGAGTTGGCTTTTCTTTTTTTTTTTTTTTTTTTTTTTTTTTTTTTTTTTTGTGGTTTTTCGAGACAGGGTTTCTCTGTGTAGCCCGGGCTGTCCTGGAACTCACTTTGTAGACCAGGCTGGCCTCGAACTCAGAAATCCGCCTGCCTCTGCCTCCCGAGTGCTGGGATTAAAGGCGTGCGCCACCACGCCCGGCTGAGAGTTGGCTTTTCTGCTGATGCTCTGAATCAATTTCTGTAACACTGCTGAGCTCTGTGGTTCTCAGGTTGAAAAAACCTTTGCAAAGTGAACTCTGCTGAAGAGCTACAATGCAAAATACTGTATCAAGGGAAACATAAGGGATACATTAGTGAGAACTGTACCTCAGATGCACAGATCTCTCAGCTCCTGGGTTCTTAGGGAAAAGTCCAGTGAAGGACACAAAGAGAAGAGGGCCTGGTGAATAAGTGAAGACTTTCCTGGTTTCCATGCCCCTCATTTCCCCCACGTTGTTAGGGAATAAAATACAGCAAGCACCACATTTACCATGCTGGGGATGGGGAGATGGCTGAGTTGGTAAAGTGCTTGCTTCTCAAGTGGTCAAGTGCCTGCTGAATTTGGACCACTGGCTCCCATATTTAAACCTGGAGCTGAGGTGTAGTCTGAAACCCAGTGTTGGTGGGGGTGGATAGAACTACAGAATAGGCAGAACTCGGGGCTCATGGCCAGCCAGCCTAGTGGAGTCAAGGCCATCTAAGCTCAGTGGGAGATTCTGCCTCAAAATCATCCTTTGCGGGCTGGAGAGGTGGCTCAGCAGTTAAGAGCACTGACTGCTCTTCCAGAGGTCCTGAGTTCAAATCCCAGCAACCACATGGTGGCTGACAACCATCCGTAATGAGATCTGACTTTGTCTTCTGAAGTGTCAGAAGACAGCTACAGTGTACTTACAATAAACAAACAAACAAACAAATAATTTTTTTTCTTCTTTTTTTTAATTAGGTATTTTCTTCATTTACATTTCCAATGCTATCCCAAAAGTCCCCCATACCCTCCCCCCGACTCCCCTACCCACCCACTCCCACTTCTTGGCCCTGGCGTTACCCTGTACTGAGGCATATAAAGTTTGCAAGACCAATAGGCCTCCTTTCCACTGATGGCCGACTAGGCCATCTTCTGATACAAATGCAGCTAGAGACACAAGCTTTGGGGGGTACTGGTTAGTTCATATTGTTGTTCCACCTATTGGGTTGCAGATCCCTTTAGCTCCTTGGGTATTTTCTCTAGTTCCTCCATTGGGGGCCCTGCGATCCATCCAATAACTGACTGTGATCATCCACTTCTGTGTTTGCTAGGCCCCGGCATAGCCTTACAAGAGATAGTTATATCAGGGTCCTTTCAGAAAATCTTGCTAGTATATGCAATGGTGTCAGTGTTTGGAGGCTGATTATGGGATGGATACCTGGGTATGGCAGTCTCTAGATGGTCCATCCTTTTGTCTCAGCTCCAAACTTTGTCTCAGTAACTCCTTCCATGGGTGTTTTGTTCCCAATTCTAAGAAGGGGCAAAGTGTCCACACTTTGGTCTTCATTCTTCTTGAGTTTCATGTGTTTTGCAAATTGTATCTTGTACCTTGGGTATTCTATGTTTCTGGGCTAATATCCACTTATCAGTGAGTATATATCATGTGAGTTCTTTTGTGATTGTGTTACTTCACTCAAGATGATGCCCTCCAGGTCCATCCATTTGCCTAGGAATTTCATAAATTCATTCTTTTTAATAACAGAGTAGTACTCCATTGTGTAAATGTACCACATTTTCTGTATCCATTTCTCTGTTGAGGGGCATCTGGGTTTTTTCCAGCTTCTGGCTATTATAAATAAGGCTGCTATGAACATAGTGGAGCATGTGTCCTTCTTACCGGTTGGAACATCTTCTGGATATGCCCAGGAGAGGTATTGTAGGATCCACCAGTAGTACTATGTCCAATTTTCTGAGGAACCGCCTGACTGATTTCCAGAGTAGTTGTACAAGCTTGCAATCCCACCAACAATGGAGGAGTGTTCCTCTTTCTCCACATCCTCACCAGCATTTGCTGTCACCTGAATTTTTGATCTTAGCCATTCTGAAGGGTGTGAGGTGGAATCTCAGGGTTGTTTTGATTTGCATTTCCCTGATGATTAAGGATGCTGAACATTTTTTCAGGTGCTTCTCAGCCATTTGGTATTCCTCAGGTGAGAATTCTTTATTTAGCTCTGAGCCCCATTTTTTAATGGGGTTATTTGATTTTTTGGAGTTCATCTTCTTGAGTTCTATATATATATTGGATCAAATAGATAAATCTTAAAAAAAAAACCCCACACTCTTCCTGGCGATGACTGCAGTCCAAAGAACAGGCAGTTAGTAAGTGAACGTCGTCAGATCCAAAGCAGCATCTCATGCCTCCACCCTTGAGTGCTGAGAACATAGACAGGTGCCGCCACACCACACTGAAACCTCCCTTTCCTAGTTCACTGCTAGAACAGACTCTATAAAATACTTTCTTGTTGTGCCAGGGGCTCATCTTTCATCCCAGCACTCTGGACGCAGAAGCAGACAGATCTCTGAAAGTTCAATCCAGCCTTGCTACTACATAGTGGGACACTCTCAAAAACGAGAGAGAGAGAGAGAGAGAGAGAGAGAGAGAGAGAGAGAGAGAGCATTTTGAGTTATTTTTCTTCTTTTTAAGTAATAATGTTTTGCTTTTGTAGGACTTGTCTAGGAAGTGACTTAGCAATTTCTTTTCTAATTTTGATATACAACACTCAGGAGGCAGAGGCCAAGACAATGGTAAGCTTAAAGCCAGATTGGGCTACATAACCCTGCCTCAAACAAAACTTTAAAATAGTCATCTCAAGGGGCCAGGGGTGTAGCTCATTGGTAAGCTTGTGCTTAGCAAGCTCAAAGGTCCTGGGTTCCACCTCCAGCACACAGGGAGGCAAAAAAGGGAGCTGTGAAATACAGTAGTGTAGTCTGGATGGCTCCAGCCAAAAAGAAAATATTAGGGGAAAGATATTGTCCTAATAGTCAAATCAACTAACAGCAACAACAAAAACTCTCCAAAAATAACAGAAATGAAGAAATGGATCAAAGAGTGACTGCATTACCCTGTAGCATAAACAAAGAAGATATTTAATGTAAATGAGAAAAGTCTATGTAGTGAATGATGGTGAGAGTTGGACTACATTGTGGACATATTTAATGTTGCTGAGTTACATATCAAAATCATGGCTTGAATGAGGCATGTATGTGGCTCCCATCTGCAATCTCAGCATGTAGGAAGTGCGGCTAGAAAATCAGGATGAGCCTCAGTTACACAGCAAGTTCAAATCCAGACAAGATCTGAAAACTAAAAAGTAAGCCCAGCTTGAGTTACACTGAATCATGACAGACAGACAGATAGAGATACTTAGCAAAATCCTGTCTCAGAATGATCAAAATAAAATATTTTATTAAAAACATAATATGTAAACACATATTAAATGTTTGCCTTTGTTTTATTCCTGTGGCTTTAGTAAACATTAATCTACTCCTTTTGGCTGCTTGATCTTAGTAGTAAATGACCTTTTGTAAGAGATCTTGTTCTGCATATTGTGTCATTTTATACAATTCTTTAGTGTTTAATTGCTGAAATGTCTTTACAATAATATTTGGCTGTAGGTCGGTGAGATGGCTTAATGGGTAAAGTGCTTCCTGCCAAGCCTGATCATCTGAATTTGACTCTTTAGAACCCACATAATGGAATGACTTTCTCAAACTGTTCTCCACACATACACACACACACATGTAATAAAAATATAGAAATTGGGTAGCATAAAAGTGGACCAGAGAGTCTTTTTAAAAACTGAACATTGCAGCCGGGCGTGGTGGCACACGCCTTTAATCCCAGCACTTGGGAGGCAGAGGCAGGCAGATTTCTGAGTTTGAGTCCAGCCTAGTCTACAAAGTGAGTTCCAGGACAGCCAGGGCTACACAGAGAAACCCTGTCTCGAAAAACAAAAACAAAAACAAAAACAAAAACAAAAAACAAAAACAAAAACAAAAAACCTGAACATTGCTAATTTCTGTTTCTTAGGACATTCTTTTTTTTTTTTCCAAGACAGGTTTTCCCTGTGTAGCCCTGGGTGTCCTGGAACTCACTACTTAGAACAGGCTGGCTTCGAAGTCAGAGATTCTCCTGCCTCTGCTTCCTGAGTGCTGGGGTTAAAGGTATCACCACCACATCTAGCAGGAAGTGCTCAAGTGTGTGACTCCATGACCTTCTATGTCACTGTGCTCAGAGGATGTAATTTACAAAAAGGTTTTAAGATCAAGAGAAGTTTAAAAATTAAGTAAAAAAGTACTAGGGGTTCCTTACTTACTTTTCCTATCTTGAAATTTTTCCAGCTGGGCCTGGTGTTGCATATCTTTAATCCTAGAACTCTGAAGGTTTTGAGAGGTAGGAGGCAGGAGGATCAGTCCAAGGCCAGCCTCTACTACATTTGAGACCATGCTATGCTACAGGAGTCTCTGTCTCAAGAAAGATAACACCATCAAAAAAGTTTCTTTTGCACACGAAATTGTCTCTTTTGGGAAGTGCATTGTTTAGGTTTAAGGGCAGCAAAAGAGTGCTAATATATTCAAACTCAAGGCCACAGTCTTGCTAGTCTTAAGTAACTGTAGTTTGTGGTTTAAACATTCTCATTTAAGCCAGGCACATTCGGGAGGAAGAGGCAGGTACATCTTTGGGAGTTCAAGGCGAGGCTGGTTTTGCATAGGCTAGGAATACATAAAAACTGTATCTCCACACACCCAAATCCTCTCATTGAGTTGTGTTCATGAAAACAAGCACTTCCTTTGCAGGCAATTTGGGTTCTAGCAGTTACCTTGATACTTGTTGACTCAGTCATCAGGAAACACAAAACTTGATCCCAAAGTGTATGGTTCTTTCCCCTTCCCAGGTCCTCTTAAAATAAAAACAAAACAAAAAAAACCCAAAACTTCTTATCTTGCCTCAGTGCTGGATTTACTATAACGATTAAGAAACTGAATATAGCAGGACTTCCTCTGGACTTCCAGTGGATGGAATAAAGAAATGGAGACTTGCTGTTTTTAAAAGCCTAGGTACTATAGCTGGGCAGTTTCTCAGCTATTATAATCCACCAAATCCTGGCCTCTGTCCCTCCATATGGCCCTTTTCCTGTCTTTCTCCTTCAATCCCATGTCATGCTGGTGAATCACCACGTCTGGTTCTTCTCCCAGAAACTCTCTCTCTGCTAAGAAGTTCTGCCTTTCCTCTCCTGGCAGCTATTGGCTTTTATATTTTTATTAAACCAACTAGTAAGTGAGGAAGGTATTACAAAATACTGGGGCAGGTGATAATTTATAAGAATAACAAAACCAAAATGTGGACAGTACTCTGCTATCTGCTGGTACAGCATTCAAATTTGAATATACAAAGACAACCTTCACACAATGCACGAAAAGATTATATCAACAACTGAATTTGTGAGAAGGTTAGTGGCATAAAACATTGCTGGTCACAAAACAGTATCAAGTATTAAGTAGCTAAATATATTCTATAAATTAAAATATAAATACATATTTTAGTAATTATGAATGTCCTTTTTGCCCAGGTCATGGTCACAAAGTATGACTTCTCACTAAAGCAGGGGTTCTGGAAGAAATGGTTGATTTCAGGTCTGCACAGGAACTGCCCAAAATGAGCCTTCAATTTCTTGGATTTTTGAGTAAGTTCTCATTGTCCAAATAAAGGATAATTTGAATATCTTTATGGATAACAAATCCAGCAAATTGAATCCTGTATATCTGTGTAGTTCCACAAATTCATGTATGAATATATGAGAAGTGGAGGGATTGGGCTTCAAGGTTAGGAGGTTGAGATTATGGAAGTGTCAGAGCAAAATTGACAACATAGAGGGTTTTATACCATGAGCAGAATGGAAGACAGACTCAGACAAGGTCAGTTAACTGAGAGGCTGGGATATTTCAAAAGTCACCTATGTGGATAATGATCAAACCCCAAAACTTCCTGTGAGCAATGTCAGATCTTAGAATGAACTCTGGTGCTTTGGAAAGCTTACAGATGACCTCCTTGCAAACTACAGGAACTTAATTTTACAGGAATTGGTGCTTTTAGTAAGTCAGGAGGCAATAACTGCTTGATATGGTAATGTGAAATATGATAGTTCCCTACCTCGAAGGACTTGTTATACAAGGGATGTTTGAGAAAGAATAGCCAGAAGTTCAGGGTGCTGGAAGGGGAAGCTGTATGCTTAGGTGAAGGGAGCCTCCCGGCCTGGAGAGTGTAGTGGTGGAGTCATAGAGTAGGACTCTGGTGATGGCTTTAAAGTCTGAGGGTCTCGGGGCTTTCTAGCTCTCTGACTGTACTGAAATGCTGATGATAACTTCTAAAAGGTCCTTCTGAGGGTAAAAGACTGCTGGCTTAGGTGATTAATAACTGTAGCCTAACAGCAGAGGATTAAGCAATGTGCCTTTGTTCTATCTCAGCAGGAACTGTTGGGCTCTAACTTTCTGTGGGAAGCCACATGTGCCATTGCAGAGTGGCACAGGCTACTGCTGGCCACCACGCATAAGTTTGGGCAAACGACCAATGCTTATTTATGCAGTAAAGTTTTTCGCCAAAACACTGCCTGGCCCAGGCATGATAATGAGGCTCTGCAAAGTACTGAGAGAATAACCAATCAGATGTGAGACATGCAAATGAGGTATGATAATGAGGTACTGAGAGAATAACCAATCAGATGTGAGACATGCAAATGAGGTATGTTAATGAGGTACTGTGAGATGCTGAGAGAAAGTAGCCAATCAGATGAGGAACATGCAAATGAGGTATAGTGCATAACCAATCCGGGTGTGAGACACGCCTCTCCTAGGCCTATATAAGCAGCACCAGTTCTGGGCTCGGGGTCTCTTCGCCTCTACAATCAAGCTCTCCCAATAAATGTGTGCAGAAGGATCCTGTTGCAGCGTCGTTCTTGCTGGTGGAGTCGGATGCGCACAAGACTTTCAGCCTGTTAGTCAGAAGTCACAGGAAGAAAAAGGGACACTTAGAAAAGTTATGATAGCCTTTATTACTAAGTTGTAAAAAGTTTCCTATGAAAGCCATCTAAGGGGAAAAGCAAAAAGATCCTAAGTGGGGAAAGGAAAAGGGAAAAATTCTTCTAAGTGGGGAAAGGCAAAAAATTCTAGTCTAAGTGGGGAAAGGCTTTAAAAAATTCTTCTTTCTCCTTTGTCTTCAGTACCTATACATCTTTCAGAATACATGATCACAAAGTTCACACAAAAAATCAAATCATAAATTGAAATAGAAGTTTAGAACAGAGAATGTCTACATTCATATCTATTAGGAATAATTTTCTGGCTAAACATTCATCACCTGTCTCAGCTCCACGGGTTTACTGAAGGTTTAAAACCATAACTAAGTTATTAGTGAAGTTTTGTATAGATAAATCCAGTCAATATTTTATCTTCTGTCCTAGCACCTATAATAAATCATTAGTTCCCTTTATATGACTTTTGGTTAATTGTTTTATCACCTCTTGGAATGTGCTCTGAATAGGAGAAAGTCTGGTTACCATCTAAGAACTGGTAACATTTGGGAGTTTGGCCGAGTTCTCATTGCAGTTTTGACTATCAAAAAGGACTTAATAGGAGTCCCAGTAAAAAAGAGCTTAGTAATCACAGATATAATTTTAGGAATTCTTATAGGATCATCATGATGACTTAAGTCATCTATTTGTCTATATGGCATCATTACAAGACAATACATCTTCATAGATCTGCAGAGATCTGCTCCAACTTAGTGATTGTTATATATTTTTAATAATAACAGGAAAAGCAAATATTAATAGCAGGAATCTTCCCTAAAATGAATTCCTTACAGCCTTGCTTAATAAGGGCGCACCTGTCGCAAATCATATAATAATCCGAAATAGACCACTTCAGGATGATGCTTGTCCCATTATGACTCCTGACACTTAGCAGAGAGACAGACTTTGTTGTTGTTGTTATTCGAGACAGGGTTTCTCTGTATAGCTCTGGCTGTCCTGGAACTCACTCTGTAGACCAGGCTGGCCTGGAATTCAGAAATCCGCCTGTCTCCTCCTCCCAAGTGCTGCCCGGTGAGAGACAGATTTCTAGTACAGCAAGTTGAAGTCTGGCTGGTGGTGCCTCCCACCAATCCCAGCAACTGGAAGATGGAGAGCATTCCAGAATTAGGAATTCAGGGTCATCTTCCTTTGGAAAGGGAGTTCAAGGCCAGAGGAGGCTAAAAGAAATCTTCTCGACTCGCAACCTCCACGACCAAAGAAACATTTGATAATATAAATTTTGCCAAGCACCCTAGATGAGGTGATCAATGAACAACTCCATCGTACCCTGTGACTCTTGCCCGTTAATTCCCATAGTAGGAAGGCAGGTACAGTCTTCGACGTCAGCCTGGGCTACATACAGTTAGAGCTACATAGCAAGATCCTGTCTTTTTGGTTTTGCTTTGTTTTTTTTCGAGACAGGGTTTCTTTGTGTAGCTCTGGCTGTCCCGGGACTCATTCAGTAGTGATCTCGAACTAACAAAGTTCTTCGCCTCTGAGTACTGGGATTAAAGGGACAAGACCTTTAATCTGCTGTCTCCACGGGACAAGACCCTGTCTTAAAACAAAGGAAACGATGATTTATTCAGGGCCACACACCTGCATCACTCACTATAAGGGGCTACAGTGTAGCTTTAACTGAACAGCAGTCACAAACCTAAAATGCTAAGAATCCGGAACTTAGGCCCGGAGGGCTCTAGAAAATACCGGGTTTCCGGACCTTGGGGCAATTGGCTGGTCACGCAAAGCTTTGTGGGTCTTATAGTTTCTCTCAGGGACTTCATGTGCCAGGAGACAGGGACGCATTGCATGGTGGGAGATTGAGTCCTCTTAGGAAGACCAGTCCCGGAAGTTGGGACTGCGCCTGCGCCTGCGCAGTGTATTCTTCCTCAAGCGCGGGAGTCTTGGTTTGCGTGGAGCGCTGCAGTCACTGTCTTGTTTTTCTGGGCGCGTTCGGCCTTTTGTGGTGGGATGGCTTTCGGAGAGAAGGCAGCGGGCGGCCGCCGCAGAGGGGTTGTCGTCACCCCGGGATGCCTGTAGGAGGGGTCCAAGGGTCCTCACGGCTTCGGTGCTTTCGTTTTCCTCCGTCACTGTCGCCCTGCCCGTGGAAAGCATGGGGTCAGCCCGGGACTCCGCTTTCGAGAAGCAGCATCTCTGGATGTACCTACAGGCGCTGGGCTTGGATCCGAACTCCAGCATCACGTTCGGCGGGAAGATGGTGCCGCACGCGCACCTTGGAGAGTAAGGAGATCTGGGGCGGTGGCGTGGTCCTTAGTGTCCAGTCACTGGCGGCAGAACCCTGTGGCGGGGGACTGGTCGTCACCAGTGTAAGGGATGCGGGTGCGGGACGCTTTAGAGGCGTGCTCTGCAGTTGAGACACAACGGCGGGCCCGCTTAACCCTGCCTTTGTGGTCTGTAGTTGGTGGGAGGCGTCGGGGAACTATATATATGCAAACATCTTATAAGTAGTTAACTGTAGGTTTAAACTTTGAATCCGAACTAAAACATGTTACAGCTAGCAAAAACATAATAATGTGTGGAAATGAAAATCAAAAGCCGATACCCTTTCGTTTGCCACTTCAGTTATGGTTGCGATCACAAAAAGAAATACTTTGTTTATATTTGTATACTTTAGACGTGAGCTTCCGGTTTCAGGCCCCTTTCCTATCTATTATTATTATATCACCATCATCACCATTATTACTTTTTTTGTTTGTTTGTTTTTGTTTTTCGAGACAGGGTTTCTCTGTATAGCCCTGGCTGTCCTGGAACTCACTGCCTCTGCCTCCCAAGTGCTGGGATTAAAGGCGTGCGCCACCACCGCCCGGCTACTATTAATTTTGAGACAACCCCCCTCTCTCCGTGTAGTCATGGGTGTTCTGGAATTCGCTCTGTAGACTAGGCTGGCCCTGCATCCGGAGTGCTGGGATTTTAATTCCATCGCCTTGCTCTTCCGGATTGCTGTTTTGCTTGCTTGCATGTCTTGTGTGAAGTTGTCAGATCTCCTGGGCTGGAGTTACAGTTTAGAACTGCGATGTGGATTCTGGGAGTTGAACCACTGCTTGTAACCTGAGACATTTCTCCAGTCTCAATGAATTTTGTCTTTTGTTTGATTTTTGTTTTTGTTTGTTTATTTTTCAAGACAAGGCTTCTGGATCTCTTTTTGTGGACAGGGTAGCCTTGAACTCAGATACCAGCCTGCCCCTGCCTCTTATGTGCTGGGGATTAAAACGTCCCACCAACCATCCCTAGTTAAATTAACTTTGTTTTGTTTTTTGATGCTTTAGACATTTTTATGCAACCTCAGTTAGATAGGTATATAATAGTATGCAATCATTCACTTGTAGTAGGTTATGCATGTTATTTTAAAGCAATTCCATAGTATACATGTAATTTTACTCTTAGGGATGAAAGTAAACTTGCATACTAAAGGATGCTCCCCCTTTTTTTTCTTTGAGATGGATGATCATATACCATGGCCTCCAGCTCTGTGCCTCTCTTGCTTAAGTGTTGATTTCATGTTAACTTTTGGTTGATGCATTTTCAGAAACTTTTTTACTGCTGTTACATTCAGCCCTCACATAACTATGCTACCAGAATAGGGTGATGAAGTTTCCAGAAACAGGGCTGGCTGGACGTGGTGGCGCATGTCTTTAATCCCAGCACTCAGGAGGCAGAGGCAGGCGGATTTCTGAGTTCAAGGCCAGCCTGGTCTACAGAGTGAGTTCCAGGACAGCCAGGGCTACAGAGAAACCCTGTCTTGAAAAACCAAAAAAAAAAAAAAAAAACCAAAAAAAAAAAAAAAAAAAGAAAGAAAAAAAAGAAAAGAAAAGAAAAGAAAAAAAGAAACAGGGCTGGAGACAGTTTCTGTTATGTTCCTTATCAAGGACAAGAATAATCTGGGGATAGATCGTCATCTGTTGCCCCCATCTATTTAATTGTTATCTTTTTGTTTTTCTTCAATTTTTGTTTTTGTTTTTTTTTCAAGACAGGGTTTCACTATTTAGCTCTCTGGCTGTCCTGGAATGCATTATGTAGACTGGGCTGGCTTCAGACTCGTAAGAGATCCATTTGCCTCTGTTTCCTAGGTACTGGGACTAAAGGCATGAGGCTCTGCTCCCAGCTGGCCTTGTGCTTGTGATAATCCTCTTGCCATGGCTTCTGGAGTGTTGGGATTGATTGCAGGAGTGTGCCATTATGCCTGCATGTATTTTGTCAGTATAATTTCAGTTCTAGTGGCTGTGTTAATGCACCTAGACATCTTATTTTTAATCCCTCTCTCCTTTCTTTCTTTCTTTCTTTCTTTCTTTCTTTCTTTCTTTCTTTCTTTCTTTCTTTCTTTCCTTCCTTCCTTCCTTCCTTCCTTCCTTTCTTTCTTTCTTTCTTTCTTTCTTTCTTTCTTTCTTTCTTTCTTTCTTTCTTTCTTTCTTTCCTTCCTTCCTTCCTTCCTTCCTTCCTTCCTTCCTTCCTTTCTTCCTTTCTTCCTTTCTTCCTTTCTTCCTTTCTTCCTTTCTTCTTCTTCCTCCCCCTTCTCCTTTTTCCTCCTCCTCATCTTCCTTCTTATTCCTCCTCCTTCCTCCTCCTTGTTCCTCTTTTCTTCTTCCTTTCTCCTCTTCCTCCTCCTCCTCCTCCTCCTCCTTCTTCTTCTTCTTCTTCTTCTTTTTTTTTTTTTTTTGAGAAAAAGGTCTTAATATCCCAGGCTGGTCTCAAACTCCAGAGATGACCTTAAACTCCTAATCCTCCTGCCTCCACCTCCAAGAGTCAGGTGTGGTAGAAATATGTACCACCACTCCCAGTTATTCATCTGTTTCTTAGTTTTTATTTCATTTATTGTCTGTGTGTGTGCAAGTGCGAGCCACAGCAAGTGTGTGCAGGTCAAAGGACAATGTTTAGTTAGATGATTTACCTGAGTTTGGGAGTAGAATTCAGATCTTCAGGCTTGCATTTCTGGGAGGCAAGCTCCTTTCCTTAGGTGTCTCATCTATTCTTGATTTCTCTCAATATTTGTGTGGAGTCAAGTCTTTCCTGCCACCATGTGGGTGTCCCAGGGATGGAACTCAGGTAGTAAGGCTTAGTGGCAAGCACCTTTACCTGCTGAGCCACCTAGAACAGACTTCTAACCAAAGCACTACACATATGCTAATAGTATAACTACTAGACAATTACCAAATCAAACTTAACTATAACTTTGAGGGTGAATATCATATCATGTTTACTTAAAAACAACAAATTCTGTTCACATCTGTGGCAAACTTTTTGTTTGTAATTCTATGAGTTTATAGTTTATATGAGCATATGTTAGCTTCTGTTCTTATAAATTGTTTCAGTCCAAGGAATTTGTCTTAAAGACTGCATTTTGAAAGTCTTATTAGTTTTGTTAGGGAGTGGACTAGAGGGGAAGGAGACCTGCATAGCTATCCACACCGAAAATTAGCAGTGGGAAGGAAAGGAGAGTCGGAGGTGGTATATGTGTGCATTCAACACTTGTTGAATATACACCTGACCTGGGATATTTTGGGGAGGAGGCAGTTTTTCTAGCTTCTAGATTGAAGCTTTGTATGTATAGCTGAGGACAATCAAATTATTAAAATATATCTTAAGAAAATAGTATAGTACTTAAAGAATTTGCTGTCTGTAAAAGGTCTAAAATGTTACCCAATATATATCAAGTTCTCCAAAAATTTTAGCTTTTGTTACTACTACTATGTAAATGCCATCAGAGGGCGTATTCTCTGCTAGTTAATTAGGTTTCCATCCCTTTCTGTTTAATGTTCATAGCAATAAAGCAAAGGCTAGTTTTTTATTTGGATCTCTGTTTTCACAAACAAAAATAAAAGCTTGTATGCTTGTCTTTTTTTTTTCCTTCATTATTTACTCACTTTACATCTCTATTGACGTTCCCTCCCCCACTAACAAGTCCCTCTCCCCTTGTATGCTTTTCAGTTGTGTATAAAATGTACCTAAATGAGAAAAGATAATTTGCCTTGACCTCTTGAGAATGAAAAATACCAGTGTGAGTGAACTCGTAGGTAGTTATGATACTGTAGTGCTTTAGTGTAACATCTAGGCAGTTTTTGAGGCTGAATAGCTTTATTAATCATTTTTCTTTGCTTTTTCACTTTAAACCACTAGGAATATGTTTGACAAACTGAACCGTGATGCCTTTCATATTGTTTCTTATTTTTTGTTTAAAACATTGGATGAAGCTCTTGCCAAAGAAGTTTTCAGGTAAGAAAAAATTATTTCATTTTCTTCTTTTAAATTAGTCATTCTCAGAATTGAAATCGACTCTTATCTCCCCCCGCAAACAGGGTTTGTCTGTGTAGCACAGGCTGTTTGTCCTGGAAGTCACTCGGTAGACTGGGCTGGCTTTGAACTCAGAGATCCCCATGCCCCTGCCTCTGAGTGCTGGGATCAAAGGTGCATACCACAGCCAGCTGGACGTTAACTTGTTTAGAGTGGGTGTACCTTTAGAAATTGGAGTGCTTAAGTTTTATATAGCTGGGTGAGGGTTTGGGTGAGGGTTTGTGTGCTTATTTTAAAAAATTGTATATTTCATAAATAATGTAGATTTTGTTCTTTAAAATTGATCTGCTATTCTTTATAGTCTTCTGATGTGAAGATTGAGAAAGGGTTTTACTGTGTCTGGCTAGCGTGGAGCTCAGTATGTATAATACATACATCAGACTGGTCTCTAACTTCTGCCTCTGCCTGTAGTGCTGGGATTACAGATTCATGGTCTTAATTAGGTCTAAAAATTAATAGATTTATATATACTTATTTTTTTCCTCTATAAAGCTTTTTATTTTGGGAGCACTGGAGAGATAGATGGCTATGATTAAGATCACTGGCTGTTCTTCAGAGGACCTGGGCTTTACAACCGTCTGTATGTAACTGTAATCCTATCAAAAAGAGTTGCACTCCCTGGTGACTAACATTCAAATATGGGCCCGTGGGGGCATTGTTATTCAAAACACCACAAGGGGTTTCAGATTTTTCTGATGTTTTTTTCCTGATTAAAAGCATCATGGCATTCTGTGTTTTAGATAATGTGAAGACAGAAGCAAGCATCATTCCTAAACCCACTAAACCGAGAACTTAACTTTACATTCTAGCCTTTAGTCCTGTTTTCTGTACATGTATTGTTTTTCTTCCTTGTCTACTAGGGATTGAATTTACCCTATGTATTTCTTTCTTTCTTTGTTTTTATTTATTTATTTATTTATTATATGTAAGTACACTCTAGCTGTCTTCAGACACTGCAGAAGAGGGAGTCAGATTTCATTATGGATGGTTGTGAGCCACCATGTGGTTGCTGCGATTTGAACTCAGGACCGTTGGAAGAGCAGTCAGTGCTCTTAACCGCTGAGCCATCTTTCCACTCCTACCCTCTGTATTCTGAAGTACAAAGTGATTCTTTTTTTGACAGATAGGGACTCTCTATGTAGCCTGGTTGACCTGGAACTCTCAGATACTCCTGCCTTTTCCTCCTTACTTCAGGGATTAAAGGTATATACACACTACCATATTGTTAAGCCCCCCCCCCTTTTTTTTTCCCCATAGCTAGGGTCTCACTATTGTCCCTTGCTGGCCTGGTTGTCTATGTAGATTTTGAAACCATAGAGTCCCACATGCCTTCGCCTCCCCTCAGTGCTAGGATTAAAAGCTTGCACCAAGACTGCCTTATTTTTTGGCAAATCTCTATAATATATAATTATTTGTAATAAACTGAACTCCTGCTTATAAATGCTGACCTAAGGAAAAGAACTGTTTTCTCATAGGCTGATGTCTTTAGCTGAGTCTAGGAATACTAGTTTAATTTATTTTGCTTTAATGTTTCTACTGTGGGGAACAAATTTGATGTTTTTTTAAATTGTGTTAAGTTTGTATTTTGGGAGGTGTGGTGGTTTAAATAGGAATGGCCCCATGAATTCATGTGACAATGTTTGGCCATAGGGAATGTCACTATTATAGTAGGTAATGGCCTTATTGGGAGGAGGTGTGGCCTTGTTAGAGGAGTGTGTCACTGTGAAGATGAGTGTGTCACTGTGAAGATGATGAATGTGTCACTGTGAAGATGGAGCTTGAGGTGTTAAATGCTCAAGCTACAAGTGAGGCCACACACACACACACACACACACACACACACACACACTTCTGCCTGTAGATGAAGATGTAGAACTTTCGGCTCCTCTAGCCCCCATGTCTGCCTGCACACTGCCATGCTTCCCTCATGATAATGAACCTTGGAAACTGTAAGCCAGCTCCAACTAAAAGTATTCCTTTATATGAGTTGCCTTGGTCATGGTGTCTCTTTACGCAATAAAATCCAAACTAAGACAGAAGTGTTCATTATTCATTAGTCTGCTGTTCTTATTTTTTCAAGAGACTGCTGGCCTCCATTTGACCAAAAACTTGACATGGAATTCCGGAAACATTGCTGTGAATGGTTAAAAGAGATTTCTGTAAGTATTTCCTTTGTAAAATAGAAGATGCAGTTTTGAAGAACTTCCAGGCATGCCTGTAATCCCAGGGCTTGGGAGGCAGAGAGAGGTAGAAGGCTCCATCCAGATTAAGGCTAACCTGGTCTTTGTAGTGTGTTCTAGGCCAGCCAGGGTGATAGTGAGGCTGTCTTATAAAAATAAACATAACACACAAAAATATTCCTTAAGGCTGAGGATGTAGTTCAGTAGTAGGACAGTTGTCTAGACTGTGTGAGCCTTGTGTTCCACCACCCTAGTAAAACCAACTAACCAAAACAAGAACAGCTAACTACTAAACCATGTTACTCTTTTCAAAAAATGAAATGTGTGAGTGTGTCTAGGCCCGTGGTTGATTTTGGATGTCAAACTTGATTATACTTTTCTTTTGGTTTTTTGAGACAGGTTTCTCTGTGTAGCCCTGCCTGTCCTGCAATAGGCTCTGTAGACCAGGCTGGCCTTGGACTCAAGATTTGCCTGCCTTTGGCTCCCAAGTGCTTGGATTAAAGGTGTGGGCTACCATGCCTGTCCAAAGCTGGTTTTCTTTCTGAACTTAGAGCCTGCCTGCTATTGCCTGTCTAACTAGCCAGGTTGCCACCAGAAAAAATTGTTTCTGTTTCCCAGAGTGCTGGGCTTATAAGTAGACACTATGCCTGTCTGGCCTCTCTTTGGATTCTGGGAATTTTAACTCATCCTCTTGCTTATGTGATAAGTACTTTATCTACTGAGCTATCTCCCCAGCCTCCAAAGTATAGCTCTAGCTCGCCTGGGATTGATATATAGATCAGGCTAGTCTTGAGCTCCTAGAGATCTTTCTACCTGTCTCTGCCTCAGTGCTCAGTTTAAAAGTCTGTGCCACCATTCACAGCCCTTAATGACTTTATTTCTCTCCCTAGTGCTAGGATTATAGCTAACACTCTAACCAGCTTTCTTAGGTTTGAAAAATGGTAGGAGTGGACTGGAGGTAGTAACTAGCTGAAACTTTGTTTTCTGACTATTTTCCATGCCTCTATGGAAATCTGATTTTTCCAAGCCACTGCTATGAAGGGTTGATGGTTCACTGTCCTACAGTGAGGATCTGACATGTGGCTTCTACTGCAGGATTATCATATGATGGGCTGGAAAGCTGGTTCAGTGGTTTAGAGCACTGGCTACTCTTTGGGAGGACTGAGGTTGATTCTTAGTACCCACATAACCATAGCAGCAGCTCACGTAAACTCCAGTTCTAGGAGGTCTGATGCCTTCTGCTGGCCATAGCCATGAGTGTGTGCATCTGTCTGTACACAGGCATACGTACAAAGCACCTGCACAAATACATAATGAAAGTAAAAATAAGTGATTAAAACTGGGACAGGCACTGTTGATCGAAACATCTCATGTCTTTCCTAGGCTGAATGTGGGAGTAGTTTTCCTCAAGTTGTTGGCTCATTGCTTATGTCTCCTGGTGGCCCTAAGTTTATTCATCTGATGTATCATTTTGCAAGATATGTTGCAATCAAATATATTAAAACAAAATCTAACAGTAAGTTTACTTATACTTTCTTTATTTTTATTCTTAAATTGTTACTGTTTATAATTTTAAAATCAAGATCAAAATGAGGTAAGCCATTCATTTGCCTGAAAAAGCATCTGGTTAATATTATACTCATCTACAACTGGAAACCTCACAAGGAGCATGTTAATATTTGTGTCACTTTATTATGTTCTGGTGCAGAGTTTGGAGTACATTTTTCATAGAAAGGTCAATGGACTATTTTAGCCTTTATTACTTCCCTCTGTTTTATTTTTATACAAATAGAGAAGCTGCAAGCATGGTGGCACTTGCCTGTAATCCCGGCACCTGGAGGCTGAGGTGGATGAATAAGGACTTTATCTCCTGAGCTGTCTCCCCTGCCTCCAGAGTGTAGCTCTAGCTGGCCTGGAGTTGGTATGTAGATTCAGAAATGGTTGTACAGACCTATAACTTAAGCCCTAGAAGGCTGAGGCAGGCTGCTCAAGTTAAGAGCCAGCTTTATTGCATAGTGAGTTTATGCCTCCTTCATGGGTCTCTTCATAGGAGACCATGTCTGATGTGATGCATACTTTTAATTCTAACATTTGGGAGGCTGAGTCAGGAAGATTGCTAGTTTGAGGTCAGCCTGAGCTACAGTGTAAATTTCAGGCTAGCTTGGACTGATAATGAAACTGTCTCAAACACTACTCAAACCAAACAAAAAATGAAGAAAACTCATAAATGAAACTTTAGCCCTGGTTTTGCATCATTGGGTATCAGCTCACAGAACTTTCTTTTTATTATACCTAACAAATACCCTAATTTATTTACCCAGCATACAGCTGAGATTTCCAATGTTAAGAAGACGTCTGAATTCAGCGAATTTTCTTCAACTAGTTAGACATTGTGGAGGTTTCTGTGCAGCATGCTGGGATGTGGATAAGTAGTTCTAGGTGTGGTGTGGGGACTGAGGCTGAGAGAATATCCTATCCTTATTGTTGATCTGTGTTTATAATAAGATGTAGATAAAAACCTGACCTCAGATATGATTGTATGAATTCATTGTCATTCATCATCACTAACAAAGTGAAGAGTTGCTTGAAAAAAATGGCATACATTTTATTTGATTTTCATTTCTCCTGTATGTTTTATTGGAAAGACAAGCTCATGGTGACATTTTATGTGATCTTGCCTTCTGTAGATTCTCTACATTTTGCAGAAACATTTAATGTAAAGCCACAAGATATGCACAAGTGCCTTGCCAGAAGCCATGTAGCACGTAACAGATTTTTAAAGATTTTGCAAAGAGAACATTATGTTATGCAAAAATACCAGGAAAATGCAAAGTAAGTAATATTTTAAAGTTAGAAAACTATTTCCTTTTTGAGTAAATATCACTAACATAAATATGTTCCAGAAATAATATATGCCTACGTTAAAATCTTGTCTATTACTGCATTTTAACTATATAATTTTTTAAATTATTTTGATTTTATGTTTATGGGTGCTTTGCTTGAACATATGTCTGTACACCAGAGGAACCTGATGCCCACAGAGCCAGAAGAGTGTTGATTCTTTTGGAAGTGGAGTTACAGACAGTTGTGAGCCACATGGGTGCTGGGAATTGAACCAGAGACCTTGAGGGCCAGCAAGTGCCTTCAGTGCTTAGTCATCTCTCTAGCTCTAGAACTATAGTTTTGGATTCTAATTGTCCTGATTGTAGTTTGAATTTTTTTGGTCTGGATATTCATTTTGTAACTTTTGTATTTAATATTTATTTCATAGTTTTAGTAGATATTTCATACCTTCCAACAAATATTCCATATTTTAGTCATTTTATAGTGGACTACTGCATGTACTAAGAATTCTGGAATTTTGGTCTCGAAAAACAAAACAAAACAAAAAGATAAAAAAAAAACAGAAATATTATAAGAATTTGTTTTCATTTTAATTCCAGGTGTGAAAATGTGGGGTTACTTTGGACTGTCGGCAGTAGCTGACTATGATTTGCCTGGTCCTCTAGCAGAAGTGTGGTTTTGCCAGCTACAGATAGTTTCTGTGGTTTTGTGTGCCGTTTGGAATTATGGGTATATAGACGATAGGGCCCCTGAGATGGTGGGGTTGGTGATTGTTGGTCATTGTCGTTGTCATTCTCTCTCCTTCTACTCTATCATTCTTTATCTCCTCTCTAGTGATAGGGGGTGAAACTGGAGGGATAAACAGTGGGAAAACAAGGAACCCACAAAGTAGCAAAGCCAGCTTCAACTGTGTGTATGTATGTATGAATGTATGTATGTGTGTGTATATATCCGTCTGTCTATCTTTCCTCCTATCTATTTTTGGTTAATTGAGCGGGTCTCACTGTGAAGTCCTGACTGACCTGGGCCTTGCCATGTACATCAGCCTTGGATGTGTGTTCCTCTTGCTTCTACTTCCCAACTATTACAAGTGTGTGGCATGATCCAGTTCATAGAACTTTATGTCTGTTTATCTACTCAATGTATCATTATTGATTTTTTTTTCCTGTGTATACTGTTGTCACAACATGAAATGGGACAGACAAGACTGTCAAGAATTTGGTTGTATCTTTACTTTTTTTTTTTTTTTTTTAAAGATTTATTTATTATATGTAAGTACACTGTAGCTGTTTTCAGACATTCCAGAAGAGGGCGCCAGATCTCGTTACGGATGGTTGTGAGCCACCATGTGGTTGCTGGGATTTGAACTCTGGACCTTCGGAAGAGCAGTCGGGTGCTCTTACCCACTGAGCCATCTCACCAGCCCTGTATCTTTACTTTTACATGTAAAAATAAGCATGTATTGTGTGTGTGTGCTTCATACTGTGTCAGTGGAAGTCAGGACAACTTTTGAAAGTTGTTTCTCATCTGCTGTATGGTCTGGGTATTGGACTCAGGTGGTCAGGCTTGGAGGCGAGTGCTTTACCTCTCTGAAGAAGCATCTTGCTTCAAGTCCCTTGAATTTTTACTGTTAAAACACAGTAAAGATGAGAAAATAAAAGAAACAAGTGGGGCATACCAGTTAGTTGTAATGGGAATGTTCTTTTCTGTTGTTTCTTACAGTTTGTCTGTTAAGCAAGTACGAAATGCAAGATCAGAGTGCACGAGTCTACAGAACCAAATTAAAAGGCAAGTGACTTTTAGAGCTGGAATAGACCTTACATAAAGTTTAAATTTTGAATTTTACAAGTGATGAGACTACTAAAAATAGAAATAGAATGATATGTCATTACTTGTTGATGCTAGGACTAGAACATTTTTTCCCTTACTTTTAATAAAATTCTAAAAATTATTATTGTACTGTTTGAGTTCTTTGTTTTTAAACAGATCTTACTATGTTTGTAGCCCTGGCTATAAGAGATCTGCCTGTGTCTGCCTTCTGAGCTTCAGATTAAAGGCTTGTACCACTACACTCACTTGACAGCTGGACATTGACTATTTTTTAACTGAAATGCCTTTTTGTAGTTTGTAGACCAATTGGTTTCTTGGATGTAAAATTAACCATGTGAATTTTTTATGAGGAAACCAATCATTTAATTTTTTTTTATTAGAATGGAGCCATATGATGACAAGAGTAATACACAAGAGAAGATTCAAAAGGTGAGGCATTTTTTAATAGCAGGGGATATGTTTATTGTGAACAGCTCTGTAGGGTATCAATGTTAGCATTTTTCTAGATCAGTATATTTCAGAATCCTGATAATGTAATTCTAAGTGAGACACAGCAACAAAGAACATATATAATAACTTTAGTTCTGTTTAAAAATATAGATTACATATATACATAGCCATACATGGGAGATAACAAAATGTTAACCGTAGGGCATTGATGGAAAGTTTTGTTTTTTGTGTGTTTTTCTAAGTTCTCTGTAATGAATCTGTAGCATATGAGGGCAAAATGTTATGTAAAAAACATAGGAAACAGCAGGAGAGATGGCTCAGTGGTTAAGAGCATTGGCTGCTTTTCCAGAAGACCTAGGTTTGGTTCATAGCTTCTCACAATCATGTGTAACTCCTGTCCCAGGAAACCTGATGTCCTGTTTTGGTCTTAGCTAGCAGTGGGTGAATCTGGTATATAGGCATACACGGAGACAAAAGATACATACATGTAAAACAATGATAAAATGTTAAAAAATGAAATAGAAAAAATATTATTTAAAAAAACACTCCCTTGCTTTCAAGGGAGACCAAGTCCATAGTGTGTGTGTACACTCACTTTCCTTTGCTTTGAAAAGGAAGCATGTGTGTGACTGCTTCTCGCCCGCTCTGGTTAGCTTTTTTCTGACTGAATCCTACTTAGTTATTTCATCTTTTATTTGTTTTGTTTTGCTTTCTCTCCTCTTCTTCCCTCCCCTCCTCTCCCCTTGGCTTTTTTTTTTTTTTTTTTTCATTTTTGAGCTTTCCACGGGTAATACTGGTTTTGGACGATAGAATAAAAATTTCAAAGAAATTATATAAGCTGTATTCTCCCTAAGAAGTTCTTTTTTTTTTTTTTTTTTTTTTGTATAAGGTAATTTAATATGATTATAAACATAAACACACACACACACACACACACTTTTCCATTTGTGACAGTGAGGATGAAGTAGAATTATCTAATCTTTTTTTTTTTTTACCGTAACAGTGTAAAGACATAAAGCACATGCATTTTAATAACATTTTGAGTAGTTTTGTATGTGTAGCCTCTGTAAGTACTGAGTGTACTTTTTAGAGGTTATGATACACAGATTTATATGTCACTGATGTTGTGTAAATAATTTAAATCCTCTGAACTGTTTATTTTTTAAATGAGTCAAAAGTAAAGTTTCTTTAGATTAAAAAAATCTTTTAGTTACTATTATAACAAAGACTCAAAGTAAATTTAAGTATTACACACATATCTATAAAGAAAGTTTCTACCTATCTTTTAAAGTCTGAAACAAATTTGTAGCTCAAAAAAAAAAATCCTCTAAATTCCTCAGGCTCCTGCTAAGGAAGGATGTGCACAGTAGCAATTAGGACAGTTAATCAGTTGGATTTGTCATCTAAAGGGGACAAAATCATTAACAAGACACTGGGTGGCCAATGACGGCTTAAATACTTATAAATCACAAAACTGTCAGCTCTTTCTTTTGCAGGGGATAGGTGAAAGCTTCATGGATTTAAAATTCTGATTTCTGACACGTTGTTTGAAACTTAAGTGGGGGTGGGTGGGTGGGGGACTGGGGGGGGAGTGTATTGGGGACTTTTTGGATAGCATTGGAAATGTAATTGAGGAAAATACCTAATTTAAAAAAAAAGCAAAAAAAAAACAAAAAAAAACCCAATAAAACTTCAGACACAATGAATTGATTTTAATGACTACACAATTAACACAAAAAGAGAGTGCAAGCTATGTTGGATTGTAAATCTCTAATCCTAGTACTGAGGTATAGAGGCCAGAGGGTCATGATTCTAAAGGCAACCTGGAGAAAAAGCCACACATACAATATGTTCAATGATAATCTTCCCCAAATTGAGACCATTAGAAAGGTGAATTTTGGCAATTTCTGTTAAGATTGGAATCATTCCTTTAAGCTACTGGTTTGGCTACCTGGCAATTTTGTCTTGCTTTGTATTGTGACCCTGAGGGGGACAGCTATGCCAGCCATCATAGAGTGGCTTAGACCTCAGAGAACTGCAACTGCACAGTCGGCCCAGTTGCTGTGTAAGAATCGCCAAGTATCTGCTGAGGTTGGTTGAGATTGCAAGGTCGTGTGGATACATCAAGTTTGTGTCTAGGACAGCTTGCTTGTTTGTCTCTTATCAACACTTTCTGCATGACAAAGTTCCTAAGAAGTTCTTTAGCTCAGCTGTGATGATACAAGCCTTTAATCTTAGCACTCGATAGGCAGAGGCAGAGAGGCAGGGGCAGGGGCAGGGGCAGGGGCAGGGACAGGCTGATCGTATTAGGAGTTGGAGGTTAGTGTTGTCTAAGCCAGTTCTTTGCCAGCCGAGGTTACATAGTGATGCAGTCCTTAACTTTCTCACCAGCTGTTTTTCATTCATTATTAGGGGATAAATATTTATGCCAAATTTTTCTCCCCCCCCCCCCCCCCCCCCCCCCCCGAGGCAGGGTTTCTCTGTATAGCCCTGGCTGTCTTGGAACTCAATGTAGACCAGGCCGGCCTCAAACTCAGAAATCTGCCTGCCTCTGCCTCCCAAGTGCTGGGATTAAAGGTGTGCTCCACCACTCCTGGCCTGCCAAAATTTTCTTAGTATAGGCATATGTTATGTATGGATTTTATATTTTGCTTTGTGTTTGAAGGTTCGGTCCTTGTGGGCTTCAGTGAATGAGACACTCACGGTTGTGGAAAAGGAGAGAGACGTTATTAGTTCACTCTTCGGCTTTGTCAACCAGTATGCTTTGGATGGAGCTAATGTTGCTGTTAGTATTCCAAGGCTCTTACTTGACAGACTTGAGGAGCAGATATGTCAGGTAAGTTTTTCTGTAAAGGGAACATGTTAAAACACTGTCACAGCTTTTTACATTGTCTAGCATAGCGATTTCCCACAAATGCTTCAAGCATTTGTGTTCGTCATTGATCTCTAGTGGACTCTTCCTAGAGGAACTGTCAGGTGTGTGTGTTTGTATCCGCTTGCTTTTGTCATCTCTTTACCTTGTACAGTTTCGTATAGTATATAGAAAGGTTAACATTGCTTAGTATGAAGATAGTACTGTATTGATTCTTTACATTTTATTTGTGTGTGTGTGTGTGTACGTGTGTACGTACATGTGTGAGTACATTCATGCCATGATATTTATTCAGAGGTCAGAGGACAAATTATGTGAGTTTTCTTTTTCATGTGTATCTTGAGGCAGAACTAAGTTTGCCATACTTGATAACAAGTGTATTTATCCACTGAGCCATTTCAACTCTTTGTGTTAATCCTTTATAAGTTTCCCCCTGCCTCAGCCTCCTCAGTACTGAGATTGTAGGCTCTATCTGTGTGTGTCTTTGTTGTTGTTGTTGTTTTTTTTTCTCTTTTGACTGGATCAACTATGTAGTGTTGGCAGGTCTAGATCTGGATTTATAGACTAGGCCTGCTTCTGCCTTCTGAGTTCTGGGATTAAAGGGGGGATTCACCACACTTGGCTTCCAGAAGGCCTTTTATAACGTCTGTATGCTCTGGCTTTTCTTTCTTTTTTTTTTTTTTTTTATTACGTATTTTCCTCAATTACATTTCCAATGCTATCCCAAAAGTCCTCCATACCCCCCACCCCCCCACTTCTCTACCCACCCATTCCCATTCTTTTGGCCCTGGCATTCCCCTGTATTGGGGCATATAAAGTTTGCAAGTCCAATGGGCCTCTCTTTCCAGTGATGGCCGACTAGGCCATCTTTCGATACATATGCAGCTAGAGACAAGAGCTCCGGGGTTCTGGTTAGTACATCATGTTGTTCCGACAATAGGGTTGCAGATCCCTTTAGCTCCTTGGGTACTTTCTCTAGCTTCTGCATAGGGAGCCCTGTGATACATCCAATAGCTGACTGTGAACATCCACTCCTGTGTTTGCTAGGCCCCGGCATAGTCTCACAAGAGACAGCTATATTTGGGTCCTTTCAGCAAAATCTTGCTAGTGTATGCAATGGTGTCAGCGTTTAGAAGCTGCTTATGGGAAGGATCCCTGGATACGGCAGTCTCTAAATGGTCCATCCTTTCATCACAGCTACGAACTTTGTCTCTGTAACTCCTTCCCTGGGTGTTTTGTTCCCAATTCTAAGAAGGGGCACAGTGTCCACACTTTGGTCTTCATTCTTCTTGAGTTTCATGTGTTTAGTAAATTGTATCTTATATCTTGGGTATCCTAAGTTTTGGGCTAATATCCACTTATCAGTGAATACATATTGTGTGAGTTCTTTTGTGATTGTGTTACTTCACTCAAGATGATGCCCTCCAGGTCCATCCATTTGGCTAGGAATTTCATAAATTCATTCTTTTTAATAGCTGAGTAGTACTCCATTGTGTAAATGTACCATAATTTCTGTATCCATTCCTCTGTTGAGGGACATCTGGGTTCTTTCCAGCTTCTGGCTATTATAAATAGGGCTGCTATGAACATAGTGGAGCATGTGTCCTTTTTACCGGTTGGGACATCTTCTGGATATATGCCCAGGAGAGGTATTGCTGGATCCTCCGGTAGTACTATGTCCAATTTTCTGAGGAACCGCCAGACTGATTTCCAGAGTGGTTGTACAAGCTTGCAATCCCACCAACAATGGAGGAGTGTTCCTCTTTCTCCACATCCTCGCCAGCATCTGCTGTCACCTGAATTTTTGATCTTAGCCATTCTGACTGGTGTGAGGTGGAATCTCAGGGTTGTTTTGATTTGCATTTCCCTGATGATTAAGGATGTTGAACATTTTTTCAGGTGTTTCTCTGCCATTCGGTATTCCTCAGGTGAGAATTCTTTGTTCAGTTCTGAGCCCCATTTTTTAATGGGGTTATTTGACTTTCTGGAGTCCACCTTCTTGAGTTCTTTATATATATTGGATATTAGTCCCTTATCTGATTTAGGATAGGTGAACCCCCACTCTTTCTTAAGGTAATGCTATAATAGTAAAAAGCATCAATATGTAAGTTTATTCACTAAGAACGTACTGATCTTTGCTTTTTCTCGCCCTCCCCCCTTCTGAATCTTTAGTTGCAGATAGGAAATGTTTATGAGGCTGGAAAATTGAACCTCTTAACAATTATTCACTTATTAAATGAAGTCTTGAAAATAATGAAATATGAACATTGTAAGGCTGGCCAAGCAGGATTGACAATAAACCTCCACTACCTTGAAAAAGAAGCCAAATTTCAGAGGGAAAGATTATCACATATGAAGCATATGAGGTACATAGAATGCTCTTTGTTATTATGCCATTGATTAGTAGTGTGGTTTCTCAGCAGCAGTGTATAATTCTTCAGCTTTGGTGAGTAAGTTAAAACATACTGGTGTTTAAGTGCAGTAGTAGGTATATGATGGCTTTTTTTTTTTTTTTTTTTTTTTTGAGACAGGGTTTCTCTGTGTAGTCCTGGCTGTCCTGGAACTCACTCTGTAGACCAGGCTGGCCTCGAACTCAGAAATCCACCTGCCTCTGCCTCCTGAGTGTTGGGATTAAAGGCGTGTGCCACCACCCCCGGCTTGCTTTTTTGTTTTAAAAGGAGAAAAAGTGTATTTTTAGTTCTGAAGAGTCACTTGTTAAATTTATATGTAATTTAATGGTTAATCTTTGTTATATCCTTCTCTGCCCTGTACTGTTGTTTAAAATTATGCTATATTTTTACTTGTCCTTCAAATACAGTATTTCTTATGATATTACAGGCATAAAGTAAAAGAGACGGTCACTGCAGTAAGACAGTCTATTGTTGACAAGGAGGGAAAGTGGCATATGAAGTGGAAAGGCTTTCTTGGTCTGTCTCCTTTCAGGCTAATTAAAGACAGACCTGCAGTAAGTAAGAGGCTTGTGTTTTGGAGAAGACATTAATTTTCCTCAATTCTCTCTGTCTTTAAGTTTTAACAATCTTTTAATTTATAATGCTACAGTAACTTAGAAATGTGTGTGTGTCTATGTGTGTGTATACATATGTGTATATGTATATATATTATATATACTTCATTGTACATATTTTGTGTGTGATGGGGTGGGGCAGCACGCATGTGCCATGGTGCATGTGAATGGCTTTTATGGAGTCTATTCTTTCCTTCAACCTGTGCTCTTGGCAAGTGTTACTACCTGTTGAACCAGCTCATTGCCCAAGTTATTTTTTGTTTTGAGACAGTTTCTTGTATCCCAGATTGGTCTTAAACTTGCTATGTAGTCTATGATGACTATGAACTGCTGATTCTCCTGCATCTGCTCCCAGATGTTAGGATTGTAACACTTTGTCGCCATGCTTGGGCTTAGTGGCTTTTTAGAGACAGGTACCTGTTGTGTAGATATGTATGTTAGGCTGATATGGAATGTATGTAGCTGAAGCACTAGGATTATAGGTGTGAGTTACTGTCCAGTTGAATTGTTTAAAAATGTAATAATTTCATAATAGCTTTTCATCAAGTTGCTGTCATCTATAGTTATTCCTTTTAAATTCTAAAATGAGGCTAAGAAGAAAGTAAAATTTGAAACATGCAAATATTGTATTTTATTAAAAAAATGTTTGCAGGGGCTGAAGAGGTGGTTTATCAGGTAAGCCCATTGGCTGCTCTTCCAAAAAGACTAGGATTTAATTTCTAGCCCACATGGTAGCTCATAATCAGCTAAAACGCAATCCTAAGGTATCTGATGCTATCTTCTGGCTTCTGTGGGCACTAGACACAACAGTATACAGATAAATATGCAGGCAAAATATAATACATACAAATAGTTACAGAATAAATGTTTGGTAATTTATTGTTAGGGAGAAAATTCACCTGTAGATGAACTTAGCCTTGTCGTTATGGTTGTTTGTGCATGTATTTATTTAATATTGTGAATTCTGTGTTTTAAGGCTGTGGATCTTTTGCCTCCTATGTCTCCTCTTACGTTTGATCCTGTGTCAGAGGAAGTATATGCAAAGAGTATACTTTTTAAGTATCCTGCTTCACTTCCAGGTTGGTAAGCTCTCTCCACTTCCTTTTAAAGACAGTATCTCATTGTGAAGCATTGACTGAGCTGAAACTTGCTGTGTAGACCAGGCTGGCCTGGAACTCCAAGTTGTTCTCCTGCCTCTGCCTCCTGAGTGCTGCATGTACAGGCCTGCACTACTGCCCATGGCTTTATTTCTCAATTTATAGGTTATTTAGATTTTTCAATTATTTTTTACATTCATGTGTATGCAGATTTATGTGTATGTGAGTGTCTACACTATGGTCCACGTGTAGAGGTCACAGGACAACCTGGTTCTCGCCTTTTACCAAGTGGTACCCTAGGATCAAACTCAGACAACCAGGCAAGGTGGCAAGTGCCTTTACCTGCTTTCTTGTTATTTTTATTGTGAAATATATATACCATAAAATTACTGTTTTTGGTCACAAAATGTTATGAAGAAAGGATAGAATCTATCACTTGTAAAAAATGAATGCTTCAGCCTATCTGAGGGCTGGGATTAAAGATGTGAGTCGCCAAACCTGGTATTCACTGAGTATTGAACAGTAGTTTGCTTGGGTTGACAGATCTTTTAGGACTTTGATGGTTAAGTCTGGGTTCTTGCCTTCTATTATCAGAGACACATCTCATTGTCATTCATTTGTACATAATTAGGTTATAATTTATGGTTGCTTATAAGATTTTTTTTTTATATTATGCAGGTTTATTGGGGCACTCCTAAACGTGATTTGTTTTTAACTGTTTGGAATATGTATATGTGTATTCTAGAAGCTCATTATTTTCAGAGTCCAAGAGTTTGTTTTCCTGTGTCTCCTCTAATATTGCCTGTCTTCAATTTTTAAAAAGAATTCCTGTGTGCACACACAGGCATGTGCATGTACTTGTGTGTGAGGATGCCCATCGAGGCCTGTAGAGGTGTCAGATATAGAGCTAGAGTTACAACATTTGTGAGCTGCCTGATGTAGGTGTTGGGAGCCAAAGTCTTGTAAAAGCAATAAGAACTTTTAACTGCTGAGCTAGCTCCAGTTTCATTTTTCATTCTAAAAGCCTTTCCTTCTCAACTTCTATTAGGATTCTGTTTTGTGATTGTTACCCATTTTGTTTTAGGGGTTGTCTAACTTGTACCCCAGGGCAGCCTCAAACTTGAGATTCTCTTGCCTTAGCCTCAGAAGTGCTGAGATTACAGTTGTGTGCCACTATGAATGCCTAGAACTTCTAGGTCTGTCTTCCATCTCTGTTAAGTTCTCATTTGTATATACAGATTCTTATATTCTTGGGCCTTGTTAATTGGAGTTGAACCAATTTAAACTTATCTCTGTCTAGCTTACAAATGAGTGAGCCTTAGACTGTGGTTCTATTATTTACTGTGACAATTATGGGGGTGATCCCTAATCTACTTTTTTACCTGTTGGACTGGCTACTGTACCAGTAGTGTGCCCCAGATACTTGTTGTTTCTCCCAGCCATGTGTTCATGGTCCATATCCTCTCATGGTGGCTTCCTCTTCTCTTCTGTGCTCTTCTTCTCCCTCTCTACCTGTGACCCCCAACCTTGTAACTGAAAACCCGCCTACCTCTAATCTCTCTAGTAATTAATTGGCTGTAAGCCATTTTTATTCAACCAGTAGTTTTAAATTAAGGGCAAAGTTTGCACTTGGGATACAGAATTTAACATTACAATACATAGCAACAGACCACACCTCAACAGTTAATGGCTGTTTTCCTTAGATCTCTTTTATAGTTTACTATTTTGGTTAGTTTAGTCTGTCTTTTTAACCTATTTTAGCACTTAGTATTCATTATTGTTTACTTGGAGAAGCCAGATTTGTTGTCCTTTTCTTCCCTTTTTCTTCATTTTTGACTAATTTAGTGTGGATACGCTTGTGCACATGCATGCACACTACAGTTTATTTATGGAGGAGAGCTTACAGGAGTTGGTTCTATCCTTCTGTCAAGTATGGCCTGGAGTTGAAGATGGAAATTAGGTTTTTAATCAGCAAATACATTTCCTGCTGATTACATAGCCTGGTCTTTGTAAACTGGCTGATTTGGCCTTGAACTGATCTTCTTACTTCCATCTCCTAAGTAATTAGATTACAGGCATGGGTATATTGTAGGCAGTCACTATCAACTGAGTTATGTCCCCAAACCGAGAAGTCTTATTTATTTTCAATACTGCTTCTTTTTATAGTCTAATCTTGTATTTTAGTTTCTTTCTTCTTGCTCATACCTTTTAATTATACCTTTTTCATTTTCTTGCCTTTTATTTTTCGTATCTTAGGTATTTTAGGTATGTGTTCTTGCTGATTCTCATGGTTGTTTGCTTCTTACTGAAATACTTGGTTGTAGTTTCACCGTTAGTGAGTCTCTCTCCACGTGGAGGAGCCCATGCTGGCTTGGAACTCGTCATGTAGCATAAGCCAATCAGCTTGCTTTGCTTTGTTTTTCTTTTCTTTTCTCTCTCTTTCTCTATTATTTTTGTTGTTGTTTTGTTTTTTGAAGATAAAGTTTTCCTGTGTAGTCCTGGTTGTCTGGGAACTCACTCTGAGGACCAGGCTGGCCTTGAACTCTCAGAGATCTTCCTGCCTCTGCTTCCCAAGTGCTGGGATTAAATAAATGATTTATTTTTATTTTATGAGCGTTGGTATTTATGCCTGTGTGAGAGTATCAGATCTCCTAGAACCAAAATGAGCTGCCATGTGACTATCGGGAATTGAACCCCTCAAAGAATAGCCAGTGGTCTTAACCATTGAGCCATCTATCGCTCTAGCCTCTGAACTTGGCTTTTCTAAGTAGCTTTTATAAGCTACTCAGTCTTGCTTGTGAACATTTTTTTTATGTGCAAGTCAGACAAGTTTCAGCTTCTTCCTGCCAGCAACAGGTGATATTTGTTTGTATGGTGTGCTACTAGTTTTGTGATATTTGTGTTTGTTCTCATTTGGGGAATTGCCGCAGACCAGGCCTAATCGGCTCCCCTCAACCCGTGGGAATCAGGGGTTCGGACAGATGGGCATAGGGTCGGAGGGAATTGACAGACTCACAAGGGAGTGTGGATCTGAATGTAATTTGTCAAATCGAGCATCAAACTTTTTATACAGAAGAAAATAGGGAAGTTGGGTGACACACTGGCTAGGTACAAAGAGGTTACTGGATTCTTACACAAAACAGAGGAATGCAAACACAGAAGAACTGGCAGGAACCAACTGGGGTAAAAGTCAATGTTAACAACTGGGATCAAAAACAGCTCCACCTAAGGTCCACTTAATCTTAGAAGCCAGGGGCAAGGGCTTCGTGCCCTTGCCATAGTTTCTACTCTAGTCTATTCCCCCTAGGGCATTGTAAATACTTGTGTATGGGTATAACTCAGCTAAGTTCTAAGTATCTACTCTGGTTCCTCTTTAGGTCACAAACTTCCTTCTTCTTAGATAATGGTAAATTTCTGTGTAGGGCAGTGACTTAGCTATCCATGCCCAAGGTTGGATCAAGGACTGCCTAGAAACTAACTTAGCTATGTCAAAATATCAATTCTTAGGAGCACTTGTAACAAAGCAATATTAAGGGAAAGCACACAGATCCGTTTACCAACTAAAGCAAGGACATTAGAATATTCTTTATACAGGATGCCACAATTCCAGGAGACTACGTTTCTGTAAACTTTTTGCCTTGGGACAGTGCCCAAGTTTTCGGGGCCTGTTGTGCTTGTCACTATTGGAGTAGATGTAGCAGGGAATGTTCTGTGATTCCATAGTACAGGAGATTTTGAAAAGGTTGAGTTGTAGCCAGGCAGTGGTTACACATGCTTTTAATTCCAGTACTCAGAAGGCAGAGGCAGGTGGATTCAAGGCCAGCCTGGTCCTTAGAGTAAGGTCCAGGACACTCGGGGCTACACAGAGAAACCCTGTCTCAAAAAACGAAACAAAACAAAAAGCTTGAGTTGACATACTACTTAGACCACCATAATGGAGGAGTATCTTTACATAGCATTTGCATTGGCTTTTTAAGCAGTGACACATTAGCTAAATGGTCAAGTGTGGGAAGGCTCTTGGGTATTAACATGTTGAAAAGGGGGCAACACATCTGTAATATAGCCATGGCTTCTTTTGCCAGTCTCTTTTCTTACCATGTCTCAGTGGTGTTTATCTCCTAATAAATACTATAAGCCATGGCCTCTATGCTCTGGCAAATGAAATTGTATTTACCCTCTTGATACCTTTGTCTTTTCATTCCCTTACTGGGACTGGTATACATCTTCTGCCTCCTCGAATGCTTTTGGCATACTACTGTAACAGAACAGAACACTTCAGTCAGCACTAGTTTAGGCTGACTGCTTGGTGTCAAGGTCTCTATTGTTTATATCTTTGCTGTGTTAGTATGGTAGTAACATATATTTGTTGAAAGGTTGGTGTAAAAATGTTGCTGTAAAAAGCTGACTGACATAAATTACCTATCCCCTCCTGCTTTGTTTATTTGTTTTGAGAAAGGGTTTTTGTAGCCCACGCTGGTCTCACCTGCTAGGCTTGTGGAGGTACAGCACTGTGAATGGCTACATCTGCTTTTTATAAAAGCCTGCTACCACATAATCTGTCCTTCTTTATTACTTTATCTTAACAGTTTGGTGGTTAGTTTTCCCCCAAATACTGTTTTATGTATTTCTGCTCACTACAAAGTGCATGTGAGTTTAGGGAGCTAATTCAGATTGTGAGGATTGATGGCATGCACCCTTACCTGATGAGCTAACGATCTCCCTGGCTCTAGGTTTCCTGTGTGGTGGCTGTGGGTTGTGTGAGTGTTTGGCAGGGTCTGTTCTGTTGACTTTTGCAAGTTTGCAAGGCCAGTTGACCTGTAGTCTTGCCGTTTATCTTTCTCTGCCTCCCATTTGCTGTAGGGGTTCTGGGATTATGGGTGCATGCACTACATCTTGGGGAGCTGACCTCAAGATATCAGATTTGCATGGCAAGTTGTTTTTATTCACTGAGCCATCCCCTTGGCTCCTTACTCAGGTTTATAGGTTTCTGTTTAGAAGCTATTCTATACAATTGGGCATGAAGCTCAGTGACAGCATTTGTTTACCACTAGCAAAGGGTTAGACCTTGGTTTCAGGAGGGAACGAATAGATCTTTTACCATTTCTAGAGCTCCTTGAATGTTAGAATATACAAACCTAATTAAAAGAAAAAATTTGGACTTTCTTAGATTCACATAAAGAACCTAAACAAGAAAGTGGTAGCAGAAGAGAAGTGGATACCCCAGGAAGTGTGTGTGATGGAGCTAACAGGTAAAACATTTGACTTTCATGCTGACTATTGATTTTAGTCTCATTTTGAGCCAGTTTAGAACTTTCTGTGTAGTGGAATAGTGCATGATTTCTTCCTCTCAACCAGATAGTGTTTTTCTACTGCAGATTTACATTTGCAGAAGATGTTCAATACTTACTATGACTGGGTATTTTTCTTCTATTTATCTGAATATTGGGTTTTATGGGAATTATCTGAGTTTTGAACAAAGTACAGGTTTGGAAATTACATGAGGTAAGTTTGGGAATTTTCTATGTGTGTGAACTATTTTAAAATCACTCTAAACTGTTGAGTGGGCATTTGCGGTGATTTGGTTTGGTGGGGACTGGCAGACCTGGTGCTTTTTTATTGCTGAGGCTGAGTTTAGTTTAGCTTTGAGGTGGTCCACGTCTTTCCTGTTTTAGCCTGCACAGCTTGCTGTTTGCATTATATTACAGACTTTTAAAAAATGTGTTTATTTTATATGTATGAGTGCTTTACTTGCATGTATGTACGTGCAATGGCTGGTGCCTTGAGAGGCCAGAAGAGGGCGCTAGATTCTCTGGAATAGGAGTTATAGTTGCAAGTTCCAGTAGCTAAACCCTGGTACTCTGCAAGAACAGAAAGTGCTCTTAGTGGGTGAGTTAGTCTTTTTTTCTCTCTGGCCCAATATTGATGATTGTTGTTGTTATTCTTATTACCTTTTTTTTTTTTTTAATTGGAGGCAGGGTCTCATTGCATAGCTCTGGCTGTCCTGGAACTCAAGTTGGCCTTGTCCTGAGTGCTGAGATTTGAGCTGTGCGCCTCTAAAAACTACTTAAAAAAAATTTTTTTTTAAAAGAAAATTTATTTACTATTTATGTGTGTATGGGGTGTGTGTGTGTGAGTGTGTGTGTGTGTGCTTGTGTTGTGCATACATGGGCCGTGGCACACATGTGAGGTCAGCCACAGTTGTTTGGCTGGTTCTCTCCTACCTGTATTTGGGTTCTAGGGAACAGACTCAGGTTATCAAGCTTACAGGACTCTAAGCAGATCAGCTTCATTATACATGTAACGTAGTTGCTGTAGAGCAAGAGTCACAGGAGAAACTGAGTTTGGAGATGAAATACTAAGCCTTTTTGTTAGTTAAAAAGAATTCGATCCACAAAATTAAAAGTTTATGTTTTTTTTTAAGAATTTTAAATGTTTTATATGTAAGTACACTGTAGCTGTCTTCAGACACTTCCGAAGAGGGCATTAGATCTTGTTATGGATGGTTGTGAGCCATCATGTGGTTGCCGGGATTTGAATTCAGGACCTTCAGAAGAGCAGTCAGTGTGCTCTTAACCACTGAGCCATCTCTCTAGCCCCAAGTTTGTATGTTAATAAAAAAGAATATCTGTACATGAGAAGTACAAAAATCCCTTTGTGCATGTACGTCTCTGAGGTAGGTTACATTTTTATAAATTACTATTTTATTAATAAAACAAGATAGGATATTGCATAGTAACTTGTACCTTCTATAAACAAACATTTTCATTATTATAATGTGTTCTTTGTATGGCCTGGAAAGGGAGCAATATAAAAAGTACTTAATACAACCACACTAGCATTGGGGTTTAAGATGGGTGAACTGCTATTTGCTTTTTTCATATTTTAAAATAATATATATATATATTATTTTAAAATTCATTTCTCTTTGCTAAAAATTTCAGGATTTCATGTAGGACGGTATGTATACTTGTATTTTATCCTTGCTATGGGATTTTAACTTTAAGTGCTATTAAAGATAAATCTTCTGCCCTGCCAGTCCCCAAGATTAATCTAAAAGAGAAAAATTTATTATGTGTGTGGGAGGGCACAAGATTATCTGTGTGTGTGTGTATGTGTGTGTGTGTGTGTGTGTGTGTGTGTGTGTGTGTGTAAAGTCAGAGGACAACTCAGAGTTGATTCTTTGCTTGGAATCTGGGAGTCCAGCTCAGGCTCTTAGGTGTACATGGTGAGTATTTGCCACCAGCCTGCCTCCACCACCCTGGTTCTTGTTTTGAGACAGTCTCGCTTTGTAGCCAAGTCTGGTTTGGAACTTGATCTTCTTGACTCAACTTTTTTTTTTTTTTTTTTTTTGGTTTTTCAAGACAGGGTTTCTCTGTGTAGCCCTGGCTGTCCTGGAACTCACTCTGTAGACCAGGCTGGCCTCGAACTCAGACAGGCTGGCCTGTCTCTGCCTCCCAAGTGCTGGGATTAAAGGCGTGTGCCACCACTGCCTTTTGACTCAACTTCTGAAATGCTGACACTACAGGTGTGTACTACCATGCCTGGCTGCAAGAATATGGAAGTCTCTGCTACTATGAAATTGTATTATTAGCATGCTGAGGACATTGTAATAATGCAATTCTAGTTAGTAGAATTAATTTTTAAGTTGTATACAGATTGCTGTATGTCATTATTTAACCTTACAAAAAATATTTTAGGTATAAAAATATATAGTAAGAAAGTTGGAGTTCTTCGGGAGAGTGATACGCAACTTGGGCAGAAGTCCTGCTCTAGTTGTCACTGGACCTCCCCAGAGTAAACTGCCTTTCGATGACCAGGGCGAATTGAGTGAAATCGTCATGGACAGATACGGGGCAGACAGTTTCTTACTCAGATCCATGAAGTTAGTGGATGCCTCCCTCCACATAACTGAGATTTGCTATCTTTTTTCTTTCAGCCCCGTGCCTTTTCCCTTACAGTGTGCTGTGTCCTCGGATACAAACAGTTTCACACTCCTTGAGAAGGTATGGTCTAAAGCGATTTTCATTATTGTGAGACATGGCCTTGCTAATTGACCCAGACTTGTCTTGAACTTGCTGTGTAGTCCAACCCATCTTGAACTCAGGCAGTTCTCTTGCTCCAGCCTCGGCAAGTACAGGTGCATTATACAGGTGCATAGCTTGCCTTTAAAAACAGCTTCAGCTAATTGTGACAGTAGTAATTTATAAATAGGGTATTTTTGGTGACTTAATTACAGCCAAGGTTTTTTTCCCTTCCCATTCTAGTGCCATTTTATTCTCTTGTTAAATGAGAATGGAATTATTTAGATCTGCCATTTAAAGAGCTTCAATACCAGCCATGATCATTAAGTTATAATGTCTCTTTTCAGGATCCAAATATGAGGACTCCCATAGAGAAAACCTTGACTTATAAGACAGTAGCAGACTCTGAAGAGGAAGACTCTCCTCTATCAGATGCTGCAAAGAATGCACAAAGTGGTGTTTCCAGAGGGACTCTGCCGGTGAAGAGGAGCGAGCCATTCCAGAAAGAGCAAGACCGTCTGGTAGATGAGGTCAGAAAGGATTATTGATAAATATGCTTGTAAAGTTGTGATTTTTTTTCTTTTTCTAGATTGTGTTGGGATAAAAATGGAGTAGAGTTAATTGTTGAGAAATTTGAAGGGAGTCACAGATAATAAGAATGAAGGCAAGGGTGGAGAGATTGTTCATTGTGGTTAAGAGAAGCATGTACTGCTATTGCAGAGGACCTGGCCTGCCAGGAGGTCCCCTGCCGTCTGCCATGCTGTGCTCATGCTTCCTGCTGCACTCACTCTGTCAGGTTTCTGCCTGGCCTGGCTCAGTTTGCTTTTGTTCTCTCCTCTTGCAGGTTGCCAGAGTAGTCCTGTCTGACTCACCACAGCTCTCTCGGGGAAAAGAAGGTGGATTGGAGGAGCTAATTGACACTTTAATTTCCAATCCCTTCTTAACCAGGAAACAAATTCCCCGGACTCCAGAGAACTTGAGTAAGTTAATGCTCTCTGTCCCTCTTCCCTTTCTAAGACAGTTCCCACCATTAGACTCCTGATCTGACAGCTCTTTGGAAACAATTTAAACTGTCCTTGTTGTTTCGCCGACTGTGGCTCTTCATTCTGATATAATGGAGTTTTGTTGAAGCATTCAGCAGGACCACTCAAGTTTTACAGCCATCTTTTGTCAGTAATCTTTTGTGACTTCTGAGTACCTCCACAGAAGTATAATCAGTCTGATAGTATAATCTTTATTTGTTTTACTTGACTATTTTTCTGCAAAATATTTTATTTGGTCACTTAAAAAAAATTCTGGGGCCAGTTGAGCCACCTTCCACATGGCAGAGAATGGACTCCTGGAAGTTGTCCTCTGACCTCCATTACATGCACCATAGCACATGTGTAGTCGTACACACATGCACATGTACAGGCATGCACTAGGTAGACAAATGAATAAATTCAGTAAATGTGCTAAGAAAAATTCTCACCTTCAGGTCAGATGTCCATGTTTAGGGAGTGTGGTGATTTTGCTTTCCAGTCAGCAGTCATAAGTAGCCACCACTGCATGCATAGATCTTTACCCCATGGCTAAAATAATCAGAGTCTCAAATGCTTCCCTCTAGTTCCTGCAGTTGGTGTAGGCAAACCTGATCCTCCCTTCCTTATCTAGCCAGTGCAGATCTTTTGGGTTGGATGATTGAATACAATTTCTTCTTTGCTGCTGATTTAATTCATTGAGCTGAGACAGCATAGGTTGGTGTTCTTTAAATTAAATAGGGTCCTGCAGTATGCTTATCTTTTAAAAAAATTATATTTAACACAGCCTTGCTCATTTGTAGACACATTGCTTATAGCCATTTCCATGTTACAATGACAAATTTGAGGAGTTGTGGGCGATCAAATGGCTGACAGCCCTAATATTAGCATCTAATCATTTTTTTATTTAAATCTTATTTAATATAATATGAGTACACTGTATCTGTCTTCAGAAGAGGGCATCAGATGGTTGTGAAGACACCATATGGTTGCTAAAAATTGAACTTAGGACTTCTTGAAGAACAGTCAATGGTCTTAACCACTGAGCCATCTCTCCATCTTAAGAGTATCTAATCTCTTAACAACAACAACAAAAATTCTGCCCATTTCTGGTATGGCTAGACAAGTAATATGTCCTTCATGTATATAATCAAATATATTGTATACAAGTTTATGTGTATCTTAGGAACAGCTGCTGTTGTTTGCACTGACTTGAGTTGGGTCATTTGGAGATGCAGTTTTCCGATGCTCTGGCTTGTCCTCCTGTTGGCATATGTATGGAACTTGAACTGAGGCACTGCCTTTATTTTCAGCACTAGAGTAAAGCATATTCATTACATGTCTGTGTTTGGGCATATGTAAATGATAAAATATGTGTGTGTTTCCCCCCCACCTTAATTAGTAACTGATATTAGGAGCTCATGGAGAAAAGCTGTTGAAACTGAAGATAACAGAAGTTCAGATGGGATTCTAGTGGATGCCAATGCTAGAGAAGTGTCGTCAGAGTCTTCATCTACACTGCGTAATCAGAGGGAATTTAGCCTGGCTATTTTTTCCCCAGATTTTGATCGGTCTTATTTTCCTGAAGAGAAAGCTGTTTCAGATCAGCTTAAAGGTGTACCTCAGAAACATCTGGTAACAAGTCAGACCAGTGAACCCCCAACAGAAGATGTGTCAGACTCGGTAAATAAGAAAATGATTTGGAAGCAAGATTTAGAATGTGCAACCACCAGGCTTTCAGAAACTAGTCACATGGACGTATTCTCCCCTGTTGTGGGCAGTGGAATAGATGTGATGAGTAGAAGTAAAGAGGACCGTGTTCCAGTACCGCCGGACCACTCGCAAGCTTCTCGCATTGAGCCTTCCACACATAAAACTCTGTTATGGGATTCTTTTCAGAGGTTGAGTGGTATTGGTATATTACATGAAACTCTTCCAGAAGTTGGTCGCCTAAGTCTTAATAGTTCTACTAGTTCAGAGACCAGTTTTAAACTGGAACCAAAGAGTTATGTGCACAGTGATGCTTTTGGAGATGATGAGGGAAAAGGACAAGCTATTCCAGAATTAGATTCCAATTTACAGGCTCATCTCACTAGTTATGAGGCTCTGAAGAAATCTCTTAGCAAAGTCAGGGAAGAATCTTACCTGCCTAATCCCAAGACGCTTGAACAACACAAAGTAGAACTGAGCCCTGTAGCCAAAGCTGTGCAAGCAGATGATGCACACACTGTTTGGGACACTCAGGCTTTGTTTATTGACTCCACAAAGTCATCTCCCCTTGTGTCACTTGATGGAAAAACACAGACAGTATCACTAACCAACGCTTTTCTGCTGGAGCAGAAATTGAAGACCACTTTACCATGTAGCCTTGGGGAATTTCTGCCTAATTTAAAAGGTAAGAGTCAGCCAAACCTGTGCATGCGTCCTTGCTGATCCATTCTCCTAACTTCTTTCCCCTCCTAAGATAGAGTAGCATTGTGGTACCTACCCCTGGCTAGCCATAACCCTTATACCTTCATCAAGGGTAAGAGGAGTAGTAAACCCTTACTTTATGGGTACTTTCAGAGTCTCTCTCTCTCTCTCTCTCTCTCTCTCTCTCTCTCTGGGTACTTTCAGAATCTCTCTCTCTCTCTCTCTCTCTCTCTCTCTCTCTCTCTCTCACACACACACACAGACACGGAGGCACACACACACACACACACAGACACACACACACACACACAGACACGGAGGCAGACTATTTTTCCAAATACAGTCATATTTTGAGATACTGGTGTTAGAATTCCAACAGTGTGTTAGTGGGCAGTTCAGCCTATATTAGTATAACTTATTGAAGCCAAGCAATCAGCACATTTTATTAATCATAGTTCTCTTATTGAAAATTATATAATAAAGTATTAAAATTATTCTTAGGTATTTAGGACTGATTTAGTCTTGTTATATAGATTTTTCACATATCACTTTGGTTTTTTCATGATGAACACTTTATGAAGAGTATTTTAGAAGTACATTGATTTTTATTTATTTATTTTGAGAAAAGGCATTTGAGTAGAAATGATAATTTCATTCATTATTTATTAGTCTTGCACAAAGTAAGCCTTTGCTAAATCAAGAATTTTACTACTTTGTGGAATTGTTCCTACTTATAATACTTATTTTCCTCTTTTAAAAATCATTTTTTCAGAAGAAGAAATCTCAAGTAAGAGCCTTGAAGCAAGAGACTCTCTGATTTGACAAGATGAAGCATTTTCAAGTTGATTTAGCTGTGATGCACTTACCCTGAAGTCTTGTCACTGAACTGCAGCTGATATCATACATTGGAAGTAAATTCTCTTTTCAGCATCAAAGGAGTTCAGAATGTACTTGACTTCTTATAATGTGTTTAGGTCTTTTTTTTTTTTTTTTTTTTTTTGTAAATAATATGAATTTGAAATATGAAGTATTTAAGAACAGAAAATGTCAAATTTTAGAAAACAATTTTGATTCCTAGAATAATCTTATAAGTGAATGACAATATCATAGTTATGTTAAAAATATCAGTCATTAACATGAGTTAGTGCCTAACCTAATGGCCACTGAATAACTGCATCTTTCATTTTAGAGAAATAAACCATTTTATTGGATCTTAATGGAATATTCTGGTAATAACACAAAGTGAAGTACCTTTACCTTTGGATGGATATTTAGTCAAAGCAGCACACCTTAGCTTGTAAGCAGGCTTAATGAATTCTATTGGTCCTGCAGAGTGATGTTGATGGGATAAAATGCATGTGGTTGGTGAAGAAGATTGGAGAGAACTGACGAAAATGGGTAAATAGAGATGGACAGACGTTTAAAGAACACTGTCAAACTCTGTACTTTAGACTGAGAATTTAATTCTATTTATATTTAACAAGAATATAAATGCAAATTTACAAATTTGTTTTACCATTGTGGTCTGTGGATGGTATGGTGGGTGTTGTTTTGGGAAAAGCTTTTTGTTTTTAGTAAAAAAAACTTTTTGTTTTAAGTAAAAAAAAAACAAGTTTTTTGTTACTTACTGATTGGAAACATTTACGTTTCCTAGTGCCTACAGAGTATCCCAAAATAATTTGAGAAAATTGAACATGGATTTAAGTAACTAGTAACATTCGTATGTTTTTGCCTTATTGTCAGGGGTCTTGTTTGTATTATCTAAGGAATAAATACATGTGCCTGAATAAGCCCGACTAGAAGAGGCACTAAACGGTTGATTTATTATCTCCTCCTCGTCTGTGTAGAGCCTCTGTGTGTAACTATCAAAATCTTGTTCCCAAGCCTTAAGAAAATGAGAGAAGAGAAAGGTAGATGGCCTGAGTTGTCAGAAGGACTGTCTAAAAGCTGCTTGACAGAGGGACGGAAAGAAGACATGGTCCCGAGGGCTCTGGGTTCCTTTATGAGTGCAGGAGAGCAGGGCCTGCTCAGGTGTACTGGGAAATCCTTTGCTGCCTTCTTTACAGCCTAGATCTAAATTCTAAATAGCATGTTAAGGAAGAGGAAGGAGCCAGAGCCAGGGCTAAGTGTTTAATATGCATGATTGCATTTAACCTTTGTAATTGAGATAGGAGGCATACCTAGCCTGCAGATACAGAAGCTAGAGATGAAATGGCTGGAGAAGGATGCAGGGACCAACTGTATTAGGATCATCTAAGATGCCTATTTAAAAATGCTCATTTAGAGAGGACCTAGAAATCTCATTTCACATACGCTTCCATGGCAGCTCACAAGTTCAGCAGTTTGCTGCCAAGAGGCTGGGATTCATATTTAGTCCCTAGGCACACTATTGTATGTATATTGCTCTAGGAGCCCTTCATTATGAGAGTCAAAAGATGAAGAATCTGGCTATTTTGGGTTTATAAGTCACTAAAATTTACCTATAGTCGGCTGAGCATTTCTGAAATGATCATTTCCTGTTTCAGTGCCATGAGCAAATCTCAACTCTCACTTCTCCAAAACTGATTATAACTTAATGTTTCAGTGCCTTCCTGCACGGTAGTGCCTTCTCCTGCAGTTAGTTCCCTTTGACATTTAGGAACTACTTTGATCATGTCAGGCCCTTGCTTAAAAGCCCATTGATGTTCATTGTAATTATAGAAAAGCGTTTGGTATAAAGACCCCTTCTTCTCTCCTCCCGCCTCCTGCTGGGATCTTTTACAGTGTGTGCTTACCTTGTCCTCCTAGTTCACCTCAGTTCTTTGTTAGTTTGCAGACTCTAATAACCTTTAATTATACCAGTTAGGATTTAAAAATTTTTTTATTTATTTTCACATGTAGGATTTTTTTCTTCTAATTTTTAATTTATTTTCATGTGTGTGGATGTTTGCCAACATGTCTGTGTACCTCTTTGGTGCCTGGTGCTGCCTGAGGAGGGAGTCAGATCCTCTGAGACTGGTGTTAGCATCCACATAGGTGCTAGGACTTTTTCTGAGTCACAGGATGAGCAGCCACTGGGGTATCTCCAGCCAGCTACAGTTCCTTTAAAATTCACAATAGCACTTTAACCCTTTAAACACCTTTGATCACAGCCTTGGGGAGGCAGGCAGATCTGAGTCTAGTCTACAAAGTCAGTTCCAGGACAGCCGGTGCAACATAGTGAGACCCTGTCTGCAAAATAAAGGCTGAAGGTTCAGACAAATCACATTTTCTACCTTGATGTCTTAATTTGCCCTCCCTAGATCCATGATCTTCCATCTTTTCTGAAGTATATGGTATAACTGTTTTGTGTGTGGGGAGGGTGTGGTGGTGGGGAGACAGGAATTTTGCTGTTTTTGTTCAGGTTAGCTTTAGCTCACAGCTGTCTTCTGCCTCAGTCTTCCAAGTGCTGGAACTACCGATGTTTGCCTAGCTTTTACTTAATGTCTTTGTTAGACATCTCCCCCGATTTTATGTGATTTCTGATCCAGCTGTATACACACCTTCTTAGTGCCGAGCATGAAAAGTGTTACCAAGTAAGATAAAGAATAGTTCAAGTTAAAGAACATTTGGGGGGGGCAGGGATTAAGCTTAACAAAATACTAAACAGACATTTTGAAACCTTTACAATATTCTTCTAAGTTATAAGGTATCATACCAATTTTTTTCTAGCGTGTAAACAGGAATTCTTGAGACCTGTTTAAAAGCAAACTATTTTTTCCCCTAGTATACTAAAAAATGTGTTTCAAAACATTTCATTTAATGTGTGAAGACAGTATATATAGATCAGATACCTGGTTGCTCTAAAGAGCACTGAGAGCTGGCAAGTTCATGCTGTTAAGTGGAAAATGTCTGTGTTCTAAGGACTGTTCTACATACTGCTGTCTAGAATAAACAATGTTTCACCACTTGTCTGGAATTCCCTGTATTTCAAGAAGAATTATGCCTCACACACACCACTGAATTATCGCATACAAAAGTACAACTTGGTAAAATAATTTAAGACTCAGTGATACAGGTAAGAGTTTAGATTTACAACAGCTTTTATGTTTGAGGCAGGGTCTTGCTATGTAGCCCTGACTGGCCTGAGTGAGTGAGTGGTCTTTGTGCCTTTGTAAAAGGAATGGCTCCTAGTCAGAGAAATCTCTGCTTTATCTAACACAGCCCGTATGACACTAGAACTGAAATGGAGCAGTTTATATTTGTATTCTGCTTTTACCATGTGTGCCCAATGCAAACTAGGAACCTCAGAATCTTTCTCCACAAAATAAGTAATATACAAACTTGGTGTCATGCAATTTCCAGATAAATACAAATGTCAAAACACCAATTTTGCAGCCTTTGTTTCTAAAGTTTGTAAATTTGGAATTACATGTAGAAATAGTCTATACCTAAAATGGTAGTTTTTATTTTTTTGAAGCAAGACCTTAGTATAGCCTAGGTTGTCCTTTAATTTATGGTAATCATCTTACATAGCCACCTGACTACTGGGATTACAGGGAAGGAGCAGATGCCCAGGTAGAGGGGTGTGATGGAGGCACAAAGGGTCTGGTCAGATCTAAAGTGTCTCACCAGTCATGCCAGCCTCCTCATGTTTTAATGATAGAAGTCACCATCCATCAGGTTATGAGGCTAAATTAAAATACTTGCATGCCAAATACTTAATACCTGGCATTTAACGGGCTCAAACTTTGCCAGATGTCACATGCAGTATTTGGAGGAATGGCATAATCTGGATGCTTGTTTTGTTGACCATTTTGACCTTAATGTAGTGGTCTTACTGTAGCCACAAAAGGAGAGCAGGCATAGTGAAATCACGTCTTGCCGGACTTCAAAGTAAAAGATCAGCGCTGGGATTTCACCCCAGGAAGTTCTAGACAAGCATTCTACCACTGAGCTATGTCCCTAGCATAAGAACTTGTTGGGAACTGGGGTCTCATGTATCTCTGGCTAAATATCCCAACAATCTTAAAAAACCCAATACTGCCTTCACCTGGGATTACAGGCATGCACCACTAGCACCAGGTTTTTATGTGCCTGGTCTGGTTAGTATTTTTTATATACCAGTTGAGCTACATTATATAAATATCCAGTCCTTGAATTCGTCTTAAACCTTTCAAATGTGGATGGATGTTGTGCTTGCACCAGCTGTGTGCCTGGTGTTTGTAGAGGCCAGAGGGTTTTGGATTCCCTAGGATTGGAATTACACATGGTCGTGAACTGTCATGTGAATGCTAGGAATTAAACCCAGGTATCTGGAAAAGCAGATAGTGCTCTTAACCAGAGTCACATTCCAGCCCCTTGAGTCTTTACCACTACTACATCTGCTACCAAGCATTGCCAATTTGCCAGCTAAATGATACTTGAGGATAATTAGAATCTATAAAGTACCTGCAAATTATTTCAAACAACATTTTAAACTGCTAATAAGTTTATTCATGATTGAAACCAAGGAGGATTTAGAAATACATTTTAATATCTTGCTGATAAAATAGTAACATTCCACCTTTGTGATCTGATAATGCAGAAGATAACTGCTTTAATACTCTATTATAACCAGGTATCCAGAACACACACACACACACCCACCCACACCCCACCTACTTTAGTGTTAACACCACACTAACTTCATAAAGGCCGTCTTGAAGATCTCTACTTGATAGCTGAGTAAATAGCGTCCAATACTAAGACTAGGAAAGAGATGAGATAGTAAGCACACGTTTCAAGCTCACTTTTAAGCACATGACATGAATATTAAAGACAAATGATGCAAAAAACCAAACCACTGTAATTCAGCATTTTACTAAAGAGCATTTGGCATTATTTCAACGCATGAGGAGGCTGTGCTTGGGGCCATCTACTCTTTCTAGCTTCTCAAAGTGTTTCCTGGCATTACGAATGTTGATCAGAGTAGCTGCAGAAGGGATGGATGGATCTGACATGACCACCATCACGTACGTGTTTGATGTAAAGATGTCGATGAAGGCAGCGAAGTTAGAATTCCTCACTTCCATGCTCTGGAAAGAAGCGGCCAATTTACTGCAGCTCAGCTTAAACTGCTTGATGATGTTGCTGATCTTCTCAAAGCGGTGCACATCTCGCTGCTCTTTGCACTGGTAGTGGGAAATCACCAAGAACGTAGCTCTCTCGAACAGCAGAACTTCATCAGCCTCAATAATCTGGGCAAAATTCCTTAGGTTCATCTCCAGCTGCTGGACGTTGGGGATCAGCTGATAGACGATGCTGGACCAGGCTTTGTAGAGCGTCTCATCCCAGATGGACGTTCGAAAACAAGCGCACTCCAGCGGGCGAGACAAACGCCTCAGGTCTTCCTCTCGCTCTTTAAAAATCAGGTCACGTTGATCTTCCTGAACCAGATCCATTTTGTGCACCAGGCAGAAGATTTTGGCGTCAGGTGAATTCTGGAGGATGGCTTCCAGACACGATTGGTAATAATGCATATCTTTTTCCAGTTCGCGGCTCTCTACGTCAAACACGTATATCAGAACCTCCACATTACGGAAGATGTTGTCCCGCTGGCTGGTGAAGTAATTTTCCATAAAGGTGTCCTGGCCGCCACAGTCCCACAGGTTCAGCACCAGGTTCCCCAAGAATCGGACGTGGGAGTGCTCCACATCGATGGTGGCACCCAGGCGCCTGGTGTCGCGCGCAATATAATTTGCAAAGATGATCGACCTCATGCTGGTCTTCCCCGACCCGCTCTTTCCCATCAACAGCACCTTTTTCTTCATGGCTGTATTGGGCATCACCTGCCGGCGTCGCCACGGACTGGGCCTGAGGCACGGCCTAACGGCGGACCGACCAAGGATGGGGACGGCCGGACACCGAGCACCTACCGGCAGCGGAGGCCGTGCACGCGAGCTGGGGGCAGGAAAGACCGCGGCGAGGCGAGGCGAGGCCTCAGAAAACAGCGCCGGAGGCAATGGCCACAGCCGCTGGGAGCTAGCGAGAGCAGACCAGTGATGTGATCAGCTCCGGCCCGGCCGCCACCCACTTCCCGCCGGCATCTCGCGAGAACTCCGAGGGCCTGCCGCCACCCACTTCCGGTGGCGACATCGCGAGAACGTCGGCTACTCCTTTGCGACCCTTGGAATTCTGAGAAACTGCTTCTTCCATTGCAATCTAGCGCACAGCGAGTTAAAACGAAAGGCCAAGCCCACGCTGGGGTTTTGTTCTGCTTGGGTTGCTCTGGGGCTTTGCAGAAGGGGTCGAGTGAACCTGGGAGGGAGAATGCTGCCCCCGCGTGGCCAAAAGTCCCCACACGCCCACTGCCATTATCACCTCAGAGAGATAATAGTGCTGTAGGCTTGACAATCAGGCAAGTAGAGGAGCGGAGATGACAAATGAAAACCAGCATAAAGAGATTTCGAGAAACTAATTGCCCAGGGCTAGGCAGTTCCTTGCCAGGGAGACATCCTGATTCCTTGTTCTTTTTACCTCAGCTTGAGAATGTGTAATTAGAATCCAAAACTCGAGGAGAGGGTAATATGGACCACCATGCAATAGCTTCGTCCTCACGGTTACCGTGTGAACAACTGTTTTCAAACCTGAGGGGGTTAACGAGTCTGAGTGACTTAGAAGGTCTGCTCACTTAGCCATAGGCCACATGGCCTCAAGTCCAGGGCCTTTAAGGAGAGATAAGCAGTGTCATCCGTACATTCAGGATGAGTCAGTAGAATTACCAGGGCACGTCATCTTCCTAAATTAGGACACTGCATCCTTATTGTAAAGCCCTTTCCAGGTTGTATACTACACTGTACCAATGAAGACATTTCCTCACTCATTCATTCAAAAATTGGATGTTGGGGCTAGAGACATGGCTTATCATTTAAGCCATGGTCTCCCGCACAGATGTGGTGCATACACACACACACACACACACACACACACACACACACTGCTCTTCCAGAGAACCTGGGTTTGCTTCCCAGCACCACTGTGACTCCTTGAAACTGTAACTCCAGTCCAGGGGATGATGCCCTCTTTCAACCTCTGTGGTCACTGCATGCATATGATGCATAGACACATATGCAAAATATGAATTTACATAAATGATGTTTACAGTATGCAAGAAAATTCAAAAGTGGGCTGGCAAGATGTCTAAGCGGGTAAGAGTACTGACTGCTCTTCTGAAGGTCCTAAGTTCAAATCCCAGTAACCACATAGTGGCTCACAACCACCCCGTAATGAGATCTGATGCCCTCTTCTGGCGTGTCTGAAGACAGCAACAGTGTACTTATCTATAATAATAAATCTCTGAGCTGGAGTGAGCAGAGGTCCAGAATTCAATTCCTAACAATCACATGAAGGCTTACAACCATATGTGTAGCTATAGTGTATTCATATACATAAAAAAAAGAAAAGACAATTTAAAAGTAATCATTGTTGCAGGATATTTGATCACACTGAACCCTGAGAGTGTATTGTTTACTAAAAGACAAACAAAAACAAAAAACAAAACAAAACAAAAAAAACGATTTCTAGTTGTGATGTGGCTTAGTCGTAGCACACACCTTTAATTCCTCTGGTTAGAATACAGATATGCCCTTAGAACACACTTTCAATCCCAAACAGTGAAGGTAAAGTTAGTTTGTAGAAGAAAGCAGTGTTTGAAAGTTATGTCTAATTGAGTGGCAGACAAAGTAACAAATCAGAGAAAGATTTGACAGAATAGGATACACCCAGCTCTCAAGAGGAGAGGGGAAAGAGGTTACATAACTAATAGCAGCACACACACACACACACACACACAGAGAGAGAGAGAGAGAGAGAGAGAGAGAGAGAGAGAGAGAGAGAGAGAGAGAGAGAATCTACCAGGACAGTTACAGAGAGAAAAGGTTGAAAAGAGAGAGCAAGCTAAACACAGGGGAAGGCAGAGGAGCCAGAGAATGAGAAGGAGTCAGAAGATTAGACCAGATTGCCAAAATCAGTATGAGGTCAAGCAGAACAATTAAGAAAACGCCAAGAGAGAGAGAGAGAGAAGTCAGATTGAATCAGTCAGCTTGGAGAGGAGTTTGAGCCAGAACAGCTGAGTTGACCAGCCAGCCAGAGATCATTATTTAGTTAGTGTGTGTGTGTGTGTGTGCGTGTGCGTGCACGTGCATGTATGTTGAAATAGATGTCTTACTTAGGGCTGGCCATTCAGTAGTCACTCTTAGTTCTTTGACCAATTATGAGTCTCTGCACTAATTGCTGCCCACTACAGATAATCTGCTCTGGTTGAGGCTGAGGATAGAACTAATCTATATGTAAACATAAATATTTAGAAGGGAGTTGGGCATGCCCATTTAGCAAGATAACTTGGAGGTTCCTCAAATTTACAGTACCAGACATGTATTCTCTCCTTTGCAACAGGCTTCAGATCCAATGCAAAAGCAGTTGGTTACCTCATAACTTTTGTGTTGCTATTGTACCAATGGGCATGGCAGGTTGGTATTATAGCCTTTAGGGTTCACCATTGGGTAGTATCACTGATGACTTCCCCTGCAGTCTGCTTAGTTGGTACCCTCTGGCACACGAAAACTCGCCAGCAGGGAGGAAGGCTTTAGGTTTGTTCCAGCTCGATGGCCCCCCTGCCCCTAGTTTGATGTCTTTATGCTCTGCAACCAAAATATATTCTGTCTCAAGCAACAGTGTCTTACTATCTAGTTATGATCAGTAACCAAGAGCAGCCGCAATCACCAGTGTTGTTTGGGGAGCCTCTGGGGCCTTTCTGACCCTGACCCCAAGTCTGGAACTGAGTTTTTGTTTAATAACACACATCTTCTGGGGGAAGTTTTGGCTACCCATGCTGGGTACCTGTGTTTAAAGATACACGCACATTTTAATTAGCCTACACATAGTGGGTTTTCATAAATGCTTTCCTTAGATCCTTTGTTTTGGTTAACAAACTCCTCCCTCATGCTGTACCCCTACCCAATCACTGCTTAAAGTTTTAGCCTCCAGTATTCTCCCCTCTCTATTTTCCTATTGTATGTATTCTATGTACCCGCACCCATGAAGAACCCTCACTCCTACATAGGCCCTTTTTTTTTTTTTTTTTTTTTTTTTTTTTTTTTTTTTTTCGAGACAGGGTTTCTCTGTGTAGCCCTGGCTGTCCTGGCACTCACTTTGTAGACCAGGCTGGCCTCGAACTCAGAAATCCGCCTGCCTCTGCCTCCCGAGTGCTGGGACTAAAGGCATGCGCCACCACGCCCGGCTACATAGGCCCTTTTTAGCTTCCTGAGTTTGACATGTACTCCCAAGTAAGCACACAAATCTAAAAGTTCAATAGCCTTTGTTCTGAATATTTAGTGTTTTAATTTTGTCAGATTTGTGTGTGTGTGTGTGTGTGTGTCTGCCTTTCCATCTGTGTGAGTGTACACCACTTGTGCATCAGAGAAGGCACTGAATTCTGAACCAGGGTTACAGGCAGTGGAGAGCCACCTTAGCTAGGTGCTGGAAACCAAACTTGACTCCTCTAGAGGAATGAGGAATACTAATTGTAGTGAGGATTTTTGTTTTCTAGTTGGAGGGTTGGAAGGGATTGGGGTAAAGAAAGATGGTAAGAAAAAAGATCCCACTAAACTAACCAGAAGGGCAGCTACAACGGATAACTCCTGAACTCCCAGTCCCAAGTAGTTTAGTTGTCATATGGTGAGAGGAGTCTCTGTTCTGATCTGTCTGTGTGGTGGTGTAAATGCCTTGTGTGTCTGGACTGGCATCTCCTTTCCTAAATCTGGGATTTTTTTTTTTTCCTGCTTGGTTCCTTTGAAAACACTTTTCATGTCTCTAGAATGAGATTCTTCTGTTTCTTCAATGCTGATAATCTAACAAATTTGGTCTTTTCCAAATGTCGTATGTATCTTGGAATTGCCATTGGAGTCTTCTTATTTTTTTTCTTTGTCTTTGTTAGATTTTGTTCTGCTTTCTCCATCTTGTCTTCAAGATATTCTGTCCTCCCCATCCCCCCGTCCATTCTTGCTGATTCTTTCCACAGAGTTTATTTGATCTATTATGTTTTTTCACTTCCAGATTTGAGATCAGTTTTTCTTCAACCTTTCTCCCTCTGTTGGATTCCTTTCATACCACCCATTATCTTTCTTATTTCACACAGCTGTTTGTTTGTGTCTTGGAACATGCATACAGTCACTATTTTGAGTTCCATCTTCTGGGGTATCTCTGTGACCACCATGGCTAGCAGAGTAATAATAACTGGTGGGGTGCAAGAGGTAGTTTCCTTCAACATTGCTGTGTAGCCGGTATTGGTTCAGACTTTGGGAATCAGACCCTGAATAGCTTATTGTAGGCATTTTGAAGGGCTGCAAATTTTCTTGTAAACTTTCCTGGTGACAACCTACTCCTGTGTGAACAATAAAGTGTTCAACATGACTACATTGGAACTCTGGAAGCAACATGTGACATCTTCAATAAAGATGAGTTCTACAGATTGATCTAACTGACACTTTCCATAAAGATAGGTTGTATAGATTGACAAGGTCCTGATAAGTTCCAGGAGGAGGATCCGATGTGGCCTTGACTGCATAGCTAGCCCAAAGCTCACCCTACTGTTAACCACACCTGCTCCTGGCCTTCTGGGCTGATAACAGGTTTTTACATCCCTCTCTTTGAATGAACAACCCTGTGTGTTTAACACTCCTGGTTCTCCTATTGCTAATCTGTGAGCACAATAGCCCCCATGCCTCCAATATACCATCCCCTTTATTTTTTTAAAGAAAAAATGTGACTGTAATAGAGGCCAAGGTTGAATGTATTGCTTCATGGCTAATCTAACTAATATAGACCAGTATAACAGAATTGTAAGCCTAGCTAACTGAGGACTAAAGGGGAAAGCCATCTTAACCATGGTAATCATTTGTACTGACTGGTTTTGTGTGTCAACTTGACACAGGCTGGAGTTATCACAAAGAAAGGAGCTTCAGTTGGGGAAGTGCCTCCATGAGATCCAGCTGTGGAGCATTTTCTCAATTAGTGATCAAGAGGAAAGGCCCCTTGTGGGTGGAACCATCTCTGGGCTGGTAGTCTTGGGTTTTATAAAAGAGCAGGCTGAGCAAGCCAGAGGAAGCAAACCAGTAAGGAACATTCCTCCTTGGCCTCTGCATCAGCTCCTGCTTCCTGACCTGCTTGAGTTCCAGTCCTGACTTCTTTCAGTGATGAACAGCAGTGTGGAAATGTAAGCCAAATAAACCCTTTTCCCCCAGCTGCTTCTTGGTCATGATGTTTTGTCCAGGAATAGAAACCCTGACTAAGATACCATTCAAAGTCACTTAAAGAGATTTTACCTCCTGTGAAGATCGTTAATTTGATCCCCCATAGTATGAGAGAGATCTGACACATTGAAGCAGCACACACAGGAAACGGCTAACAGCCAAGATTGTGCTTGAGCAACAGTGTCTTAGTCAGGGTTTACTGCTGATGAGCAGACACCGTGACCAAGGCAAGTCTTTTAAAGGACAACATTTAATTGGGGCTGGCATACAGGTTCAGAGGTTCAGTCCATTATCATCAAGGTGGAGGCATCGCAGTATCCAGGCAGGCCTGGTGCAGGAGGAGCGGAGAGTTCTGCATCTTCATCTGAAGGCGCTAGTGAAAGACTGGCTTCTTGGCAGCTAGGATGAGTGTCTTAAAGCCCACACCCACAGTGAAATACCTACTCCAACAAGGCCACACTTTCTAATAGTGCCACTCCTTGGACTGAGAATATACAAATAATCACAAATTAATCTCTTGATTAATTTCTGCTCATATATTTGCTGCAATAATGGTAGTTTTACTAACCATACAGGCCATCTTTGAGACCTTTCAGTGTTCTAGTAATCATTCCTGGGACTGGCCATAAAAAAAAATCCTAAAAATAATCCTTAGTATGGGAAAACATCATACCGTTTCCTATTCCAGGCATGCCTTTATTACACCTCCCTAGCCCCCTGACAAAAAGTATTTGGATTCTGCACTGACAAGCTGAGAATTAATGTAGTGTAATCAGCATCACTTTTGGGTCAGTAGTATTGTGTTCTTGCCTCGCCAAGGCCTCAGCTTGATGAGTTGGTTTTGATGTCTCCCTAAGTCACCGGCTTCCTCTTCCTCTTAGGGCATCTCCTCTTGGTTTGTTGTCTACCTTCAGACGCTTCATTGGATGCCCATGTCCAATGCATCAGAGCAGGAACACTGGGGCTTCACTCATTTTCTACAAGTATAACCTCATCCTGATGTTAGAACAACATCGGGTCTTTCCATTGATTAGTTTCTACATCTTCCCACTTAACAAACACTTCTGGCTGTGTCTCCATTAGGGAAAAATGGCTTGGGGTAGCAGCAGAAGTCTTATGCTTTAAAGAGAAAAGCTTAAAGTAAGCACAGCTAAATGTGGCCCAGCATGTGGGGACTTGGGTGGGTGTATGCGCCTTCTTCCTGTTTTTAAGATTTGCCATTTAAGCGTTTGATGATGCCATTCTACAATAGCCTGACCCTGTGGATTGTTAGGGATTTCGGTCATGTGATGAATATCACATCATTTGCAAAATTCCTTAAATCATTTGCTAGTATACGCAGGACCATCAGTTTCTACCCGTAATGGGAGTCCGAGAAAGCAAATGCACACAGAGCTACTTGACAAAGTCAAGTTCCAGATATGGACACAATGGTATTTTCCTGGAGCCCTCAGGGCCCCATGTCACACCTGGGGCTGTGCTCCCACTCTGGGAGTTCACCCAACTCACTCTCATTAGATGTCACTGCTGTAGAGTCAATAAATTTTGAGGAAATTATGTCTTGATTTTACATAATTTTTGTTACTGCCTTAAATATATGCATCTGATTTTATTTCTTCAATCTTATTTGTGTGTGTGTGTGCATGCATACATGCAGACATGAATGTGCATGTGAGTGTACGTGTCTGTGGAAGCCAGAGGCATCAAATACCTCTGGGAACTGGTGTTACAGCCCTGCCATCCTTCTGACACAGGTAATGGGAACCTCATTTGGGTCCTCTGCAAGAGCAGTACCTACTCTGCTCTACTGAGCCGTCTTCCTAGTCCCTTGTTTTATTTTATTTTTTTCTTTATCAGCCACATTCTTTCAGTCAAAGTATCTGCAATGTTCAAGTGCGATCTGGATGTGGTAGGGTTGACTGTGTGCTTCAGAACATAATTCCTCAGAAGAGGAACCCTGGGTGCCTGCAGCCCATTCTGTATGGCGTCCAGAGCAGAGCCTCCCCTGGGAGAGCAACCACGGCTGTTTGAGATTAGTCCTATGCTGACAGTTTAGCCAACTACTAATGGTGGGTGCTCTGATCCAGTAACTGTTGAAGGACAAGCAGCCAGCAGGAGTGTGGTGTATGCTTGGATTGTAGCTAATAATATTAGGAGTGGAAGTCAAGGAAGGTAGTAAGTAAAATTGAATATTAAATATCAGATAAACTTTGAAAAAGCCGGTTGCATGAGGATAAGGGTTAATCGACTTCAGAAAGAAACGTCCACGTGGTAAAGTAACTAAGAGGAAGCGTGCAGTACAGACGATAGATTTTAGAGATTGCTAAGATCATGGAAGGTTATAATTAGGAAGGAAGAAGAGTAAGAGATGGGATGTCTTAGAATTAAGGGTGGAGGAGTATGAGGTGTGCCTGAAGGGTGTAGTGAAGAAGGTATGCCTTCCAGTAAACTGAGTGGGAAGGACTCCTGCTGTCACAGCTGTGTGTAGGCAGTAATTAGGGGTGATAGCCTTATTTGTTCCCGTTCTAGCTTCCAAATAATTGACACAAAGATTTGTTAAGTTTATTAACAAGCTTTAAGCATATGACTGGCAGATACTCGTTTATTCTTGCTCTCTATGCCATCTTAGCTACTTCACTCCTTATGGTCTGTGTTACAGTCTCGTCTCAACTTGGCTCGCTCAGCTCCATGTGTGTCCTCATGTCAAATCCCTTGGCGACATGCTCATCCTGACTCTTCCTGGACCCTCTGCCTCATGGCCATCTCTCTCTCTCCTCTCTTTGGGACCCCCTAACTAGGATCAGAAGTGCTGCCCTATTCTCTTCTGCCCAGGTAATTGGTTGATCAGCCCTTTATTAACTAATCAGAGGTGACAGAAAACAGTTTTTACATAACACTAAGACTGGAGTTGCTTGACCACGCAGTTATCCAGACTGTAACTAGATGCCTGGGCCCTGAAATCAGCATACACAATGCATCAAGCCATCCCTCATTAGCTGGGCTGGGTTGAAAGGTGAAGTTCTCAGATCTCTTTGACTCTAGTGAGTTCCATGAGGTGCAGAAGGGGAGTGTGGGAAACTTGCAGCTTCAGTGTTCTTGGGGTTCTGATGTGTGGAGGAGGGGAGAGAGTAAGCCCTTTCCTAATCAGATCCTACAGACTCCCGTTCGTTGCTGGGGCTTTTCCTTGTCCTGGATGGAGGGTTGTTTTACTACAGTCAGGCTGATTTTATTTACTTAGTTTTATTTAAAATGTTTTTATTACATTTTAAAATTGAATGTATCAGGACATATGTATATCATGGTATATGCGTGAGGGTCAGAGAATAACTTTTGGGAGTTGATTTTCTCCTATCAGACTCAAATGGTCTGTCATGGTAGCAAGCACCTTTACCTGCTGGGCTATCTTACTCTTATTTCTTTTTAACAGAATTATTTTCTTGCACTAAATGTCTTCTTTTATCTTTCTAAAGATAATTATAATATTAATTTTTTAAAAAGGTCTTATTTCTGGGGACTGTACCCAGGGGCCCTGCATACTGTTGAGTGTTGGAGTCCAGGAGTAGCCTCACAAACCACATGAACACCGACCTCAGTCAGACAGGGAGAGTTTATTGAACGTATGTCCCAGGACTGTCGGATCAGGGTCACAGTGCAGACTAGGGAGATAAATGATGACATTGAGTGAAAATCCTACAGGGCTTTTAAGCCTCAAATCCATAAACATCTGTGCCAAGTTATTCCACCCATCAGGATTTAGGGACAGAGGACTTCATTAAGAAGATGTCTTTGTTGTACACTTACCCTGCTCCCATTGCTTGGGGAATTCAACTGTGACAGGGGACTTTGTCTTGTTTAACATTCAAGTCTTAACTTGCCAACCAGGATGTCAGTTATCCATATACATGTCTCCTTCTGCGAAGTTGGACATCAGTTCTCAGGGAGGTCTTGAGAACTTAAACTTTACTTGACCCCCTACTCAGAATGGAAGTCTTATTCCAAAAAGTTTCTTATATCAAAAGTTTCAGGTGTCTCTCTTATGTTGTGGTCCATCCCAGGGGCAGCTTATAAAAGCAAACACTATAAAAGCTTATATACAGGTGCAGGAAGTGCTGCTGGTAGTTGGTTTGGGTCCAAGTTTATTGTGGGTAACTAGACAAAGCCGTTCTAACTGACTTACAGAATAGAACAGAATATGCAATCAACTTGGGCATGAGAGAATTTCTTAGTAATAGCAGTAACAACATATGAGAAAGTTTCCTTATAATTTTAGTAAAATATTAGTATAAAATGGCAGGCTAGGTAACAGTTACCTAGGCCTTAACATTTTTACCTAGGCCTTAACATTGAGTGCATCTTTAGACAGATTCTCCCAAGAGTTTTCTACAAAGAATAAGCCTGATATACAGTTTATTATATTTCTGTCTTTCTTTTGGTGGGGGAGGGGTGTGTTTTAAGACAGGATTTCCCTGTGTAACAACCCTGCACATCCTGGAACTCAGTCTGTAGACTAGGCTGGCCTTGAACTCACAGAGATCCACCATGCGTGAGAACAGCAATTGTGAAAATCTGTCTGAGGAGCAAAGAAGTTATTTTAAATCAATATGCTTTAATCATGTCATATGCCTTTAATCATGGCCTATGAGAAAGCATATGACAGCACACCCAGCTGGATGTCATTAAAGAGTGTGGGTGAGAACAAATCAGCTTCTAAAGCCCGTTCATGAGGACTATCATGAGTCCCTGAGAGCTGTTTTCTGTGGGTGGGCTTTACTCCTACAAATTCTACCATACCTGTGGAATTACCGCACCCCAGGAGTACGGTGTCCTGTGGGTCAAGGCTTCATTCACAGTGGATGCTTTGGGGACATAAATGACACTTAAAGAACAACGTAGTTATGGAATAAAAAATAGTTAGACTCCCACTATTGAGTTTGTAGCGGGCTTTATTGACTCATTCCATTTATAATTTGGAGCCTCAGTCCTCAATGGCAGATATTCCCCTCGTCTAGACATTCTCTGGTTTATTGTTTCTGGGGAATGAGATTGATAATCTTTGATGGGGTACTTGCCCATTTATATGAAACTGGAGAAAGGGATCCATGGGTGTAAGTGCTTCTTAAAGAGATCTTCAACGGGGCCACCTGTTTCTACTTTAATTCTTATCCTCTTATCAGAAGAAACAGCTCTCACCTCAGAGGAATAAGAGACATGGTTTATTCTGGAGCATATGTGAGTGGCCATGGCCTTGGAACATAGAATTAGGTCTCCCCAAATCAGTGTTCCAAGGCCGAAACAGTTTCATGGAATTTTTTATAGTAACAGAACAAAGAAAGTTATAAATCAAGGGATTAAAAACAAACAAACCACATGGGTGGAAATGTCAGAGAGGAGGGTTACAGGAAGATGGGGTGCTTTGCCATAGGACCTGGGTGCTGCCTGATAACACCCTTCGTCCTTTAGTCATGGAGAATTAGGCTTTTGTTAACACTCAAAAAGGTCTTTCTCTGCTTGTCAGAATGTTAGGGCTAAGACAGACGGGGCAAAGAATGGTTATTTAGAAGGCTACCCATTGCCCAAGGTAAGTTGTAGTTAGGCCTGCAACTCTTTCACATTACTGAAGGTTAATCAGCCAGTCGGCCTATTCCACAGGTTTTTCTCCAAGTGCTTGTTCATATCCCCAGTGAAGCCTTCAATTCTCGAATGGTTAGGATGTTCTGTGGTAAAAATTAATTTTCTTGTTTTTTTCCCCACTATTGGTTAAGGATTCCGCTTCCTTGAGTCAGCTAAGCCAGTTAGTTTTTTTTTTTTTTTCTGTTTCTATGTATCTTATTTTTTACTCCAATTTAGAATTTACCTTCTCAGCTGGGTGGTGGTGCAATCACCTTTAATCAGGAGGCAGAGGCAAGGCAGGTAGGAAAATCTCTGATTGCAAAGCTAGCCTGGTCTATAGACTGTAGTGAGTTCTAGAACATCCAGGGCTACACAGAGAAACCATGTCTTGAAAAAAAACAAAAACAAAAATAAACACAAAGAATTTACCTTTTCATCACAGTACTCCCATTTTAGTGGAACGTAGGTCAAAGAAAGTAATTATATGTGTTGAATCTGCCATTTTATTTCGACTAGAGAGAAATCTTAGTCAAAATATTCAAAACAACAATAACTTTTGAGACAGCCTCCTAGTCCAAACAAGTATAATTTGTTGATGATTTTGAAAGGGATTTTATGCAGGAATTTGTCTGTTTTGTGTTGTTTCTGAGACAGGGTCTCTCTATGTAGTTCTGGCTGTTTTGGAACTTGCTGTGTAGACCAGACTGGCCTCAAACTCACAGAGGTTTCCCTGTCTTCAGAGTGCTGAGACTAAAGTGTGCACTACTATGCCTGGTTATGTGGGGTTTTCCCCGTTTTTTTTTTTTTTTTTTTGCCATGGTGGAGAACAGATCTGGAGTCCCATACATGCTAAGCAATTGCTCTACTACTGATCTATCTTCTGAGTTGAGTAATTAATATATAATTTACACATTATAAAAGTCTTCTATGTATGTGACTTCCAGTTTCATTTTCGTGGTTCAGTTTAAATATCTACCATTCCAAATCTTTCCTTTTTCCAACTCATGATCAGTCTCTGTTCTGACTCTGAGACTCAGAGAACTATTTGTCTGCCCTATTTATCGATTCTCCTTCTTTTTAGAAATTTCATATAAATGGGACTATAAATGTATGTAAATTCTGCCTGCTTTCTTTCTCTCAGGATAGAGTTTTGAGGCCCATTCTGTGGTATGTGTTAAGGTATTCCTTTCATTGCTAAATAAAAGTCTTTAGAAAAAGTATGGAGTCCCACAGTCTATCCTTTCACCAGATGATAGAGATCAGAGTTGCTTCAAGTTCTCAGGCTATTATGAAATATGCCACTATGAAATATTCTGCATATATCTTCTCAGAACTTACCGTTATCACACAGCTCTCATTTTAGTGGAATTTGGGAAAAAGAAAATGATTACATGTGTGAACACTCCCACATTATTTGGGCAAAGGAGAACTCTTGAGCCCAAATACTGAAAACAACAGTTTCCTTTTGTGTTTTGTATGTAACTTTAGGCACAGTATCATGGAGGTCAGAGCCAAGTTGTGGAAGTCAATTCTCTCCTTTTATCGTGTGTGATCTGGGGACTGAATTTAGGTTGTCAGGACTGGTGGCCAGTACATTTATTTACCTTACTGAACCATCTCATCGCTTTTCTTATTTATTTATTTGAGACCAGGTCACATTATATAGCCCTGGCTGGCCTAGATCTTAGTGTGTAGACAAGACTGGCCTTGAACTCCTAGAAATCCACCTGCTTCTGTCTTTTGAGTTCTGGGATTAACTTCTTAAGTTTTTTCCCCCAATGAACATCATTTTTATTCCTCTTAGATAAATAAGAGTAGAATTGCTGGGTTATATGATCAATAGTGAAACTTTTAAGGAAATGGCCAGAGTAATTTCCAAGATGGCTGAGCCATGTGATACTCCAGCTAGTAGTCTGGGAAGTCAATTCTTCTTTCTTGTCCTTGGCAGCAAAATTGGATTACAGTCGTTCAGATGAATGCATAGTGGAATCTCATTGAGTCCACAATCTGTGCACCCCTAATGCTTATTGTTACGCATTTTGTTGGATAGGTCTTGAGGACCATGCTCAGGTCTGGTGACTTGCTGGGAAGACTCAGCTCTCAGCATGTAACCATGCAGCTGTTATTTATTACAGAGGGAGGAGTCTGAGAAGCCAGGACAAAGGAAAGCTACACAGGCTAAAGCAGTGGTCCTCAACCTTCCTGATGCCGTGAGCCTTTACTGCAGTCCCTCATGTTGTGATGGCCCCCAGCTATCAAATTATTTTTGCTACTTCATAATTGTCATTTTGCTACTGTTATGAATCATAATGGAAATATCTGATATGTAGGATATCGGATATGTGAACCCTGTGAAAGGGTCGTTCCACCCCTAGACTGAGAACTACGGAGGCTAAAGGCTTAAGGGAGCCAAGTGATAGCTTCCAAGTCTTTTGCAGAGGCCTTGCAGAAAATCGGCTTAATCCCCAACAAATGTCTGATAGATCTCAGTAGTCAGTTTTTAGGGTTCATTCCCCTCCCTTCGCAACTCTGCCCTTTTCTTTCTCTCCACCTTCTTACACACTACCCTTCTTATTTGAGTTTGCAAGGGACATGAGCATAACTTGCTACAATGTAGATAACTGGCTCTCCTTGGGAACAGTGGAAGCCATTGTGGTGTCAGAGAATTTGGTTTTGAACTAACTTGCTGATGGAAGGGTGGCTGTGGTTCTCGTATCTCAGGAGCCACTTCACTGAGAGGCTGACTTAGAAGTTTACACAGAGGATAGGTGGTCACCCACTGGTGGATACCTTCTCCTAAGTGGAGCTCTGTGGCTCAGTGGCTCACTTCTGATCCTAAATGTTTATGAACTATTGTGGGTGTGGTGTGGTGTGGTGGTGGTGTGTGCAGACAGCTCTGTGAAGTCAGGTCTTTCCTTCCAGCGTTACCTGGGCTCCAGGGATTGAACTCAGATCGTCAGGCTTGCATGCCAAGCATATTGACCTGCTGAGCCATCTGCCTGCTCCCCTCACCTCTGAGCTTCACTGTGTAGTCATGGGATGCTTTACAGTTTTGCGAATCTTCAAGAACAAGGAACATGTCCTTGGGCTATCTTTAGCATTGATTGGTTTGTTCTTCTGTAGTTCCTGACAAACTCAAAGGATGGGCTAGAGGAAGCAGCAGCCCGACGTTGCTCATCACAACTTTATAGTCACTGTTATCAAAAAAGCACACGTCACCTGATCGTTATGGAAGACAAGAGCCACATGAAGTTAGAGAGTTGTGCAGTGGGTTCTTGCCTCAAAATGTGGCTTTCCTTCTGCTAGCAGGAACATGGATAAGGTTAAGGTACCCGTGAAGAGAACGCTAGTCTCCAACACCAGTTACTCTGTAAGGATTACATGGTGGACCCTGTTCTTGGAAATGAACAGTGTGTGCCCATGGTGGACCCTGTCTTTAGCAATGTGTGCACACATGGTTGACCCTGTCCTTGGCCTTGAACAGAGTGTGCACATGGTGGCCTGTTGTTAGCAATTGGCATTCAGGTACATGAGGCAGGCAGTGGTGTGTGTGTGTGTGTGTGTGTGTGTGTGTGTGTGGTATGGCATTGGGGTCGTGATGATAGCACCCAATCCCTCCTCCTCCACTAACAGTGGAGGGTAATTTATGGGATCATCACTACTGATGATCCCGCAAAACTCCATTATCTGGGGCTGGCAAGAATGATCAGCAAGAAATTCTAAGCTCTTTAACTCTTAAGTGGCTGGTGAGAAAGAAAAGGATAGAGAGAAGGTCATAGCCCCCCCCCCCCTCTCTCTCTCTCTGTATGTGGCTGGGCCAGACCACCTGTTTCATGAATTTCACAAATGTTCATGCACACTTATGTACATACATACATTTTTTGAATCAAATCAGGAATTCTATTGTCATTAATTCATCTAAACAGCATTAATTCATGAAAGTCCATTTTCATGTTGATCTGCAGGAAATTTGCCCCATAGGGTGGGCTGATGCCCAGGAATCAGTAGGCTATGTAATAGTGGCAGGGAAGACATCAGCAGCAAGAAGCAATCTAGGGACAAAGTCCCTAGGGCTGTGCCTCTCAGAGCACCCATTGCAGCCATGCAAAAACTGTGTGCCATCTCCAGCCTTTCTCAATGGCTTCTGTCAGTAGACCCTATTCTTGGCAATGAACAGTGTGTGTGCATGGTAGACCCTGTCCTTGGCAATGAACAGTGTGTGCACATGGCAGCCTGTAACTGTGGGCTTTCTACGCCTGTCCCAGTTCCTGAATAATGACACAAAGACTATATGTACTTATAAGCTTTTGTCCTTATATCTAGATGTAGTTTCTCTATAGCTCATAACTCAATTATCCAGATTATACTAATCTCAGTTCTGCCACATGGCTGGTTAATTACCTCTCCTTCCTTCCCAGCCTGCTTCTTCCTCTGTGTCTGGCTTCCCAGAGTCTCTCTCTCTCTCTCTCTGGAAGTCCCACCTAACTATTCCACTTTTGCTATAGGCCTAACGTGATGGAGAACAATGTTTACAAAATCTAAGGCAGGAGATGATTAACAATACCACATGTGGCCTGAAGTCAGATCTCTGCTGGTTCAGAAATCAGCATCTGAATAACACAAGGGCAGTCTTTACACACTGCACAAAAACATCCTCCAATGGTGGACCCCGTCTCTGGTGACAAACAGTGTGTGCATGTGATGGACCTGTCCTGGAAACGAACAGGGTGCGCGGGTCTTGGTTTGGTTTCCAAATCTCCCATTTCTCTCTCTGAGGTTTCCTCCCTCCCCATGCTCCATTTCACATTTCTATATTCCCTTTAACCAGAAAGGCAAGAAATAACTTTGCTGTTCTTAAGACTGATCAGTAAGTGGTATTCCTGTCTGGGCCCTATCAACCAGCTACCAGTGGAATTCCAGCAGCTGGCAGTGGTTTGCTGACTTCGGTTTTTAGTCTGCCATGGAAGAAAGAACTCGGAGCACACAGCAGCTCAGCACTGCTGCAATCCACAACTCCTCAGACACTCGAAGCTCACACTGTTAACATCAATTCCAGCTCTCTGGTCCACATGGTAGAAAGAGAAAACCAACTTCTCCAGGTTGTCTTCTGACCTCCACATGAGTCTCGGCCCACATGGCTCTCTCTACCCAGAACCTGCAATAAGCAATTGTTAAAAAAAAAAAAAGCAACAAAAAGGAAACAGTAATGTTTAAATCCAAACACTCTCCTATAGTAGTAGACTGTATGGTATACTACCACACTTCTTTTGCTTGCTTTTGAGAAAGGGAGAGCCATGTAGCCCAGAACTTGCCTCCTTGCCCCAGCTGCTGGGATTCTAGACTTGTGCTGCCACACCCAGCTCGAGAGCAGAGGCCCTGGACTTTGTTTTAGTGTCAGAGTAAGCTGCTATCTTGTGAAAACACAATTCCCAGAATAGTTTTGTTTTCGCTGCTTTGAAATAGAGTGAAGTCTCACTTTGTAGCTCAGGCTGGCCTTGACCTTGCAGCAACCCTCCTGCCTCAGTCTGTGTGCGGGGATCACAGGCTGAAGCCATCATGTGCTCTGACTAGTGTTTGATAACAGGAGATTCCAGGGCAGGGCTCTGCAGTGGTTTTCAGGTCCCGCTTAGTTATTAGGGAAGAGAGGTCAGAGGGCAAAAATAGAAGCTCCAAAGCTGCGGTCCTTGAAGTGTGAGCTCTGGGCCAGAATCAGCAACATCATTAAAAACTTGTAAGAGACTCGTGTTTTCTGGAGCCCATATCTCAGAAACAACAGAAACTCAGGGTGGGGTCTGGCAATCTGATTTTTGTCAAGCCAGTGTGGTTCTGATGCTGCTAACATTTGAGACGTTCCTGCTTCTAGGCATCATTACCTGATCAATAGAGGGCTGGACCCTCTCATACTGCTTTGTTCTCAAAAACAGAGGCCTATGGTTGAAAGCAATTCCAAGATGCAGGCAGCCAAGGTATATATAGGATGATCTGGAGATGGAATTCTGGGTCAACATTCTGGAGGTCAGGGCATGCATTTCCTTCAGAAGGACAATGTGTCCTACGGATGGAAAGTGCCACCCGACAAGATACTTTTCATTGTCTTTGCATTATGTGACTGTGCAGTTGGTTAACTCTGGGACTCAGAGACTTCCAAAAGCCCTCCAAGGTATCCTCCACCTTTCTTCCAAGTTCCAGTGGGAGAGTCCCTGTCTTGGGTCTGCCAGGTGAGATACTAGGTGAAGTCTGACCTCACAGGAGGCCCTTATGATGTCATTGCCACCTCAAGATGCCCTCCTCTGCGACTCTGAAGGTCATAGAGGACTCAGTCCTGGGCCCTGCGGCTCGCAGGGGCCAGGCTGTGCTGGCAGGTGCGTGCTTCCCAGTGGCCGCAGTGGCGGCAGCTTACAGACGTGAGCCGGCCTGGCTTGCTGTCTGTGCTAAGTGCTGCTTGTTTGCCCAAGGCCAGCCTCAACAAAGGAATAGACTACAGAATTTTGCAAAAGGGCCACCTAAGTTTCCTTCTGAGCAAAACAGCATCGGTCAAGGCACTGGAGAAGTGTGATCGTTGTCCCAGGCAGCTGGGATCCTCTAGGCGATTGCCTCAGTGGAAGGTCCGAGGTGAAGGATGGGGAAGAGGACTTGCATCTGCAATCTGTGCTCCTGCGGGTAAGATAGTCCTCCCAAGGGCAATCTGGAGAGGGGAGCCTGATTTTCACACTCCCTAGGGTGCCATGCCCCTTTCCTGGACCGAGGACAGGATGTGTCTTCATCCCGCTGCTTCGCTAGGCAGCATCACACTGGATTCGGGTTTTAAACTGCAATATTGTTGACTAATATTTGATGCACACACGTCGAATCAGCGCTGATCAGGCAGTGTGTGTGTGTGTGTGTGTGTGTGTGTGTGTGTGTTTTCTGCAGGGTAGAGATACAGGCACCTTGAGAGTGGGCCGGGCCCAGCCTTGTCTACATGCTGTTAAGACATGGCGGAAACCCTGGCCAGGCTGGGGCCGGTCTTGTTTCTTCTGTTGCAGTTGTTAGGATTGGGGAGTTCTTTTGTGTGGGTGAGTTTCTCACTTACAGAAATTGGTACTTTGGGAGCCATAGTGCACGGGGACCAACTGTTGCAGTGTTGAAATAAACAGTTAACCCAGGGGTGAGTTCGCTGTAGTTTTCGGGCAGGATGCCTTTCTGGCCTTTGCCTTCAGGGCCTTGATGGTGCGAAGCACGGTGAAGGCAGGGTTTTGGAGAGAAACGTTGAGCTGCAGTCTCTGAGATGGTCCTTCTGGCTGCTTTGCCAGGACAGCTAGGGAACTGCAGGGCTGTGCCAGCCAGGGGATAGCAGAGGGGCAGTACATAAACTTGCTTCCCAGGCTTCTGGCTAAGACCAAGTGAAAGGAGTGGCCTCGGGGACTAGCCCTCTGGGGTTGTCACTAAATGTGGGATCTGGGCTAGGAACCGAACTTCTCCCCATTCAAATTTCTCTCTAGGAGTACTCCCCTCACAGGACTATTACAAATGAAGGGATAGGGTGTATGTCTATGCACATGGATTCTATCTATTCTGTTAGTACCCTAAGATCTGCAAAAGGATTTTACAGATACAGTATGTTACATGAAATAACAAAATTATTGTATTTGGGAGAATAGGTTAAGAGGACACTCTGAAAACAGAAGACTTTGTATTCTCAGGAATCAGTATTCATTAGAGTGGACTGGGGACTTTAAAATAGGTGTCATTGCTCCCGCTGTTCATGAGCAATCTCTAAGGACAGTCCCATCAGCAGACTCCAGATAGATACTGCCATTTCCCAGAATTCTGAGCTCTGCTACCTACAAGTGTGGCTCTTGCTTTCAAGGTTTGTCAGGTGGGACCAGCCAGTGTCCAGGGCTAATTTTTCATACTACTGAAAATTCAGTTTTTTTTTCTAAGACTTTGCTCCCATCTTTGCACAGTATGTAGTCTAGGAAGACGGGGACTCATCAGGGGAGAGGAATGTAGAGTCAGATGCCACTTCGATTCCTACCTGGTGTCCTCAGATTCTCTTTTTCCCCCATCCTGCAAAGTTGCTCCTTCCACTGGATATAAAGTCTGTCTGGCGTGCCTTCCTTGCCTCCCCCTCCTGTGTCTACTTTATGGTCCTGTCAAGTGCCTTGGGTCTGACTCTCATGTTGGTCAGTCTTCCCTCCTGCCTTCTTAGTCTTTTTCAGTTTTTTTTTTTTTCCCTGTGATTTTGATGGGGCATCTCAGAGTTCAAAGCAGATTTTCTGGTCTCCACTCATGGTTCCTTTGTCTTGCTTTTCTTCCCTTTTTGAAAATGCTTCTACCTTCTCCTTCTGCCTCCTAACCTTTTAAGATCTTGCTCATGTTGTAAGACTCCCATCTGGCTCAGTCCTATAGACCCCACCCAGTACAGAGGTAGGACCCCACTTTCTATGGTCTTTTAGCTATGTGTATGCCAGCTTCATATCTAGTGATGGTGTGTTCTGGAACAGCCAAGCTCTGTTTTTGTATGCTTTGTGATATTGACCTGTTGAGTAGTCAGAACACACCATTGTGGGATGGTGGAGGGATCTGTGGAGTCCGTTAGGGACATACAATCTGGAGTGGTGCTGTCTCTAGTGCTTGCCACATGATGCCATTTTACTTCAGTGAATTGTAATTGAGGGCTTCCCCAACTTCCTCCAGCCACTTGGGGGCTGGAGAGCTATTTTAGTAGCTAAGAGCATTGTCTGCTCTTCCAAAAGACCCCGGCTCAGCCTGGCCTGGGACACACTGTGTATAACTGGGAACTTCTGTTTCTCCCGGTTTCCATTTCCCAAGTCCTGGGATTAGAGGCCTGCATTACTATTCCCAGCATTTCTTTGGCTTTTGAGTTTTGTTATGTAGTCCAGGCTAGCCTTCAACTCTGCTGCTGCCAGGATTGTAGGCATGTTGTCACCATGGCTAGCTCCTTAAATATGATCTCACCTGTAATACATGATACTCATCAGTGGGGGAAGGCCTCTATTGTTGGACATCAGAGGGAAGAGCAGCCCTTGGTCCTGTGGGAGTTTGATGCCCCAGTGTAGGGGAATGCCAGGACAGGAAAGCGGGAGTGGGTGGGTAGATGGGGGAGCACCCTCAAAAAGGCAGGGGAGGAGGGATGGGATGGGGGAGAGACCTGGAAAGGGGATAACATTTGAAATGTAAATAAAGAAAATATCCAATAAAAGAAAAGAAAATTGAAAAACAAAACAGTCTTTCTGCTGGGAACTAGCGGCTAAAGAGCAAGTTCTTAAGTTTGGCCACCAGATGGCAGTGTTTTCTCAGTCAAGCCTCATCGACGGTTCAGCTGGTCTAACAAATCCTTTGGGGTTCAGAAGCTTACTTGAATTTTATTTTTATTTTTGTTGTTGTTGTTTTTTTAAATAGGTTTACTTTAAGTTTTCTAAAATGAGCAATTAGTTAGTGTTTTGGGCTCAGCATAGCCGAGGAAGGTGTTATTCCTTAAGGAGCTGAACATAGAATGAAAGTGTTTCAAATACCGTGCCACCAAAGATTCTAACCACTCATAAACCTTGTTAGCAAGCTTCACTGGTTTAAGGAAACCAGACACAGTTCCCTGCATCTTCAAAACACATTCTACACCTTCCCTTAAGCAAAAGCTGGCAACTGGCATACTACAATAGAATATTATAATTTTAAAAATATGATCAATACCAAATAAGGAAAAGCAAGCATTTATAAGTTGCAGAAAGATGGAAAAGTCAACATTTTTTAAACCCAAATGTTAATTATTTCTATATAGCTGCAGCCTCTCTCTCTCCCTCCCTCTCTCTCTCTCTCTCTCTCTCTCTCTCTCTCTCTCTCTCTCTGTGTGTGTGTGTGTAACCCCACAAGAGGGGATAGTGTTTCCAATTGTGCCTGAAAACCCCCAGTGTTGCCTGAAGAAACCCCCACTTCGGAAGTTCTACAGTCTTCCACCACATTGTACTTCTGTGATTTTTCAGAAAATTCAGAGCAATTTCTTTCCCCGTCATCGGAATGATTGTCAGCATGGGAAACATGGCTTTAGTAAGGAGGTTTGATGGGCCCATCTGAGCCTGTTCTCCCTGGGGGAGCTTTTCAGTTTCTTTAGTTGTCCTTTTTCAATTTGGTATTGGGAATTGAAGCTAAATTAGCAGGGCTCTGATAGTGTAGACAGTCAGGCGTTCTTCTGCCTTCAGAGCTGCAGACACGAGTACACCTTCAGCTCGCTCATCTCACAGGTAAGGGAACAGAAGCAGAGATTAAGTCTAGAAGGATCCATTTTGTTAAGCTTGGGCATAAAGTAGGTCAGTCAAACTGTCTCCACCTTTAACAGCATATCAGACATTGCTAGATGCTGTGATTCAGTCTGGTGTAATTTCAAATAATACAGGCCCACTTTTTTTTCCCTTTTCCTCTCCTTTCCAACTACTGGGTCTACTGGTCATATGTAGCCCTGGCTGGCCATAAACTTGAGTGTAAATTGTTGTTAGTGCTGCCTTATCTTTCTTATTGATGGGATTACAGACAAGCACCATTATGCCAGGCTTAACAATACACCTCTAGAGTGGTCAAGATGGCTCAGCAGGTAAAGGTGCTTGCCATCAATCCTGGATCCCACATGCTGGAAGGAGAGAACAGACTCTCACAAGTTGTGCTTTGATTTCCACACATGTGCCGTGGGGCTGTGGCGCATATGTGAATCAATACATGCACACGTAAAAGTAAAAATATAAATAAAAAAGACCTAAGGCTTGGGAAGAGATGGATCAGTGATTACAAGGACTTGCTGTCCTTGCAAAGATCCTAAGTTCAGTTCCCAGCACCCACATGGCAGCTCACAGGCATCTGTGACTCCTGTTCTAGGGGACGGAGGCAACACCTTGCTTTGACTTCTGCCAGCACCAAGGACACACATGGTACATGGACACTCAAACATTTATAGAAACAAATTTATAAAAAAGATAGTCTTCTTCATGCCTGTGCATATGTGTGTGTGTTTTGCATACTCTCGTGCACACACGCAAGTTAGTTCAGGTGTTCTTGAAAGCCAGAGGCATGAGATTCCCCCAGAGCTGGCGTTATAGGTTGGATGCTAGAACTGAACCCTCTACAAGCACAGTTTATGCTCACTTCAGTGCCCAACATACATTATCTTAATTTTTGTGAGTGCTGTGGACCACACTCAGGGCCTCACACATCCTAGGCTACAGCGCTACTGCTGAACTGTATCCACACTGAGCCATCTTTGTCTATTGATTACAAGAAGACACCTGTCTGAGTGAGAAGTATTATCTGATGAAGAACAATATAGCAAATTCTAAAAGCTTTTTAGTAAAGCAATAGAAACAGCAAGTCTTCCTCCAGAAATTAAATGTTAGTACCTCTACTTTTTATAAAATTTGAGAAGAAAAGTAGATGTTAAAGAAAGGATTGACATAGCTTACTTTTATATCTGATTGTTTTATGGCTTACTGTGCACCATTTAAAGGGCTTTGTAAAACTTCCAGGAAATTCCAGGATGAGGCTGGGGATATGTCATGGGGTATTTATGTAGCATTGGTCATAGGCACGGCATCTCATAAAGAAGAGAGGACCAGCCATTGCTTGGGAGGATGTGGCTTTGGCTGTTTCTGGAAGTGTGTGGACAGAGGAAGGTGACCTCCGGGGCAGTTGGGTATCTGCAACTTAAATCAGTTATGTGAACCAGGGAGGAACTTGTTATTTTAATTTTGGAAAATATTTTCTTCACATTGATGGAAATTTCCTTAACCTTAGATTTTTATTTTCTTAGAGTCTCTGTTACAAATTAAAAGAAAGTGGGAGGAAGGGGGACTTGGTTGGATGTTACACGTTTCAAGAAGAATTCTTGTTTTTAATCTAAATAAAATTGACTTCATAAATTCTGATTAGGGGGAAAAGGAAAGAGTTGGGAAAATCATTGTATGCATACTTGCTGATGACTTTGGATAAGGCCAGGAGGGCATCTTCCACGTTAACATACTTGTTTTGTGTGTTTTCTGAACTTTTCATGGGAGGCTACTTTATAGGCACTTTAACGTGGATTTTTAGATACCAGGATTAACTGTTAGTTGTTCACATATACTTTTCATATTAGATATGTGTATAATCTGTGTATAATCAGTCAAATTACAGACATTGAGGGCATAGAACACAGCTTTGTACTAATTCAGATAGCATCAGTTAAAACAAAACAATCTACTCTATCATGTGGGCTAAGAATGGACTTGTGGAGTGATGACCTCTGAGAGCAGCAGAGCATACAGAAGCACAGAAGCACAGGGGCTGGACCAGGCCACGAGTTCAAATTCCATCCTCAACACAGCCTAGTTGTGCCACATTGACCACTTTACAGTGATGTCTGTACTTCTATGTGCCTCACTGTGTTCTCATCTGTAAAATGGACACAGGAGTAGGGTCTTCATCATAGGGCTGTCATGAGGGTGGAACCATTATAAAATAAGAAGAGAGCCCTTAGGGAAGATGAAACTACAAGTGTTACCAAATAAATGAAGATAAAGATGCCAGCCTGTAGTCGGGTGATGAAGCCTCTTGAGAGGAAAATTCCACCTTTGTTCTTAAAAGATGATGTATTCTTCAGAGGAGAGTAAGCCTTATTAACTGGTCAGAAATGAAGAAGTTAAATCAGAGGGAGTGTAGTTAAATGGTTGGGGGCTGGGTGATACTTGGCAGACTGGAGTGGTTTACAAGGGTTTAACAGAACTAAAAACTATTGTGTGTACATCTAGGAGCGGCGACAGATTTCTGGAGTTGGTTCTCTCCTTCCATCCTTTTGAGGCTTCGGGTATTGAACTTAGGAACTCAGGCTTGTTTGGCAAGCACCTTTGCCTGCTGAGCCATCTTGCTTGCCTAGTTTACAGGGGTTGTTCACTGTTTACCCACGGGCAGGCCTTCTGCGCCCTCGGGGGCTGCCAGTGCACCCCCAGGGGCTGCCTGCACATGAGCCCAGCAGCCACTATACTTCCCAATGTGCAGACTGACGGGAACAAGCATCGGAGAAATGTCTATTTGCAGGTATCCGAAAGCCCATCATTTTGTATAACAAACTGAATTTGTCATGTCAGACATGAATCCAGTTTCTGTGTGTGCTGGTCAATTACTTAATCTCAGAAATGTTACCCCTTACTGGATGATTATTTTTAAAAGTCACCATCTTCCCTGCAACTGCCAATTTTGTCTTGTAAGTACCACGCAGTTCCGCTCAGTTCCCCACATAAAATTTACCTACATCCCTGGACCGAAGTCCAACCCGCGAAGCAAAGAATCAGCCAAGCACTGCAGCCTTTAACGCTGATTTAAGTCAGAGAGCAGCTGGGGCGGAGAGAAAGAACCAGGTGATAGTGAGCAGAGCGCAGTGAACTGTGAGCCTTATCAGTCTGTTCAGAGCCCTCAGCATCCTTGGGCTCCGTTGTCTTTTTTTTTCCTTTCCTATGCCCTGACATTATATGAAATCAGACCACACTTTATTATTGTGTGTGCATGCAGAGGATAACTTGAAAGCGCTGGTTCTCTCTCCTCCCACCACGTGGGATCTGAGGTTTAAACTCAGGTCCTCAGCGTTGGCAGCGGGTGCTTTTACCCACTGAAACATTTTGCTGGCTCCACTTTTGGGGTTGGAGAGATGGCTTAGTGGTTAAGAGCATTCATTGGCTGCTCTTCCAGAGACCTTGAGTTCAATTTCTAGCACCCACATGGCAGCTCACACCTGCCTGGACCTCCAGTTCCATGGTATCTGACACCCTCATGAAGTCACACATGCAGGCAGAACATCAATGCACATTAAATAAATAAATGGTTAAAAAATGAAAAGACCCTAGGGTTCTATCTATGGTAGTGAAAGAGAGACTTGTCCATCTTGCTGAGCCTGCTAGTGGCGTTTGAGTGGGGCAGAAGCTGGGAGGTTAATGAGGTTAAGGTCAGCCATAGTGTCATAGAGAGACTCTGGTTCAAAAACCCAAAGTGATCTTCAGATAACGAACTTGCCCTCACGCTCTATGATAGTGACAGTCTAGGCTCCGAATCTCTGCCTCCTGTCTCTGAAGGTAGGCACCTTCTGGAGTCTTTGATGGTGACCTTAGAGGGGAGAGAAGAAAAAGCAAACTGTTACAGAGCTGGGAAGGGATTTTTCTGATTTTTCAGAAAACTCCTGAGTGATTAGCTAGCACATGTGTCTTTCATGGGCCCTGAGGACTTTTGGGCATATCTTGCTTGTTTTCATAATGCGCTCAGATTTCCTCCGCACATCAGCATCTGTGGGTGCTTCAGCTTCACAGTACCCCATTTTAGATCATCGAAGACATAAATTACATTAGTATCCTGTTTCTCCATTCCAAAGGGAAGGAAGAGGCCTGCTTTGGTCAGCCTCTGACACAGCTCTGCTGGCATCCAGGGTCCTTCCCATGGCCCAGTTAGTGGAGCTCTCAAAGGCCTAGGGTTCTATAATTCCTACCAGCGTCAGAGATGCTCTGTACAAGACCATGAGTTGGGAAGCAATCAGAAGAGGAATCACTTGGCTTTGCTAAGATAACTCTCTAGATAGTGAAAGACTGGTTGGATAGAGAATAATCAGATGGACTCTCAGCTTACTGAACACGTGGACCCAAAGAGCACTGACTGATGGTTATTGGCCTTCTTGGAAGAATATTTCAAGTGTGAGGCAACAGGGCTTATTGCTAGTGTGTGTGTGTGTGTGTGTGTGTGTGTGTGTGTGTACATGTCAGGGGGCAACTTGCTGGAAACTGTTCTCTCCTTCCACCACATGGATTCTGAGGCTTGAACCCTAGTTGCCAAGCTTGGCCATAAGCATTTCTATCTGCTGAGCTACATGGGTAGCCTCTATCTATCTATCTATCTATCTATCTATCTATCTATCTATCTATCTATCTATCTCTATATATCTATATCACGTGTATGCTACAATGTACAGAGGGTGACTTGAACTTGGCCCAGTCTTGGTCACATGCTGACATCTCACAGCATAAGCATCTCACTGGCTTCTGGAGAGGGAGGTGGACTCTTTTCTATCACGAGATTAACACTGTGGGAATTCATCGAAAGAAGGGCATCAGATAAGAGGCAGCTAAAATATAAACTTCCATGAAAAGAATTTATGCCTAATTTTATAGCACGTAAGCAGATGAAAGGCTCATGTAAGCTTGAACAGAAGTTCTCATCTGTGACACACATGGACACTTCTGTCCTCGGGGCCTGTCTTGTGCAGCTAGTTTTGCAGGATGCTTAGCTACATATACCTGTTATTAGATGCTAGTGACATCCAACTGATTATGAAAACCAAAAATGTCTGATGGGGAGAGGGCTCAGTAGATGAAGAGGCCCTTGTTGCCAAATTTGAGCACCCGGGTTTGAATCCTGGGACCTACGTGATAGAATGAGAGAACCAACTACTGCCAGCTGTCCTCTGATCTTCACATGTGCCTCTGTTGCCTAATGTCTCTTTAGGGAGGGACAGAATCACGAAAGGTTGAAAATTACTGGACTAGAGGCATTTCCAAGCCATAAGGATTTGGTAGCCGTACAATGATTGCTTTATTCATGAGAATTAGATCTTATTTGACTGTTCTTGTGCCATGATGATAGACTTAACCTGCACATGAGTGCTTGAAGGTACAGTGTCCCCAACCTTAAATGTCCCTAAGAATCCTCTGGAAATCTGCACCTGAAGGACACAGATTTATGGGTCCTGTCTCCATATTCCTTGATTCCACGGGTCTGAGGCCCAGGCACCTGAGTGCTTGACCCATTATGCCTGAAGCTTTGGGCAGTGGATCGCTTCTTCAGAAGCATGGTGCTAATTCGACAAGAGGACTAGCAAAATAACCTCAAAAACAAAAGACATGCTTTGTTGACAGAATTGGTGCGATTTTCAGATTTCCAGTCTTCCAGGATCTTGATGAAAAGAAGCAAGGTGAAGACACTGTTTGTGGTCTGGCAGAGTGCTTAGAGCTAGCTAACATTCATTACTCTCCAGCCCCATCAGCAAGAAGTGTATTCTCTGTTTTGAGCTCTTGACTTGCTCACTCCTTGGGGAGGAAGTTTGGACTCTCAAACTACCAATTGCATTGCTCAATTCCCTCAGGGTGGTTTTAGTGCTTCTTGGACCTCACAGGCCCATTCTGTGATCTCCACGACAGACTTCCTCACCCACTGTGGAAGCAAAGAGCACCCGCTCAGCACCCCACGCTGTGTTCTTCCCGTGGGGCCTCAGGGGTGGGTAGTCTTACAGTGCAAGGAGCCTCAGCTCTGAAATTCCTGTGACAAAGCTGTGTCCCTTAAGTGCTCATGTCTCCACCTCTCAACACAGCAGTGCAGAGGCACTCACGGGTGCTCACCTGAGTGTGTGTGCTTGTGCGTTTGTGAGGGTTAACGTGTGTGTGTGTGTGTGTGTGTGTGTGTGTGTGTGTTGTATGTGCACGAGAAGGCTGGGGGGATGATGGGTGCCCTTCTCAACTGCTGCTGCTTCTTTCTTTTTTTCTTTTGATTGTTTGTTTTTTTTAAAGCTACCTATATACAGTATAATTTTCATCTTTCTAGAGCTTGCTTTATATCTTTTAAAAAATTATATGTATGTATATATATATATTACATGTATGTATATATATATTACAGTCCAGTCTTTCTTCCCCTCCTGTTCTGCCCTCTGACGGTTCCTCAACCTATCCCTCCTCCCTGGTATTCAAGAGGATGTCCCCTCCCCAAGCCCCCACCCAGCCAGGCCCTCGACATTCCCTGGGGCCTCAAGTCTCTCAAGGGTTAGGTGCATCTTCTCTCACTGAGGCCAGACCAGCAGTCCTTTGATGTATATGTGTTGGGGGCCTTAGACAAGCTAGTATATGTTGCCTGGTTGGTGGCTCAGTGTGTGAGAGATTTGGGGGATCCAGGTTTGTTGAGACTGCTGGTTTTCCTATGCGGTTACCCTCCTCCTCAACTTCTTCTAGCCTTTCCCTAATTCAACCACAGGGGTTCTTGACTTCAGTCCATTAGTTGGTTGTAAGTATCTGCTTCTGCCTCAGTCAGCTGCTTGTTGGGCCTCTCAGAGGGCAGCCATGCTAGGCTCCTGTCTGTAAGCACACCATAGCATGCCCTCTCCATCCTCTCTCTCACCCAGTTCTCTCTCTCCATCTACTCCCAATGGCTATTTTATTTCCCCTTCTGAGTGAGATTCCTGTGCCCACCTTGCTATTTAGCTTATTTTGTTCTGGGATTATAGAACAAATATGGCAAATATTCACTTATCATTGAGAAAATACCATATATGTTCTTTTGTGTCTGAGTTACCTCACCCAGGATGATATTTTCTGGTTCCATCTATTTGCCTGCAAAACTCATGATGCTCTCATTCTTTTATTATTTATTTATTTATTTATTTATTTATTTATTTATTTATTTTTGGTTTTTTGAGACAGGGTTTCTCTGTATAGCCCTGGCTGTCCTGGAACTCACTTTGTAGACCAGGCTGGCCTCGAACTCAGAGATCCGCCTGCCTCTGCCTCCCGAGTTGCTGGGATTAAAGGTGTGCACCACCATGCCTGGCTAATGTTCTCGTTCTTAATAGCTGAGTAGTATTCCATTGTGTAAATGAACCACATTTTCTGTGTTCATTCTTCTGTCATGGGACATCTTGATTGTTTTCAGCTTATGGCTATCACAAATAAGACCATTATGAACATAATGGAGCATGTGTCCTTGTGACATGGTAGCCCATCTTTTCAGTATATGCCCAGGGGTGGTATAGCTGGGTCTTCAGGTAGATCTATTTCCAATTTTCTGAGGAACCTCCAGATTGATTTCCAGAGTGGTTATACCAGTTTGCAATCCCACCAGCAATGGAGGAATGTTTCCTTATTTCTTGAGACCTAGAGTTCACCAATTTGACTAGGCTAATGGACTAGTCAGCCCCAGGAATCTCCCATGTCTGTCTCCCCAGTACTGGGGTAGCATGCACAGGCTGCTGCACTCAGCTCTTTTACACAGGTTCTGAGGAAATACTTTACTGACTGAGCCATCTAAATCCTCAGCCTTTCGGTTCTATTTCTACCTCCTTCCTAGCTGGGATTATTCATGGTGCTATTTACAGCATCATTAAAAAACAAACAACAAACAAATCATTAAGATCATATGACTTGGATAATTTAAATAGCCCCTACCATACCCCCATCCCATGAGAATGGAGTCTTGCTATGTAACCTTGGCTGGCCTGGAACTAGATATGTAGACCAGCTTTACTTCAGACTCATGGAGATCCGCCTGCCTCTGCCTCCCAAGTGCTGGGATTAAAGGCGTGCACCGTCTAGATCTTTGCCTATGACAGTTCTTCATTGATGTGGGGTAGACTTAGAATTTACCCCCCATGTGTCCTGTCTCCCAAACTCACTGAACTGTGCTGGCTGCACTGATGTTCTGGCTGCTGACAATACTCTCTAAATCAACTACTCCGCGACACCAAAGCACTCGAATATGACAACTGAGCAGGGCCCAAATATTTTTTCTTTTTTTTTTTTTTTGATTTTTAATATTTTTATTACATATTTTCCTCAATTACATTTCCAATGCTATCCCAAAAGTCCCCCATAGCGCCCCCCACTTCCCTACCCACCCATTCCCATTCTTTTGGCCCTGGCATTCCCCTATATTGGGGCATATAAAGTTTGCAAGTCCAATGGGCCTCTCTTTCCATTGATGGCCGACTAGGCCATCTTTCGATACATATGCAGCTAGAGACAAGAGCTCCGGGGTTCTGGTTAGTACATCATGTTGTTCCAACAATAGGGTTGCAGATCCCTTTAGCTCCTTGGGTACTTTCTCTAGCTTCTCCATTGGGAGCCCTGTGATACATCCAATAGCTGACTGTGAACATCCACTCCTGTGTTTGCTAGGCCCCGGCATCGTCTCACAAGAGACAGCTATATTTGGGTCCTTTCAGCAAAATCTTGCTAGTGTATGCAATGGTGTCAGCGTTTGGAAGCTGATTATGGGATGGATCCCTGGATACTGCAGTCTCTAAATGGTCCATCCTTTCATCACAGCTACGAACTTTGTCTCTGTAACTCCTTCCCTGGGTGTTTTGTTCCCAATTCTAAGAAGGTGCACAGTGTCCACACTTTGGTCTTCATTCTTCTTGAGTTTCATGCGTTTATCAAATTGTATCTTATATCTTGGGTATCCTAAGTTTTGGGCTAATATCCACTTATCAATGAATACATATTGTGTGAGTTCTTTTGTGATTGTGTTACTTCACTCAAGATGATGCCCTCCAGGTCCATCCATTTGGCTAGGAATTTCATAAATTCATTCTTTTTAATAGCTGAGTAGTACTCCATTGTGTAAATGTACCATAATTTCTGTATCCATTCCTCTGTTGAGGGACATCTGGGTTCTTTCCAGCTTCTGGCTATTATAAATAGGGCTGCTATGAACATAGTGGAGCATGTGTCCTTTTTACCGGTTGGGACATCTTCTGGATATATGCCCAGGAGAGGTATTGCTGGATCCTCCGGTAGTACTATGTCCAATTTTCTGAGGAACCGCCAGACTGATTTCCAGAGTGGTTGTACAAGCTTGCAATCCCACCAACAATGGAGGAGTGTTCCTCTTTCCAAATATTTTTTTCAAATGATTAGAATGGTGTTTAATATCATGCAAAACCTTCTGGGTTAAAGTCTTGACTTTCTGGATTCTCTTGAAAAACCAAAATGCCCGTTGGAGAGATGGCTTAGTGGTTAAGAGCACCGACTGCTCTTCCAGAGGTCCTGAGTTCAATTCCCAGCAAAGGCACGGTGGCTCACAACCACCTGTAATGGGATGGAATGAATACCTTCATCTGGTGCTGTCTGAACACAACAGTGTACTCACATACATTAAATAAATAAATAAATAAATAAATATTTAAAAAAAAAGAAAAAAGAAAAACCAAAATGACATGGCGGTACTGTGCCTGTCTTTGTAAGAGGTAATGGCCAGGTGATACCCTGAGAAGACAGGCAGGCTTTTCCCAAATTGTTCTTGGAGAAAAGTAAGGAGGAATACCAAGGAAGTTTTTCCTCTTATTTCCCACAAGAGGGCAGTCTAATCTCTAAGACAGTAGATGCATCTGGCTTTGTAAAGCTGCAGATTTGACTTTGGTGAAATAATTTGTTCAGGCACCCACCTAGGTTTGCACACAAGTCAGAATGCAGCCTGGGCTTTGCTCTTTACTTCCATATTTTCACTGACTCCTGTCCTCGGGCCTGGTTCTCTGCCCCACCTGCAGCTCCCAAATCTTAACAAGCTTCTGTGTGAAAATCAGAAGGGGGACTTTTTGAATCTGTAGCGTCAGATCCACAAGTTCAGCTGAGAGGGCAGCTATAGAAGTCTAACAGGGGCCTTGTAAGGCAGGATTCTTTTTAGGGAAACACCCCAAGCCACAGAAATGGTCTCACAGCCTAACATCTCTCAGAGGCACTGTTTTGTGTTTCCTTTTTAGCTGGAGTCTTCTTCCCTGGTCTTGATCTATGTAGTGGAAGGTGACCTTGAGCCCCTACCCTCTTGCCTCCCACCTCCCGGGTACCAGAAATAGGCATTTGCTACCACATCAGGTTACCTCAGTTCTCGAGATGGAGTCCGTGGCCATGGGTGTGCTAGGTACGCCCTCTACCAATTGAGCTTTGTCTCAGCTCTTGATGGTAATTCTTACTGGTGGAGAATCCTGAGGCAGAGCACACAGCCACAGGCATGCCCTGATGCTAACTAGGCCCTGAGGAGATGCTATGTAAACCCAGATGCTTGTTAATTCAGAATGAGACACATTTGCTGACGAGACCCAGAAAACTCATTTTTTGCTAACTAGCGTATTTTAATTTCAGGGAAAAAAAACCAACCCAAAACAAAACAAGAGCAAAACAAAAACAACCAGAAGTTAAAATATAAATTAGAGGCCCACACAAGGGTGGTGATATAATTTGACACTGAGGGTTCCTGTGATGTATCCAAGCCCTGCACCAAGGGACTCAGAGTTTGTGGCCCCTCCCTTTCTCTGGCGGGTAACTTGTTGTAGCTCCTTGCCTCTCTGTTCTCCGGCCCCACCTCTCCACATCTGTCCAGATGTACCCATCATGAGCTCACCCCATGTTAGACTGCATTTGCTTGTAGCACTTTCTGCTTTAGATCCCATTTTATCTACTGCAAGTTATTTTAACAATTTGGCCTCAGGATTATGACAGGCTCAGGATCCAAGAGACCCTCACCTCTGTTGCAACTCTGAAGGCACCTGAGGAGATTTCAAAGGGCTGAGAAAGCTAGTTTAGCTAGATGGTGGCGGCGGCATATACCTTTAATCCCAGCTCTCGGGAGGCTGATACAAGTGGATCTCTGAGTTTGAGGCGAGCCTGGTCTGCAAAGCAAGTTCCAGGACAGCCAAGGAAGGCTACACAGAGAAACCTTGTCTCCAACAACAGCAACAAAAGTAAAAGGGAAAAGAAAGGTATTGAATCTTAAGTTATTTAAAAATTGGCTTTAGTCTTTGCATTTTATGGAAGTTGGAACCTAAAAATAATTCACAATAAGATAAATTGTGAGAATAAAAAAAGAATTGGCTTAGGTTAAAAAAAATATCTTGCATTTACCACCCTCTGTCCCTGAACTCATAACTAGGTATTCTAGATAAAGCTAATATTAAATTGGGTGTACTGGATATTATATATATATATATATATATGTGTGTGTGTGTGTGTGTGTGTATATGTATATGTATATATATGTGTGTATATATATCCCCATACATGCACATACACTCTCTTATGTATATATATATGTATATTCATATAACATATATTCATGTAATATATATTTATATAATATATATACAATATATATGTAATATAATGTAATATACCTTGTTGTGTATCCTGTTTTCACCCTAGCTTCCACCACATTGGTTGCCCATAATCACAAAGGACCCTGACTCAGTCTTGGGTTTTACATTTTTGGGGTTAGTTCTGGCCATGCCAAGACTTTGAATGTCTATTGACATTTTTGTTAATTTTTTATTCATAAGCTTACTTGGAAGGATCTCCATGGGTCCCAGTGCGTCTCCTTCTGTTGGTTATGTTAAAACCATCTCTGCTCTGCATTTCTAATGCAGCAGTTGCAGTGTTTGGTTGACAGTGTGTCGCTTCCATCCCTGCCTCCCCAGTGGGAAGTGAGAGTGGGCTCAGATGCCTCATTAAGTAGCTTGATAGGATTTGGAGAAATAGGGCAGTTAGAAATGAGTTATTTGGTACTAAAGTGCAGTGAAGCGTGTATTTAAATGCCTATTTAGTGCTTCAAACCTGGCTTTGGCTCATGGTGCTGTTAGGAGAAGTAGGAGACTTAGTTCTATTTTAAAATCTAGGCAACTGGCCGGCCATGCAAAACAGCTAGAGCAGTGTGGGCCACCGCTGTGCATAAACCTAAGCCATCTTGAGCTGTCTTTTGTAATCTTTTCAAGACGTCCTTAATATTTGAAAGAGATTGTGTAAGGTAATGTACGTAAAATGCAAGCCCCGAGCTTGGTGTGTGGTGGAATGTCCCTCATTTGGCAATAGCCACAGTAATTGGGTCTAATGAAAGGTTTCCCTTCTGTAGTCTCACAAGAAGGAAGACTTTCTAGACCCACGGATCCTGTTAATCACACTGAAAGTTCCTAAAACAGCTGTGTATGTATACTGACTTTTTTTTTTAGATACTCCTCAAGATGGAATTATGAAACTTTGATTTTGTTTACTTTGTAAAAATCTGTCATATGAATATGATGTATCCTGATCGAATTCACCCTTCACCTTCTCACCCCACCTCCTGATCCCAGACCTCCTCAGGATCCCATTCTCTTTTGTGTGGAGCCCTTGTGTTGTTCTCGCCTCAGTATGCTTGCCATTTTCTTTTTCTAAGATGGTTTCACTGTGTAGCCCAGGCTGGCTCCCACGTTTGTGATCCCTCTGCTTCCTGGTACTGAGATTACAGCCACTTGGCTTGTGATTGCTTTTTACCACAATCCCCTACTTTTCCTGGGTTCAGTTTAGGCTGCTCTTGAACTCACTGTGTTAGCAGAGGCTGGCCTTGATTTCCTGGTCCTTCTGGCCCCACTTCCGCTGGGGCCGCAGGTATGTGCCGCTGTGATCAGCTCGCGACCCTGTCTTTGTAAAGTGCTTCTGTAAAAGTATTTGTCGAGGGCTTCTGGAAAGCCCGCTAACCGGAGTGTATTTCTTCATAGAGAGTAAAAAGTACAAAAGAGTTTCAACAGGAGTCCAGAGTGAGGCCTTAGGGGTGACTTGAGTGTTTTGGGTGTTCGGAATCCTTTTGCTTCGGATCTTGTTGCTGTGTTAAAGACTGGGCCTCCTGGAGGTGTGGTCTTGTTTAAAGGGGGAATTCGTCGGGAACCAGAGATACACAGACACAGTCTGCGACCCCTGGATCGTCTTTACTTGATTCCAGGAGTGAGCTTTATAGGAGACATATTCAGAAGGATGAAGAGTGTGGCTTCTAACCCCAATGATATAGCAGGGGTACCCACCCACAGCACGCAGCACTGGAGGTTCACATAATGAGTATAATGAGAATAATAACCAAAAAAACCTCTTTAACAGTCTTCGACTCTTGGGAAGGTGAGCATATTCTGGAGTGATGGGAGTCACACGATTGGAGGGGACTCTGGCTTTGGTCAGGAAAGGGTGTGGGGATGCCAGGATCCTCACAGCTGTTTTAGCAGGCAGAGGGCACCCACTTGGGGAATCGCACCACAAGAAGTCTCAGTTTTCCCTCGTGTTTGTTCCATTTCACCCTGTGTACTCCTCGCAGTTACAGATGCCAAAGCGTGTCGGTTACTTCACAGTTTCCACCTGGGGGCTCTGGGGTTTGCACGAAGCCAAAAAGCATCTGCACTTTCCCCGTCTGCCACATCTGAAAACTCAGGGCTTCTCTTTGGGCTGTTTATGTCATCACTGTGATGTCTCTGGGTATGGCTAGTCGAGTTTTCAGTTTCAGCTGGAGCTGTAATCTCAGAAGTGTGGAGACTCCCTTTGCTTAAAGTCCAAGGTCATTCTGGGAATATTTTTTGCTGTGCTGGTTTGGGGCATTTGAGTCAGTTTCGAAATCCCCCTTTTGTCTTTTGCAATTTTGCTGCTGGTTTTCTTGTATTTTTCTGAATGTGGATTAACAGGAACAAAAGTAACAAAATAAGTCGTAATGTTTGTTTCTGCAGATGCGCAGAGTGGCTTTAGTGTAACCCGGTTTGCATGTTTCTTTTATTCTCTATCATAGATGAAGAATTATAGGCAATGAGGATGGATTCAGTTCTGTCTCAAAGTGTATTTACTTTCACACAAACGGGGGGGGGGCTTCACCATGGCATACATTTGCTGCATGGCTCAGTTTGCATATCTTGACTAAGCTGATCTATCAGTTCAGTTGATCAGTTGCCTTCGAGTTGAGACTGGAGTCTAGGTGCTGTGCAATGAGTTGCTAAGCTGCAGGCCTGCTGAGAAGAGCTGCCACAGAACTGGCCTGCTTGCCAGACACAGCTGCTCCTGAATCTGTTCTTGAAAAGGTTCTTGACAGAGATCCCTTCCCACAGCTAGTCTTCCCTCTCCCCTCCTGATCTGTTGCTCTTCATCCATGTCCCATGTAGTTGGGTTGAGGGAGGGTGTTGTGACACCCTCACAGGAGATAGGAAGTCACGAGACCTGGGACTATTTCTTCCTGCTCCATTATGGTCTTTCCCTTTTCTGTGGCCTGGTTCCCTACTTGTCATCCCTCAGGAGCTCAGAGGCTCATGGCTTGTCTAAGAGATCTATGGAATTATGACATCCCTTCATGTTCCCTGGTTCAAACTATTGCTTCCTTTCTTGATTTCAAACCTCATTATTTGCATGCATTTTAATTTATCTTTTTTTTTTTTAAATTCCATATTTCTGGCTCTTAGAACAGTGGTAAATAGTAGGGGTTCATTTAGTATTTGAATGTGTGAACAAATATTTTAGTCTATTGTTGGAAATCAATCTGACTAAAGTAAGCCCCATTACAATACAAACGACTAGGCAGGGAAGGCTGCTCAGTGGTTGCAGTAGACACGTATGAGGACCAGAGCCGGGATCTCTACAACCGATTAATTGCTGTCAGTGAGGTGGCCTGCCTTCTACAGTTCTAGCCCCAGAAGGCAAAAGCAGGAGAGCCTCAGAGCAGGACTAGTCTCAGAAGTGACTAACTTATACTGGGGGTGGGGGTGGGGCCTTTGGGTTTGACAGAGATCCCTTGCCACAGTAAATAAGGTAGAAGGATCGAGAGATGATTGATAGGACATCGACCTCAGGCCTCCAGATGTGTATACATACATGTGTACCTACATACATGTATACCACACCTATAAGAAAATGAAAAAGGAAAAAAAAAACCCCATGACTTAACTGCCCCAGATCTTTCATCCAGATCACTTCAAACATTTGAGGGAATGCATTTAGATTTATGACATTTGTACCATTGGTTTATTGTTTCAAAACAACAACAAGAAAAAGTAGGGCAGTAATGAGATGGTTTGGCTGTAAAGCATTTGTGGTCAAGCCTGAGGGCCTGGGTTTGATACCCGAGACCCTCAAGGTAGAGAGAATGAACTTGAGCCTGAAACTTGTCCTTTGATCTGCACCCAGGTGTCATGGCACACACACGCACACGCACACTTCTTAAAAGTAAGTGAAAGTTCCAGGATAAAGGTCAGATAGTTTCCCACTTTTTTTTTTTTTTTTTGGTCAGTGTTAAAGATTGAATAGGGCCTTGGGTGTGCTGGGCAAACGTTCCATTACTGAGATAGTCCTAGATAGCCCCTTTTGTAGCATTTTATGCATCTTTTGTGATAAGTACAGAAATAACTATATCTATATTGATATCTATATCTATCGTGTGTGTGTGCGTGTGTTTGTGTATATGGCCTACTTTTTAAATAATGCAAGACGTGATACACACTTTCCTGCTTAGTTCCCATCATAGGCCATAGACCTGCCTTTAACAAAGGCTCTTATATTATTATAATATTTAGGATAAAGTTTAGTTGTATATTTCAGAAGACCTAAAATAATAGTGGCTTAACAAGATAGATGTTTTTCTGTCATTTGAGAGAAGTACAGGAAGTTCAGGGACAATAGGCAGAACAGGTTACAATGGCAGGAACCCAGGCTCCTGTCTTTCACTGTCTTTTAGTATTTTGCTTCATTATCTGGGATGGCTGATTTAAATGTGTGCGTGTTCATTCTACCACCAAGAAGGAACAGTCTCCTCTAATCCTTTACCCTGTACATCCTATGAGGAGTCCTCACAAGTATACCATGTAGACCTAATTGGCATAGCTAAAAATTAGTGGTCCAGGGGCTGGAGAGATGGCTCAGTTATTAAGAATACTGTCTGCTCTTCCAGAGGTCCTGAGTTCAATCTCCAGCAACCACATGGTGGCTCACAACCATCTATAATGAGATCTGATGCCCTCTTTTGGCATGCAGGTGTACATGAAGATAGGATACTCATATACATAAAATAAATAAATTTAAATGTTATCTATCTATCTATCTATCTATCTATCTATCTATCTATCTATCTATCTATCTATCTGAGTACACTGTAGCTGTTTTCAGACACACCAGAAGAGAGCAAAGGATACTATTACAGATGGTCATGAGCCACCATGTGGTTGTTGGGATTTGAACTCAGGACCTTTGGAAGAGCAGTCAGTACTCTTAACTGCTGAGCCATCTCTCCAGCCTCAGCAACTTTCAATTTTAACTAATGCTTATGGAAATTATTCTAAGAAGGTAAGATTCTCTAAGATGTAAATTCATTGCATAGGATGAGATTCTGGAATGGACTGGGTGAGAGGAGTCTTGAGTGTTTTAGAACTGAGCCAGACTTAGTTTTGAGGTCACAAGGTCTAAAATATGGAAAAATGTTCCACTAGCCTAAGAAAATTCATGTATTGTTTAAAGATGAAGTTCTAGTGTGATAATATAGAGATGAAATGTGAAACTTCCCATTTAAGCCAATTTTAAGTGTACAATTCAGTGACACTACTAAATTTACAATGTGGTGAAACTATTAGCATTCTCCCTTTCCAGAAACGTCCTGTCGGGGCCAGATGAAGCTGTACTTCATACATGATAACTCCCCACACCCCCGGCAAACTCCAGGGACATCTGAAACCAAGGAGTTTGAATTCTCTAACCTTCTCACTTTCAAGTCTGTTTTGGCTACTTGAGGTCCCTTGGGAGTCTATGCAAATTTTAGGATGGTTTTCTATTTCTAGAAGAGGAAAAAAAAGGGGGGGGGCCAGGGATGGATTGTATGGAATCTGTAAGTTACTGTGGTGTGTGTTATCAGTTTGAAGCTTTGGTGGTGAGCTTCAGCCATGAAAGGCAGAGTTCTCTCGCGGGCTCCCAATTGTCATCTTGATACTATCAGGTTGTCGAGTCCATGAACATGGGATATCTTTCTCTTTATCTGTATTTTCTTTCATTTCTCCCAGTGATGTTTTACAGTGTTTAGCGTATGTATTTCACTTCCCTGGTTAAACTTATTCCAAAACATTTCATTTTTCTATAACTAAAATACTTAATTTTTTTAGATGTTCATTGCGAGTGTACATAAGTTCTGAGTTTTGTGTTTCATACTTTGATACTTCAGTAAAATTGTTAGCACTAAAGGTTAAAACAATGTTTTATCATCTCATACAGGCAGTAGCTGTGATCAGAGATAGTTTCATGTCCTCCTTTTTGATGGCATGGTTTTATGGTTTTTATTACCTAAAATGTCTGATTTGAGCTTCCAGTCTTATGTCGGCTACTGGAGCTGATGTAGGCTCTAGACTTCTCTCCGACTGAAGGGCAGCCTCTCAGCCTTTCATTGCCAAGTCTGAAGCCTGCATGGTGTTTTCATATGTGCCCTTTATCCTGTCACAAAAATATGTATGCTTCTAACTGAGATGTTTTTAGTCAATGAAAGATTGGTCTTATCAAGCTGGGTGGTGATGGCGCATGCCTTTTATCCCAGCACTCAGGAGGCAGAGGTAGGTGAATCTGTGGGGCCAGCCTGTGAGCAAATTCCAGGACAGCCAGGGCTACACAGGCAGACCTTGTCTTGAAAAACCAAAAAAAAAAAAAAAAAAAAAAAAAACCCACAAAAACCCCCAAAAAACAAACAAAAAACAACAACCCAGAAAACCCCTCATCAAATGCTTTCTCTTGAGATTCATGTGGAAGTGCACTAGCATAATTTCTGGGATTTACTTTAAAAGTTTTCAACAAAGAGAAAAGAATCTAGACATGTGATAACATTTGAGTAACTATGAGGAATGGATGATACATAGCTATAGATTAATCACATCATTATTTCTATATTTAGAAATTTACATAGTAAAATGTTTGAAAAAATTTCATTGTTTTCTTGTTTGCATGCCCCTTTAAAATATTCTTTTGGATGTCAAAGCCCTTGTTTTATTTATTTATTTATTTATTTATTTATTTATTTATTTATCTATTTATTTATAGAAAATTTTGTGATCTTTGGTAACAAACTGTTATACTGTAGTTTTCCCTCCAACATAGAGAAGGATGCCTTTTTGCTCTGTGTGTCTAAAATTTCATTTTACTTTAAGTATTGTTCCTGTTACCAGAGCAAATGAGTTCTTATTCTAAACTCATCAGGTATTTAATATGAATATGCAGTATTGGGTATACATGGTGTGTATGGGGTGGGGAGGAGGATGCACGGACGTGTATGTGTGTGTGTATGTGTCTGTATGTAGAGGCCCAAAATTGATGTCAATTGTGTGTGTGTGTGTATGTGTCTGTATGTAGAGGCCCAAAATTGATGTTAATTGTGTGTGTGTGTGTGTGTGTGTGTGTGTGTGTATGTGTCTGTATGTAGAGGCCCAAAATTGATGTCAATTGTCTTTCTGGTAGCTTTCTACAGAGTCTCAGTGAACCTGAGGCTTATAATTTCCTGTTAGTCTAGCTAGCTTGCCTTGGGACGCCTTCTTTGGCTCCCCAGTGCTAGGATTACAGATGGCCATCACCTTTGTGGGGCTTTTACATGAGGTCTGGGAACCTAAACTCCAGTCTTCATGCTTGCACGTGCAGTGCTTTATCCACTGAGCCTTCTCCGGCCCTATATAGACATTTCTATATGTGAAATATTTGAGAATATTTTGAAAACACTATAATCTCTGTGTGCCTAGTGTAGGACTTAGTCCCTGGAAGGGACTGGGCTGCGATCAGGTTAAGACTTAAGAAAAGGAATGATTAGCAAGTCACTTGGTACTCTTTAACATTAGCCTGTATTAGTGAGTGTCTTAGCTAGGGTTTTTATAGCTATGAAGACACACCATGACCACTACAAACTCTCATAAAGGAAAATATTTCATTGGGGCTTACTTATTGCTCCAGAGGTTTTGTCCATTATCATCATGGTAGGAAGCAAGACAGTGTACAGGCAAGACATGGTGCTGGAAAAGGAGCAGAGAGTTCCACATCTGAATCAGCAAGCAGCAGGAAGAGAGTGATACTGGGTCTGGCTTGAGCATTTGAAATCTTAAAGCCCACCCCCCAGTGACAGGCTTCCTCCAAAAACGCCATACCTACTCCAACAAGGCCACACTTCCTACTGCTACTCTAAACATTCAGATGTGTGAGTCTATGGCACCTAACCTTACTCACGCCACCACATGGGTGGAAGTGAACTTGGAATCAAATGTCCTAACTGGAAGGTCAGCCTAAGTGCCTGGTGAGCTAGGTACCTGGTCCATTTTATCCTTAGAAAAATAAGGCCAGTGCTTAGCTTCCCAAGTAAAGAATTCCACAAGTGAGACTTTGGCTGATGCTGCCTTCAGCCAGGGGTGGGGTGGGGTGGGCTGTTGGTCACTGTAAATGGGGAGATGACTGTGGGATAGTTCTATGTACTGAAGAAGATATTTGTGTTAGGGTTCATAAGATCATTTAAAGAAATCATTCAGAAACAACGTCCGAAGGTTATTTGGGAGGGAGGTGTTTACTTCATTAACCAATTATATATTTATTTAAATAAAACACATAAATATTAAAAAAAAACATTAGTAGGAACACCGTGGCATTCTGTAGTTATGTTTGACATTTTAAGAAGAGAACTTGATCTGCTCTTGGATGTCCTGGTGGACCACAGCTTTGACATATCTAATGATATTAAGCACCGCACGATGAGCTTTTCTGTTGAGGCCTTCAGGAATGTTCAAACATGTCTTGTTAACTCCCTAACAAGCCAAACTGGGAGGCAGAGCGAGGAGGTACTGGCAGGCTGTCAGAGCCTGAGGCCCCCAGGCACTGAGGTCAGCCTCCGATCACATCCTGGTTAGTGTGGGGCTGCTAACAGGTTCCAGTCTTTTTTAAAACCCAGGATTCAGAGGGGAAAGGACTGGGAGACTGTTGGAGCAGCCTTTCCTTTTATGGATGGCAGAACTGAAGCCCCTAAAGGAGGCATGCTTACCCTGAACAGAGAAGTCTCCTGCCGGGCTTGGTCATTTCCATTTCCCTGGGTCCTTAGAACAGTCAAAAAACATAACATCCTTTCCTGCTGGAAAGCCACATCCTTCAACAGTGGTACCCAAAGGTGGACTCCTTGGTTTTTTGATTGTTTTGGAGAGATGCAGTGTGACTCCCTTTATTGCTACAGCATTGGGTGGTCTGCCAGGGAGCACGCAGCATAAATAACAACTAATAAATAATTTTACAGCACAGGTCCTAAATCTTTCCAGATAGTGCACTGGTGTGTGGCTGTCAAATGCCAGGCAGGTCCTAAGAAAACAGTAACTTTAACCCATCCATCTTTTACATACATGGCACATTGCTGTCATAATTTTTTCCTGAGGTTTTAATGGCTCCAGGGGAAAATGTGCATGTGAAAACACACATACGCAAACACACCCTCCCATGCATAGCTTCAAATACAATCCATTATAGCCCATTTGGAATGTTTCTTCTTTGGCCACAGTAATGTGTTTTACTTTGTTGCCAAGAATCTGAGCATACTTGATATTTTTGAAATATGATTCCTCTGATTTCTGCCTTCTGGACTATCCATACTTTTGCATATAAATTAGGATCAGTAATATTTAGAAGATAGATTTCACCTATTGCACAGGCTTGCTTTTCTTCTTCAACTCTTGATCCAGTGTCCTTGTGTTCTGTGTCACTAGTACCTTTAGTTTTTCTGATGAGTTGAGGATCCTGGACTTTTTTTTTTTGGCCTGGAATTTCCCAAGCTTTTGTTTCATCTTCTATAAGTTGGGGATAAGCTAAATGGAAATGACTTCAAATATTGATGGGTACAGTAGCTAATATAATTCTTAACTTCATGTGAAGTACTTAGTAGGTGTCTTCCTTGCCTTCTTAATGTTTTACGTTATCTTCAGTTGAAATTCTCCCCATGGCAATACCTGTTTTTTTTCCCCCCTGTGGTGTCTTCCTGCGCTGGAATGGAAGCCACAGTGTTTATTTTCTTTCTTTTTGTGTATATGATGCACACGTGAGTGCAAGCATATGAGTGTGCACAGGAGGATGCCGGAGAAGGACTTCAGATGTCCTGTACTATTGTTCTCTACTTTATCTGCTTGAGACAAGGTCTCTTACTGAACCTGGAGCTAGGCTGGTGGCCTGAAGGCTTTACCAATCCTCCTGCCTCCAGCCTTCCCAGGGCTAGAGTTACAGATGCATTCATGGCCACACTTGGCTTTTTATGTGTGTGCTGAAGATTCCAACTTGGGTTCTTATGGCTGTACAGCGCGTGCTCCTGCTCACTGATCATCTTGCCAGCTCTTGCTCTGCAGTTGCATGGGGTACCATGCCTCACATCTATCTACATCTTGGCTCTGGCTGGGATGCCTTTCACTCTGGTGATTAAAGGGCACATGTCTGTTCATTCCTTTATGATACAAGGGGATTGAGCCACTATACTGAGCATCAAGGTAGAGGCTGGGGCTGCTCAAGCCTCAGCAGTTCCTAATAGGGCAGCCCACACAGTAGCTGTGGCTGTGGTCATTTGTGGAATCACACACAAGTGTATGGGACAATTTAAAATGAAATCTTAACTCGCCAACTCACCAGAATAGTTCCCATTTGAGATTGCTGTTATTTCCTTCATCCTTGCTGCTTGTGGTCTACCCTTTCCTCATGTCTTACTTGGAGAAGCCCTTGGCTCTTCACCTTAGAAGGTATGGCCACATGGGGGTAGGGGAATAGGGCTTGTGAAATAGTGGTTAATTAGGGCAGCAAAGCTGCATACTTCTTGTGTTTTAGGGTTGGTTTGTGTATTGACTTCAAAATGTGACCCTATTTGGGGAAGGGTTTTTACGGAGGTCATCGAGGTAGTATGAGGTCATTGAGGTAGTATGAGGTCATCAAGGTAGTATGAAGTCATTGGAATGGTCCTGTATACTAGGACTAATATTCTTGTCAAAAAGGTGAGATGTGGATTAAAGGACAGACACACATGCAGGGAGACGATGGAAAAGACACATGTATATCATATTCATCTGATATTCCTGGAAACTAGGAATGACATAGATATTCTCCCCAACAGCCATTTAGTTTAACAACATTTTAGTTTAATTCTCCTAGTGTGCATACAAGTTAATGGAAGCCTTACAGGAAGGTAGAACACTGGCATTCTCTCTCTCTCTCTCTCTCTCTCTCTCTCTCTCTCTCTCTCTCTCTCTCTCTCTATATATATATATATATATATATATATATATATATAAATTGTATGATGCATCCTACTACTGAGTTATTGATATTTTAATGGTAATGGTGCTTTAGAAAGAACTCGTATATCACGTTCAATTCCAATTATCATTCCATCGACTTCAGACCACTTTCCAACTAGTAGTCTCTTGTTGACGATCTCCAGAAGTTCAAATTAGGAGTAGAGTGTGACCAGGAGACCATCTACAGCAACAGCCCATCTGAACGTCTGTTTGAAGCTGAAGTCAGGTAAGATGGGTAAGGAAACTTTCCTATGTGGAACACAAACAAATCATCTCCCATCTCCCATCTGTCCTATCTTTCAGCAGCCTCTTCAGCCATGAAGTAGAGGTAGCATTGAGGGATGTAAAGAGTTTATTGTATTCCCCAGCTCTGCAGAAAGCTGCACACCACCCACGTGCTCAGAGCCTCCCAGTGGTGCTTTTCAGATAGACACTTTACACCAGTGTGGGCTGAAGTGAATTTGCCATTCTGCTTAGGGGTTATTTATTTTTAACAAAGTTCAAAAGTGCTAAAACATTCAAAGAGTAGTGGACATGTACACTGAATAGCTAAAAAAGCACATTTTCCTGAAGCTCATGTTCTGGAATTAGAATTGGCCATCTCTATAAAAAATGTATATTTTGAAGTTCTGTATGATAAATCTATATTAATAACCATGGCTATTGGGTGACTTTAGGATTCAGATAACATCAATAACCTAAAAAAATCACAGGGCACTTTATAAACATCAATGCAGACTGCATTACTGTCTCTATATTAGAGGACTTGGGCTAGAGCTTAATTGAATTAGTCATTTGGTATCGGATGAAGAGTCAGTTCTCCAGTTCTTCTTAAAAAGTAGGGAAGGAAGGAGGTATAGAATGTTATGTTTTGGCATGATTTTATTTGTTTTATTAATTTCTTTAGCCATTCTCAGCTTATTTCATTATAGGGAGGTGGGGTATTTTCCATTTTCCATGGAAGTGGTGATCGTGGGAGGAGGGATCCTTTGTGCCTCATTATAACCAATGTAACTCAGTCTAAAGCTGTGGCTTTGTGCTCTGAAAGGCAAATGATCTTATTTCCATTTCTTTTTAAAAAGGTGTAATTTTCACAGAGCAAAGTTCAAAACACAGAGGAAATTGCTAAGGGTTCTTCTTCTGTCTCCCTTGGTCAATAATTATTGCCACAAACTGTGTGCAGATAGATACTCTGTGGTTGGAGTTGCTATACCACCTGGCTGTTCATATCAGGTGAATTCTCACAAAGAAGGTCCTGTTTTCCTGGGCCTGGGAGTCCAGTTTGTGTGTCAGCATGCACATCTCTGTGCGCATGTGCTGTGTGTGCAGAGACTAGAGGGGATGGATCCCCTGGAGCTGGGGTTCAGGCGGCAGTGACGTGCTAGGCATGGTGCTGAACCAAATGTGAGACTCCTGGAAGATCAGCATATGTACTCTTATCCACTAAATTGTCTCTCCAGCCCCCAGGAGTCTAGTTTATTAGAAGTTTTACTCTTGAGCATTCAGAGTTTTGCCAATCATAAAAGTAGCCACAAATATAAAGATACAGCAATATATTATCAGAAGTATAATTAAGAAATACTATACTGTTAGTTGCACACAGTGGGCACACATGTAGTATGTACATTCAGCATATAAAATGCACAGCTTTCTTATGAGTCAACTTTATGTGTCTAGCGATCACACAGTACACATGCAGTAAGGCATTCCTAACTACCTGATTAGGAACCTCTGTACTTAGTCTCAAATCTGGAGGTACTTAGGTGTGAGTGACTTGTGACTTAGGAGAGATGGAGGAAGTTTGAACAGATACTTATTTTTACTCTGTGTTTATGCTTGCTTCAAAGTACTTTCTTATGCATTTTGTACTGCACCCATTGTGTACCTAGCCTTTTAAGGTACCCTGTTATGTCCACTTTGAAGGGGAAGATGGGGATACTCATAGGAGGCAAACGCCCTTTAGTGACGGTGCTCTTTATGGCTGACGAATGTGTATCTGGTACCTTCCGAGCTGCTTTGCTGGAGGAATCTGTGACACTCAAAGAGAAATCTGTTCTTTCTGGTGTCTCATTGGTTTGCTGTGTTGACTGTATCACCAGAGCCTGGTGTCTTCCCCTCCGGTAAGAAGGAACTTCTAAAGTCACTAGTGAGCCCTTACAGGAGTATTAAAGGTTGTGGCTGATTGTTGTAGGGAACAGTCACAAAGCCAGAAAGTGCAGCACTTGCAGAAGCCAGCACCTGGGTGTGCACAGTGAGGACAAAGCTCCTGGATCATCTCTCTCTCCCCAGATCACACTGTCGAATACAGAGGGACACAGTAGGCTGGGCAGGCAAGCACTCCTAGTAATACACGGGAAAGGAAAATGCGGTCACATTTCCTCATCATAGTCAAACAATGCTTGTTTACACTACAATAACCAACCTGGACATGTAGTTGATCCTAGCAAAGGCTCATTTGTGAACCATATGACATCAGAGGCTGTTTTCACGCAGTGACGAAGGGCCAGGGATGCTGCCACCTCACAGGTCGGCAGGGGAGAAAATGTGGTTATTGCTGAGCTGAAGCACGCAGTCTGAAGTCTGCTGTATCCTTACCTGCTGAGAGCTTGCCATCTGCAGCCACAAAGGCACCGCACAGCTTCTAGTAACATCCCAGTTAATCGCCACGCCTGGTAACTGCTTGGTGGCTTTTTTGTTTGTTCAATAAAGGTTAGGGATGCTTATGTACAATGTCAGTGGGTTAAGAATTTGATTCAAAAGTCAGGGTTAGGGTTAAAGTTAGGACTATTCATACTAAAAAAAGCACCTGAATTTTGCTTTAGCCAGTAATCGTAATTTCTCCATTAGGGCCTTGGTGTTGCACATAAAACCCCCTTGCAACTAGAAGCAGTCACTCTTCTTTTACCCCATCACAAAATTGTGCTGATTCTTTTAGAACACTTTCCTTGACTGCTGTCCCCTGGAAGTGTCAAAAGAAATAACCAATTGATGGTGTCCTTGAAGTGAACAGGGCCATCTTAGACACGTCATACTTCTGCAATGTACAATCTGCCCAAGTGATGCGACAACGTGACCCCCTTTTCATCTGCTATCGAATCTTTCTGATCTTACATTATGATCCGAGGTAAAAACTTTTACACTCTCCCACTCTCTACAAACACTGTGGAATCTATCTTTCTTTCTATTTATTTATTTATTTATTTATTTATTTATTTATTTATTTAGGATTTGATTTCAGTTGTTAGGTTGCAGGGGAAAGAAAGTATTGTTTGTCCTGCATTGCTGGGAGTTGAACCCAGGACCTTACTGGCATTAGGTAAGTGGCCCAGCACTGAATCTCACTCCCAGAAAATGTGAACTTTTTCAGAGTGAAGCACCTGTGTTGGCTTCAGAGATGAGCTTTGGCCGCCCTCGGTCTAGTTTGTTTCGAAAATGGTGTCTGCTTCCCTTTGCTGGGGTGTCCTGTGAGGACCACTTGGAAAGTCTGGAAAACATGGGTTCAGTGGGCTACAAGTAGTTCTTCTGATTCAAAAGCCTTTACTTAAGAAGGACCTCAATACAATGTCCTCAAGACTGATATATTTTTGCCATGGGCTAAAAATTAATGCCATTATTGGGAAAAATGTTTGCTGTCATCGAATAGATGACCTCAGCTATAACACTGTTACTGTTCTAGGAACACATGGAGGGATACATTGTGAGGGACATTTTGTCTGAACTGGAAAGCAATAGGTGTTCCTAAAAAAGAGTCTGTTTTGTCATCATATTATCACAGAAGGACACAGAAACATAGAAAACCTCTTACGATGCCTCCAAGCTAAGGACCTACGCTAGAGAATGAAGGAGCAATCGTGTGTGAAGAAAGGATACTTCTGCTCCCAAACCCTCCAGGACTGGCCTGATTGCACTTTGAGTAGTCTCTCTAGGGAGTAATTCTTACTCCTTGCTAGGAAAGCACAGGCCAGTCCGACCATTTGGTTTTGTGCAAATAAACTTGCTTTAATTTATTGACACGTTAGATGTACCTGCCCGATTTTCTCATACTTTTCCCTCGACATGCGTCGTGCACGATAGAGTTGCTGCCGCGTAGTCTATGTGCTTTTAGAGAAGTTGTGTTTGCTTAAGGGATGTATTGGAATGGTTGCAGCTTGTTCTCATTAGGCTCTGGAATGTGGCTGCTGGAACAGCAAGGCCTGGGGCTTCAGTGGTGGCTTAGCTCTCTCACCTCCCTGCTCTGAGAGACAGGCCACTCTGCTCCATTCTGAACTACCGTCTGGGCCTCTGTGGGTACCGGGCCAGGAGAGCTTGCCACCCAAGCCCATGGCTGACCATGAGATCTACCTCACGGACCATCAGCTACAATTGCCCCGATTGTAATTAACTACCAACATCCTGTTTGGCATGGTCAGCCCAAGGAGGCTTGCATGGGCTTGTGAGTAGCACTGGACATTGAGGAGAAACTCAGTGTAAGCCTGGCAGCTGGCCTTCCTAATAGAACTCCTGCTCAGTCCTGTCTTCCTACTCTCAAGCCCCTCCCCTGGCTCAGTATTCCCCCTCTTATTGTACTTAGCCAATAGCTTTCTAACCAGACTTCATGTTCTAGTTTTATTGACTCACATCGCTCTGCCCCAGGGAATCTCTTTAACAATGACTGGCTTTTTTAAGAGTTAAAGATGAAAACTTCTTTGCCTGTTCCACCAAAGCCCTGTCCTTTGAGATTTGGCCTCTGCCTTCTATCTTCTTCATCCTTATCTTCTTTCACTTCATGCTCTTGGAATATAAGACAATTTTGAAGGGATCTGTCTCATGCTTCGATTTCTTTATTCCTTGATTATTTTGCCTGGCATAATTAATGGTCCATTTGGCTAAACTCTGCTTAGGCCAAATGCTGCAGCATCTCTGAGGCTTCCTCCCCACTCCCTCTCCTGGTTCAGGTACTCACCATTGTACGTGCCTCGGCACATACAGTGCGATCGTAATTATGTAAGCACAGCAGTGCAATTGAGTAGGAACCTTCTAGTATAAGTACTTGTGTCTCCTGATTGGACTGCGAGCAACTCAAGGACTATAGCTTTCAATTTGTAGCTCTGGTAAACGATCTCAAGAGTTTGAATTGAGGAAAGATTGACAACGAGCTTCTTAGCAAGCCATCGAACACAGTCCTATGTGAAAGCAGATGTATCTGATCAGCGAGTCGATACAGGAGACTGGCTTGTCTTTTATGATGTTCACAGAGCTCAGTGAGTGTTCGGCTCATGGCCTTTTCATCTCTGTATCTGTCACGTCTACATGGATCTAACATATGAAATCATAGAAAGGTGCTCTGGGGCAATGCTTGGGAGTCAGTGACAGGTGTGCCTTCTCCTGGTCCACCGTGTGCTTTATTTTAAAGTACTTTTTCCAAAGTGCATTAGCTACGTTGCCATTGCTCTCATAGAACACCGTGATCAAGGCAACTTAGAGAGGAAAGAGTCTGTTTGGGACTTATGATTCTAGAGCAGTGGTTCTCAAACTGTGGGTCGAGACCCCTTTGGGGGTTGCATATCAGATATCCTGTATACCATTATAATTATATTACAATTAATAATAGTAGCAAAACTACAGTTCTGAAGTAGCAACAAAAATAATGTTAAGGTTGGGTCACCACAACATGAGGAACTGTACTAAGGGTCACAGCACTAGGAAGGCTGAGAAGCACTGCTCTAGAGGGTTAGAGTCCATGAAAGCAGGGCGGGTAGAGGTGGCAGGCAGCTGGAGCAGCAGCCGAAAGTGCACATCTCAAACTGCCAACAGGAGGCAAAGAGCATTCATGGGAACTCTGGCTTTTGAAAATTCAAAGCCTGTCTCCAGTGACACACTTCCTCCAGGGAGGTCCTTCCTCCTAAGCCTCCTCAAATGGGTCTGTCATCTGAGGACCAACTCTAAGACTATTTAAACTATGGGGAATCTTTCAGTGACATTATCATACAAAGTTTCCTCAGGATACTGTATGCCTTCCAGGGGTGATAGAACCTGCCCTGGTACCTCCTCTCTCAGGAGGAGAAGGAGCTGTGGGTTTTTTTTTTTTTTTCTTTTACTTTTCTGAGACAGAAAAACTTTCTTATGTAGCCTTGGTTGGTTTGGAACTCATAGCTACTTAGCCCTCTGTCCCCTCAGTGTTGTGATTAATGTTGTGTGCCACCACACCTAGCCTTGGAGACTTGTTGCCCGATACAGATTGCTGTGGAACACCATGAAGCATGACATCTAAATCCATCAGGATGCTTTATTGTGATTTTTTTTCCCTCCTGGTGCTTTAAACAATTGGCCAGTCGGTCTGAATGATCTCCAGTTTGGGAAACAACTGTATCCTGCTTGGCTTGTGGCTGGTTTCAGCTGAGCTGAACGGAGAAGCTCTATGAATTAATACACTTCAGACTGCCCTGGTGAAGACTCACGGAATTGCAGTGTCTGGGACGGAGCCTGCCTGTGAGGGTACAGGGCTGCTGTGGGTTGTGAACGTTACACAGGGCCAGCAGGCTATGCTACTATGAGATTTTCTTCATCCCCAGTGACAGGGCTCAGTCCACTCAGCTTTTAAGAGTCACATGTCTCCAAGCTCTGAGAGTAGCAATATAGGGGAAAAGGTTTTAGAGTTGAACAGAGCTGGCTAAGCATCTGAGCATTCAGGCATCTGGCACGGGCACTGGCACTTACCCACTTGTTTTCTTTATCACTCATGGGAAAGGTCCCCATCATCCTTGTGAGGGGCAGGAGGATGACAGAGTGAGAGTGCATTGTAGCACTCCTGACACACGGCAGGCTTTCAGGGTCATACTTACGTCTCTGCACAACATTCTGACCACACAGCTGAGGAGTCTGTGGATACAGAGTGAGAGCGGGTCTTATCTTTTGATAGAATATTAGTGACATGTGGGTTCCTATAACCACTCCATTTGGAGGTACCAGACTCCACAGGAGGAACTTCCTCTGTCTTCTTCCCCAGACCTACCCAGGGATCCTTTTGGAAAGTCACTGGGGGGTGGGCTGTGCTGACAGCCACTCTATGACTTTAGAGTTGCTTGTCTTCAATTTGCCTACATTTCCAGAAAATGGAAAATGCATGTAGGCAATCACCCTAAGAGATGGTTGTTATGAGAAGGGGATGGGTGGGTATTTCTGTCCCCTCCTGCCTTCCTTCTCTCTTTCCATCAGCAAGTTATTTAATTATCACATCACAAAGAATCAGGCAGCAGGGAGCAGACGCCTTCTGCTAAAGTGATTTCATGTAGATGCCATCACAGCCATTTCTAGAGGGTCTCAGGGAAGACTTTGAAGTTGCCTTTTAACAGGTTGCACCTGCTTCGCTGTCAGGTGTTGGGTCAGATCAGAATTTCACAAGTCCATTTATTCTGCAGCTCACAGGTAATGTGCTACCAAGAAGCCTGTATCTTAAAGGTGAAAATCTCTCAGCTATGTTAAAAATGTCAGTGGGAAGAATAGCAGGTCCCATACCACAGCACAGCGGTCCTGGAACTTGAGATGGTAGGACCCCAAATGAATGTTCCTTTGTTTCTTGATTTCTTTTTGTATTTTATATGCTTTAAATAATAATTTTATATTTTATAGACTTTAAATAAATAAATGCTTTTTACTTTTGGAAAAAAAATGAAACAACTTTTGCTACAAAGCAAATGTGATACTGCTACTTAGTATAAAAAATTAGGGGGTTTACAGAGTGGGTGACTGGTAACCTAGAGAGAGAGTGTGTGGAAGATTCCAGAAGACAGGCACAGCAGTGCAGGTATGACCCAGCCAGGATGGGGACTACTGAGCTCCAGTGCTCATATTCCTCCCAGCCCTTGCCGCTGTGCAGAGCTGTGGGGTAGTGTTTCGGGTGCAATCCTATGTGAGGGGGTACAGGCCTCCTATGTGAGCTGAGTTTCACGAGTCCCACAGAAGCTTCTGTGGAGAATTAATGGGCTGCTAAAACTTGGCTCTTGCATTTCTCGAAGCTCCATAGCTTCCATTCATACTACAGATTCCAAAGCCCCCCATACCTCCTTGTCTCCTGCCCCCCTCAACAGGGTCTATCTGTGTAGCTCTGGCTGCCCTGGAACTTGCTATGTAACCCAGGATTACCCCCAACCTGAGAGACCCATCTACCTCTGCCTCGTGGTTTCTTTCTTTAAACAATTGAAAACATGCCATGTATTTGTTTACTGCATGCATATACATGTTCATGTCTGTGCTTGGAGGTCAGAAGTGGACTTCAGGTCTCACCACTTTTCATCGTATTTTTTTGAAGGAAGGTTTTCAGTTTTGGCCAGTGAGCTCATCTTTTAGCTGGAGTGGCCAGGGAACTCTGGTCATTCTCTTGCCTGCCTAATTCAGTGCTAGGGTTTCAGGTATGTACTGGTACACCTGGATTTTTTCTTTACTTTCTCTTTTTTTACACAGATTCTGGGAATCCAAACTCGGGTCCTTGCACCCGCACCGAGAGCACTTTACCCACTGAGCCATCTCTCCAACCCCAACTTAAGGTTTTTAATCATTTGAATTTGTTGACTCTAAAGCATCAACAGTTGAACAAATCAGAATGTTCAAAACCTTGGAGTCTTTTCCTTTGTTGTCAGACACATTTTCTTTCTACGTCAGGTCAAAATAATTTCCTTTGTCTGTCGGGGGATTCTCCCTCCCACACCCCCCTGAGTTACCTCCCAACAGACAGCTATAACCTGAGTCCCGGCCTCTGGACCCTTGGCCCTCTTGTCCAAGTTACTCATTCTAGAGAACAGAGCTCCTCAGGCTACAACCTTCATTTGCTTTCTGTTGCCCTTAGTGAAGCCAAGAATCAGTAGGTCTCAGTCCAACCCAGAGCCTTGGACCAACCCCAGCGCTTAGGGGACCCCTTTCCCCAATCTGGCAGAAAATGGCTATGAATCATCACATAGTTCTGGGAAGGGGTGGGGGTGCGGGTAGGGGTGGAGTGGGGTGATGGACGAGATGAGGGACTGAGCCTTTCTCTCCTCAAAGCTTTGCCCAGGTTGCCCCCATCATCTTTGTCCATTCTTGCTCATGCAGATACCCACTCATCCCAGACTATTCCCTGTGAGGTCTGAACTTATCACGTGACTTATTTCTCTAACAAACCACACTGTGCCTAATTTTCTTCCTCTCACTTTACTAGTGTACTAAACAACTCCTCTAGTAACCGGGTCCACAAATGAGAGACCCATGAGGGCAAGAGTTTCCTGCCTTGTTCTCTCCCTGATGGCTAGCCTAGTGTTTCGAAACTATTCTTGTTGAATACAATTGAGTGGTTGCCATTCAAAAACACTTTTGGGTCAGTAAGGTGGCTTGGGCACAAAAGGTGATTGTCCCCAAGTTCAATCCTGGGACCCACCTAACAGAGAGAGAGAGCTAGTTTCCACTAGTTCTCTGACCACCACACACATGTCATTGCATGTTTATATCCACATACATGCATGGGTACACAAAGTAACCAATGTTGAAAATAATACAATCTCCCCAAAGTACCTTTAAATAATTGGTATATGTATATATACACAAAATTTACACACACACACACACACACGTATGTATAATGTATGTGTGCATACCTTTTCTCTGGGGAACATATGGTGGTTAGAAGATAATTTTGCAGACTCAGTTCTTTCCTTTTACCTTTGCATGGATTCCAGGGACTAAACTGCAGCCATTAGGCTTGCATGGCAAGCCCTTTTACCTGCTGAGTCCTATCTCTGGGGACCAAAAGTACCTTTTGATGAGCTATCTAGAGCAGGCTTAAAGAAATAAAATTCTTAATTGTTTTCTCTATTTGTGAAGAATGCAAAGCAAAACTGGGATGTCTAGTGTGGCAGAGCACTGTATAATGGTGTTTCTTTGCAGCCATCTGAGGTGCTCAGTCCCAGAAGTCTTTGCTATTTTCCAACTCAGAGCTTCTTAGGAACAAGGGTTTTCAGTTCTGTGAGGAAGTGGGCACAAGAAAAGGCAGGCACGAAGAAATGGTTTGGTATAGGCCCAATATGGCATCAACTCCTGACTCTTACATAGATTACTTTACCTCTCTCACAGGATTTGGCTCTCCCTCTGCAAATGATATCTGCCTAAGCCGTTGCGTGGGCTATAGATGGTGGCTGTGAGCATCTAGTACAGTACCAGGCCCATGGCGGGCAGGCTGAGAATACAATCATGTGCACCAGTCTTCTTAGCCGTGACTCGGGGTTCAATGAGAAAAGTGGGGAATTTGTGCATGCGGCTGCAGATGAAAGCAATTGGAGTTCCAACATTCACCCTGCACAATGGCCCTTAGTAACCTGTGGGATGGTTTGTAAGACAGAAGAGGATGACACTGATCCTGCAAGCAGAGCCTGAGCTCAGGCAGGCAGGAACACTGCACCCAGCAGGCCACTCTTTTGGCAAAATGTGCAGATACCTGGACTTCTGCGGTGAGAAGGCAGATAGATGGGTCCTCTTTACTCCGTGCGCGCTGTGGGAGGTTAGTGTGGGAATCACGCAGCTGGAGACATCTTATGTGTGTACAGAGCTTCAAAATGGTCCTCGCCCTTGCTGCATCTCTGATGGTGGTGGCATAGGAGTAGATCTAACAGTCGTAATACAGAAGACAAAAGCTAAGACGCTAGAACAGCCATGAGCTACCGATGGCTTCCCTCCCCCATGCCAAGCCTTGTGCTAAGTCCTCACTGCCTTGGTTTGGGGCTTGGTGAAGACTTGGCTGGCCTTGGTTGAGGGCTATGTGCGTGCATGGCAAATGCACACCAGCAAAAGGCATTTCTTCTTACCTGCTTTCGCTCCTTTGCTACTGGTCCACTCTTTGGGAATGCTCCTGCTGAAGAAAGAAGGTTTATCATACAGTGTAAGATTTCAACCACAAGGTTCCCGAGAAAAGCCTCTCTGTGCCGGGAGAGGGTTACAATTAACCTCGTAAAGAGCACAGATGAAAGTCTTTCCTATAGTTACAATCAAAGACACTTTAGGCTACTCTTTCCCCAGTGGAATAGTTGCCTTTACAGCACATTTTAAAGTTTTATTTCAAAAACAGCCAGCGTCTTAAAGCAGGATGCCGCATGCTCCCCAGGCCTCTGCTTACAATGTGTTTTCGCTTTTCTCAATCCTATAACCGAGTTTCTGGCTGTGATGTGAATTGCTACCTTCATGGCCCTGCACGCAGAAGGTTTTAGCTATGACTTCTCTATGCTTGTCTCAAGATCTCTCCCAGATTTTCCTGCTACTCTGACTTCAGAGTTAGCCTTACTATTTTAGCAAATATTGCTATTGTCAGCTCTCCGTTTTCATTCAGGGAAACGGAGTCTTGGGAAGTGGTAAACTCCATTCCACCTTTTACTTATACTCAGAACTTAGCTGCCCTTCAAACTCAGAAAAGCAGTTCATTCCTTGATCAACTGCAAGTAGACTAAAGTTCGCTGTGTTAAAGGGGAAATCACCTCAGCTACTCATCACAAGCCCTCTAAAACCCCCAATCACTTTAGTCAGGAGGCGAATGGATTCCATTTCATGTGCCTGTTCCAGGTGAGTGGTGGTGGCTGTCTGGGGTGCAATGAAATCTGTGGTTACTGAGAGAGTCATAGCAGGTGTTCCCCATCATTCTAGGCAGAGGATGTCACTAAACTTCCAAGCCTGGCTCAGTAGATTCTTCTTGGTCTGGATTGTGTTTCTCTGTCCAGAACCATTCATCAGCCCTGTACTGCTTGCTCTTACCCATGCTGTCTGTCACACTAATGTGAATGCATCTGCCCGGCTTCTCCAAAATGTCCCATGCCTCATGCCTCTCCAATACTGCCTCATCCTCTGACACCTGATTTGAAAACTGCCATTGAAACCTTCAGTCACACCCCTCAACCACAAGTCTACATGGATATTCTGTTGTTGCCCTGTGTCATGAAGATCCTGTAGTTTTTGGATTGTAATATTGTACCTTTAATTTACTCCAGCAGTTCATTGATGGGGTAGATGTTGGGGGTGGGCCAACTCGAAGTCCTGAATCTGGACCTGAAAGGTGTGTGAGCTGGTCAGCCCACCTGCTCTTCTGCTCTCCTGCCCTGCTCTCCCGAGTGCTGCAGCTGGCTAGGGACATGGCCAATTCTCCCACTCTCATGTCCCAGGGCCAGCTCTCTCTATAGATGTCAAGGGATGAAGGAGGGGAGGAGGGCATCTTTCCCAGTGCCACTGCCTAGCAGACAAGAGTTGAGGCTGGCTCTCCCACACTTATGCCCTCAGACAGTTCACCATCAACCCCCATATTCAGGGCCAGCTCTATTGTACTGCTCAGGTGAGATCCAGGGCCCACTCTCTCAAGTGCTGCCGCTGGTAAGGGGCAGGGCCAACTCTCCCACTCTCATGACCCCAGGGCCAGGGGGACCTATTTCTTAAACTTTTAAGACATGGTGACTTATTTTTTAATACTTTTCAAACAAGACCTTCTCTCCTACATTGTCACCACTAACCCTGTCTAGTAGGCATCAGTACAGATACACAGTGCTCATCACAGATTCCACAGATTTTGTTCTAATGGCATGGTTCTAATTCACCATTTTTTTTTCCTATTCTGGGCTAAGATGCATCTATCTTGGCATGGGTTGCATTAGCTATTATATCTTGTCAGCATCTTTAACTAGACTATCTCTCTCATCTTTTGTCATGGATTGTCAGACCTTTCTGCAGGGTAATCTTCTACAAGGTCCATCCAATCTTTCCTTGTCATCAGACTCAGACTTAGCCATTCCTTCTGGAGAGGAAACGGGAGATGCTGCTGAGTTCTTAGGCATCAAGTCAAGAGGTGCGTGATGGTGACTCACTTACCCCTGGAGAGGCTAACCTTGATCATCCAGGATTGGAGTCTGCCAGATTTCTCCCCAGTAAGAGCCCCATTTCCCCCTCATATTTGATTACTGTGGAGACTTCTTTACTATTCTATTAACATTTTTTACCGTTAGCTTAAGTACTTATCCATGGTCACATGAATCTAACATCAGTGGCAATCTATTCCTGTCATTTCTTTTACACTTACTGGTTGGCATTTTGTTGTAAGAAAGCCCCTTTCCTCTCATTTAAGGATGTGTGTATTTATTTCTGTGTGGACACTTGGGACAGTTTTGTTTTGTCTTGTTGCCATCATTATGCACTTTAATGTTAACCCTTTTCTCTGTCCCATGCTCCTCCCATGTTCTTCTGACACATGTTCATCATTCATTGTGCGGTTTTTGACTTTCTGACATAAGTTATCCCAAGGTTCATCTCGCATGTTCACTGCCTTAATCCTAAGATTTACGACTCTTCTATTATCTTTGATTCCTATAAGAGAAGGGTGATATTTAGAAACCAAACCAATGTTTGCTTGTCAGGTTCATTACTTCTCTATATTTTAACCTCCAAATGTCAAACTGATTAGGAGTGTGTTTTTTTGTTTGTTTGTTTTCCTTAAACATTTTTATTATTTAAATGCACTTTATATATCAAACATATTAATAATATTATTTTGAGAATCAAATACATAAAAATTTTGTTCAACTTTTATAATCATATGTTTTCATACCCTAAAAAGTCATTAATGAATATCTAATACTATCCATAACTGAGGATCCTATATCTAATATTGAATACTAAATTGTTTCAAAACATACAAAATATTCTTTGGGAATTAAGCATAGTAAAAGAGCATAAAATATTAAAAATGAGTCACTAAGGAACATATTCAAAAGCCCTTATATGATACCAACTGACATAGTATTTAAAATGCATTATATATATGTGTACGTTGTCTAACAATCAGTTGACTTAAAAAAGATTATGAGTGTTTCTACATCAGTAAGTATATTTAAAAAATTTCAAAATAGCAAAAACTCTTTGAAGTTAAACATTAAGAAAATGATAATTTCAAGCACAGTCAGTTTTGGAGAAAGTACCATGAGGTGCTGAAAAGAAGGCATATTCTTTTGCTTTAGGGTGAAATGTTCTGTTAGATCAATTTGGTTCATAACTTCTGTTAGTTTCACTGTGTCTCTGTTTAGTTTCTGTTTCCATGATCTGTCCATTGATGAGAATGGGGTGTTGAAGTCTCCCACTATTATTGTGTGAGGTGCAATGTGTGCTTTAAGCTTTACTAAAGTTTCTTTTATGAATGTGGATGTCCTTGCATTTGGAGCGTAGATGTTCAGAATTGAGAGTTCATCTTGGTAGATTTTTCCTTTGACCAATATGACGTGTCCTTCCCTATCTTTTTTGATAACTTTCAGTTGAAAGTTGATTTTATTCGATAACTCCAGCTTGTTTCTTGGGACCATTTGCTTGGAGAATTGTTTTCCAACCTTTTACTCTGAGGTGGTATCTGTCTTTGTCACTGAGGTGCATTTCCTGTATGCAGCAAATGTTGGGTCCTGTTTACATATCTAGTCTGTTAGTCTATGTCTTTTTATTGGGAAATTGAGTCCATTGATGTTAAGAGATATTAAGGAAAAGTAATTGTTACTTCCTGTTGATTTTGTTGATAGAGGTGGAATTATGTTTGTGTGGCTATCTTCTTTGGGTTTGTTGAAAGATTACTTTCTTGCTTTTTTCTAGGGTGTAGTTTCCCTCCTTGTGCTGGTGTTTTCCATCTATTATCCTTTATAGGGCTGGATTTCTGGAAAGATATCGTGTACATTTGGTTTTGTCCTGGAATATCTTGTTTTCTCTGTCTATGGTAATTGATAGGTTTGCTGGGTATAGTAGTCTGGGCTGTCATTTGTGTTCTTCTAGGGTCTGTATGACATCTGTCCAGGATCTTCTAGCTTTCATAGTCTCTGTTGAGAAGTCTGGTGTAATTCTGATGGGTCTGCCTTTATAAGTTACTTGACCTTTTCCCCTTACTGCTTTTAATATTCTTTGTTTAGTGCATTTGGTGTTTTGATTATTATGTGACAGGAGGAATTTCTTTTCTGGTTCAGTCTATTTGGAGTTCTGTAGGCTTCTTATATGTTCATAGGCATTTCTTTCTTTAGGTTAAGGAAGTTTTCTTCTATAGTTTTGTTGAAGATATTTACTGGCCCTTTAAGTTGGGAATCTTCACTCTCTTCTATACCTATTATCCTTAGGTTTGGCCTTCTCATTGTGTCCTGTATTTCCTGAATGTTTTGGGTTAGGAGCTTCTTGCCTTTTGCCTTTTCTTTGACTGTTGTGTCAATGTTTTCTATAGTGTCTTCTGCCGCCAAGATTCTCTCTTTTATCTCCTATATTCTGTTGGTGATGCTTGCATGTATGACTCCTGATCTCTTTCCTAGGTTTTCTACCTCCAGGGTTGCCTTCCTTTGTGATTTATTTATTGTTTCTATTTCCATTTTTAGATCTTGGATGGTGTACTGGCTTGTTTTGTGTGTCAACTTGACACAGGCTGGGGTTATCACAGAGAAAGGAGCTTCAGTTGGGGAAATGCCTCCATGAGATCCAGCTGTAAGGCATTTTCTCAATTAGGGATCAAGGTGGGAGGTCCCCTTGTGGGTGGTGCCATCTCTGGGCTGGTAGTCTTAGGTTCTATAAGAGAGCAGGCTGAGCAAGCCAGGGGAAGCAAGCCAGTAAGTAACATCCCTCCATGGCCTCTGCATCAGCTCCTGCTTCTTGACCTGCTTGAGTTCCAGTCCTGACTTCCTTTGGTGATGAACAGCAGTATGGAAGTGTCAGCTGAATAAACCCTTTTCTCCACAACTTGTTTCTTGGTCATGATGTTTGTGCAGGAATAGAAACCCTGGCTAAGACAGATGGCTTTGTTCATTTCCTTCACCCGTTTGATTGTGTTTTCCTGTAATTCTTTAAGGGATTTTTGTTTCCTCATTTAAGGGCTTCTAGCTGTTTACTTGTGTTCTATATTTCTTTAAGGGAGTTATATTCTTCTTAAAGTTCTCTATCATTATCGTGAGAAGTGATTTTAGATCTGAATTTTGCTTTTCCAGTGTGATAGTATATCCAGGACTTGCTATGGTGGGAGAGTTTGGTTCTGATGATGACAAGTATCCTTGGTTTCTGTTGCTTATGTTCTTATGCTTGCCTCTTGCCATCTGATTATCTCTAGTGCTACTTGCCCTTGCTTTATCTGACTAGAGCCTGTTCTTCCTGTGAGTCTGGTTGTGTCAGAACTCTTCAGAGTTCAGCTGTCTCAGGGATCCTGTGATTCTGTGATCCTGTGATCCTGAGATCCTGTGTGTGTCAGAGCTCCTGGGAGTCAAGCTGCCTCTCTGTGATCCCGAGATCCTGGTGTGACCAAGCTCCTGTGATCCTATGATCCTGTGATCCTGTGATCCTGGGATCCTGGGATCCTGGGATCGTTAGAACACCTGGGAGTGGAGCTTCCTCTGGGTGTTGTGGGACTGGCTGTGCTCAAGGTCTGCTCAGGGCACTAGCCCAGACCAGAAAGAGTTTCTTTTTTGTTTGAGATGATGGGTGACTGGCTCCATTGCTTTGGGCATGAGGCAAGGCAGAACTTTATGATGGTGGAAAGATGGCAGAGATGACTGATTACCTCATGGCATATGGGGCACACACACACACACACACACACACACACACACACATCATAGAGAAAGAGAGGGTTGGGGGAAGCGTCTGGAGACAAGTCTAACTTTCAAAGTCATCCTACATCCTATTTTCTACCACCTCCCAATAATACTGTCAAATTATGATTAAATGAATTGAACTGTCAGTAATTAGATCTACCAGCTGGCACCATGACTGCAACACATGAGATTTTTGGAGTTTACTTTCATTCCAAACTATGCCATATTCATAAATATACCTGCACATATATTAGTTATATGGAAAATAATTATTTTTGTTACTACTTCTTTATCAGAGTATGTGTAGAAATACCTTATTAGAGTGAGAAATACAAATTTTTTTCATTTTTCATATATTTACTTATTAGTTTGATGTAGACAGGCCTGACATGCCTTTTCTGTCTTCCAACAGTGTACCTTCAACCAAAAACTGCTTACTCTATTGACAATTGAGGTACACTACTGCTAAGATCTTTTGAATATTGGATACCAGGGTCAAGAAGGGGAGATGGGAAGTAGTGATAAATAATTTTACTTTATTTTATTTTTTTGAGACAAGGTCTCACACAATCTAGGCTGGCTTTGAATTTTCTGTGTAGCTGAATATAACCTTAAACAGCTGATCCTCTTCACCCCATCTTCTGAGTGCTGGGATTACAGTTGTCCATTACCATACTAGTTTTAAATAGTAAGCACTTTACCAACTGAGCTGTCTCTACTCCCTACAGGAGTGGTTATTAACATTTTTTTCCGGTTGTAGCACCCAACACAGTACATGGCCTATAATAGGAACATCTTGGATGTTGTATGAAGGAATGAATGAATGAGTGAACAAACTTGTACAATTAGTTTCCATTATTCAATCTATGGAATGTTATATATAGATTATAAAATGTAAAGATATATACTATAGGTTAGCCCAAAATATTCATTGTATTTGGAGTCTCTCTCTCTTTTTTTTTTTTTTTCAAAATCAAATAGTTTTGAAAGTTCACAGTAGAGTCTATGAACAGGTGTGTTAATCTGTCATATGGGCTGAATAGAACTCTGATCTAGAGACAGTTGGCAGGTGATGTAGCTTGGCTTCTTATATGTATTGTACAAGGCATCTGAGGGAGCCATTAACAAGAGACTGAAAGAGCAAAGCACAGCTTGACCTTTTTTAACTGCTTCATTTTGTGTGATATTGATGATGATGACAGTGTGTGTGTGTGTGTGTGTGTGTGTGTGTGTGTGTACTAATACAAAGAAAGTGCCCCTGAGAAGATAGTTTCTGTTCCTCTATGTGTCTTCTTAGTTTCAGTTGGCTTGGTGTTCTACAGTATCCCTTTTCAACAATTACAGTACAATAGTAAAAACAGTTACAGTAATATGTAGCTTTATGAAGACCATGCAGAATGCACAGCAAGAGGCCAGTGCTTTAGAATGGCTGAGTTCTCTCTAACAGTATGCTGTTTCATGCAAACTTAAAAGTAGTCATCATCCCATGACTTTCCCCTAGCCCTTACCATGACAGCTACATGTATGATGTTGATCAAATAAGTGTCAAATAATGGTTAGTGTCATTTAGAGAATAGATTTTGTTGGGTAATCATTTCAATTACTTCTCACTCACATTTCTCTTGCCTGTTTTTAAATTTATTTATTTATTTTTTAAAATATGGAACACTTCACGAATTTGTATGTCACCCTTGCACAGGGGCCATGCTAATCTTCGCTGTATTGTTCCAATTTTAGTTCATGTGCTGCTGAAGTGAGCCCTAATTTTTTAAATTCAAATTTAATTTTTTTTGATTTTTAATATTTTTATTACATATTTTCCTCAATTACATTTCCAATGCTATCCCAAAAGTCCCCCATAGCGCCCCCCACTTCCCTACCCACCCATTCCCATTCTTTTTTTTTTTTTTCATTCAATTTTTTTTATTTATATTTTTTAATTAGGTATTTTCTTCATTTACATTTCAAATGCTATCCCAAAAGTACCCCAGACCCTCGACTCGCCCTCCCCTACCCACCCACTCCCACTTCTTTTTTTTTTTTTATTTTTTTAATATTTTTATTACATATTTTCCTCAATTACGTTTCCAATGCTATCCCAAAAGTCCCCCATAGCGCCCCCCACTTCCCTACCCACCCATTCCCATTCTTTTTTTTTTTTTTTTCATTCAATTTTTTTTATTTATATTTTTTAATTAGGTATTTTCTTCATTTACATTTCAAATGCTATCCCAAAAGTACCCCAGACCCTCGACTCGCCCTCCCCTACCCACCCACTCCCACTTCTTTTTTTTTTTTATTTTTTTAATATTTTTATTACATATTTTCCTCAATTACGTTTCCAATGCTATCCCAAAAGTCCCCCATAGCGCCCCCCACTTCCCTACCCACCCATTCCCATTCTTTTGGCCCTGGCATTCCCCTATATTGGGGCATATAAAGTTTGCAAGTCCAATGGGCCTCTCTTTCCATTGATGGCCGACTAGGCCATCTTTCGATACATATGCAGCTAGAGACAAGAGCTCCGGGGTTCTGGTTAGTACATCATGTTGTTCCAACAATAGGGTTGCAGATCCCTTTAGCTCCTTGGGTACTTTCTCTAGCTTCTCCATTGGGAGCCCTGTGATACATCCAATAGCTGACTGTGAACATCCACTCCTGTGTTTGCTAGGCCCCGGCATCGTCTCACAAGAGACAGCTATATTTGGGTCCTTTCAGAAAAATCTTGCTAGTGTATGCAATGGTGTCAGCGTTTAGAAGCTGATTATGGGATGGATCCCTGGATACTGCAGTCTCTAAATGGTCCATCCTTTCATCACAGCTACGAACTTTGTCTCTGTAACTCCTTCCCTGGGTGTTTTGTTCCCAATTCTAAGAAGGTGCACAGTGTCCACACTTTGGTCTTCATTCTTCTTGAGTTTCATGCGTTTAGCAAATTGTATCTTATATCTTGGGTATCCTAAGTTTTGGGCTAATATCCACTTATCAGTGAATACATATTGTGTGAGTTCTTTTGTGATTGTGTTACTTCACTCAAGATGATGCCCTCCAGGTCCATCCATTTGGCTAGGAATTTCATAAATTCATTCTTTTTAATAGCTGAGTAGTACTCCATTGTGTAAATGTACCATAACTTCTGTATCCATTCCTCTGTTGAGGGACATCTGGGTTCTTTCCAGCTTCTGGCTATTATAAATAGGGCTGCTATGAACATAGTGGAGCATGTGTCCTTCTTACCGGTTGGGACATCTTCTGGATATATGCCCAGGAGAGGTATTGCTGGATCCTCCGGTAGTACTATGTCCAATTTTCTGAGGAACTGCCAGACTGATTTCCAGAGTGGTTGTACAAGCTTGCAATCCCACCAACAATGGAGGAGTGTTCCTCTTTCTCCACATCCTCGCCAGCATCTGCTGTCACCTGAATTTTTGATCTTAGCCATTCTGACTGGTGTGAGGTGGAATCTCAGGGTTGTTTTGATTTGCATTTCCCTGATGATTAAGGATGTTGAACATTTTTTCAGGTGTTTCTCTGCCATTCGGTATTCCTCAGGTGAGAATTCTTTGTTCAATTCTGAGCCCCATTTTTTAATGGGGTTATTTGACTTTCTGGAGTCCACCTTCTTGAGTTCTTTATATATATTGGATATTAGTCCCTTATCTGATTTAGGATAGGTGAAGATCCTTTCCCAATCTGTTGGTGGTTTTTTTGTCTTATTGATGGTGTCTTTAGCCTTGCAGAAGCTTTGTAGTTTCATGAGGTCCCACTTGTCAATTCTCGATCTTACAGCACAAGCCATTACTGTTCTATTCAGGAATTTTTCCCCTGTGCCCATATCTTCAAGGCTTTTCCCCACTTTCTCCTCTATAAGTTTCAGTGTCTCTGGTTTTATGTGAAGTTCCTTGATCCACTTAGACTTGACCTTAGTACAAGGAGATAGGAATGGATCGATTCGCATTCTTCTACATGTTAACAACCAGTTGTGCCAGCACCATTTGTTGAAAATGCTGTCTTTCTTCCACTGGATGTTTTTAGCTCCCTTGTCGAAGATCAAGTGACCGTAGGTGTGTGGGTTCATTTCTGGGTCTTCAATTCTATTCCATTGGTCTATTTGTCTGTCACTATACCAGTACCATGCAGTTTTTATCACAATTGCTCTGTAGTAGAGCTTTAGGTCCGGCATGGTGATTCCACCAGAGGTTCTTTTATCCTTGAGAAGAGTTTTTGCTATCCTAGGTTTTTTGTTATTCCAGATGAATCTGCAGATTGCACTTTCTAATTCGTTGAAGAATTGATTTGGAATTTTGATGGGGATTGCATTGAATCTGTAGATTGCTTTTGGCAAGATAGCCATTTTTACAATGTTGATCCTGCCAATCCATGAGCATGGGAGATCTTTCCATCTTCTGAGATCTTGTATAATTTCTTTCTTCAGAGACTTGAAGTTTTTATTATACAGATCTTTCACTTCCTTAGTTAGAGTCACGCCAAGATATTTTATATTATTTGTGACTATTGAGAAGGGTGTTGTTTCCCTAATTTCTTTCTCAGCCTGTTTATTCTTTGTGTAGAGAAAGGCCATTGATTTGTTTGAGTTAATTTTATATCCAGCTACTTCACCGAAGCTGTTTATCAGGCTTAGGAGTTCTCTGGTGGAATTTTTAGGGTCACTTATATATACTATCATATCATCTGCAAAAAGTGATATTTTGACTTCATCTTTTCCATTTTGTATCCCTTTGATCTCCTTTTGTTGTCGAATTGCTCTGGCTAGGACTTCAAGTACAATGTTGAATAGGTATGGAGAAAGTGGACAGCCTTGTCTAGTCCCTGATTTTAGAGGGATTGCTTCAAGCTTCTGACCATTTACTTTGATGTTGGCTACTGGTTTGCTGTAGATTGCTTTTATCATGTTTAGGTATGGGCCTTGAATTCCTGATCTTTCCAAGACTTTTATCATGAATGGGTGTTGGATCTTGTCAAATGCTTTTTCCGCATCTAACGAGATGACCATGTGGTTTTTGTCTTTGAGTTTGTTTATATACTGGATTACGTTGATGGATTTCCGTATATTGAACCATCCCTGCATCCCTGGGATGAAACCTACTTGGTCAGGATGGATGATTGTTTTGATGTGTTCTTGGATTCGGTTAGCAAGAACTTTATTGAGGATTTTTGCATCAATATTCATAAGGGATATTGGTCTGAAGTTTTCTATCTTTGTTGGGTCTTTTTGTGGTTTAGGTATCAGAGTAATTGTGGCTTCATAGAATGAGTTGGGTAGAGTACCTTCTGTTTCTATTTTGTGGAATAGTTTGTGAAGAACTGGGATTAGATCTTCTTTGAAGGTCTGATAGAACTCTGCACTAAACCCATCTGGTCCTGGGCTTTTTTTAGTTGGGAGACTATTAATGACTGCTTCTATTTCTTTGGGGGATATAGGGCTGTTTAGATCATTAACCTGATCTTGATTCAACTTTGGTACCTGGTATCTGTCTAGGAACTTCTCCATTTCATCCAGGTTCTCCAGTTTTGTTGAGTATAGCCTTTGGTAGAAGGATCTGATGGTGTTTTGGATGTCTTCAGGATCTGTTGTTATGTCTCCTTTTTCATTTCTGATTTTGTTAATTAGGATGCTTTCCCTGTGCCCTCTAGTGAGTCTGGCTAAGGGTTTATCTATCTTGTTGATTTTCTCAAAGAACCAGCTCCTTGATTGGTTGATTCTTTGAATAGTTTTTCTTGTTTCCACTTGGTTGATTTCGCCCCTGAGTTTGATTATTTCCTGCCGTCTACTCCTCTTGGGTGAATTTGCTTCCTTTTGTTCTAGTGCTTTTGGGTGTGTTGTCAAGCTGCTAATGTGTGCTCTCTCTAGTTTCCTTTTGGAGGCACTCAGAGCTATGAGTTTTCCTCTTAGAAATGCTTTCATTGCATCCCATAAGTTTGGGTATGTTGTGGCTTCATTTTCATTGAACTCTAAAAAGTCCTTAATTTCTTTCTTTATTCCTTCCTTGACCAAGGTATCATTGAGAAGAGTGTTGTTCAGTTTCCACGTGAAGGTTGGCTTTCTATTATTTATTTTGTTATTGAAGATCAGCCTTAGTCCATGGTGATCTGATAGGATGCATGGGACAATTTCAATATTTTTGTATCTGTTGAGGCCTGTTTTGTGACCAATTATGTGGTCAATTTTGGAGAAGGTGCCATGAGGTGCTGAGAAGAAGGTATATCCTTTTGTTTTAGGATAGAATGTTCTGTAGATATCTGCCAGATCCATTTGATTCATAATTTCTCTTAGTTTCTCTGTGTCCCTGTTTAGATTCTGTTTCCATGATCTGTCCATTGGTGAAAGTGGTGTGTTGAAGTCTCCCACTATTATTGTATGAGGTGCAATGTGTGCTTTGAGCTTTACTAAAGTTTCTTTAATGAATGTGGCTGCCTTTGTATTTGGAGCATAGATATTCAGGATTGATATTTCCTCTTGGAGGATTTTACCTTTGATGAGTATGAAGTGTCCCTCCCTGTCTTTTTTAATGACTTTGGGATGGAAGTCAATCTTATCAGATATTAGAATGGCTACTCCAGCTTGTTTCTTCATACCATTTGCTTGGAAAATTGTTTTCCAGCCTTTCATTCTGAGGTAGTGTCTATCTTTTTCTCTGAGATGAGTTTCCTGTAAGCAGCAAAATGTTGGGTCTTGTTTGTGTAGCCAGTTTGTTAGTCTATGTCTTTTTATCAGGGAGTTGAGTCCATTGATATTAAGAGATATTAAGGAAAAGTAATTGTTGTTTCCTGTTATTTTTGTTGTTAAAGTTGGCATTCTGTTCTTGTGGCTGTCTTCTTTTAGGTTTGTTGAGGGATTACCTTCTTGTTGTTTCTAGGGCGTGGTTCCTGTCCTTGTATTGGTTTTTTTCTGTTATTATCCTTTGAAGGGCTGGATTCGTGGAGAGATAATGTGTGAATTTGGTTTTGTCGTGGAATATTTTGGTTTCTCCATCTATGTTAATTGAGAGTTTGGCTGGGTATAGTAGCCTGGGCTGGAATTTGTGTTCTTTTAGTGTCTGCATAACATCCGTCCAGGATCTTCTGGCTTTCATAGTCTCTGGCGAAAAATCTGGTGTAATTCTGATAGGCTTGCCTTTATATGTTACTTGGCCTTTTTCTCTTACTGCTTTTAGTATTCTATCTTTATTTAGAGCATTTGTTGTTCTGATTATTATGTGTTGGGAGTTATTTCTTTTCTGGTCCAGTCTATTTGGAGTTCTGTAGGCTTCTTGTATGTTCATGGGCATCTCTTTCTTTAGAATTGGGAAGTTTTCTTCTATAATTTTGTTGAAGATGTTTGCTGGTCCTTTGAGTTGAAAATCTTCATTCTCATCCACTCCTATTATCCGTAGGTTTGGTCTTCTCATTGTGTCCTGTATTTCTTGGATGTTTTGAGTTAGGATCTTTTTGCATTTTACATTTTCCTTGATTGTTGTGCCGATGTTCTCTATGGAATCTTCTGCACCTGAGATTCTCTCTTCCATCTCTTGTATTCTGTTGCTGATGCTCGTATCTATGGTTCCAGATTTCTTTCCTAGGGTTTCTATCTCCAGTGTTGCCTCATTTTGGGTTTTCTTTATTGTGTCTACTTCCCTTTTTAGGTCTAGTGTTGTTTTGTTCATTTCCATCATCTGTTTGGATGTGTTTTCCTGTTTTTCTTTAAGGACTTCTACCTGTTTGATTGTGTTATCCTGTTTTTCTTTAAGGACTTCTACCTGTTTGATTGTGTTATCCTGTTTTTCTTTAAGGACTTGTAACTCTTTAGCCATGTTCTCCTGTAATTCTTTAAGTGAGTTATTAAAGTCCTTCTTGATGTCCTCTACCATCATCATGAGATATGCTTTTAGATCCGTGTCTAGCTTTTCCGGTGTGTTGGGGTGCCCTGGACTGGGCGAAGTGGGGGTGCTGGGTTCTGATGATGGTGAGTGGTCTTGGTTTCTGTTAGTAAGATTATTACACTTACCTTTCGACATCTGGTAATCTCTGGGGTTAGTTGTTATCGTTGTCACTGTTTAAAGATTGGAGCAGAAGCTGTGTTCCACTCACCAGCAGTCTCAAAATCCTGTGGCGGGGGTCGTGGTTAGCTGGCGGTACCCCGGTGCTGGTCCAGCCGGAAGAGGCCTGTGGTCCTACTCAGGCTGGTTGTCTGCTTCCCTAACTAATGCAGTCTCTGGTCCCGTGCGCAATTGGATTGGAGCAGAAGCTGTGTTCCACTCACCAGAAGTCTTAAGATCCTGTGGCGGGTGTTGTGGGTAGCTGGCGAGTGTCAGCCGACCCTGCGCCCTAGCTACCCCGGTGCTTTTCTGACCGGAAGAGGCTTGTGGCCCTATGTAGGCCGGATTTCTCTCTCCCCAACCAGAGCAGTCTCAGGTCCCGCGTGATTGGACTGGAGCAGAAGCTGTGTTCCACTCACCAGCAGTCTCAAAATCCTGTGGCGGGGGTCGTGGGTAGCTGGCGGGTGTCAGGCGACCCTGCGCTCACGCTACCCCTGTGCTGATCCGGCCGGATGAGGCCTGTGGCCCTACTCAGGCCGGTTTCTGCTTCCCTAACTAATGCAGTCTCAGGTCCCGTGCGCAATTGGATTGGAGCAGAAGCTGTGTTCCACTCACCAGAAGTCTTAAGATCCTGTGGCGGGTGTTGTGGGTAGCTGGCGAGTGTCAGCCGACCCTGCGCCCTAGCTGCCCCGGTGTTTTTCTGACCGGAAGAGCTCCATCTCCAAATTTAATTTTTATCTCACTGGGTGTTTCACCTGTGTGTGTATATGTGTACTGTGTGTGCTCTTTGTGCTCAGAGATCCTGGAGGACGGTGTAGGTTCCACCCAGAACTAGAGTAACAGACAGTTATGAGCCACCGTGTGGGAAGCTGGGAATTGAGTCCAAGTCCTCTGGAAAAGCAGTCCACTCTTAACCACTGAGCCATCTCCACTTCCTTGCCTGTTTTCTGTTGGTAACTTCTTGTCACTGTGATGAAATAGCCAAGCAAACAATTTAAGGGAGGAAGGATTCATTTTGATTCTTGGTTTCTAGAGGTTTCAGTCAGTGGTCTTTGGCTCTGTCCAGCTGTTCTGTGCCTTTGGTGAGACAGAACCTCTTGTTTTTAAAAGCATGTGGCTTAATCCATCTCATAAACAGAGAGTGACTGGTGGATGGGTGGGCAGGGGCAGGACAAGATGTATTCTCCCAGAATTTGGCCCCAGTGACCTACTTCTTTTTTTCCAGTTAGGTCCTACCTATTTTTTGTTTATTTTTGTTCAAGGAAAACAGGGTCTTACTATGCAATCTTGGCTGGCTTGGAGCTTGTTTCATAACTCAAACTGGCCTCAAACTCATAGAGATCCACCTGCCTCTGCCTCCTAGGTGCTGGAATTCAATGTGTGCATCACCACACCTGGCTAGGCCCCATCTCTCAAAATTCCTAGGACCTCCAAAGTAGTCCTGCCAACTGGGACACATGATCCTTTTTTGGGAGTAATTCATATTCCAAGACCTGACTCTTGATTCCATAAATTTCTTTATAATGGGGCATTGTATATTTGTGTTCTGATCCCAGCAAGTAGATAGCGATTTTTGAGAACTCAAGGCTACTGGCAATGTTTTTTTTTTTTTTTTTTTTTTTTTTTTTTTTTTTTTAAGGGGGCATTGCCTGGTGTACAGTCTGTGTTGGAAATGTTTGTGGTATAGATCCTGGAAGAGTTAAGTCATAGTGTAGCCAGGACATGCAGACGAGATAAGTGGGTAGGGTGGGTAAGGGAAAAAACAAGGACAGAGTATGGGCAAAATGATGGGGTTCTGTAGAATCTGGGGGACTCTGACTAGGGGTTGCTTACAGGCTCAGTGGAAATATCCCAAGTTCATATCATCATGGATGTCCTTGTGTGTGCCTACAGCAGACCTGGTTCTATGACAGTCCTTCATAGAGACTCCCAGCTTCAGATTTTGAGCCTTCTAGTCTAAGCAGATTTTAATGTAGTGATTAGGTTCATACAGATGAACGACGAAGGACTGTGCCAGGTACACAAGCAGTGCTCAGTAGCTGTCAATTATTTATGATGTTGTTCTTGAAAGTGAACCAACTCATTGGTGTATAACCTATATTTATGGACAAAGGGCAAAGAGCTCCTGAGAAGTTTTCAGCAGGTCTAATAGAAGTAGGTGGTGTTTGCCTTTTCAATGATTTGAGGTAAAGAGAAGAGGATTAACTCTCTGCATCATCGATAGCTGAGAATTTTACTTTTGTGAATCTTTTCAGAAAGAAGGTTTATATTCTACCAGAAATCATAAGTGCCACAATCATCCTCTTCTCTCCTAATGCCTCTTTATTCTCTAGGACTTTGCCAACATCTGGAGGATCTAGTAAGACATACTCTTTAAATCCTTTGTGTTATTTTAGAAACCTGAGGGGTTTGTCAAGTTCCCATTTTAGCTAAAACTAATATATATGTATAATTAACATACATATACATATACATATACATATACATATACATATACATATACATATACATATACATATACATATACATATACATATACATGTATACACACACACACACACACACACACACACACACTCATTTCCTTAGGCCAAAATCCTGTGTGGGCGTTAAACAAAGGCCAGCCTGGTTCTTTCTTTTGGTGATTGGTCACTTAGCATAAAGCAGGATATCTGTAGATAAGAAAGTATGTTGCCTTTATATTTTATAATGCTGTCTTCTAATGAATGAGTGGAGCTTAAATCCCTGGTAAACATTTATTTTCAGAGGTAATATTTTGAGAAGGTACAATTGGGAGGGAGTGACTTACAAAGATTTCCTTTAGGCAAAATATTTGGGAGAGACAGAAGAAAAAAAATCTTTAATAAAATCAGAGACTATTTTGACATACTGAATTATGACTTCATAGCACAGGGAACTAATCTCATTCCATCTGTTCAGCTGTGGTAATAATTAAACTTGGGGGTTGATGGTAAGGGGTGTCTTATAACAGTGACTTTAATCCCTAAGAATCAAATGCTTCTTTAAAAGTATTTATTTTACTCAAAGGAATAAATTTAGTGAAATAAGACTATTTTCCTAAAATCATTCCATTCATTGTTAAATTATTTTTCTTTCAGTTTAATGACATTATGGGAGATTTGGCTCAATTTTTGAAACTCTTTACGGAGGTAGAGAGGAATATGATGCTAAGAACTTGTTGATGGCAGCTACAGCAGCTTTGGAAATCTGGCCATCAATAGATACTGTGAAGGTTTCAAGAAGTGAAGCAAACAGCACTGGGGTATGGGGACTGTTAAGTTAATGATAGTAACCATTGGCTCATGAACACTATAGAAATCTGCACTGTTGGAGTTAGCTGTTGGTTGATTGATTGGGAACTTTCTGTTTGCCTGCCTGGGTTTGCCACTTGCTGTTAGGCAGGTACTCCTCTTCTCTTCTCTTCTCTTCTCTTCTCTTCTCTTCTCTTCTCTTCTCTTCTCTTCTCTTCTTTCTTTTTGTGGCTGGTCAGAGAAAAGGCACTTGCTGTGTAGAAGAGCTATGGATGATCAGACTGGGCTAGGGGTGTGTGGAGAAAGCCATTTCTCTCTGTTGCCTACAGTATGAGACAGAGCCCATGTTTAGAGAGGGAAAGACATTGAGAATATGAAATCTGACATGGTGGTCATGAAGGTACCGCCATTGGGCATATCCATAAGTCAATAGATACAATGGAATGTCTGCTAAACTGCTTGAAATCAATAACTTAGATTTATTTTTACTTTATGTTTTACCTGCATGTATACAAGTATACTGCAGGTGTTCCTGATGTCCAAGGAAGCCAGAGCAGGGCACTGGATATCCTGTAACGGCCAGTAACATATGGTAGAGAGCTGGAAACCTAAGCCACTCTTCTGTGTAAGAGCAGCAACGTTCTCAACAGCTGGGCCATCTCTCTAGCACCACGATCAGTAACTTTGAAGGCACTCAGAGATTCCTAGGCCTTTCGGTGATTATACAAGGTATCATAGTCATGATGGTACCCCAGAGAGGGATTACAGACCCTGAGACAGGGGGATGCACAGACCCCTAGACTCTTTTCAGGAGAAGATGGTGGCAGCTGCCCATGAAATGGCACTTTCAGGACTTTTGGGCTCTACTCAAGTTGCTGCTGGTTCAGCTTTGAAACTACAAGCAGAAATGGATGGTTGTGTCTCCACTGAGCTTAGATGCTCATCTGTTGGGGACAGCACCAATAGTGAAGACAGCCTCCGGCCAGTCCTTATTTATAAAGTCACCCAGAACGTTCAGTTATCTCCCTAGACTCAGGAACCAGAGAAGGAGGAGAGATCTCATGAACTCCTTTTTGGGGTCATCTGACCTCCATGCTGACAGTGCTGGGTGATCCTAGCCAGTCCCTGTGTAGCCCCAGAGAGCTCCAGAAGTACGGAGTTTTGTTCTTTAATCAAGATGAGGAAAAGGGCCCATGGGGTGGGAGAAATTATCAAGAAAATTCATGCCGAGTGGTTGCCAGAGATTAATGTGGTGTTTAGCGCAACAGTTATCTTTTTACCTGAATTAATTATATGAGACATTTAACATGTTGACACAGCAAGCCAAACATCTGGGGTTTTATGGATGGTGGCATTTATTCAACTGTTTGTTCTCCCTGCTTTCCAAGTAAGTCCCCAATCATCAGGTTCCATTCATTGGTAACTTAGGCAGAGACCACATATCCCCAGCTCTGGTTAATGTTCATGCCAAAGGGCATCATATTCTGAGAAATGCCCTTGAACATTCCTCAGAATGACACTGGGTACGGTGAAAGGGCATTAAGAGTCAGCCAGACTCAGTCATTAATTCTAGTTTTGTTGGTGATTGTTATATAATACTGATTATGACATTAACACACTTGGCCTGGCCTCCTTAGCTGGGGTGTTGATGGCCATGGTAGTGTATGTACATTTACTTGTTAAGCTTTGATGCCCACTCAGATCTCAGAACTGCACAAAGAATGAGACAAAACAGCATAGCAAAGCTGTAGAAACTGTGGATGTTTTACAAATTGTTGTTCCCAAATACTAATATTTGTGTGCTCCAGCTATCGGCTTAGCTGGTTATTTAATGGTAAGCAAGATACCTTTCCATTTAGTATGAACCTAGTCTGGGGGACATTATCTTTTTTAAGGTTTGTTTTTACTTTTGTGTGTGTTTGTGTGAGTATGAGCCACACACGCACAGGTGTCTGCCAAAGCCAGAAGAGGGTACTGGACCCTTGGCAGCTGGAGTTATATGTAGTTATGGGCCTCCTCCATGGGTACTAGATACCAAACTCAAATCTTTTGGAAGAACAGCAAGTGCTCCTTAGCACTGAGTCATCTCTACAGCCCCATAAGCAACAGCTGTTAGTATTATAGGACTAATGTTCTGATGAGAGTCATCTCAGGTGTCAAGGTAGGCATACATAGTGGTGAGTTGGCAAGTCTAGGAGAGTCTTTTGTTTTCAAATAGGGAGTCAAAGAGGCCTGGGTGTGTATTTGCGGTGCCTGAAGGAAAGCCTTGAAAAGATGTGTTTACCATAGCTGTAGGGTTTTCCCAGATTTTACAAGGTCCTGAGGTTTTTGGGAAGAGAGTAAAACTCTAGTCAAGTATGTAGGCTTGCTGCGTTTTGGCTGGAGGATACTGACAGACCATGTGGGAACAAGCCCAGCGCAGCTGACGGCACCTTCAGAGTGTGAGAAACAGGCTTCCTCTGGCTGTTGGCTCTGCACTTATCATCAGTTTAAATCAAGGGCCTGTTTTGTCCCAGGTGGTTGGACCGAAGCCCCATTGGCCTCGAGGGAAGCACTTGCTTCAGCAGATACACTCTTGTTTGTGTAGGCACAAGCTCTCAGGGATCTGGTTTAATTTTTTCCTTAATTTGGAAGAATTTAAATCTGCAAAGCAGAGAGAACAGGGGGACAGCCCCCCACCAAGTCTGGCTCTTGAGCATAGGCAGTGAGTGATGAGTCTGACCACATTTGGTCCATCCGTCTATTCCAGTCCATCATGTCACTTCACCACTGCATCTCTCCTCATGCTTCGCTAGAGGAACAGTTCCGTACACAGTCACAATCACATCTAAAAATCCAGGGATTAAAGAAACAAAACTTCAAAACTCCAGTGGTCTATGAACAATTGTAAACATACAGCAAAAATCAAAAGGATTTGAAAATAAACGGCTCCCAACATTGACAACATCTCTCCTGCTCACCCCCTCCTTCGTTCTCCCAATCTATCATTTCATGGATTTGCAGGTAAATCACGGAGATCAGTAAATCTTTCCTCTGAGTAGTTCTGCATTAATTTCAAAACCTAGAGCACAACAGCTGCTTGCTTTTCTCCCCTTTGAAGTAAACTGTGCGCTGAAGTGCGTACACCCTCGGGCATGTTTATTGAGTTTTAACTAATTCAGGTGCCTAACCTAAGTTCCTATCTAGATTCAAGCCACTGCCAGCATCCTTGAGCGTGCCTGCGCACTTCATCAGCCTGGGGTAATTACCAATTTGATTGATTTGATTTGTTTTTTTCACTGAAGATTAGATCCTTCTATCTGGCTTGCCTCCTCTCTGTTCAGACTCTCTAACCTCATTCACCTCCCTTTTCTTGGTAGCTTTGCACCTCCATGCTCTCACTCCATTGATGTCTATCTGCCCATCTGCTTTTCTCCCTGCAGAATGGCCTGACTCCTTTATAAACCACTGTCCTGTGATGAGCATGGCTTAGTCAACATTTCTTGTGGTCCTCATCAGTGATTTTTTTTTTTTTGAGCTTGTACTCTACTTGTTGCTTTTGCCGCTTGATATTTTTATCTTTAAATATATCTATCCTTTGTGAAATTTACATATATACAATGTATTTTGATTACATTTATCCCCAAGCCCTTTTACACCTTCCAACTTCACATCCTCTTTTCTTCTCTTTTAAAAAACTAAGCTACAGACTCCAACACGCTTTTTCTTGTTCTTAAGCATGGTATTCTCTATAAAGCTTTGTTTTTAATCCTTTTCCTTCTTGGCAACTTCATCCATGTTTTATGGCTCTGTTGTCAGTCCAGATGTCTTCCAAACTTGTTATTCCTTCAGGTCCTCATGTTCAGCAGCCTGTGGACGTCTCTGCCAGGATTTCTTTTTTCTTTTTCTTTCTCCCCTTCCTTTTGGTGCCCTCAACAGACATAGCTGAAAAACCCAGTGTTCTTTGTCCTTAAACCTGGTGTGACCTCAGAGCCTACTAACTGGGCGTAAGCCAGGTGGTGGCCTCTGCTAGTGGGAGTATTGTTTGCACCTCTATATTAGTTACTTTTCAATTGTTGTGGCAAAGCAACGTGACTAAGTCACCTTATAGAAAAAAAATAGCTTATTTTGGCCTATCATTCCTGTGGGATAAGAGTTCATCTTGTCAGGGAGACATGGCAGCAGGCAACAGGTGTGGCAGTTGGAACAGCAAGTTGGGAGCTCACACCCTCGGTGGCAAGCACACACAGAGAGAACTGGTGTATATGAGACTTTGAACCCTCAAAGCCCACTTGCAGTGATGTATGCCCTCTCTAGCATCACCAGAATAATCACCATCATCTTCTCCTCCTTCTTCAATAGCACAAGTCCAGTTATTGCGGTCTGCATCTGCATAGGTAAAGGACCATCCACTGGAACATGAACAACCTAAGAGCAGCCATATCCCTGAAGAGACCCACTCTCTCTTCCTCAGTAGCTATCAGTTGCTAACAACTCGTTAGCTAGTGGTGGGCCCTTGGTGAGTCCCTCCTCTATCCAGGCTGGAATGTTGATTGATTCAGTGTTGTGCAGATCTTGTCCATGAACCATAGCATCAGTGATTTCATGCATTATATAGCCACATATTTCATAGCCTTCCTCTCCATCCTCTTTCCTCTCTTTCTGTCTGTTCTCTTTTCTGTGAAGGTGGTGATAGTTGTGGGGTGATTTAGATATCTCTTTTAAGCCTAAGCACTCAGTAGTCACACATTTTCAGCGCTTGGACCAGTTATCAGTCTCTGTGCATTTCAAGATGGAGCTTCTGTGACCAATGTTGAGAGCAGCACAAATCTATTTGTATGAAAGTAAAATTTAGAAGGCAGTTTGGTGGCCTGTAAAACAGTAGTAGGCTTCTTTCTAGGACTTGAAACTTCCCTAAGGGAAGCTATGGGCTTTGATCAGGTTACACCACTAAGCACTAATTCTTTCCTGTAGAGGAGGCCTCTTATCCAATCAGAAGGCAGCTTGGTATTTCCCTAAAGGTCATGCTACTATTTCACCAGTGGGCACATGTTGGTTGGCAGGTAGCTATTGTAGTAGGTACTGCTGGGTAAGGCTATTGAAGTCTTTTCTGCCCTGGCAGACTATGTAACACCTCCCAGCAGGGAGAAGTTTTCAGGTCAGCTGTACGTTGCTTTTTCTAGGTTCTGCAACCACAGTGTGTCTTCAGCAATAGGGTCTTACCATCTTGTTATAGAGGGCAGGGGGTTACCGAGAGCAATGGCAGTGGTTTGTACTGTGTTGGGAGCCTGCGAGATCCTAACCACCTTTGACCAATAACTCATAGGGAGGTATCCTGTGCCTGGCACTAGGATTTTTTAATAACCCATGTATGCTGGGACCAGCATTATCTACCCACACAGGATATCTCTGTTTAAATGAGTTCTTTTTAGAAACTTAAGTATTTTAACTGGCTTATAAACAACTGGTCTTCAGTAAGATCCTTAGTTTTTCTGTTAATCCTTAGTTTTTTTTTTTTTTTTTTTGACACTGTACCATCTCCTTTAGCCAACCCTCTATCCCCATCCCTGCTTAAACTCTTAATTCCTGGGGTTTCCTCTCTCTACTTTTATATCACATGTATTGTGTCTCATCATCCACTTCAGACCTCTTCCTTTCCACCTCTTGTGGCTTTTCTAGATTTCTAGCTTTCTGAGCTCTCCAGGTACTCTAGAGCAAACATCTCAGTTTGAAGACAGGATCCACATGCAAGTGATCATGTGTCACAGTTTTCTTTCTGAGCCTATGTCACTTCCTATATAGCTTCTCAGATCCACCATTTTCCTGTAGAGTTCATGATTTGATTTTTTTTTTTTACAGATGAATAAAATTCACTGTCTATGCACTGCATTTTCACTATCTATGCATGAATTGCTAGACACGTGGACTGATTGTTAACTATGTATGAATGGAGCCACAGTGAACATGGATGTGTTTGTATCTCTGCAGTAGGATATGAGATCCTTTGGGTATGCCATAAGGGGTATGGCTGAGTTGTAGAGTAGTTCTATTTTTATTTTTTTGAGATATTCACAAGTCTAACAAAATTGAGATTTAGACAGTGGTGGTTTCAGTTTATACTTCCTCCAACAGTGGATCAAAGTTCCTTTTTCTTCACCTCCTCACCAACATTTGCTGTCATTTGTTTTCTTGACATTAGCCATTTTGCCTGAGTTGAAATCTCCAAGTAGTGTTAATCTGCCTTCCCATGATGGCCAATGCTGTCGAATACTTTGTTTTTTATGTTATTTATTTATTCTATGTATATGAGTGTTTTCATGTACAGCAAAAGAGGAATCAGCTTTCATTACAGATGGTTGTGAGCCGCCAGGTGGTTGCTAGGAATTGAACCAAGGATCTTTGGAAGAGCAAGCAGTGCTCTTACCTGCTGAGCCATCTCTTCAGCCCAGATATTGAACATTTTTAAAAATGCTTACTGAGAGCTGTTGAGATTTCTCTGCAGGTACTAATGACATGAGGCCAATCTACAAAACTCATATGGTTGAAGAAGGGAACCAACTCCCAAAAGTTATCCTCTGGTAACTTTCTCATATTCAGTCTCCTATTAATACATCTTGCCACTCCTGTCCTATACTCCTGGTCCCTTTCTTCCACCAAAGACTTGTCCTTCTATTGCAAATTGTTGTTAAATTTTTCACTAGGTAATCTTTAAGGTTATGTGTTTTTCAACATATGCAAGGGTTCTGATGTGCTTTTTTGTTATCCAGGACATGGTCCCCTGAAGGTTTAACCACCACTAAAGTGTTCCAGTTTGTAAACCCAGATCCTTCACTGTCATGTGGATGGAGTATTCGCCAGAGTTATTTGTATTTTTTATGCTTAAAAAATCTATAGGCAAGGTGAGAGGAGGGAGTAATCGGAGTATTGTCTGGAGATCATCATGAGGCATATGTATGTTCACAAGCTGTCTTCTGTTGAATGCTTAGCTATATGAATGAGACCTCAATATCACCTCCTATAAAGCCAAGGGAACACTATGGAAGAGGGGGAAGAAAGACTATAAGAGGTGGAGGGTGGAGGGTGGAGGAGAGTAGAGTCGAGCACCGTCTTCCAGGCATGGTGCAGTGGATGCACTCTTGCACTCAGAGCAATTGTGATATTCAAATGAAATACCAAACATTTGATTTACCAAATGGAGACTTGGGAGCCAGATGCTGTGATGAAAGCCTGCTAAATCAGAGAGGCAGAGAAAGGAGCCAGCTCACTTCCCTACTCCACTGAGGTCCCAGAAGGAAAAAAAAAAAAAAACCTCTTTTCCTTCCCCAGGCTGTCTTAAGTACCCTTCAACTCAAGATCCTCCTTTCTCTTTCCTGGGATTTTTAAATGTTCACACCTGTTCAAATGGTAGCTTGCTCTGTCTCTTGATTTTGTTTAGCTCTTAGGTTAAATGTGTGTGTTAGGGCTGAACCACACCACCACAAGAAACAGGTTTGTCCAGTTCACAGTCTTGGGGTTCACAATCTGATCAAATATCCTGAAGCAGTGATACCTGCACAGGACCAACACAAGACTGGGCCTGTCATTGTTCTATTGTGGAGGGAGGAGAAGCTGTTGGGGTCCCACTCTTCCCTGAGGATCTATAGACAGTTAATTGTTGCTGGGAAAGAGAGACACACTTTCTTCAGTGGTGTAACTGTTGGTAAAATGCTTTGGTAAATAACCACTCAGTTTTGTTCCTATAAAGCAACCCTTAAGAAACTCATGTGTTACACACACACACACACACACACACACACACACAGAGAGAGAGAGAGAGAGAGAGAGAGAGAGAGAGAGAGAGAGAGAAATAGAAATAGAAATAGAAATAGAAATAGAAATAGAAGGGAACTAATTGGGTTGAGGAATGAGATTGGTGGGAGTGAAAAGGGGATAAGTGGGTCAATGGGGGTGAAGATAGTCAAATATATATATATATATTTATAAACACATTATAATACATGGTTAATATATGCTAATAAAAATGTAAAAAGTATCTGTTTTTGAGTCTGTAAAACCATTTCACTTGATCCTTGTCTTTGGGTATGTCATAAAGATAAGAGGAATCAGTAGATATCGGCTTATGAACTCCTGCTGCTAATTAATTGACATATCTTTTGGGAAGTATTGGTTCTGTCAGTGGGCCTGGATTTCTGGAACTATAAAGAGAAGAAAACTTTGAATTCTCATCTGGAGACCTTGCCTTTAGTATCTCAGCTTCTGTTCTTCAGCCACCCTAGAATCATTCTAAGCTATCCTGTGTTATGGCTTGAGGTTTGGAGATCCTTGTCCCCACCGCACTGAGAATATATTTCCTGCAGCAGCAAGTGTTGGGTCCTCCCTCCCCCTCCCTCATCCCCCAGCAGCTGTGATAGCTCACAAGCTTCAGTCTACTGGGAAAAAGGAAAAACAGACTGCAAATCCTTTAAGAGCTTGAACTTTGAGTTCTAAATTGGATAGAAAGTGGAAGCCAGTTTATGTGGGAGGTGACACAGGGCTGTGAGGGAGGCTGTTGCTGGCCAGCTGTATGACCCCAGGCTGGGACGCAATGTCTTTGAGTCTCAGCATCTACATCTGCACGGTGAAGCAGAGAGGCTGGCTGATCTCCAGGGTCCTTCATGATCTAGCCGTCTGTATTCTTTTCTGTAGCTGCGATTACTTTAATGACAGTCTCCTGTTTACAAAGTAATGGAAGTCCCAGGGTTTTCAAGAGCATTTGCACTTGTATGTACTTGTTGGTATGTGCTGGGATATTTTCTGTGTCAATGGAAGACTGAGTATAGCGAAGGGAGCTTGGATGGACAGGGCAAAGATTTGCCTGCGAACTGACTTCCTTTTGGGTTACCCAAGAAGCCAGGGACAGTATGCCTTATCAATCCATATGGCATATGGCTGTAGTTAAGAGCACTTTGGCTACATTGCCTTTTAGCCATGAACTTGAGTAAGATGGCATCTCCTAAGCCTCAGTTTCCATGTTTGCTAAGCTGGGATTAAAAAAGAAATGTCTCCCTCATAGTATGAAGATTATCTGGGAAAAAGAGAAACCGTTTCCTGTGGTGCATAACAATTGCACCATACATGAAACCTGTTAGAGTATTGTCAGCCATGTTATAACCATAAGAACAATTGTGCAAAGCATCATAGGAGATAAAGGGTGGCGAAAGGGCACTTGTCCAGTCAGGTAAGTATGACTGACTTTTATTTTGTCCAAATTTTTAATTTTTTGAGTATTACAGTTACATTTCCACTTTTTTCTCACCACTTCTCCTCTTCCTGTGTTTCTCCCTCTAAACTTTATGACATCACATTTTATAATTATTATTGTTATGTGTTTAGGCACATATTCCCCCCACCCCCACTACTGAGCCCATTAAGTATTGTTTTTATGTCTATGCGTTTAGGCTGACTATTTGCAATTGGATTCCCTTTCAGAGGGGTTGTCCATGTTGAAGACCAACGTTTCCTTTTCTCAGCAGCCACTGACTGCCTGTAGCTCTTCATCTAGGGGTGGGGCCTTGTGAAATTTCCCCTATTTGAATTGGTATGTTGACTGGTGGTGTCATTATGTAAGTCTTGTTTAATCTCCCATACTGTTTAGATTTCATGGGTACAGTATCACTTGTCATGCCTAGAAGACATTCCAGAAGCAGGCATTTCGGTCCTCTGGCTCTTATAATCTTTCTGATCCTTCTTTTCAATGTGTCTTGAGCCAGGTGTGGATGTTATATTGCAGCGATACCAACTGGGGTTGATTTTCTTCAGTCATGGGTAGTAGGCCTAAGACCAATTGAGCAGCTACTTGTTACCCCAAGATAAGAGTGCCACTACTATACTATTGTGGGTATTTGGCAGGGCCAGTCATATTGTGGTTTATAAGCTATATTTAATTATATGTTTCACAATAACTAGTAGAGGGGATTTTGAATGTTCTTAGTACAAAGAAATGTTTGAGGGGATAGACATTTCTGTTAGTTTGATTTGATCACTGTATATTGTATACATGTACTGAGATAGTCTGTAACCCACAAAACATGTACACTTGTGATATCAGTGAAAAATAGAAAATGTTAGATGATGAGAAGTCAAGATGGCAAAAGTGAAAAAGAGGAACATAGCACTATTTAGCATCTGAGCAGGAGTGTCCGAGTCAGTGACCGTGTCCAGTGGGCTCATCAATAACCCTGAGGAGAGCTGGAGGGAGATGGGTTAGGAAGAGTGTTCTGTGGGTAAAAGGTACTTGCTGCCGAAGCCTGGCCACCTGAGTTTGATCCCTGGAGCCCCTATCAGCACAGCTCCCTATCAGGAGAGATCAGACTCTGTAAGTTGTTCATTGATCTCCACACACATGCTGTGGCTCCCTTCTTCCACGAAACATACAATTAACATATTTAGATATGGTGGCATCTAGGAAGGGCCTTTGAAAGGAAGCATTTTGTACAAGTGAAGGTACAGGAGAAGAGCAAATGTAGGGAGTGATACAGGCTCATCAAATGGTAGCTCAAAGCTGTAGGTTGAGCTAAACTATGGGAGAACTTTATTTCCATGTGTTTTAGTATTTTTGACTATGCCACATGAAGGCATTTTAGAGAACTCAAGGAACAAACTGCAAATTAGAAAACAAAATTTTCTTTTCTTGAGATAGGCTTAGTGTAGGTCAGGCTGGCCATGAACTTGCTTTGTAGATGAAGGTGGCCTTGGACTCTTAAGTGCTGAGAATGTGGGAACGAACCATCAGGAATGGTTCACAAATACTTGTAAGCATTTGTGTCCAGCCACATTTATAGTAAGCACTGAGAACCTATGTGTGCTGGCAGCTCCTTTGAACCTTCAGATTCTAGATCTGTGCTTTCCAGTATGAAAGCGACTATCGCATGGGGCTGCTGAGCACTTGCGATGTGATTGCTCTAAACTGAGATACACTGTAAATGTACAATAAATGTTGGATTTTGAAGAATATAAAATAAAATAGCACAATAATTTTTATACTGGTGGTTTGTTGAGATGAGAGATTTTGGAAAAGGCTGAGTAAGTAAAACCTTCCTTGTTTCTTTATACCATTTTAATGTGACCAACAGACGTAAGGTGACATATGTGGTTTGTATTTTATTTCTAGTAAATGATGTTATTCAAGGGAACCATTCTAACTCCTGTCATCCATTGTAGGGTAACCTGAGTCACAGATGGCTTGAGCCAGATGCATGCTGGGGGAGTGCCTTATGATAGGACCTGCACTGTATCCACAGCTGGGTTGTGTCTATTATTCTGAGCTGCAATATTGTTATCTGCATATGAGTCATTGGGTTGAATATTTTTCATACCCCTTCTCAGTTTTAATGTTCTGACTTTAGTTTGGAGCCAGTGTTCAGAATTAGCTATTATTAATTTTCTTGTGACTTTCATCAAGTCTCTACTACACCCTTTCCCAGGTGTCAGAGTAAGCTAGGATTGTTTCTTTTTCTCTCTCAAGTGGAAAGACTTTAGAGAGTTCTGCTGAATTAAGACCCCCTTTGCCCTCTTGGTTTTACACCCCTCATCCCCCACTGTTTGCTCCATCTGGGCTTTTGTGAGTAGGCACCAGAGCAAGGTGACCAAGGCAGCTGTTCAATGACATAAGTGCCCCAACTGGAAGGACTTTCGGGAATTTGGGTCATGGTCATGAAACCTACTTTCAAATGTCCCAGAAATGGTGATCTACAAATGTGCTTAGATGCCACAAAAACAAGAATCTAAATTTTTTGTATATTTAGGCTATAGGTGGAGCACAGGAGTCATTTTTATTTTCCTGGTGACTTGTAAATATCCTCCCCCCGCCCAAGTACATGTATGCCTTAGGTGTGTGTCTGCCTGCCTGTCTGTCTGTCTGTCTGTCTGTGTGGATGCGGGCACTCTTGGAGGCCAGAAAAGGGTATCAGATCTCCTGGAGTTAGAAGCCATTGTGAACTGCCTGACATGCATACTGGGAACTGAATTTGGGTCTTCTTCAAGAGCAGCAAGTGCTCTTAACAACCACCATTTCTTCAGCCCTGAACATATTTTCCTTTTAGCAGTTCTTCCTCCTATGCAGTGCCTTTCTTCTGTTTCCCATTCAACTATTACTCGAATTTGTCAGATGCTAGGCTAGCTTCCAGGATAGAGACCTCAGGCTTAGTCTTTATCCCAAGGGCATGTAGATGATCAAAGACATGGATCTCAGAGTCTTGAGAGATCTCAGACTATGCTATGCTACAGGCAGATGAAGGAGATATGAACCCTTTGAGCAAACCTAGACCATGAAACATTTATTTTTTCACTTAAAAATTTAAAAGTATAATCCATGAGTTCTACATTTACAGTATTTCCCCCTCTCCCCCCTCCCTTTGACTCCTCTCATGTCCCCTGACTCCCTCTCAGATTTATGGCTACTTATATTGAATTATTATAGTGACACACACACTGCTGAATCCATTTATTGTTGTTTATATGCACATGTGTTTAGGGTTGAGCAGTTGAGATTGGACAAGCTCTTAAGTAGCTCAACCAGAGAGAAGACTGATTCTCTCTCAGCCACCACTAATTACCTATAGCTCCTCATCTAGTGGTGGAGCCTTGTGAAATTTCCCTGATCCGAGGTGGTATGTTAACTGGTGGTATCATACGCAGGTCATGTTTAAGAAACTGTGTTGTTAAGATTTAATGGAGGAGCTAGAGAAAGTACCCAAGGAGCTAAAGGGAACTGCAACCCTATAGGTGGAACAACAATATGAAATAACCAGTACCCCGGAGCTCTTGTCTCTAGCTGCATATGTATCAGCTGTAAAGAGAGGCCCATTGGTCATGCAAACTTTATATGCCCCAGTACAGGGGAACGCCAGGGCCAAAAAGTGGGAGTGGGTGGGTAGGGGAGTCGGGGGGAGGGTCTGGGGGAATTTTGGGATAGCATTGGAAATGTAAATGAGGAAAATACCTAATAAAAATATTAAAAAAGAAAAAAAAAGATTTAGTGGCTTTCCTGCCATATATAGAAATCTCTACCATTTGGGAGATATCCTGACTCTCTGGCTTTTACAACCTTTTTCTTACCTTATGAACCAATGTTCCCTGAATCTTAGGTGTAGGGTTAAGTAGTAGATGTAGTAACCGGGGATGTGCACCCCATAGACATTTTCCCCTGCATGTTGACCAGTTGTAGATTTCTAAAATTGTTTTTTTTTTTAATTTATTTTATGTGTACAAGTGTTTTGCCTGTATGTATGCATGTACATATATGTTCCATGTGTATGCCTGGTCCTAGGAGAGGCCAAAAGAGGGTATCAGGTTCTCTGGGACTATAGCTATTAATAGTGATCAGCCAGCATGTGAGTGCTGGGAATCAAACCTGGCTCTCTGCAAGAACAAGTGCTCTAACTGTTAAGCCATCTCTCCATCCCCAGTTATATACTTTTGTAACGGCCTCTGTCTGCTATAAAAGAAGCTGCTTTGGTGAAAGGGGAGAGCTACATTTGTCTGTGGGATACAAGTAAGGATTTAGAGTGTAGTTGGGAGTTACACTGGTTTAGGAAATTGGCAATAGTGAATTCTCCTTTAGGGTTTATGACCTCATCACCCACAAGAAGTGGGCTAGTAATCATGTAAAATTCCAGGTATGTATTCCCTCCTGTTGAGTGGGTCTTCAGTCCAATTAGACAGCTGTTGGTTACATCTAGGCTGTAAGTGCCACTATTGCAAATTTTGGGATATCTTGCCAAATGAAACATTTTAGAGCAAAAGTTTTTGATATTTAAAGTAAGAGGAATATTCAGTTAACTCGTACGTGTGATAAATAAAACCTGTTTAATAAATGTATGTCAATACACATTTCCTTTGCTGGAACTTCAATCTGTACGGAAGCTTTATTGCCACGTTGAAATTCACTTTAAGATATAGATCACATTGTAGAATTTTGCCATTAAATTTATTTTTCTTTTGGAATAAATGGTTATAATACACTGCATTTAGGAGAAATAGCAACAGGCCAAGAGGAACATTTCACTGGTGTAAAAGTCAGGGCCTCTGAAGCAGGAAAAGCGTCCTCTGCCTGTAGAGTTTGTTAGATTGAGAATGCCTGGCTCAAGCTAGGCTCAGTGAGAGCTTGACTTTTCTCTCAAGAGTGTGTGAGTGAAATATATGTGCAGTGCTATTTTTGCTAAGTTGAACTTCCTGGCTTTTGGTTTGAGGTTTGTAGGAGTCCTAAAATGGTTGGCTTAAAGTGAGAACTCAGATGACTAGATTGAGTATGAACGCAGGAATGAGCATACTATCTCATATACAGTGGGAAGCATTTATTTTGAAAACACTAGTTTCTCTCTAGAGTGAACTCATCTATGCAATGGCTATTAACTATTTTATGAATGTGCATAAGATATGATTAATATTATACATTAAATGCTAACGATGTGTGCTTAAAAAAGTTCTGTTGATCATTTAACACCATAAAGTATATAGGGTCTGTGGAAGATCTCCTTGTAAACAGGAAGACAGTGACCTCCTCATCTGGTTTCTCTGCATTTTCAGTAACTTCACAGTTGAATACAGTATGGCCATATTAAGTGGGAGATTCTAGAAGTCACTCACAAGTTAAAATTACATGCCCTTCTGAGTAGTGAGATTAAGTCCATTGCCAGCTTACTACTCATCACTTTATCCAGTGTTTCCACCCTGTCTCTGCTGCTTGCCCTCCAATGTTTAGCTAAGTGTTCATCTATCAGATCAACTTGTGGTATTGAAAGGATTATACACAGCAATCCTTATATTACCTAATAACAGTCCCAAACTATAAGAACATCTGGATATACCAAAGGAGCCAGTAAGGTGTTTCCTCAAGTGTAAAGGTGAGTTCTCAACTTAATGAAGAAAAAACGTCATATGCTGAGGTCACTGAGGTCTATACTCAGTTATCGCTAACCTCTTTCTAACCCCTTTCTGTGCTGGATTTACAAATTAAACTTATACCTGGGTAAGAATGGATCACATAAATAGAGTACAAATAGGGTCCAGCATTATCTATGGCTTCAGGCATCTGGTGGTGGTTTTGGAATGTATCCATAAGCTGGGAGACAATATATCAAATATTTACCATGAGTCAAAGCTTTTTATGATAAAAATGAGCAGCAATCAAGACAACATCTTAAGGCCTTTTCTATTTACAGCCTTACAAATGAAACCGACATGACCAGGGATGTAATGTAAAAGTACTTGCTATTCACATGTGATTAGAGAGAGATGTATGGAAGAGCAGTGGAAGCAGCAATGTGTCTGCAAACTGTTGAATTAACAGCAGGGGCAACCAGACTACTGTTGCCTGGGACGCAGCCTACTCACCTTTTAACCCTTAAAAAAGCGACACACTGCTCTCTAGGGCAAAGTTATAGAAAATTCTTAGAGTTACAGGAAATTAGGTAGCTCAGAGTCCCATATATTCTTTCTTATGTACTTAGTTTTCTCTTTATTAACATTTTGTATTAGCATTGTCATATGATAAGTAAATAAATCAATTTTGGTATAAACAAAAATGAGAATCTTACTAAATCTTATTCAATATTAATTAAAATTAAATATCTAAATAACAAATATATTAAATACAAATACATTTACATTTAATAAATATATCAGTTAAACATTATTTAATAAATATATTAAATATATAATGTGTATATGCGTATGTATTATTTACTGGTACTTGAAATTGAACCTGGGACCTCTTGTATGCTAATCAGGTTTGCCATCACTGATCTGTGTACCCCAGCTCTCATTATTTTATATTACTTTTTTGCCAACTGTGGTGGGATCACACACCTATAATACTGACACCAAGAAGGTCAAGGCAGAAGGATGCTTAACTTTGTAAGAGACCATCCAGGGCCACAGAACAGGTGCCTGCCTCAAATATTACTGACCAGCTAATCAAAGCAAGTGCTTTCTGTATTCTTACTTCTGGTTTTCTTCTGGCATTTAAGATGGAGCTTTACTGTATAGCCCAGGCTGACCCCTTATGTGCTATTCTTCTGCCTCTGCTTCCTGTGCCTTAGTTCTGCTGATTTTTACAAATGTCTAGATCTCATATGTTTTCATTTGCTGTGATAAAATACTCTGATCAAAAGCAAATTAGGGAGGAAAGGGCTTATTTGGCTCACATTCCAGGCCACAGTCCATCACTGAGGGAAGCTGGGGCAGGAACTCAAAGCAGAGCCCATGCTTTCCAGCTTGTTCATTGGCTCAGATAATTTTTTTTAAATACAGCCCAGCCCCATGTACTTAGGGGTGGTGTTTCATACAGTGGGCAAGACCCTCCCAAGTCACCCATCAATCAAGACAATGTCTCACAGACATGCCCACAGGGCTTGATTTGAGGCAATCATTCAAAGAGGCTCCCTTTTCCCAAGTAACTCTGAGTTATATCTACTTGACCTGGCACAGACCCATGCTGCCTCTGTCTCTGCAAGTTTATATGAGCTTTGATCATGCTGACTTAGAGGACCTTGTTCTTCTGGTGTCTTCCATGCCCTCTGGCTCTTACACTCTGCCTCCTCTTCCTCAGGGTTTCCTGGGGGGAGGGGTTTGATGGAGACATCTCCTTTAGGCCTGAGTGTTCCTTTAGGCCTAGAGTGACATTACTCTATTCGTAATGTCTGCCTGTGGGTCTATTTCTTCCTGTCTGCTGCAGGAGAGAGCTTCTGTGATGATGACTGAGCAGGGGCACTGGTCTGCTTCCCCGGCTGGAGTCTGGATATACAACACTTTATCTGTTAGATTCTACCACCTTTAGTTAGTTGCTGTTAAAGTATATATGTCAACTTTTCAACTGGGCAAACGCTCAGGAGGGTGTTTGTAGTATTGACAGAAAACTGAGTAGCCGAGGGCTAGGGGTTTAGTTCAATCATGAACTTAGGGCTTAGGGCTCTGTGTAGAACACTGCAAAACAAGTCAGTCATTACAAAGCCTGCTCTTCTAGCTGAGTATTTAAAAATATTTATCTGTCTGTCTACCATTTTAGTGAGAAAGGGTCCCTCCATGTAGCTCAGGTGGGCTCCAAGTTTGAGTTTCTTTTCCTTGTGTGTCTTGAGCACAGGCACGTCGTATACCACTTTCACATCTTTATCTGCAAAGAATGAGAGTTTCTGCTCTCCTGAATCCTCATGGACAGAAATGGCTTACACTGAGCAGCCACAAACTCCTGGTCTCTCCTCTTTGATCCTGCTTCCCGTGTGCTATCCCAGAGTGTTGTGTCTTGATTTCTGTAATTAAAATATAAAATTTAGCTGTGTGTGCCGACACACACCTGTGATCTCTGCTCTTGGGAGGCTAAAGCAAGATTTTGAATTTGAGGTCATTCAGGGTTATATAACAAGACCTAGTTTTTTTTTAAAAGTTAAAATGTTAGTTATTTCTTGGTATGTCTAAGTTTGAAATCATTGAGAATTCTGTCTTGAGATACTTGTATCTGATGATCTGTCAGCTCTTAGGCTTTGTGTGTGCATACACACATAAGTTATATACTACTTATTTAGTTTTTGGAAACTATAATAGCTGACCTTTGCCCATCTATAAGTAGAGAGTTTCATTTTTTAATGTGTATGTAAACTGGGAAAGGCTCACTATAAATTACTGCTTAAATAGTATTCATTTATAAGTCATTTAATTTTTACACATAGTCTTTCAATCAATCAATCAATCAATCAATCAATATTTTAGCTAACTGCTAATAATCAGGCTATTAGGTATCAGGGATGTAGCAGTGAGTTAGCTAAAGGTCCTGAGGCTGAAAGACGAGGTGAGCAATGAACAAATGAAGGTTGATTGGAGGAAGTGGATGGGCACTTGATAGGAAGATGGAGGGCGGTAATGAATGTCTTTGGGTGTACGATAACCAGGGTATGTTTTTCTGAGGATGTAGTAATTGAGACGAGACTGGAAAGAGTAGATGAGCAGAATTGCTGTGTGAAAATTGTTTGCCACAGGTTCTGTAAACTTCCGAACTGAGGTAGGGACTGGGCAGATGGCTCTGCGAGCAATTGTGTTTGCTGTGCAAGTCCAAGAAACTGGGTTTGAATCCCCAATGGCCATGTGAAGCTGGGTATGGCTGCTCATAATTGTCATTCCAGGTTGGGGGACTGAGATAGCCAGCCATTTGGTTTCAAAAAACAGGGAGAAAAATGATGGTGTACCTGACTCCCACTCTGGCCTCTGTACATGCATGCATGAGTGTGCATTTGCATATACATGGGCATATGCCATTTGGACATATAAATAAAATGTAAAGAAATCAGGTGGTTTTAGGCTGTGTGATTTACTTGTGTGCAGTGGTGATACTCTGAGCCGACCTGGGAACCCAGTTAGAAATCTCACCAGTTTGGCCCAGAGCAGAGCCTTGGAGCACATCTGTTGGGAAGAATAGAATCTTGGCAGGAGATAGGGAAGGGGAGGAGCGGAAGCCACGCCTTTTACATTGGAGGTTAGCAACAGCAGTGTGGCTGAAAGGGAGTAACGCCTTGAGAAGGGAGAAGAGAAGGCCTGGAGGGTCAGGGAAGGCATGCTTAGGCTTCTGGACGAGTCCTGAAAGAAAAGTAGGAAAAGGTGAGGTTATACTTAGGGAAGCAGGAAGGCTTAGCAGTGTAGCCATGAGGGAGGCTCTGTAAGCAGCTGTCAGAAAGTGAGGGGCTTCTGGGAAGGGAAAACACATTATCTCACTGAGGGGGATTCCTCTCATCTCTTTATCATGTTTTCTGATAAGTCAGCTTGAGAGGGGTGGTTCCATGGACTCCTGGCTAGGTGATTGACAGGCCCAACTGGACTGATTTTTCTTTCCCTGCATCTAAGTTTGTTAAAGTATCAGAGACTCTAAAACGAGTTACAGGCAGTTGTGAGCTGCCATGTGAGTACCGGGAATCGAACCCTGGTCCTCTGGAAGAGCAGCCAGTGTTCTTGACCACTGAACTATCTTTCCAACTCTCTGGATTGACTCCTAAGGGAAGGAAGGGTTCTCTTTAATGTTCTACTTTTTGGAGAAGATCAGCTGTTTCCACCAAGTACAGGTATAGCTCCTTCTTTTGACGGGGGGGTCGGGGGGGGGTGAGGAGGGACTTCTGTGATATTTTCCTTTCTAGTGTTCCAGACAGGGTGTAGGGTGGACCTCAATGGCCTTCAGGCTTCTAATCCTCATGTAGTTACCCAGCACTCACTCTTCCTCTCCCACTGTAATTGCTGAGACCCTAAGATCATGAGCTGAAGTTGACCCAGAGGTCCAGTTCCAAAGCTGTTCACCAGAGGGGATCGATATCTGCACTGGGTTTTAGGTTGCACCCTAGTGTGTGAAGCTTCCAGGAAGGGGTGCTCGCTCAGGAGGAGAAAGATAGCAAACCACAACCCTTTTCTGGCATTCCCGGCCTGTGACCAGGACAGGGTCAAGGACATGTCCAGCTTCTGACCAAGCATAACAGGACTCCTGTGTCAGGGATCTGGAAGCTGCCTGATCAACTTCTACCTCTGGTTTCTCAGAAGGGCAGTTGGGTATGGTGACTCACAGAAGAGTTGGACACCAAAGTCATTTATTATGGTATAGACCATTTTAAACACTTCCACAAGCAGTGCGACAATTGACAGTTGAACATCAGCCATGCTTGCATGTAATTTTAGGATCCACATATTTCGATTAAACGGTTGAGGCAACCTTTTAAGTTTTGACATGTACATGGTGAAATAGAGGAAAGGAAGGTTAAATTCTGAATTTTAATGGCAGAAGCCAGTCTGCATCACATTTTGGAGGACAAGAATTTTCAGACTGCATGTATTCCTGTCAAGAAAGGAACTAAGCAGACTCCCCATGTATCTTTTGTAGGCGGCATCGCTGTCCACATCTCCCTACGAAGATTTATGATAAAGCAGAGAAAACATGTCTTCTCTCCGAGTACACCGAGAATTATCCCATCTATCAGTCTTACCTTCCCAGAAATTCCTTCAAGCCCGAGCGGTGCTTCCGGAAAGCATCTGTACCAATGGAAGGTCTGACCACAAGCAGGTGAGAGCAAAGATTTGCTGGTAAACAAACGGGTGGCCTGAAACTAGTAACGTATAGTATAGTGTCATGTCAAGGTAACAGCGTGCAGTGTGGAATTCAACATCAGAGCCTTAACGCTAATGTACTAGATAGCTCTGAAAGAGATCATTGTAGTTGTTAGCTTTCTTAACTATTACCAAACACTCTCTTACTAATAATTCTTGCCTGTTGAAGTGGAGGGTTGGGTCTAAATTGTCCTGTCTTACTTAAAGGTGGTTAAGTTAAAGGTAGAAGGAGAGGGCCTGCTGCTGGAAAAGGAATTTTTGGCTTCGTGGAAGGTTCCATAACAACTTGGCTGGAAAACAAAGACTGGTAATAAAGAATGGGCCCTTCAGTTCTGGCGTTATGGGTTTTGAATTAGAGATCCCACAAATATTCAAGATATGCAAAGAACATACTTACTTTTCAATTGATCCTGCTATACTCTAGTTGGTTTCCAAGTTGAGATTGCTAGGATCTAGGGTCATGTAGGCATGGAGTTGCCTCTGTCAACGTCCTGGAGGTTCCTATTGCCAGGGGATGGGGAAAGTGCTCAGTCTAAGGGTTCTACACTCACAAGACTATGTATTTTCCATGGACAGTTTGGTTAGTGGCCTCCTGATGGTGATGCCTGGCTTCGTCATCTGTGGCATTAGGAACATCTTTGAATGCAGTTGGGCAGAATTTTAGGTCCAGCCAGTCAGTCTCTCGTAGAAACTGAAAGACCCACAACGTGAGGACTGACTCAGGAGAGGCGACACCCCAAATCACACAAGAAACGGTCTTGCTGCAACTGCAAGAGGATTTTTATTCGAGAGCGTTCTCGGGCCCATGGTCATACACCACGCAGGGGTAGAGGACCATGGCGCCCCGGGTAGCTGTATAAGGGGGTATTTAAAGGAAGAAACCACAACTCAAGGAAGTGGGGAGGGCGTTGTTGGAAAAATACCAAAGATACCATTTAAGAGTCACAAGGAAGTGCAAAGTCACAAGAGTCACAGAGAATACCTGGTAATTGTTCCGGTTAACTCTCAGTTTCTAAGAGCCCCTAACAATAGCACATTTGCATGGCAGTTTCCGGAGTTGGTCAGGGTGACTTTCTTTGAATGAACACTCTTTGAACCCAGGAAGCAGGTAGGTGGAGGAAGGAATGTCGCTATCAAGGTATGATTAGCATACCTTGGAGCAATGAGTCACAAAGGTCACATTCCCAAGCCTCGTCCTAAAGGCCTAGAATTTTGTTACTTCTTCAGAAACCACCTGAACCTTGGTGTGTTCTTGGTCTCCCTATTCCTCATCTCCAAAAGACAGGATTTCTGTGCTGTGGAGCTAACAGTGTACCCCATTTGCTCCCTCACAGCACATAGGTAGCACAGATGCGTGGACAACTTGCTGAATGCCCCCCCCCCCCCTGTTCACCTATTGCATGGTAATTTTGTGAGGTTTTAATAATGATTCCAGCTGGCCCGAGGTGGAACATGACATCTTTTTCCCCAAATAATGGAAACTTCCTCTCTTGAGAGTTTGACTTGTAAGTGTTCTTATCTAAAAACCAGGTGCTGTATGCTAGACTCATAGAAGCCGTGTCTAGGTTAGGGCAGGAGGTCATCTAAGGGGAGGAATGAATCTAGGAGATTTCTGAGCTTGGTAGGAACTACGGGACAGGGACATCTTGAGAAAGGCAGGAAGCTGAGGGATTTGTCTGATGCCTAGCAGTTATTGTACGTGACCTGGTTTAAGGACAGTGGTTCTGGGTCCTGGTACATTTGAACAGTACAATTTACAGCTGCTTCTTTCAACCTACAGCTTATTAAATGATGTGAACCTGAACCTTACAGTTTGGGCTTCATTTTGCTAAGAAAACATCTTCTCCAGGGCTCTAGGGCTCGCAGCAAAGACTGTGGGCTTCTTCTGAGCTTTGCTGCTTATTCCAAGAGACCACAGGCCACATCAAGGAGGTGTCCTGTGCGCATGCGTGATGCGCTGGTTTGTAAGGGATGAACATAGCATTGGGAGCTGACTTCAGACTTCATTTTCTACTGCCGGGTGCATCAGTTCTCACCTCTTTACAACCAGTTTTCAAGAAAGGAAGAACACTTTGTTGTGAGATCAAAGGCACTAACTTTAGCAACGTTGTGACAGAAAAGTATTTTCTGTCCTGGACGTATAGGACAGAAACTGATTAAGGCTTGATTGTTGCGAGATGCTCTTGTTCATGTCTAAATCTTAGGAGAACAAACACACATCCGTCCTCTGAGGCAGGATCCCGGTCCCACTGCCCAGCTCTGAGGCCCTCAGACGTGGAAGCCCTTCATATTTTCCTCCTTCCTAACGTAAAATACTAATCTCTGACCTGAGCTAAGTTATCTTTGCCCGTGTCATTTATAACAATAAACCCATCTCCCAGCAGGTGCCCCGCCTCAACCAGAGCCACAGCAACGATAAATCCAGTTTATATCAAGAGGTCCCTAGCTACTGAAAGAATTTCCCATACCATTAAGGATTACAGAGCTTTAAAACAAGAGAAAGGGGTGGAATCCAGTTACTAATGGGGGTGGGGTGGGGTGGCGTGGGGAGCCAGCCCGGGAGCTGGGGTGTACCTCGGTCATAGGGCACTTGTGTATCACCTGTAAGGTTAGTCTATGTTCGAGCCTGGAACCTGAGGTTGGGGAGAAAGCTTCTAGCAGATTTTTTCCCCTTTTATCCTTCCCTCGGAAGGGAAGCCAGGCATAGACTCTGTGGCACCTCACTCGCATTGCTGTCTCACTTCCCTGACTGAGGAAAAGCCGAGCTACTCTCAGGAATGCAAAGCAGCTTGCCTCCCCCGAGGCTTTTAGGGGATGGGATGTGTCATCTGCATGGATTGTCACCTCTTGACTCCCATGGCACTCCACTCATTTCCTTATCTACAGGTGGACCCTGTATAGTGTCTGAGGCTGGACACGACGCTCCCACCTGCTGCATGAAAAAGTCATTTGGTGTCCCGGCTTGGCTGAGTTTGGTGATGAAGTCCAGACACAAACCCCACCTGGCTTCTGGAAAGGTTATCATCCCAGCACGAGGCCCATTACAGCTGCACACAACTCTTACTGACTATAAATTGTGGGGATTTAAAGCAGGTGTCAGAAGGGGAATGCCTGCGAGTTCCAGTCCTTTTTACTGGAAAAAAAAATATTTTTTCTCTTTTAAAAACTTTGCAGCGTTTGGTAATTCTCCTGCAGAGGACTTGCCTTTATTTAGTTTAGCTAGGTCCAGCATCAAGTTATGACGGAAGTTTGCATTTCTAGCTTTGCCTCTCATTAGGCTGTCACTAGATGAAAGACTTGGGAGCCCACTTGGGACAATATGTCTGTTGCCTAAGCCAGCTTCTGCAGTGATATGTAGTACTCTAAAAGGGAGGGAGATGTGGGCGGAGCACATTGGAAGTTCATCCATGCATGCTTGCGGGGGGGGGGGGGGGGGGGGGGGGGAAGAGAGAGGGAGAGAGAGAGAGAGAGAGAGAGAGAGGATGTTGGGGTGGATGAGTAGTATAGACTCTTTGTTTTATTTTTAACTTTTTAAAATTTTATTTTATTTTATTTTATTGATATGGCTCATCGCTAAATAAGTGAGATTAAGAAAGGAAGAGTAGGAGAGAAAGGGCATTTGGTACCCTTTCCCAAAGCCAGGAAGGATGGAAGAAGTGGTAATGAGCCGTCTTGACATGCTGGTTAAACTGTGTGGGTTTTCTTTGAGGATTCTCTGTTACTCAAGGCTGCAGTTATCCGAGTTGGTGGTGGGGCTCAGGGTTGAGGCCTGATGAAGACAAGACAAGGCTCTCAGCGCTAGGCTTGCCGGGGGAAGCCTGAGAGCCTTGGCTTCCTTGATGTGCTCCTTTGACTGAGTTTGTGCACATTTTGCCCATTATTTCATTAAGAATCTATCTATGTTCCTGTTCGTCTGCTTCTCTGCCTTAGTCTCCCTCCTTTTGGTTCAAATTAGATAGCTTTTAATTACTCTGCCTCTACATTTGCTGACCTCTTCCTCCTCTCTCTAAGCCCAGTGAATTATTTTTTCTCAGATAATATATTTTTTAGATTTTTTTCTTTGAGATGAGGTCTCCCTCAGAATCCCAGGCTAGCCTGAACTTGGGATCAGATTCTCATTCTCCCTCCGAGCGCAGGAATTTGGGGGTTACAGGGATGCACCCCCAGGCCTGCCGTTAGCTTTTTTAGTTTCCATTTATTATTATTATTTTTTTTTTGGATAATAGCTTTTATTTCTTTTGTGTCATTTTCTAGCCCTTTCTCATGAAGCATAGTGAAAACAGCTGCTCTGAGATTGCTGCTGGGTTCAGCATCTGCTCTGCTTGAGGCACGTGGGTCGTGTTTTCCTGCAGAGAGTTGAATGGTTTCCTATTACTTCTGGACAGTATTGTGAATGTTGCATTCGGAGACTCTGGATTATTTCCGGTTTCACAATCTTCTGAAAAGCATTTCTGTTTGTTTGTTTATTGGACAGGTAGTTTGATGAGGCTCAAAGTGTGAATTCCATGTCTTGGGTGGCAACCCAAATTCCATTTCAATTCAGTTATCCTTAATTCAGAAGCCTGCTTCTGGTGTGTGGGACGAGCAGGGATCTAGGCCCAGCGACATACAGAACTTTGGCTTTAGCTCTTTCCTTTCCAAGACTGCCTCATTTTGCTTTTCTGAAAGCAAAGAATCTGGCAAAGGCTGGTTTTAGCTGCCTCATCTGGCACAGGCTGGTGACTGCCTTCAGGCTGAAGCTGTGACTCACAAGCAGTTCATGGAAAATGAAGGAGCAAAGACTCAGCCAGGGCCATTTCTTCTCCCACCTGCTGGCGCTGTCCCAGAAACCTATTGGCTGGGCCAACTCTAGTCCTGTTGAGTAGTTTAATCATGGTTTCTTCTAGGCTACATGGAATGGTGACAGATGTTAGCTTCTGCCTGAGCAGGATTGGAAGAACTGAGATAGAGGAGAGATAATGATGTATAATTGGAATCCCGGGTAGTTGTACTAGCATTTACTGGCTGCAGGGATGATGCTGGGATCCAGCTTTGTAGCTCCGCTGAAGGATCTTTCTCAATGTTCTGGAAAAGGCTTCCCAGACCTGCCTGAGATGACATAATGGCTTCCTTAGAAGGTGTCTTCTGACCTGGGGAAGTTTGAAAATTACATATGGAAATAATAAAATAAACAAATAAGGCAAAGAGTATCTTTCTACCTGGATAAGAGGAGATGGTTAAGAGGACAAGCCATGAGAAGAGGGTCAATTGGGGACAAAGAGAAAGAACAAAAACATGAATCTGAGGATAGACACCGTGACTAATTTATCTATGCAGGAGGCTAACAATGAGAGACATAGATTGGCTCAGAGATGCCTTGGCTAGTATAAACAGTAGAGCCATGTTCTGTGGTTGGGGAATGTGTGGGAGGAGGGAAGTCATGTAGACCCTTTCTAGAGGAGAGAGGGGATAAGGAGAGGCTCCCCGCCAGAGCTCCTGGGGATTAAACAATCAACCAAAGAGTACACCTGGAGGGACTCATGGCTCCAGCCATATATATAGCAGAGGATGGCCTTGTTGGGCATCAATAGGAGGAGAGGCCCTTGGTCCTATGAAAGCCTGATGCTTAGGGGAATTTAGGGGAATGTTAGGGTGGTGAGGCTGGTGGGGGAGCACCCTCATAGAAGGGGTAGGGATAGGGATGGGATAGGGGATTTGTGGAGGGGAAACTGAGAAGGGGGAGAACATTTGAAATGTAAATAAAATAACCAATTAAAAATTATAAAATATTTTATTTTTCTTTAAAATATGGGAGATACTGGGGCATGTTTAAATACTGCCAGAAAGGAGACAGCTGGGGAAAGATATGGATGCAGGGTAGAAGATGGTCTGTGGATGAAGAGCTCAAGCAGGTGATTTAGGGAAAGGGTGACAGTCTGCTTTGGCAAATAGGAAGCCACCCCTCACCCCCTAAGACAGAGTCCATTTTAACATGATTGATTCCCTGGCGGCTACTATAATACCTTTTGAAATTTATATAAATATTAAATTATTTTTGAAAAGTAAACTTTGTTTGGCTCCTGTGAAAATTCTCCATTCTCCACTTCCAGGCAAATGGTTTTCATTAGCAATTCTGTAATTTCCCCTTTCCTTTTTCTCTGTTCATGCCCAACACCTTTCTTTAGCATAGCCAAATGATTTGAAATGAAGTTGCTATAACTTCCCCAGCAGGGCCACTTTAACCAGTACTTAATTCTAGTTTAACTCTTGGCTTTCCATGCTGGGTACCTTTTATAGCTACCTACCTAAAGGAAACTTAGATCTTTGACCTTTTTTTTTTTTTTTTCTTTATTCAGAACCACAGTGAGGTTAAACACTAGGGAATGTACCATAGGAAGAGAGAAGCCATTGAATGTTGAAAAACAAGTGGTTAAGTTTAAGCAGTTTCTGTGTAGAATAAAATAACTTTTTTTTTTTTCATGAACTTGAAAGATGTAAGATTATGTGAGACTGGGGACAGGCAGTTAGGCTGCCGCTAATGATAAGTTTCGGGGAATGTTTCCCAACATAAAAATCTAATGAGGAAGCCCATACATTCTGATAAAATTCATTTGCAAGCCATGGTGACTATTTTTGGGCCAGATAAAAAATGAATCAAACTTCAAACTTAAAACTGACCCTTTCCCCTGAAGGTGAGCGGCTTCTCCTCCCCCTAATGATTTGCCTTCTCTAGAGCTGGTAAATGAATTCAAATAAAGATGCACATTCATATCGCGATTTGAATCTTCTGTCTGGAAGGAGGTTAAGTAATGAATCCATTCCCTAAACTTAGCATGATGTTTTGTGCGTCTGCTTCTGTCTTCGAGGAGCGACTTGAGGCTAGCCCCTGAGCTGGTGAGTTTGTGAGCATTATTGCTTAGCAGCTTTTTAAGGGTGAACAGCAGATGGAGCATTGAGTCTGCTTCAGCTGTTAGTCTGCAGGGCTGAATACCCTTGGAAAATGGCATCTTGGAGGAGAAGTAAGCTTTTTAGGGTAGTCATAGAGCTCTGGGATGGGAGGCCTCAGCATGCAAGCATGGACAATTAGCTTTGCTCTTCAATGATGACTTTTGGTACTTTCTGCTATACCTCAGAACTGCAGAGGGACCACAGCCTGGTTAGCCATCACTGAACATAGATAAGGTGGCCTCAAAATGCCACTTTAGTCCTGGGAGTGGAGAGAAACTTCAGCTCCTGTTAGGTATTTTCTTTCCAGAAGGTGAACTTTAGAAGGAAGATAACTCTCAGGTTAGCTGATTTTCAGATGGGGTTTTAGCCATTTTCTTTGGTCCGTACAGCTCATGGAGGCTTAGTGTCTCCTAGTGTCTTGCTGCAATTGGTTGAGTTGTGAGAAGTCACAACCTTAATCTAAGAAGGTGAAAAGTGTGAACCTGACCCTTGGTTTCTTATTAGCTTCTTGTCGGCCTGTTTATTCCATAACTCCCATATATATAATTGACTTCCAGATGCTGGGGTCCCTCAGCTTCCCTTTGCTGTTTGCCCACAGCGAGGCTGCTAGGAAGGCAGGTCAGGCTGCAGTTGTTGTTCTTGCTACTAGGATATATTTTAAGATGTACCAAGAGGGTGTTATAGGAGTTCAGCCGAAGCATCTCCTGTTTCCCACTTGCAGTCCCAAGGAGACTAATTCTTATGCTTCCCCAGTCCTTCATCCCACCAAGCATGCTCAGGACCTGCTTTGGGTTTATGGACAACCCCGTGTATAATTCATGCAAGACAGTTTACAGTGGAGCGTGTTACCCTTGCTACTCAAGCATAGCTCAGTAATGCTGCCCCAGGTTTCAGCCTGGAAGTAGGTTTTATTAGTGTTTAGCCTAATGTTTCCTGTCTGGAATTCTCTCCCTTCCATTGACAGAGCTGTTTACTCAAGTACCTTTAAGGGGAAAACTCTGCTTCTCCCTTGTCCTGTTTGGCTAAATGGGATTCAGGAAGAAGCAGTTGGTCTTTGGAGGAACTGGGTCTTATGGAGAAATCAGCAGTAGAGACTGTTGCAGTGGGCAGGATAGCCAGGCTCAGCTGGGTATAGCCAGCATGATGGGCAGGTGCCACCTGGGCCTGTCACAGATGTGCAATGATTTGGGAAGTGATTACTTTGGCGAACAGTATTCTGTCTTTTCCGTCTTACTGTTTTGTTCCTCTTCGACATAATGGGGGCACTGACAGTAGATAGCAAAGAAGTGAAGACTTTGTGCCTTGATGACATTTTTTTCTCTTCTGGGTTTTCTGTAAGGCTGAGTAGAGGCGATAAATATTAGTAGAAGAAGTTTCTGAGAACACAGAGAAAGGTGAGTGTATCTGAGAAACAGATGCTAACTGATGCCAGCCCCACATGAGGGGTTGGATGGAAGACAGGTAGGAAATTCAGTACAGAAGAGCCTTCCTTCTCAGTGAGCCCTATGGTTGACACGTGGTGTAGGTGGGGGTGGGGAATAAGTCAGGGGACAGGTGTGCGACAACTTGTAAATTGCATGGGTGAGCTGGGTTTAGTCTGGAAGACATTTAAAGATACTGGGCAAGCTGATCTGACTTTTTATTCACCGTTTACTCTTGACACACCAAGACAATTGGAGCAGAAGGAGGAAGATAGGGAGAAGGTTGTCTCGTGGCCCAAGTAAAAAAGGGCGAGGGTCTGGACCAAAGAGGAAAGGAAAACCAATAAGGTAGAGGGGCTGCTCCTGGTGACAGTCTTGGTGGCTTTGAAGGGTGGGGTCAAGGATGACACCCGAGGGGTCAAATATGGGAAAAAAGTCAACCGTAGTGACATGTTCCATAGTAGAAGAGAGAAAAATAGAAGGTAAGGAGATAGGGTAGAATGAAATGTTTGTTATTTCGAGCCAAGGGGACAGCACTGTCTTTTTTCTGAGCAAGGACCCCAATGACTTGTGTTTATTCTTTTCCTAGGAGAGATTTTGGGCTTCACAAAATGTTACCTGTGACATTCCACCAGCCTGACACATATGTTCCGAGTCAAGAGACTATGGATTTACTCACAACGTATAAACACGATTTTAACTACCTCCCTACCTGTCCAGTTGGCCTCATCAAACCTCGGGACAGTAAATTTCCAAATGGTGACAAGATAATGCAGTATCTGCCTACTTACAAAGGTGAGAGAAGGATTAACAAGAGGTCAGGCCAGGTCTACAGACCCGACATGGGTATATGCACATCACCTTAGGGCAAACCTGCAGGCTAAATCCAGCTAACAGTCTGCTTTTGTACAGATGGGAAGCTAAGAATGGCTTTATCATTTTCAGTAACTGAAAAAATTATTTCAGGACATGTTGAAAATTACAATAGTTGAAGTTCACCATTGGCGGGTACATTATGTTGGAACATGGCCATATCCATTCTTTTATGCATCTGCTCTAACTGCTTCTATGTAACAGTGGCAAAGCTGGGTGATCATGGCCGAGGCTCCACGGGTGGCAGAAATGCAGAGTATCTTGACCTTTTAGAATATTCTTTACGATCCTTGTTTGACTTGCCTTTTGTTTGATTCTTACAATGGGGAATCTGTTCAAATTGAAGCTAATTAGGAATCTACAATTTCCTTGTTTTCATCCAACTACAAGAAATTTGAATATAACATACAGAAAGTGAATGCAGTATAGTTACATAGATCAGTGCATTTTTACTGTACACACAGTGCTTAGCCAAATCTATACCACATCTACAGAAGTAGAACATGGCCATCGTGGGTTTTTTCCAAGCTGGGTATTGAAGCCAGGTCCTCCCAAATGCCAGACAAATTAACTGAGCTACATTTCTTGCCCCATTATACCATATCATAGCAATTTAATACCATAAATTAGTTTTGCCAGTTTAAAATTTTTATGTTCAGTTGATTTATTCTTTTGAAAATATCTGTATTTTAAATTGACACATAATAATTGTACCCATTTATAGGGCATGAAGTGGCATTTTAATAATATGTGCACTGTATAAAGTTTTCAAAAAGTGTATTTACTTTTAATTTATGTATTTAACTTACTTTTGGTTTGTGTATACGTGTGTATCTGTGTTGAGTATAAGGCATGTATAGGTATGCCCGTGGACTCCAGAAGGGCTTTGTATCTTTCAGAATTGGTGTTACAGGTAGTTGTATTGCACGGATGCTGGGAAATGAACCATGTCCTCTAAAAGAGCATCTCTCTAGCTCCCACTTTTAAGATTTATTATTATTTTTCTGGTATGTTTTTTTTTCTAAGTGTGATATGCCAGAAACACAGACATATTTGCATCTCTTCACAGTGCTAACATTTATTGAAAACCAAATCATAAGCCACTCTGGATTGATTGGTTGCACATGGCCAATTTGTCTTGACTTCCCTTTGAATCTGGCCAGAGAAAACACAGTATCTTTTATTCCAATCCAACTACGACTATTAACTCTCAGGTCATTCATTACATATCACCTGGCAATTATATCTTTATGTAGGTTTCAAAGGGGCTGCAAAAGAGCTAAAGATGCCATAGATTTCAAAGAGGCCTTACAGGGGCAGGGAGCTGTTATAGATGCAGAGACTCTCTGAAGGTGGTTGATACAGTATTAATCAGCCCAACTGAAGAGCTGCTAAAAGGTCTGCAGAACTGAGCTGCAGTGATGTGGGAGCAAGGCAGTAGAGGCCAGGTGTGCAATTGGGTCCTGATGGAAGACTGGATGGATGGATGGATGGATGGATGGATGGATGGACAGACTGGGAGATTTAGTTGACCTCATCAAACTGTGGAGGCCATCCTGAGCTTGAAGTCCAGGAGAGAAGTGGGAGTTCGCTGTTGGTGGAACTCTTGAGGGACATTCTGAGTGGTCAGATGACAGGTGTGTGGGGCCATTGTCATTGGAGTGTTATGGATTCTACTCCTTTTGGTGTTCAGGTAAGGGCATTACACTCTTTGCTTATCTTTATATGTTTGATAAGTTCTTAGGTCTGTTTTTCTGATTTAAAAAAATTTACTTAATTTTAATTTATGTATATGAATGATGTACCTGCATGTATGTATGCCCATCTTGTGGGTGATGGGCACAGAATGTAGGTGCTCTGAATGAGTAGCCAGTGTTGTTTACCATGGGGCCATCTCTCCAGCCCCCGATGTAGTTTTAGTATATCCATGTGCTCCCATGTTCCAGGCTACTTTGGTAAGTTTATAGGTGGCATCTTTGTACTTTGAAGGAGAGGTTGTCATTTGTGTATCTTGTCTACTTGTGGACAGTTTGTGTCTACAAGGACAAGAGAGTACAGAGTCACCCTCTGTCTTCCTCTGCACTCAAAATGGAATCAAGTTCTGCTTTGTAAAATGCCACCTAGGGCAAAGAATAATCCTGAGTGCTACAGTTTCAATCAGGGTAGCACATTTATATTCTCAAGCACCTCTTTAGGGTGAAAACACTCAAAATCATCTTCATGTTTGCTTTTTCTTTTAGTTAGCATATATTAACTGCACAAAGAAATGGGGTTCATTGCGACACTTTTCATCCACGTATCTCACACTCTGACCGTGATCATCCCCCTCTTTTGCTACCCTCCCCTGGCCATGCCTTCTGTCTCCTACTAGGTCCTTGACCTCTTCCAAATAGTTCCCTTTCTTTTCCTCTAACATTTTTGAAATCTGCACGTTTTATTTGGTATCTGTTACATACTAGGCATGATATAGGAGCATAATGATCACCAGCCTTTGACATTTTAGGAGAAGGACAAGCTATGCAGTCCTGACGATTGGGGACATAGTGCACCAGTCCACACTGGAGACACACAACCACAAAGCCTGAGGTCAGAGAGTGAGAAGCTGGGTTTATCACCAGTAGCTTTCCATGCTTGTGATGTACACCGTTGTCCCAAGTAAACAAGCTAAACAGCTCACGTGGGACACTATGGAGGTCTGTGGAGGCTGTATCAAAGGTTTTTTTTTTTTTTTTTTTTTTTTATTATTATTATTAATCAAGCCAAGTGTGCAGGCTGGAGGTGGCAGAGGAGATGGGAGGCTGTAATGATGGAAGAATCTTCCTGAAGGGGCTGCGATCGATTTGTCAGGGAATCCGCAGGATTGCACGCTCTTCGTTGTCCAGGAACTGCTCCGGAGATGACTTGCACTCTGCCTGTTTCACTTACTGATCTTGTGTGTCCCCTTCTTCTGTTCTACAGCCACCTCTGTCAAGCCGTATTCTGAATGTTGTTATAATCCAAAATGCTCCTCCTACGAAGGGTTTGTAAATCCTGGTATCCTATCTTTCTGGCTTGCTTTCTTGTCTACACTCATGACTACAGTCCTCCGTATTGCTGGAACTTTTGGTTCATTGACACTTCGTCCCTTTCTCCACCATTAGCCGTCCCTCTGTCTGTCCTTCCCCATGTAGCTCTGATATTTCACTGCAGCTCACTTTTCACCAGTGTCTCAAACTTTCTCCCTTCTCATGCGTTGTTGCTTCCTCTAGCAGAATGCCAACCCCACCTCTTTATGTTGCACTCGAGCTTGGCTCTGACCTTTCATCTCATGTCCATTCCGAACCTTCATCTGAGCCACAGAGCCTTAGAAAATTAGACCTTGCCATCAGCTCATTAAGTCCCTGGGTTGCTATAATTCTAAAGATACTAAATCTTTACCATCTCCTCTGCAGCTGTGTAGGTTCTAGTACCTGCTTGCCTGGGCCCCTCCACTTCAGCCTCTAGTACCTTTCTCAGTTCCCTTCTTACCTTTTCTGCCAGAGGACACTGTCAATGTGGTTCCTCTGTGGGGCATACCCTTCCTCCAGTAATGGCTGCAATGACATGCTGTCAGAGGATTTCCTAGACCCCCAGGGTAACCCAGCACTTGTAATTATTGTGTAGGCATGTATTCAAATGTTTCCTTAGATAGACCAGAAGTTGTCTGTCTGTCTCTTCAAGAAATTACTTTGTATTTTTTACAATTTGTTTTAGTTTTTATATTTTGAGATAAATCTATGCATAAGTCTTGCTATGTAGACTTGGCTGGCCTAGAACTCACTATTTAGACCAGGCTGACCTTGAACTCATAAAGATCTGTCTGCCTCTGCTGTGCTGTGCTTAAAGGCATGAGTCAGCATATCCAGCTAATTTTTTTTTTACAAATTAAAAAAATAAAATAAAATTAGATAATTTTCCTTCTACATTTCCTTCCTCTAATTTCTTCTACATGTTTCCTACTACCTTTCAAATTAATGGTCTCTTTTTCTTTAATTATATATTAATTAATTATATATTTATTATATATCATTTATTGTATATTAAATTACATAATACACAAATACAACTTGATGAGTCTGGCAATATACATAATATCCATATATGTCCACCTATACATATATGAATGATTTTTCAGGGCTGACAACTTGGTATGGAACAACCAATTAGGTGGCACCTCCCTAGGGACAATGATTGTCCCTCGCTCATTTTCCATTAGTTGTTTGTAGTTTTGTATTTAGGGCTGGGGCTCAGTGAGCTTTCCCTCTTCTACATTGGCATGTCCATTGCTGTTGACATTCTTCAGGTCTTATTCAGGCAGCCATATTGTTGAAGTATCCTTGGTGATGTCTTCTTGTCATTTCTAGGAGAGACAATTCTTGCAGCAGACTTTCTGGTCCTCTGGCTCTTATCTTCTACCCTCTCTTTTGTGATATCCTCTGATCCTTAGGAGCAAGAATCATGTTGTAGTTGTATCAGTTGGGGCTGGCTGCCCCGTGATCACTTGCTTTCTGCTTTTTAGGCAGTTCTGGCTTTCCATAATGGTCTCTATCTGCTGCAAAGAGAAGCGTCTGGGATGAGGACTGGAGAGTCTGTTTATCTGTAGGTATAAGGATCAGTAATTATACTGGCTTTGTAAAGTGGCTGTAGTAGGTTCTCCTCTTAGGATTCATGATTTCACCTCTGGATAGTTGGCTAGATTTCTATTACCAGGCATGACAATCCCTCCTGGGAGAGGACCTTAAGTCCAATTAGACAGCTGTTGATTACTACCAAGAAGTAAGTGCCACTATTGTGCATTTAGGGATACCTTGCCATGCTGGTCATTGCTTGTGGTTCATAGGCATCACAGCTGGGTAGAGATATTGGCTCCTTCCCTCCATTGGGAGCCTGCATAGGACCTTCCTAAACTGTGAAATCTAGCTCTCAGTGTGGAAGCTGTCTCAGTGTGGATTGGAGGGTCCGATCCAACTCCAATCCTCTGACTCTAAAATATGTATGTTTTTAGAAATAGGAACCCAAAATCGACTCTGGGAGGCAACTAAGGGAAACAGAAATAGCCTGTATTGTTTTTAGGAATCTCTTGGACTTCCTTAACCAGTTCAAAAGGAGGTTTCTCATGCCTGGTGCTAGGGTTTCTGAAAGATAGTCTATGGCTTTTGGTGGGCGGACAGCATTATCACTCTATACATATACATACATACACACACACACACATATATATATATCACAAATGTACATACACTTATATGCACTTTTAAGTAAATATAAACTGTGATTCCCTATGATACTTTCAAGCATTCTGTTATCTATCCTCCCTCTGTATCCTTCTGTAATGATCTCTCTCCTCACCCCTAAATTAAAGCACCCCTCCATCTTCCTACTTTCCCTTTGCGCCCCCTACAACTCTTCCCCAACCCTATGGTCCCTTTTTCTCATCTGATTTTTGTGGTTATTCTGGGTTATGGACCTATCTCTGATGATTTAGAGCTAGGAACCACAGATAAAACATGTGACATTTGTCTTTTTCTGAATTTGGAAAACTTAATATGACATTTTATTACCACCCCAATTTACCCAATTAAGAAATAATTTCCTCACTGGCATGAACACTGGCCAATCTGATCTGGGCATATGCATATATACTCATATAAATTCTCATACACATATATCCGCATATATCATTGAGACAGTCTTCCTAGAAGATTCTATATTGTGTCAAGTTGACAAATACAAGTGACCATCACAGCTCCCTCGCAGCGCAGTGTTCAGATGCTTTACAAGGGAGTCAATATAATCAGTGCATCGTAGGGCTGCATGCGCCTCTGTAGAGTGTGCTTAGTTTCTGTTTCAGTCAGTGTCTACCTGAAGATGGAAATGGGGTATCTCAGAACTTGGGGAAACAGAACAGCTGAGCAAAAGTGGAGCGATCAGAGGAGGGCAGTAAGGCACTCTGACAGGGCATGCTCAACAAAAAAGTCTCCTTGCCTCTATATGCTTTGTTGGGTACCTTTGCTCTCCGTGAGGTATAGGTTTTGCAGAGGAACTTACTGCTCAGTGTAGTTTTCTTGTTCTTATCCTATGCACTGATAGGTCTGGGGATGCAGACTGTGTCTTGCTTTTCTTAGGCAGTAGCAAGGATGGAGAAAGTCCTATGGTGTTATTAAACAAACAAACAAACAAACAAACCCAAACCTCTTCCCTACTGCTCCAACAAACTATCCATTCCTCAAAATAAGTATACAGAAATTATAAAAATAAATAGGCTTCAGTCTGTTCTAACTCCAGCTTTCCTATATGTCCCATTGTCTATTCAGTTCCATCTCAGACTACCCCTATAAAACCATAGACATTCTGCTGCTGAAACAAACCTTGGCTTAGTAAGAGGTCCAGGCTTACTTCTTTACTATTTCCCCCTTAACCTTTGGACGCCTGTCAACTGTAGCTGGAGAGAATCCGATCCTCGTTCCAGGATGGTATTTTGTTGTCTCATACAGGTGACAGGAAAGGAATAAAGAGCCCGAGTGAGTTCCCTCCAGCCCTTTTAAGGGACTACTGCATTCACGAGGACAGGGCCCTCAAGACTCATCACTTCTCCGAAACGGCCCCTTCTCTTTATATCACTACAGTGGAAACTAAATTTTAACATTTGCGTTTGGAGTGGAAGGTGTGATTCAAACTATAAAAAGCACTTACGTTTTTAAAAACGTGAGTAGTTGATTTGATCTCCTCCGTGACACCATGGCTTCCAAAGCCATACCTAGTCTCATCCTTTTAGCACAGGGACCTACCTCAGCAGAGGGATGTAAGGGAAGACCAAATGAGTGGATAGTTCTGAACCACTGTTTACAGCACTCTAGATGACAGTCTGTGCTCCAAATAACTATATTCAGATCCCCATCCTGTCAACTACTGCACAGGTCCCAGCCAGGAGCAGGAGTGAGGTTTGGGGAAGGCGCATGGCATTTACCCCGCCCTTGGGTCAGTCCTGAGCCACTTTCCGCACTATACCCTAGCTTATTTCTTGGTTTATTGGCCCTAGGGTGACTTTTGTGAAATTTGCTGCTTTAGTAACTCTTTCCCCAGTAATCTATACAATTTCTGACCATATATTACTGTCTGACTTTCCAAAGAGGGCTGTCAAGGACAGAAACTGAAGACCAAATACGTGCATTTCAATGCTTGCCATTTATAGTTTGCTGATATATTTTGTTCATTTTAGTTCTGGGAGGGAAAAATATTTAAAACTTTTCTACTCATGACTAGTATATTTATTGTGGTGAAAAGAAGAAAAAAGAAAGGGAAGGAAGAAAGAAAGAGAGAAAGAGAGTAAGAAAGAGAGAAAGAAAGAAAGTAAGAAAGAGAGAAAGAAAGAAAGTAAAGAACCCACCAATAATACATGTTCAGCAGCATTTGGTTGTAATTTGTGACATTTTCAAAACACCGGGCAATTGAAAAGATGGAGAGTGTAATTACTTGATGCTCAGCTTTGGGCTCTGCTCAGGTTTTTTTTTTTTTTTTTTTTTTGGATATTATTATTGAGTAGAATCCCCTTTAAAGAGGTTCTTGCCAATTACCCACATGACACTCTGGCCTTGAAGGGCTTTACTGGTGTGTGACTAGTTTGTCATGTGGAATTCTGAGGTTTGTCGGGGCCTTGTGGAGGTTTTTTTTTTTTTTTTTTTTTTTTTTTTTTATATAGTTGCTAGGTGAAGGAAGTCAGGATGCTGAATAATAATGTGGTTTCAACTATGTTGTTGGTGATCAGGAGTCCCATGAGGCAAGTTTGAGCTTAGGAACCTGTTTTCTTAACACTTCATCCATCAGAGGAGAGGTCCAGAGAAGTTCCGTTCTCCTCACCCTTAAGCATCGAGGCAGTGTGATGGTATCTACAGGTAGATGCAGCATTTCAGGGCCGCCCGACGTGCGGTGGGTTGAACATGTGGTTTGTATTCAGCAAGATGGTTCCTGCTAAGGCCCCCTAATGCTTTCAAGATGCTGATAGAGCCATTAATGGCTCTTGGAGAGAGATTAGATTTTCAATTAAAACGAAGCCAGTTTTGAATAGCTAGTTGATAGTATTACTGGCCTAACATAAACTTAGGAGTATGCCTTGGGGGTGGGGGTAGAAATATTGAGTTTTCTGGAGTGGTAGAAGTTTAGTAAACCTCCTCTCCCCAAAAGCAACAATAAAACTTGACAAAGTGGTAAAATCAACTGTTTTGAGACTCTGGAAAGCAACCAAAGAAAGGCACAGGACAGATGGAGAGAAAGCTCTTATTCAGAGACAAGATTGACTTAGGAACAGTGGGCGTTGATGGGGTTTATCCTAGAGTGGCTCCTGTCAGCTCACCACCCTCCTCCCCCAGTCCCATTTGTGCAGTAGCTTTGCTGGGGCAGGGGAGGAGTTGGGGGAGGGGCAGACAAAGCAGCAGCACTGTTAGAAGGGTCTTAGTTGATTGTAACAAGAGTTTTGACACAAAAGAAGTTATATAATGGGAAAAACCATTCAGAGATAACAACCTGTGCAACCAACCCTAGGTTTATGGGAATAATGTGAGCAAGGTAACTAGATGTATGAGAACTTTCCTAGGGAGATGCACACAGAGGACCCTGATAAACCCAGATAGCCTGGCTATCTGATAGGTTGTTTCTGTAGGCCAGGCTGTGTGCTGTTTCAAGAGCCATCAGAGGAAGGGCCTTTCTACCTATTCAAGTGCTCTGGCTGAATGTGAGGCCTCATATCTGTGTGTTAGAGACATGGGGAAAAAACCAGTTGGGATTTGTAAAGCATGTGATCTCTATACTCTCTAACTCCCCATAGATGCACCTCATTGATTTGAGGTGCGTGAGTCTAACCATCAATTTCTGGCTAGCTATGGAGGATGAATTTCAGGAAGTGGATTTAACAGGCAACACACCAATGACCACACACTGCAGAGGAAAAGAGTGGAATGGGTGCAAGGGGTTCCAAATAGGAGGAAAGATAAGAACTACTAATGGAGGGCGCATATATCATCTGAGGCACTTTGTCTCTAACGGAGAGGAGGAGGAGGGACAGGGAGAGAGAGAGAGAGAGACAGGGAGAGAGAGACTTCGGCCAGGGAGTGGCACTAGCAGGAGGTGTGGGCTTGTTGGAGTAGGTGTGTCACAGTGGGCATGGGCTCTAATGTTCTAGTCCTAGCTGCCTGGAAGCCAGTCTTCCACTAGCAGGCTTCAGGTGAAGATGTAGAACTCTCAGCTCCTCCTGCACCAGGCCTGCCTGGATGCTGCTATGCTTCTACCTTGATGATAATGGACTGAACCTCTGAACCTGTAAGCCAGCTCCAATTAAATGTTGTCTTTATAAGAATTGCCTTGGCCATGGTGTCTGCTCACAGCAGTAAGACCCTAACAAAGATACTCATAAAGTAGCAAGGACCAATACAGGGAAACCATAGAGTAAAATGAAAGGTCCAGAGTGGGATAATAACTATTTTTTTTTTAACTTAAGAAGTTTACCAGCAATGTTGAGTTGACAGAAGCATCAGTTTAACAAAGGCAAATAAACTTTATTCAACCTAAACATAAAAGAATTAAAAAATAAACAGAAACTAAGAGATTCGAGAAAACCTTCAAGATTAGAAATGTACTCTTAATGGGAGCCTCTCCACCCCAAAAAGAAGGGATAGAGGACAATTAAAGAATTAATTGTGTAAGTACTCCAAACTTGTGAAAAATTTACCTGTATAGCCAAGAGGCGCTATGCAAATAGTATAAACATGAAGAGATTCTTGCATTATTGTCAGACTAGAAAAAAAAATAAAGACAAAGATTTGGAAAGATTCAAAGAGACATCTCATGACACAGAGGGAAATGAGATTGCTACCCAGGGTCACAGTAGATTCTCTTTAGAAATAACAAAGAACGAGACAATCAGTGGGTTGACATATTGAAATGCTGAAAAACATCAAGAATTTATTCAGAAATGGTAGGCAAAATGGTGTCTCCAGATGAAGACAGGGAGGCCCTATCTTAGAAAGTCCTTATATGAAATCATTAGGCCCAAAGTAAATGATACCAGACAGAATGCAAGTCTACAGGCCTTGAACTTGCAACAGTCCAGCCACCCTCCTGCCTCAGTTTCCCAAACGTTAGTATTAGAGATATAAGCCATCACACTCAGCTACTTTGCTCTTTTTTTACTCTTAAATTTTAATAGTCAACTCTATAACAAATTATGCAATGGGGAATTTAAGGAAGGTAAGGTGTAAAATCAGAAAGTCAAATCCAAACCTGTCTTAAACTCAACAGAAACAAATAACAAAATGAATCCAATCAACCACATAAACCAAATGTGTGTACATTGGAAGGGAAACAGGAGGGCTGGCACAGTAGCTCAGCAGGAAAAGGTTCTGGGCACCAAGTCTGTCATCTGAGTTCAATCCTGCACATGTGCCCCTCAATAAGTAAAAATGCAATGAAAATTTAAAATAAGGATGAAATTATCTATTTTCAGAGAATACAATCCTGTGGATAAGTCTGGAGAATCTTCAAAAACAAAAATATAACTAGAACTAATAAATAAGGCCCATTGAGATGGCCTAGCTGGTAAATGCACTTGTCACACAAATCTAGGGAACCAAGTTTGACCCTCGGATCCTGTGTAAAGATGGAAGGAGAGACCAATTCCATAGAATCGTCCTCAGACTGCACATCTGCTGTGGCACATGTGCTCACATGTACACAGTGCACATGCCCATAGAAATAATAGGACCCAGATATAGCTGTCTCTTGTGAGACTATGCCGGGGCCTAGCAAACACAGAAGTGGATGCTCAGAGTCAGCTATTGGATGGATCACAGGGCCCCCAATGGAGGAGCTAGAGAAAGTATCCAAGGAGATAAAGGGATCTTCAACCCTATAGGAGGAACAGCAATATGAACTAACCAGTACCCCCTGGAGCTCGTGTCTCTAGCTGCATATGTATCAGAAGATGGCCTAGTTGGCCATCAGTGGGAAGAGAGGCCCATTGGTCGTGCAAACTTTATATGCCTCAGTACAGGGGGACGCCAGGGCCAAGAAGTGGGAGTGGGAGGGTGGGGGAGTGGGTGGGGGAGTATGTGGGGGACTTTTGGGATAGCATTGGAAATGTAAATGAAATAAATACCTAAAAAAAAAAAAAAGAAATAATAGGACTGAAAATCGAGAAGTGATGCATTTGTTTGTCAGGTCAGTCTTGAAGAGTAGTACATAAATCAATTCCATTTCTATATATTGGTCTTGAAAACCAGCATGGAATTGAAAGACATCTTTGGGGCTTGGAAATACAGCTCGGTGGTAAGGGAGTGTTAGAGCACGCTCAAGGTCCCCTATGTGGTTCCTAGCATCACTCATACACAGAAAATGTTACCCTAAGAAACTTCAGCTATGACTTACTATAGTCAAATTGAGAGGAAGAAACAGATTAATAAAGACATGAGATTGAAGTAGTAACAAAAAGTTTTCCCATAAAGAAAACACTAGGAATCACAGATTCTCTCCTGCATTATCCCGTATCTTCACAGAAGAAAAAGCACTCCAGTGCTCTAATTAGTTTGTAGTAGGAGAAAGGAGCGCTTCCAGACTCATTCTGGGAAGCATGCAGTAGCCCGGTATTAAAGCCAGACTAGGATAGAACTAGAAAAGAAAATGGCATCAGTGACCCTTATGAGCCGAGATTCAGATGTGCCCAACAAAATACTTCAAGTTCAGTTCAACAGCATATTACAAAGAATGCGTCAGCTTCATTTCAAGGACAGTACTTTGGAAGTCATGTGGTAGCAAGTATAATTTAGCACACTCACAGAATAAAGATCAAACACCTCAATGTCCAGTAACTTAGTCTTTAATAAACATGAACATCCCTTCTTGACCCCCCCCCCAAAAAAAAAGAGGTACCATTTCAGAACAGTAAAGGCCTCCTGTAACATGTCAGTAGACAATACGTTGAGTGTTGAAACAATGCATTTACTCTAAGTTGAGGAAATGCAGAAGACAGGGTACCCATTCCCCCCAACTCTTACTCAGCACAGGAATTGACATTTTAGGATACAGAAAATGTGGTACATTTACACACTGGAGTACTACTCAGCTATTAAAAAGAATGAATTTATGAAATTCCTAGGCAAATGGTTGGACCTGGAGGGCATTATTCTGAGTGAGGTAACCCAATCACAAAAGAACTCAAATGATATGTACTCACTGATAAGTGGATATTAGCCCAGAAACTTAGGGTACCCAAGATATAAGATACAATTTGCAAAACACATGAAACTCAAGAAGAACGAAGACCAAAGTGTGGACACTTTGCCCCTTCTTAGAATTGGGAACAAAACACCCATGGAAGGAGTTACTGAGACAAAGTTTGGAGCTGAGACAAAAGGATGGACCATCTAAAGACTGCCATATCCAGGGATCCATCCCATAATCAGCCTCCGAATGCTGACACCATTGCATACACTAGCAAGATTGTGCTGATAGGACCCTGATATAGCAGTCTCTAGTGAGACTATGCCAGGACCTAGCAAACAGAGAAGTGGATGCTCACAGTCAGCTATTGGATGGATCACAGGGCCCCCAATGGAGGAGCTAGAGAAAGTATCCAAGGAGCTAAAGGGATCTGCAACCCTATAGGTGGAACAACATTATGAACTAACCAGTACCCCAGAGCTCTTGACTCTAGCTGCATATGTATCAAAAGATGGCCTAGCTGGCCATCACTGGAAAGAGAGGCCCATTGGACTTGCAAACTTTATTTGCCCCAGTACAGGGGAACGCCAGGGCCAAAAAGTGGGAATGGGTGGGTAGGGGAGTGGGGGGGGGGAGGGTATGGGGGACTTTTGGGATAGCATCGGAAATGTAATTGAGGAAAATACGTAATAAAAAATATTAAAAAAATTGACATTTTAGCAATGGCTGTATGGCAAAAAGCAAAAACACTCCCCTAATCCTCACAAAACAAAAGAACAACAACAAACAAAACAATGAACTAACCAAACAAAACACCCAGGATGAAAATCAGGAGGAAGTAAAACTATGTCTATTTGTAGATGCTAGGATTCTATAATTTGATTATCTTAAAGATTCAAACAAAATACTTTTAGGCCCAGAATATTCAACAAAATAGTAGAATACAAAATAAAAACTAAAAAATTGTGGCTTTTTATCATACCAGCAATAAACCTGGTGAAAAAGAAGTCAGGAAAATAGCTGCATTTACAAAAGCTTCTAAAAGAATAAAATAAACCTAACCAATTAGCAGAGAGAACCATTTATAGAGAAATCAATAAAACATCAAGGAAACTGACGAGCATCTGTGAGATGGAAGGGCTTCCCATGGTCACGGATCAGTGGAATTCACATTGCTAAAATGGCTACCATTATCAAAATACCTGTGACCTTCTCAGAACTTGAAAAGAACCTTCTGGAATGGGTATGGAAACAAAGAATACCTGGAGTAGCTGACACAGTTCTAAACAGAAGAATAAAGCAGCAAGCATCTCAGAACCTGCTATCCATCGCACTATAACCACAGGAGCAGAATCCAGTAGTGTCTAGGCATCAAAATAGACACTTAACCAATGGGGGTAGATAGAGATGAATACCCAGAAATGAGTCTAAGACCCTCTAGACATTTGATTTTCAACAAAAGTACAAAGGAAAATGTATCCTAGAAAAGAGAGCTTTTAAACAAATTATGTTGTGAAAATTGAATAATCAGATGCAAAAGATTGTTCTTTCTAGTCTCTCTCATAGAAAGATTTTCAAAACTGATGGAAGACCTTATAAGAATACCAAAAACTTTGAAAACATCAGGCTAAATAGACTTACTCTCAGCTGTGACTGAATGCCTGACAAAACAACTTATAGAAGATTTGCAGTCCATCATGATGGTTTTATACCCCAAAGTGGTTAGGGTTAGGGCTAGGGTTATGGTTCCTATGGTAACTCTACCTTCAGCGTTTTGAGAAACCTCCATCTTGACTTCCAGACTGGCTGCACAAACTTACATTCCCATCGGTAATAAACAGAGGTTCCTAGTCTCCTACAACCTTGCCAGCGTTTATCATTTGTTTTCCTGATAATAACTTTTCTGCCTATGGTGATATGGAACCTTAAAAGTTTGAATTTGCATTTTGATAATGGCTAAGAAGGTTAACACTTAAAACATATAATTGACCACTTTATTTCTTCCTTTGCAAACATTCTATTCAGTTCATTAATCAATTTATTGATTAGATGATTTACTTATTTGAGTTTTAATTATTTTGCAGTTCTTTATGTATGCTAGGTATTAGTCCCTTGTATGATATGTAGTCAGCAATGAATTGTGTGTGTGTGTGTGTGTGCGTGCACGTGCGTGTGTTTTACTCTTTAGGTTATTACTTTACTCTGGTGTTTGTTTCTTTTGTTGCTTGGAAGTGTTTTAGTTTATTTAATCCCCTTTGGCAATCAATAGAGTTATTTCCTATGTCATTGAAGTGGTGGTTAGGACATCCTTGCTCTTCCTGCCTTCATGTTGAAGTGTTTTGTTTGCATTTTCAAGGATTAAGGTTTACATTAAGGTTTTTGATTTTTTTGTGCAGTGTGAGAGATGTGGATTTAATTTCATTCTTGTGCTATGGAAATCTGTTTTTTTCTAGCAGCATTTGTGGAATGGACTCTTCTTCGATGCATGTTTTTGAAAGTTTTGTCAAAAATGATGTGGCTGTAACTATGTGCATTTATTCTTGGGTCTTCTATTGTATTTCATTGGTTGGCAGCTGTGTTTTTGGACAAGCACCATGCTGGTATTTCACAAATTGCTGTATCTTCTTTATAAACTTCTCCCTGATTAATGTGCAGTGCTCTTTTAATTTCATCTAATTTTGAGTTGTGGTAATTTTGTCAGATGTCAGAATAATGACACCGGCTTGCTTTTTGGTTGGGGTTTGCTCCACAGATTGATTTTCATCCTTTGACTTTCTTTCAGTCTCTGTATCTTTATCAATAAGGCATGATTCTTGAAGACAACAGAAAGTTGTTTTTACACATGAAACTCAAGAAGAACGAAGACCAAAGTGTGGACACTTTGCCCCTTCTTAGAATTGGAAACAATCACCCATGGAAGGATTACAGAGACAAAGTTTGGAGCTGAGACAAAAGGATGGACCATCTAGAGACTGCCATATCCAGGGATCCATCCCATAATTAGCCTCCAAACAATGACAGCATTGCATACACTAGCAAGCGTTTGCTGCAAGGACCCTGATATAGCTGTCTCTTGTGAGACTAGGCCGGGGCCTAGCAAACACATAAGTGGATGCTCACAGTCAGCTACTGGATGGATCACAGGGCCCCCTATGGAGGAGCTAGAGAAAGTATCCAAGGAGCTAAAGAGATCTGCAACCCTGTAGGTGCAACATTATGAACTAACCAGTATCCCGGAGCTCTTGACTCTAGGTGCATATGTATCAAAAGATGGCCTAGTCGGCCATCACTGGAAAGAGAGGCCCATTGGACACACGCACTTTATATGCCCCAGTACAGGGGAATGCCAGGGCCAAAAAAAAAAATGGGAATGGGTGGGTAGGGAAGTGTGGGGGGAGGGTGAGGAAAATATGTAATAAAAATATTATGAAAGGGAAACCTACAATAAAAAAATGAAAATTGTTTTTACTTTTCTAATCTGGTAGGTTGAGGCCATTTACATCTAAAATGATTGAGACAAGTTTATTACCTCTTGGTGAGTTGTCTCTCTCTCTCTCTCTCTCTCCTAGGCTTGCCTTGAACTTGTTATGTAGCTAAGGATAATCTTGAACTACTGATTGTCTTGCTTACGCTTTCAAAGCACAGGCAGCAGATTGGCACCACCACGCCTGGCTAATTTTCACAACTTTGTTGACTGTTTTTCAAGTTGCTCAGATTTGTGTTTCTTGACTCTGGACTACATTAGTATCAGGGATGCTGGTTTATTGTGTTAGACATGCTAGACTTCTTTCTACCTTTGTAAGTCATTTATCTCATGAAATTTATTTTATTCTGTGATCCATGATTGAGACTGTACTTATTCTCTCAATATGTATTCCTTTAACTCTTCTGCAGTGGTGGCTGTGAACTCTTTTTAATTTTTGGTTTTGAAGAAGCCTCAATGTCTTCAACCAATTCTAAAAGATAATTTTCTTGTACATAGCATGCCTGGTTGACTGTTACTTACTTTCAGGGGTTGAAGTATGTATTAGTCCATGCTTAGAAAGTTGATAGCTTTGAGTTTTACTGACCATAGAACTGATGTTATTCTTATGTTTCTGCCTTTGTGAGTTGGTGTTCTTCTCTTACTAATATTGGGGTTTTTTTTGCTTTTTTTTTTTTTTTTTGACAAGTTGACTATATAATGTCTTGGGGATGTAGTTCTATTGGGGTTTTATATGCCTCTGGTTTTTGAATGCACACCTCCTCCAAAGTTTGGAATGTTTTTTGTTGTAATTTCACTGAATGGTTTGTGAATTCCTAAGCAGTAAAGTGTTTGGCTTCTTCTAACATATGGATTCTTAGGTTTGTTCTCATGATCCTATCTTAGAGGTCTTGGGCATTGTGCTCATGCTGATTTGTTTATTTGTCCGTATTGACATTTATTTGATTATAGAAAGGTTTATTTTTACTTATGTAGGTGTAAGTCGCTCTCCATGTGTGGTGGTCCATGGAAGTCAGAAGAGGGAGTTGGTGCCTCTGCAGATAGTTACAAGTGGTGGTTGTGAGCTGCCCAACACAGGTGCTGGGAACTGAACTCTAGTTCTCTGCAAGAGCAGTAAGCACTCTTAAGCACTGAGCCATCTACCTCTCCAGCCTCCTTATTGGTATGTCACTGCATACTCTGTCCTCCATAAATTATATTGTTTCTTTCACTTGGTTGAGTCAGTGGGTGTACTGGCTAGTTTTGTGTCAACTTGACACAGCTGGAGTTACCACAGAGAAAGGAGCTTCAGTTGAGGAAATGCCTCCATGAGATCCAGCTGTAAGGCATTTTCTCAATTAGTGATCAAGGGTAGGCCCCTTGTGGGTGGGACCATCCCTGGGCTGGTAGTCTTGCTTCTATAAGATAGCAGGCTGAGCAAGCCAGTAAAGAACATTCCTCCGTGGCCTCTGCTCAGCTCCTGCTTCCTGACCTGCTTGAGTTCCAGTCCTGACTTCCTTTGGTGATGAACAGCAATTTGGAAGAGTAAGCTGAATAAACCCTTTCCTCCCCAACTTGCTTCTTGGTCATCATGTTTGTGCAGGAATAGAAACCCTGACTAAGACAGTGGGTAATTCTAATTAAATTCCTCTATTTGTTTACACCCTTCCTGGTCATTGATAAATTTTTATCATAAACCTTAAAAATTATTTGGCATTTTATTTATTTCAGTTCAATAGTTGAGTTATGATCTTCTGAAAAAGTCATCTTAGATTGTTTTTTATTTTCCACGTTTCTTATGTCTCTGTATTGTGTATGTCTGATGGTTTGATATGACTTCTGAATTTGTGGGGTTCTTCTTATACAGCCTGCCTTTGGAAGCTTAAACCCCAGAACCACTCAGTGAGGAAGAAGCAAACCATGGTGACAAAAAACAACCCAGCACAGCAGATGCCTAAATACACGCATGTCACCAATGATTGTAGGTGTGAGGATGGCCGCTGCTGGGTTATGTGCTGTGCAGTTAGAAACTGTCCAGGGTAGGAGTGGGAGTAGTAAAGGAGTGAGGTAACGGAAGGAGATGGAGCCAGCGGAGAAGCAGCAGCAAGCCTGAATAGACAAAGGCAGAAAGAAGACAGGAATGGAGAAGAGAGGAAGAGGAGAAATGAGTAAGAGATTAGAAATGAAAAAATGTAAACAAGAAAAGATTTCCCAATAGTAAAATAGTTCCAAGCCCAAGTTAGATAGATGTCGGAGGGGGATAATAAACAGGAATGTAAGAGTTGTAAAGTAGTCAGGTTGTAGCCGATGCCTCAGTGGTTTATTGTGTTTGCTGCTCTTGCAGAGGCGCACGGAAGCACACAACCACCTGTAATCCCAGTCCTAGGTGTCTGACTCTGTCTCTGGGCCGCCATGGCTCCTGCACCCATGTGCTGCACACACACACACACACACACACACACATTTAAACACAAAACCAGGTGTAGTGGTGCATGATGTTAATCAGCACTTGGGAGGCAGAGGCAGTCAAATTTCTGTGAGTTCTAGGCTAGCCTGGTCTACAAAGTGAATTCCAGTACAGCCAAAATACATAGCCCCCTTCCCATTTAAGTAAAAGAGAAAAGGAAGTCAAATTATGGTAAAGTAAAGATACTACTAAATGCAGAGATGGGGAAAAGCAGTAAGCACAGAGGCAGAAAGAAAAAGAAAAAGATGAAGAAAAAAGTTGTTGAAGAATAGGAAAAATATGCAGAAATGAAATGAGAATGAGATGAAGGTGTAGAGAGTAATAACAGCAAAACCAAAAAGTCTGAAAAAATACAACAGTCAAATCCCTTTAAGCATATAGAATGAAAAAATAAGTTGAGGTGTGGGAGCATCTTCTTTCTGGGGTTGAGAACTGGGGGCAATAGTGATAAGGATGAAGGGTGGGGCTGGTCCCTTCAACTTGATTGGTCTTTCCTTTGGTTTATACCACTGTACCGAGGTTCTGTAGGGCACAGGTCTGATGTCTGCCAAGCTTGTTTTTACTGTAACCATTTTCCTTCTTTGAGTATGAGGAGTCTGTGCACACTTAGTTTTGTACTCTGTGGCTGGACAAGACTTTCTTCCCCCTGAGAGCCTGGTGACTGTGTTAGTTGAAGAGTGTCTCCCAGCCGTGTCAGGAGTATGGAAAGCAGGCACAGTACTATGATGACGTAGGCTGCATACTTCTCAAACTTTGATGGCCTCTCACAGGAGGGAATGTTGTTGGTCATCCATGGATAACCCCTGAAACTGAAGAGTGCTTGGCCTTTACAGCATTGAAAACAGGCAGATGGTGACTCTAGACTGTGAAGCACTTGCTGGCCTCAGGCTCAGAGTTATCCCCCTTCAGAGTAACTCTGTTGATGAGGCCTGCTTGTGACCACTGAGGGAGGGGCCATCTTTCTCTTGTGCTTCCTAGCCTGAGCTACCCTTCCCGTGGCTTGTGCCCTTCAGTCTGTCTGTTCTCCATAACTGTCTCTGGGCCTTCCCTCATCTAGGGACTGTGGCAGGTCAAACTGAGGTTTCTGAACTAGTGGATATTCCTGGACTCCAGGATAGCTAGTTTTGCACAGTGGGCTTCTCTCTCAGTTCACGACTGCCCTCTGAACCATGTGACTTGACAAAATGGAATTTCTGTTGCTGACTGGAAGGGCTGTAGTGTCAACAACACTTGTAACAACTGACTCCTGATGGCTGTGAGCTTGTCTTGAGGGCAGGACTGGCTTGGCTTCATCTGTTTTACCTTTTGATAGTGCCCCCTCCCACCCCCAGATCCATGTCCTTCCCTTCATGGAGCTGCTGGGCTGAGGCTAATTTTGGTTTCCTTCTCTGCATGGTGCTGTAGCTTTGGCTCTGTCTTTATTTAGTATCCTTTGGATTCTTTTATAAGTGTCCAAAGCCTTTCCTTGATTGAATCTCTGTGATAAAGTCTCTCTCTTTTTTTTTTCTTTTTCTTATTCTGAATCTCTCTCTTGCTGGCACTCAGGAAAGCAGCATCTAGTTTGCTTTCTGGGCCTGCAATCTCTCCTCCTCACATGTCTGCACATTAGGAAAGCTGAGAAAGGCTTAGAAGCCTTCCTGTCTACCATGCTTTTGGTCTGTTCCCAGTGTTCTACATCTGCCAACCACACCCTTCACCCCACAGTTTCCACAACCTCACCAAATAGAACCACCAGATATACATACATGAAACCTTAAAGCAGAGATTCTCAATCTGTGGGTCACAGCTTCTTTGGGGGGGCAGTGTCAAAGAACCCTTTCACAGGGGTCACCTAAGACCATTGGAAAACACAGATATTTACATTGATTCATAACAGCAACATTACAGTTAAGAATAATTTTATGGTTAGTCACCACAATATAAGGAACTGTATTACAGGGTCATATTATTAGGAAGGTAGAGAACCACTATCGTGGAACATAACACACCATAACAGGGTATGTACAATAGGATCAATGGCCCGTCATATGCTTGTATGAAATGGTTACAATGGAACCCAGCATACTGTACAATCAGCATGTGCCAAAAACAAACCCCAGAACAATAGCATCAAAAAACCCAAACAAACAAACAAACAAACAAACAAACAAAACAACCCAGAAATGTGTGATGTTACAAAGGTTTTTATCGGTGGCTCCTTTTGTTGTGTAAATGGTACCTCTACAAAGCTGTTAAAAATTATGCCTGTGGCCTTCACTCCTGTTGATTACCTAAGTCGGAGGCTTGGTCTACTTGTCCCAAGGCTGCAAGAGAACTTGTGGATTCAGAGGGCTCACTAGCATCATTACTGTGACTCTTTAGCCCTGGTAATCGATGAGAGCAATGAAGCAATACCAGCCTCGACAGTGATGATGAAAGGAAAGGCAGTGTGCGCAGTGCTTACGGTTCCATTGCTCTCAGCTGGTCCTTTAGCCTCCGAGCTGTCCTGAAGATTTGGGATAAAGTGGCTTCAGAAACTGTCTGATGTGGTATCTGCTTCTGCAGTGCACGGCTCTTGTGGGCCGAGTCCTTGCGTCTTCGCCATTTTAACCCACCACAGAGGTTCCTCTTGAGACGAAGGTGACCTTGGCTCAGCTGGCTGATCGTCAATTTTCAGACACTCTGAAGTTAGCCTTTCTTTACAGACCTTCCCTGGTTATTCTTTTTCAGTCTTTATTTAAAGAAAAATGTAGTGCCCTGCTATGACTTGGGGACATTCAGAAGCATGGCTGTGGAGTCGGGTCTGTGGCTTAAATTTTTGGGCAACCTCTTAAGTTTCTCTGAGATTGTCTTTTGGCAATCTGAAAACTGGAGACAATCACAGTTGTCACGAAGGATGACGGTGAAGATGTCAGATTATGTTCGGAAAGGCTTGAGTACAACTGGCTGGCATCTCTTGCTCTCAAGAGCAGAGTGGGTTTGGCTATGGTTTCTGAATCTGGGTTTGAACCCATACTCTTTTTTTTTTTTTTTTTTTAAATTCAAATCCAAGTAACTGGGTGTGAGTTTCTCTATGTTTCTGTTTCTTTTGATAGTATATATTTTATTAGGGTGTTATGAAGAGAAACATGACTAATATCCTAAGAACAAAGGATGAGGCAGCTGTGGCAAGTCTGTCTTTAGGCAATAGCATATACACTTACTCCCTTGGAGCAGTGCATTTGATGCATATGGATTAGACATGAGCAGTTCAGGGACACAGTAGTAGTTAAGTTACTCCCACTAAGTAGACCTGGTTGGCTTGGCTGGTAGCTCATCAGTGGTGAGTTGTGATTCTCTGTGTTTGTGCACGGCACATGCATCTTGTCATGCACTCTGGCACGGAGAGATGGCCCTTTCCTTGCACAGGTAAGAGCTTCCTTTCAGTCAGACTTTTCTGCTGGAGTAGACCGTAGGTCTCTAAAATCTCTGTGCATAGCATGGTGGCATCCGAGGAGAACTTGAGTAGATTTGTCTCTCTGCACAACAGGCTGCAAGCACCATGATATTTAAACAGTGAGCTTATGCACAAGATGATAGCAGGGATCTACTTTGTTCTGTTAGGCCAGAGATTTTCATTAGAAACTGGTTTGTGGCTTTAGCGCTCTTTAAAACACATGCAAGTTAGGAGACCTGATTGATCAGTGATTGCCTCTTCTTTAATTTCAGTTGATTATTTACCCTGGAACCAACCAAGACGGGAGCTTCTTCGTCCTCCACCCAAGTACCGGCCAGAGTCTTCCAAGTTTGAAAACAGAACCACACATCAGGATGACTACACCATGAAAGGCCTTGTGACTACTGTGAGCTGTAAGCCTCCATCTAAGTCAAAACTCTACAACATCCCCTTGGAAGACCTGACTAACTACAAGATGAGTTATGTGCCCCACCCTGTGGAGAAGCGCTTCGTTAAGGAGGCAGAGAAATATATACCCTGTGGCATTCCCTTTGAGAACCTGACCACCCACAAAGAGTCCTACCGAGGCCTGCTAGGGGAGCCTGCCAAGAGCACAAAACCTCCAGCCAAGTTCCCCGTGCACGATGCACCTTTCGCCAACATCACAGAGGTTCAGGAGAAATTTCAAGCCTGGCCAACACCCCAGATGGTCCCCAAAGCTCCCGTTGTGTATGTCCCTCCTGAGGAGAAGATGGATCTTCTGACAACTGTGCAGACCCATTACAAGCACCTCAAGGGTAGCCCTGCTATAACTTGCCGACCTGTGCCTTCCATTAAGAAGAGCAAGCGCTTTGAAAGCTCAACCACCACCAAGGATGACTTCAAGCAGTGGGCAGCCGTGAACACAAAGCCGATCAGACCCAGTCCGCACCTGAGCTTGCCTGCTGAACCTTTGGACTGCCAGACCACCACTAAGACGTGCTTTGTGGCGCATCCACCTATGATTACTGAAAACTACAAGCCCGCCTGGGTTGGCCTTCGGAGAAACATCCCCGTAGAGGGCCAGACTACTTATTCCATCAGCTTTACTCCCAAGGATTTGGGCAAGTGCCCAGCATCCTACATGGACCCTCCGGGCTATATCTTTGAGGAAGTGGATTCTATGGGGCACAAGATCTATAGGTCAATTTCCCAGACAGGTTCTAGGCAGAACAGTTCTATTTCTATATGTGATACAGAAAAGCCTGGTCAGAAGGAACTAGAAGTATCAGCCTGACTTTGAAAAAAAAAACAAAAAATGTTTAAAACCTGCAAAACACCTTTAAAAGCAGACATCAAAAAATCCATTGAAGAAGAATTTCCCAAAATTGAAAAGAAAAATGTAAAATACCTACCTCAGAATGAAAAAAAAAATCATCACCAATTCCAGCATATTTGACTAACATGAGAATCACTTGAATAAAGGAAAATGACATGTACTCATTGGCTGATTAACCCTCTGCAGCCCGCCCTCTACTTTATCCCTCTAACCCCTTTGGGTCCCTTTTGTTCATGGAATCAAGGACGATCTCTGTGACATCTCTGGGATCTTGATCTAATTTAATTATTGTATGGATTGACATTAACCTTTGCCAGGTTTCAAGTGCCAAAGAATAAACTTTATTTTGAGGCATTGGATTTTTAGGTTTGTTTTTTCACTCTCATGTGCTTTTTATACAGAGAGTAGTATAGCCAGGGCTTTCCCATACTCCATCCCTGCAATGAAAGGGGTTCCTTGGGCTCAATCTGGGACTGTGTTTGGGTCTTCTGTATCTAGGTCTCTATCATAGGGCATCTGTCTACTCCTTTCCTGCATGACATAATAGCAAGGATAATGATGTCTGATTTGGTGTGGTTCTTGTCAATCATGGGCAAAGAAAGGAGGAGGTCCTGTGGGAATTCTATGGTTCTGTGGACCTGCCAGGCTTTAAGTATAGGCTCTGGCTCCAGGGAGAAAGTGACTGTTGTCAACTAGGAAGGTGAGGCCTGGCCCCAGAGCTGTGAGCAGAAAAGGTGGGATCTTCTAAATGTTCAGAGCCTAGAATGGATTGCCCCAGGCAGTGCAGATTTCTGGAAACTCTGATCCTACTTGTTCTAAAATAGTAGCTGTGACCAGATCTGTCATAAAGCTTGATATAGCAATGCACTCTGCCTTACACTCTGCCTTTGAGCTCTGCCTTACAGACTTCTTGGGCCTCAGGTTTTGTTGTTGGTGGTAGATTTTTTATTTTTTATATTTTAATTTACCAACTTTTGATTTTTTAAGGTCAAATAACTTGGAGCTAGACAGAACTGAGGAAAGATAATTTCAAGTGGGACTTCTTTCCAGGCCTAGATGGCCAGAAAATGCTGACCAACACTGGGCATATCTACCTGTCTTTCAAGTCCACATCTAAATACTCTCATGGTCCCAGGAAACTTGGGGATAGGGTGGAGGAGGTGGGATTTCAGCTTAAGACTTTTTGGCTTAAGCCCAGAGCTGGGTTTTTCAGTGAGAAGCCTCTATCTTCTCTACCTAGGTCTCAGTCTGTCCATGGCTCTCATGCCTGGCCTGGGCTATTTAAGTTCCTCTTGCATCTTCACCATGAACTTAGTCATCAGTGGGTTCAAATCTGCATTGTTTATTCCTCTTGTCTGTCTGAGGTCTGGTCTTTATGGGGTGGGGAAGCGCAGAGCATTAAGCACACAGAGAAGGAAAGAAACAAAACCAGTGTGAAATCTAAGTTTTCTGAATTCAGATCTGCATTTCCACAACGCAGGCATTGCTCATCTTTTGTGTCTTAGACATCCTGGCTCCACGAACCATGTCAAACCATATATCCAAGATCTACTAAGGTAATGGAGAGCACAAAAGGATGGCATCACACATGGCTCAAATGGGAGATATCCTCTCAAAGCTCATGCATTAAAGAAGTGGGGGTGTGAGGGAAGGAATTGAATCCTGATGGTTCTTTGGCTCGCTCTCTCTCTCTCTCTCTTTCTTTCTTTCAAGATTTATTTATTTATATGAGTACACCATAACTGTTTTCAGACACACCAGAAGAGGGCATCAGATCCTACTACAGATGGTTGTGAGCCACCATGTGGTTGCTGGGAATTGAATTCAGGTCCTCTGGAAGAACAGTCAGTGCTCTTCACCACTGAGCCATCTTCCATCTGCCGATCCCGATAGTTCTAATGTCACCAATGGATTATTCAATTCATACCTGAATGGGCTGTTGATGGAAGGTAGTGGAAACTATAGGGGCTGAGCCTAGAGAGAAACTAGATTCCTGTTCTTGAAGGGCTTATTTTTGCTCCCAGTCCCTTCCTATCTCTTTTTTCTTCCTAGGTACCATGTGATGACCAGTTTTGTTCTACTATGCATGCCACACTGTGCTGCTAATTAGACTCACCACAGGACCAAAAACAGTGGAGCAAGTGACTATGGACTACAATCTCTAAAGCTCTGATCCAAAATGAATTCTTCTTCATTAAAAAAAAAAATTGAGGTCTTGGTACCCATAGAGGTCTGCTGGGAACAGGACTTCTGATAATGCAGAGAGAACTGAAATGCATTTCTTTCTGCTGAGATGCAAGGCCATTTTTGCTGGTATAAGCAAGGTCTCTGGGACTGGATAGAATGTATGGCTCTTTCTAAAATCGAAAGTGTTTATGCCCGAGATGAAACAGCTCTATTCAGGGAAGAGATGTGCTAATGTGTATAACACAAAACCAACTCAGTGACTCCTGGAGGCAAACCAGACAAAGCCCAAATAATCTGGGAAAGGTAACTGTGGCCTACAGAAACAGTGACATGGTCTGAACTAAATTCTGCAGCAATCTTCCTACAAAGGCCCCTGGACACAGTCCATGATGCTGTGCCCCTCCTGGATTTGAACTAGCAAATTGTAAGTAAGTAAGAGTCGGGTTGGGCTTTTGTAAAAAAGAAAAGAATTGCTTTTGGTCCTGCCTTGGTGTCTCACACCTTTAATCCTGATACTAGGGAGGCACAGACAGACAGATCTCTGCATTTGAGGCCAGCCTGGTTTACATACTGAGTTCCTGGCCAGATAAGGCTAAACAGACTCCATCTCAAAACAACACCAACAGTGATACCAGCAGTACCCACTCTCATCCCCCCAAGCATCCAAAACAGACATCAACCCTCTTAAAAAGAGTTACTCTTTACTCAGTAATTTTGTCCCAATGATAACAGGGACTCTATAATAACAGATTTTATTTTTGTTGCATCTTTAACAAAAAAACACTTTAAAAAAATCTGAAAATGCTTATACCAGTTCAGAAATCTACATCACAGTCCCACTCTGCCATAGCACCTTTGCAGATATCTGGCATGCTGGCCACGTGGATCATGGGTGTCAGAGCTGGGTGGGACTATATTGCGTCTGTCCCTTGGTGGCTTGTGCTTTCTCTTATTACTTTATGGTGCCATGGAGGCAGAGCTCTATCTGTTACTTTGTATTCCATTAGCTTAGATGTGGTTTTCTTGGGTAAGCTATGGATTTAAGTTTTTTTTGTAGTGCCTCCCTTTCCTTGTTAGGTGACTTTTTGGGAACCTCAAGACTTTCTAATGCTTCTGACTGCTAAAACAAAAAGATGCTGTTCAGCTCTGTGCTTGTCAAGAGCAAGCAGGTGAGGCAGGTGGGGGCAAGCGCAGTCCTAATTGCAGATTAATGGTTCCCTAGTCCCTCCAGCTAGTGCCCAAGCCCCACATCTGCTTAGCAGGCCTTCAAGTGGGGAAGACAGAGGCCCTTCTGAGCATAAATGCTGGAGGTTGGAGGGTGGGGGTGGGGGGACACAGGAAGAGTGTTTTCTTTGGCAGAGCAGACCCTAACTTTGCAAATGGCTTTCTGAGCAGGTGCTTGGCTCTTTCTTACATTGGAGGTGTACCAGGAGCCCAGGAGCCATGAACCTTCTAGAACATGTATATTGCATTCTGGAAAAGGCATCAGAGCTATGGTGAGCTGGGCTTTTCTTTCGGCTCAAGTCCTAAGACTCAGGTGCCCCGAGTCCTTGCCTCTGGATCTTTAGTGACTGACTTGAGAAATCTTAATGTCTTTTCCCTGACAAGAGTGACTACAAACCCAGCTCCAGTTGTTCTGATGAACTCGTGGATTTCCTGCTCCTCTGCTTGAATTTGTATTAGCTGCCTTGCTTCCTCCTGCTACCTGCTTGGGCCAGCATTGCATCCTCAATGAGAAAGAAAGGTGTAATTACTTCATCTTTCCCCAGATCTCCATCCATTCCATTATAGGACCATAAATGGGAGGGGTGGGGTGGGGAAGCCCACAAGTAGTCTTTAAGCAGGCAAATAGTGACTTGAGAGTTAGAGGCACACAACATGCCTGAAAAATGACTAAAATCTGACTTGTGTGCCAATGGATGACTTAGAAACCAAGGAATGGAATTTTTCTTTGGACTATGGGTTCTCTTGGGTTTAAAGATGAAAAAACAAAGCTACTTTATTTTATAGTTTCTAAGAACAGCTCAGTGCTTGCTGTTAGACTGGAGTTTTTTTTTTGTTTTTTGTTTTTTATTTTTTAGTGAAGACTGCAACACTTTCTATAGTTGTTTATATAGTTTCTATAGTCACTTATTTAGAAACGTTAGCTGTTCAAAACCAAGCAGGAACCTGGAAACCAGCAGCCAGTAAGGTGAGCAAGTCACCCTTGATGTGGATTCCCCGGGGCTACCACTCAGCTTACTACACAGTGCATCTGCGGCCTTGGCTCTCCCTCTGAGCTCTGCTCTGCCATCCTGCTCCTCCCAAAGACTGTACACCCAGGCACAGGGGCGTTGAGGCTCTGTGCACAGCACAGAAAAGGGAACCCTTGGGCTGGAAGATGTTTTATGCAGATTTGCTTCTCTGCAGCCTGAAAGTTGTGAATCCCATTGTGGGGAGGCTGCCATGTTGGCCATCTCAGGGACGTCTGGCATCCTCACATCCTTCGGGAGCTGTTGTCAGTTCACCTACACTCCGGTCGGGAGTTTCTCAGCCCACCTGAGGTTTTTAGGTTATTAGCCCTTTAACCACAGAGGAGACTGAGGAGTTACAGCTAGAGGGAGACACATTTATAACAAGGAATGATAGCTGATAACTTGGCAGTGAGACTAGAGACCCAAAATATTTTAAAAGGTGGAAATCAAAAGTATAACAGTTCAGGAATTATGACCCTGATGCAATAAAGAGAAGTCTGTATATGTGTGCACATATTTTATTAAGTCTGGGGAAAATATACTATGGTTTGTGCTTATGACCCCAATTTAGGAAAATGACTAAAAAATTACACACACGCATTTTTTAAAGGCTGGAAAAATGCATCGACAGTGTTGAATAAATGAATTCCCATTTGTCTCCTTTATCCAGAATAACAAGGGAATAGGGATTTGGAGTATTTTAATATTAGGTTAACAGACAGGTAATGTGTATTAGCCTTTCCTAAGGTGTTTTCTTGTGGACTGTAAGCCCCATGATATGGTCTTTCCCAAGCAGTTCATTAGTGTGGGAAACGCTTCCTGTGTAGCCTCCTGATGCAAATCCATAATGCATGCTTATATTTTGAAGTCTCTGGGATGCTTTAGAGTAAAGAAGCCTTGTTTAACTTAGTGTAACCCAGCCTAGGAATTAGCGTGCTTGTAATACTAAATGCTCAAGGAAAAACAATGTATTGGTTCAGGCAACTGCATCATCTAGGACTCCACTGTTGGCTGTAGGTGTAGTGGGAGGGAGGGCCTCCAGGGATGTGATAAGGTCTTGCTCTCAGTTGGCTTTATCTTCTTCCCTGTTGCTTCCTAAGGCAGGCCAGGTCAGTGTAAGCATTTCTAGTGATTTTAACTTTCTAATGTCCTCTCACCTGGCAAGCCCAGAGGTTCCAGTAAAGATCCTGGAGTGGAGTCTCTTGCTGGCTTTAAGTCTCATGTTGATTCCCAAGCTGACTGTCATGGCAATAGAAAAATTGCCTATTGTCCAGGCCTAAACTGGGGTCCACCTCTGCAGGGAGGAGGATGTGTGGGGTCAACCCGTGTGAACCACGTGAATAACAGAAGGCTGGAGGTGGGGTGAGCTCTCGAGGGAGAATTGAAATGTAGTTTCCAGGGAAGGGAGGGATGAATGCTGAGCAGACAGAAACATCATTTTAAAAACTCTGACAATAAGTCCTTTTTATTGTGTAAAACCTATTGGAACACACATCAAGAAATACTGCCAAGTACTCATCATAAATTTTTTTTTTTCAAGTAAGTTTGGAAGACAATAAAATACGCATGCCATGCAAACATGTGGTGCAGTCTCCTTTGATGATCCGGGGACCTCACTGGACTCCGCGGGGCCTCAGGGTCCTCCCTGAATGTTGAAACATCCTGGCTGTTGACTACTTAAGATTGTGGCTTCTTGATAAATGGGAGGCTAGGTACAGCCAGAGTGCAGGCTGAAGGGAGCCTGGGAAAGTTTATGACAGGCCCTGGGCTTGTGTGTGTCCTGTGTAAAACCCTGTGGACTACTGAAGAAGCACAGTCAGTGCCATGTCCCCTAATCCACGGTGCACACAGGCCAAGCAGGCAGTAGAGGCCCAGAGAGCAACTTCGTGAATTCCTCACAGAGCTGCTCAGGGGATTAGATGCAATATTTGTATATGAGGTGAACCCATGAGAGAGAGAAGCACTTTTCCATGGTCCTTTGGAAGAGAGATGGAAAGGCCGTTTAGATTGGGGATAAGAAGCAACTTTGGGATGAGTTACACGGGTGTGGTTTATAGATATGTTACTTTGAGTATAAAAGCTGTGTGTGTGTGCGCGTGCACATGCATGCTCTACTACAACTTGTAGGGGTCAGCATTCAAATTTCTCTTGTCCTATAACGTATATATATATATATATATATATATATATATATATATATATGCACACACACCTGAGGAAGTAGGGGAAGAAGGGGAAGAGAGGGATAAGCAGAGATAAGACAGAGACACAGATTAAAGTTTGATTACAGTAGGGCTACTTTACACAGAACCCATTTCTTTGGAAATGTAAGAAAGGAAGGTATTTGAAGGAAATGTAAACCAACAAAATTTTTTGGTTTTTTTTTTGTTTGTTTGTTTTGTTTTTTGTTTTTGTTTTTTGTTTTTTGTTTTGGTTTTTGTTTTTGTTTTTGTTTTTTTTTTTGAGGCAGGGTCTTGCTTTATAGCTTAGCTTGGCCCTAAACTCATTGTCCTTGCTTTGGCCTCCTTATTCTGGGATTATAGGAATGCATTACCATAATCAATTCAAAATTTTAAGCTCTCTGTTCAAAATAGTTTTTCTTCACTGTAGAAGATGGCCCTTTGGGGTTTACTGAAGGAAAAAAAGGGATTTTCAACTTCCTTCCTTCCTCACTCCCTTCTTTCCTCCCTCCCTCCTTTCTTCTCTCCCTCTCTTCCTATTTCCCTCCTCCCATCTCTCCTTCCTCTGCCCTCCATCGACCTATCTATTCATTCCTTCAGAAAGTACATATTTTGAAGTACACTTCAAGTGCCTTGTGGTCATTCAGAGTAATTGAGGTGGCAGTAGGTGGCCTGGCTGAGTCAGGGCTGGGTGGCAAGCATGTTTATTGGGGCATAATGCAGGCTCACTCTTATGGGTTAGAAGTGAGGGAGACATGAGAGTAGTGTTAGATTCTGGATATGTTTCAAAGGCAGGCCATGGGTGTTGCTGATTAGAGAATAATTTCAGGGTCACCGTTGCTATCCATTGAGATTAGGGAGGATGGAGGAGGGACATTTGAATGCTGGGCAGCCTAGGGTGCTTCTGCAGAATGAGGCTTTGTGTTTCTGTATACGTCCTCGTTCTTTAGGTAATAAGGAGTGACCACATACTCCCGTGATGTTCGGAAGCTGTGTTTTCTGTTTTCCCTCCACCCCCAGCTCTGTAGGAGAAAAGGTTCTTTAGGCACCAGGGGTGGGTAAGCAACTTAGGTTGTGCTGGGTGCTTCAAGAAAGAGAGTGAGAGTTAAGTCAGATGTCAGACCTAATTTTATCCTTTAATCACGAATCCAGTAAGTAGTTGTGGGCAGTGGAGGGAGGGAGGAACAGGGAATGGAGGAGAAGATACCTTTGTAAAGAGTCTTGCTCTTTGGCAGTAGGAATTAGAGATGGGTTAAAGCAGGGCGGGTATAACCTGCACCATCCTTCAGGACGTTTCTTTGTGCATTGAAGTAATTTTAATTAATTAATTTACACCTTTGGTAAAAGTTTCGGTAAAAGTGGGCAAGAGGCTGAGGTGCTGTGTCTCTGCTTGCGTGGTCTGACCATCAGCAGTGGTGTGCGACTACAAGGTCAAATGCTAGAGTAAGCACAAATGTTAATCAGCCCAACCGAATGCCATGGAGCAACCTGGTCCTTGTATTTGAGTAAGTCCTATTGTCAATACAAGGGGCTTCAAGGTCAGTGTTCCCATGGTGACAACAGGTGAAACCTTAACTGGTCAGGTCAAGCAAACAAGAGTTGGGCTCAGAGAACCCAAACCTGCTGTAGCTAGATTTTGATCACAGTGCTGCTAGATTCCCTGGGTAAAAGCTTAGTCCATTTCTATTGTAAAAATGCAGCATGGTTCCAGAGGTTAGGAAGGCCAAGGCCAAGTTGCCAGTACTCTCTGGGAGCTGCTTTTGGTTTCCAAGATGGCACTTTGAATGTTGTATTCTTGTTATCCAGGTTATTTACCTCTTAGGACCCAGTACTCTCTGGGAGCTGCTTTTGTCTTCCAAGATGGCACTTTGAATGTTGTATCCTTGTAAAGAACATTGTATTCATACATGGCAAAAGCTTGGAAGGGCAAAAAGAGATTCAATTCAGTCCGTCAAGCTCCTTTTTCGGACTGCCATTCCTGTTCCCAGTCATTGGGGAGGATCTGTCATGATTACCTCTTAGAAAGTGCCACCTCTTAGGACCCTCCCCATGGCGGCTCCTGAAGTTTAAAGGGGCACATCCTAGCCACAGCAACTAGAACCTTAGCATATTTGTGCCAGAACGGTTGCGATACTGTGTTCTTTCCAAGCCTAAAGCACAATCTAAAGCACAATACATTTTTACCTGTGGATAATTAATGAAGATTGTATATCTGAAGTGCTTGCAGTGTTTACTTCTTCTTCTTTTTTTTTTTTTGGTTTTTCGAGACAGTGTTTCTCTGTATAGCCCTGGCTGTCCCAGAACTCACTTTGTAGACAAGGCTGGCCTCGAACTCAGAAATCCGCCTGCCTCTGCCTCCCAAGTGCTGGGACTAAAGGCGTGCACCACCACGCCCGGCATTTTTAAAAATTTATTTATTTTTACTTTATTTTATTTTATTTTATTTTATTTTATTTTATTTTATTTTATTTTTGTGTGTTTACTTCTTATTAAGAGGAAGTATTGCACATGTAGGGGAACTACCTCCAGGACATACATTTAGTTTCTTTCCATAAACATGAATCTATACTGAGGTTTTTACAGAGAGAACAACAGTTCTGTTTAAGTTGACATGGGTTGTAGGAGAGCACAATGAGTTAAATGGGTTAAAAGGCTGAACTTTGTAGTCAGGTGAACTTTGCAAAAACTCTGTGGAGGAGGAGAATGGGGTAGGCTTTGCATGCTGGAGGCTGTAGGACGAAGCCCTGGATCCTTCCCCAGAACTTGGCAGACTTCTCATTTGAAATAGGATGGATTAGCATTTTTGTGGGTTGTGTCGCCCCAGGTGGACTGGGTGCTCTCTAAACCCAGGAATTGCATGCTCAACTCTAGTGTGTGGGTCCAGAGTTGATGGCTTTAATAAAAAAGGTCGAAAGCAATGATAAGCATGTGTGATGGGACAAGGGGCTGGGGAGTCAGGAAAGAGGAAATGGGTGAGAAGCATAGAGACTCATCAGGCAGAGAAAAGGCAGAGTGAGAATCTCTGGGTGCAGGAGAAGGCTGGGTTGGTTGTCTTCCATGCCTGCTGCAACAGGGGCAAAGCAAACCCTTGCCATGCAAATAAATGGAAGAGTTGGTTATGGGGTCTTGCTTTTAGGTGAGTATCTTTCCATTCCAGTAGGGAGGAGCCTATGTAAGTGGAAAAATTCAGGGTGGGAATCCTTGGAGCTGACTTCTGCCATATGCCCTTGCATTATGGCCCACTGATCTATAGCTACAGGACAGGATGTATACGGATGATGGAACAACTTTATCTTCCTCAGCTAAGCCATTTATTGACCTTTCAACTGTTCCCTAAAAAATAACTGTAGTGGGACTGAGGGGTAGAAAGCAAGGCATGGCACACCTCTTGACCTTGACCATTAAACATTGTGTGGAGTTCCTTACCTGGTAACAAAGTCGTTCACAGCTTGTCTACTATCTTTCATGGGATTTGTAGAAAGGTCAACCCTGGATAACATGAAGTCCCAGAGGAGGAGGCGATTTCCCAGCATACTCTCTGGTCTGAATGCTGACTGTGCACTCTCTGAGGCTTTAAGCACTCCGTTTAAACAAATATTATTTACGTTCAGCAAGAGAACCATTCCCCATTGTCTGCCTTTTCTAACTCACATAAAACTGCACATTTAACTTTTGTTTACACATATATAAACCATATCGTTAGGAGTAGCCTGGGAAATGCTTGGTTGGAGATAAATTTTGCCCTTTGAAAATACAGGAGTGAGTGACAGCTGTATATTGTCTTATCAGAGGCGTGACATTGTGCGGTTGATTGGGACCAGGTGTTTCACAGAAGCCATCTGAGTAATACTATAAACTTCTGGTTGACAAGCAGGGTGACAACCCAGCTCTTTTTAGCAGAAAATTGGTTGCCAATATCTGCCTTCAGTGTAGTGTTATTGATAAAGAAACTGAAAATCTTGGGATGCTATGAGGAAGAAGCTAAGAACAACAATTTGTGACAAATTTTATGACATGTTGATTAAGACTTGACCTATTAGATCATCCCTAAGTGAACAGGAGGGTGGGTAAGGGGGCAAAGGAATATTTTGTGTCAAGTTTGGTCAAACTCTTATTATATTTGATTTCTTACTGTTTACTTCAAGGCTATATCAACAATGGTCATCTCCTAATTTGCAGTGTGTGACTTGGGCAGATCACCTTCTCTGCTTTAACTTGTACCCAACGTATACTGAGTCTGAATCATCAAGTGTTTATCTCAGCTAGCTCACTGAATGCAATGAGGTATGAGAGAGATGAAAGTGTTTGTTTTGCTTTCTAAGTTAGCTGTTTTTAGGCTAGCTTATTAAATTCTTTTTTTTAATTGTTCTTAACAGTGCTATCCTTCTCTCTACACAATCATTTTAGTTTCTTTTGTGGAAGACTTTGACTATTTAGGGAACCCCATAGATTACTGAGATTCAGCGTGTCTGGAATTAGCTGAGAATAATTAAGTTGGATTATTCCCTTCCATCTTATTTGCAGCATGAAGAGATGAGCTATAGTGAAAAAAGTAAGATGTCCCTTATTTTAGCTCATTCTGTACTTGTAAGATGTCCCTTATTTTAGCTCATTCTGTACTTGTAAGATGTCCCTTGTTTTAGCTCATTCTGTACTTGTATATTTGCTTTTGAGTACATTCCCATGTTTTATGGTAACTTCGGAGGAAACAGTAGTGCTGTGTGCATTCGGGTATGTTGATTTCAGAGCATGCTTTACACTGAGGTTCTAAGATAACATTTGCTCTGGGAAATATTTCTCAGTGCTTGTTGGGACTTTTCATGGGTCTGACTTGGCTAAATGCTTTGATCTGTTTTTTTTTTTTTTTTCCTTCTCTCTAAGACACAGAGCTTGGAACTTGATCACTAATGTCTTTCTTGTTTATTCTACTGGGCAGTACTAAGCTTTGAAAGAAAGACTGGCTTCCTTCTCAGACCAAAATGGAAACACAGGTGACAGTGGGAAATAACACGAAGACACTCGAACTATCTTTCATCTCCCTGCCATTCCTGGGTTAGTTTGGATGGTGATGATAAAAACAATTATTCTCAGTGAGTCTTTCAGCACGTGCAGCACCTGATATTTCTTTTTTTTTTTTTAATTAATCTATTTTGTTTTATTTTCCCCACATTTTTATTAGATATTTTCTTCATTTACATTTCAAATGCTATCCCAAAAGTCCCCTATACACTTCCCTGCCCTGCTCCCCTACCCACTCACTCCCACTTTTGGCCCTGGCATTCCCCTGCATATGAAGTTTGCAAGACCAAGGGTGACTAGGCCATCTTCTGCTACATGTGCAGCTACAGACACGAGCTCAGGGGTACTGGTTAGTTCATATTGTTGTTCCACCAATAGGGTTATAGACCCCTTCAGCTCTTGGGTACTTTCTCTAGCTCCTCCATTGGGGGCCCTGTGTTTCATCCTACAGATGACTGTGAGCATCCACTTCTGTATTTGCCAGACACTGGCAAAGCCTCACAGGAGATAGCTATATCAGGGTCCCTTCAGCAAAATCTTGCTGGTGTATGCAATAGTGTCTGCGATTGGTGGCTGATTATGGGATGGATCCCCAGGTGGGGCAGTCTCTGGATGGTCCATCCTTTTGTCTTAGCTCCAAATTTTGTCTCTGCAACTCCTTCCATGGTTATTTTATTCCGTATTCTAGGGAGGAATGAAGTATCCACGCGTTGGTCTTCTTTCTTGATTTTCTTGTGTTTTGGAAGTTGTATCTTGGGTATTTTGGGTTTCTGGGCTAATATCCACTTATCAGTGAGTGCATATCAAGTGACTTCTTTTGTGATTGGGTTACCTCACTCGGGATGATACCTCCAGTTCCATCCATTTGCCCAAGAATTTCATAAATTCATTGTTTTTAATAGCTGAGTAGTACTCCATTGTGTAAATGTACCACATTTTCTGTATCCATTCCGTTGTTGAGGGACATCTGGGTTCTTTCCAGCTTCTGGCTATTATAAATAAGGCTGCTATGAACATAGTGGAACATGTGTCCTTATTACCAGTTGGATCATCTTCTGGGTATATGCCCAGGAGAGGTATTATTGGATCTAGCAGTAGTACTATGTCCAGTTTTCTGAGGAACTGCTAGACTGATTTCCAGAGTGGTTGTACCAGCTTGCAATCCCACCAGCAATGGAGGAGTGTTCCTCCTTCTTCATATCCTTGCCAGCATCTGCTGTCACCTGAATTTTTGATCCTGACTGGTGTGAGGTGGAATCTCAGGGTTGTTTTGATTTGCATTTCCCTGATGATTAAGGATGTTGAACATTTTTTCAAGTGCTTCTCAGCCCTTTGGTATTCCTCAGTTGAGAATTTTTGTTTAGGTCTGTACCCCCTTTTTAAATGGGGTTATTTGAATTTCTGGAGTTCATCTTCTTGAGCTCTTTGTATATATTGGATATTAGTCCCCTATCAGATTTAGGATTGGTAATAATTCTTTCCCAATCTGTTGGTGGCCTTTTTGTCTTATTGACAGTGTCTTTTGCCCTACAGAAGCTTTGCAATTTTATGAGGTCTCATTTGTTGATTCTTGATCTTACAGCACAGGCCATTGCTGTTCTGTTTAGGAATTTTTTCCCCTGTGCCCATCTCTTTGAGGGTTTTCCCCACTTTCTCCTTTATAAATTTCAGTGTTTGTGGTTTTATGTGGAGTTCTTTGATCCACTTAGACTTGAGCTTTGTACAAGGAGATAAGAATGGATCAATTCTCATTCTTCTACATGATAACCGCCAGTTGTGCTAGCACCGTTTGTTGAAAATGCTGTCTTTTTTCCACTGGATGGTTTTTGCTCCCTTGTCAAAGATCAAGTGACCATAGGTGTGTGGGTTCATTTCTGGGTCTTCAATTCTATTCCATTGATCTACCTGTCTGTCGCTATACCAGTACCATGCAGTTTTTTTTTTTTTTTTTTTCACAATTGCTCTGTAGTACAGCTTGAGGTCAGGCATGGTGATTCCACCAGAGGTTCTTTTATCCTTGAGAAGAGTTTTTGCTATCCTAGGTTTTTTGTTATTCCAGATGAATTTGCAAATTGCCCTTTCTAACTCAGTAAAGAATTGAGTTGGAATTTTGATGGGGATTGCATTGAATTTGTAGATTGCTTTCAGCAGGATAGCCATTTTTACTATATTAATCCTGCCAATCCATGAGCATGGGAGATCTTGCCATCTTCTGAGATCTTCTTTAATTCCTTTCTTCAGAGACTTGAAGTTCTTGTCATACAGATCTTTCACTTCCTTAGAGTCACACCAAGGTATTTTATATTATTTATGACTATTGTCATATTCCCTAATTTCTTTCTCAGCCTGTTTATCCTTTGTGTAGAGAAAGGCCACTGATTTGTTTTGAGTCAATTTTATATCCAGCTACTCTGCTGAAGCTGTTTATCAGGTTTAGGAGTTCTCTGGTGGAATTTTTAGGGTCACTATCATATCATCTGCAAACAGTGATATTTTGACTTCTTCCTTTCCAATTTATATCCCCTTGATCTCCTTTTGTTGTCGAATTGCTCTGGCTAGGACTTCAAGTACTTACTATATCGAATAGGTAGGGAGAAAGAGGGCAGTCTTGTCTAGTCCCTGATTTTAGTGGGATTGCTTCTAGCTTCTCTCCATTTACTTTGATGTTGGCTATAGGTTTTCTGTATATTGCTTTTATTATGTTTAGGTATGGGCCTTGAATTCCTGATCTTTCCATGACTTTTATCATGAAGGGGTATTGGATTTTGTCAAATGGTTTCTCAGCATCTAACGAGATGATCATGTGATTTTTGTCTTTGAGTTTGTTTATATATTAGATTACGTTGATGGATTTCTGTATGTTAAACCATCCCTGGGATGAAGCCTACTTGGTCATGATGGATGATCATTTTGATGTGCGTTTTGATGTGTTCTTGGATTTGGTTTGCGAGGATTTTATTGAGTATTTTTGCATTGATATTCATAAGGGAAATTGGTCTGAAGTTCTCTTTCTTTGTTGGATCTTTGTGTGGTTTAAGTATCAGAGTAATTGTGGCTTCATAGAATGAATTGGGTAGAGTACCTTCTGTTTTTATTTTGTGGAATAGTTTGAGTAGAGTTGGAATTACGTCTTCTTTGAAGGTCTGATAGAACTCTGCACTAAACCCATCTGGTCCTGGGCTTTTTTTGGTTGGGAGACTATTAATGACTGTTTCTATTTCTTTAGGGGAAATGGGACTGTTTAGATCATTAATCTGGTCCTGATTTAACTTTGGTACCTGGTATCTGTCTAGGGAGTTGTCCATTTCATCCAGGTTTTCCAGTTTTGTTGAGTATAGCCTTTTTTTTTTTTTTTTTTTTTTGTTTTTTTTTTTTTTTTTTTTTTTTTTTTGTTTTTTTTTTTTTTTTTGTTTTTTTGTTTTTCGAGACAGGGTTTCTCTGTGTAGCCCTGGCTGTCCTGGAACTCACTTTGTAGACCAGGCTGGCCTCGAACTCAGAAATCCACCTGCCTCTGCCTCCCAAGTGCTGGGATTAAAGGTGTGAGCCACCACCGACCGGCTGTCTTTTCGATTTTAATTATTTTATTTTAATTTATGTGCATTAAACATTTTATGTTTTTCAGTGTTTTGTGCATATATATGTCTGTAAATCATGTGCATGCCTGGTGCCCATGGAAACCAGAGGAGAGCATAGGATCTCATAGGACTAGACTTGTAGATGGTTATGAGCTGCCATGTAGGTGCTGGGAAGTGAACCCAGGTCCTCTGGAAGAGCAACCAGTGCTCTTAACCACTGAGTCATCTCTCTAGTCTGTTTTTTTGTTTTTGTTTTTGTTTTTTTTTAATATTTTTATTACATATTTTCCTCAATTACATTTCCAATACTATCCCAAAAGTCCCCCATAGCGCCCCCCACTTCCCTACCCACCCATTCCCATTCTTTTGGCCCTGGCATTCCCCTATATTGGGGCATATAAAGTTTGCAAGTCCAATGGGCCTCTCTTTCCATTGATGGCCGACTAGGCCATCTTTCGATACATATGCAGCTAGAGACAAGAGCTCCAGGGTTCTGGTTAGTACATCATGTTGTTCCAACAATAGGGTTGCAGATCCCTTTAGCTCCTTGGGTACTTTCTCTAGCTTCTCCATTGGGAGCCCTGTGATACATCCAATAGCTGACTGTGAACATCCACTCCTGTGTTTGCTAGGCCCCGGCATCGTCTCACAAGAGACAGCTATATTTGGGTCCTTTCAGCAAGATCTTACTAGTGTATGCAATGGTGCCAGCGTTTAGAAGCTGATTATGGGACGGATCCCTGGATACAGCAGTCTCTAAATGGTCCATCCTTTCATCACAGCTACGAACTTTGTCTCTGTAACTCCTTCCCTGGGTGTTTTGTTCCCAATTCTAAGAAGGTGCACAATGTCCACACTTTGGTCTTCATTCTTCTTGAGTTTCATGCGTTTATCAAATTGTATCTTATATCTTGGGTATCCTAAGTTTTGGGCTAATATCCACTTATCAATGAATACATATTGTGTGAGATCTTTTGTGATTGTGTTACTTCACTCAAGATGATGCCCTCCAGGTCCATCCATTTGGCTAGGAATTTCATAAATTCATTCTTTTTAATAGCTGAGTAGTACTCCATTGTGTAAATGTACCATAATTTCTGTATCCATTCCTCTGTTGAGGGACATCTGGGTTCTTTCCAGCTTCTGGCTATTATAAATAGGGCTGCTATGAACATAGTGGAGCATGTGTCCTTTTTACCGGTTGGGACATCTTCTGGATATATGCCCAGGAGAGGTATTGCTGGATCTTCCGGTAGTACTATGTCCAATTTTCTGAGGAACCGCCAGACTGATTTCCAGAGTGGTTGTACAAGCTTGCAATCCCACCAACAATGGAGGAGTGTTCCACTTTCTCCACATCCTCGCCAGCAACTGCTGTCACCTGAATTTTTGATCTTAGCCATTCTGACTGGTGTGAGGTGGAATCTCAGGGTTGTTTTGATTTGCATTTCCCTGATGATTAAGGATGATGAACATTTTTTCAGGTGCTTCTCTGCCATTCGGTATTCCTCAGGTGAGAATTCTTTGTTCAGTTCTGAGCCCCATTTTTTAATGGGGTTATTTGACTTTCTGGAGTCCACCTTCTTGAGTTCTTTATATATATTGGATATTAGTCCCTTATCTGATTTAGGATAGGTGAAGATCCTTTCCCAATCTGTTGGTGGTTTTTTTGTCTTATTGATGGTGTCTTTAGCCTTGCAGAAGCTTTGTAGTTTCATGAGGTCCCACTTGTCAATTCTCGATCTTACAGCACAAGCCATTACTGTTCGATTCAGGAATTTTTCCCCTGTGCCCATATCTTCAAGGCTTTTCCCCACTTTCTCCTCTATAAGTTTCAGTGTCTCTGGTTTTATGTGAAGTTCCTTGATCCACTTAGACTTGACCTTAGTACAAGGAGATAGGAATGGATCGATTCGCATTCTTCTACATGTTAACAACCAGTTGTGCCAGCACCATTTGTTGAAAATGCTGTCTTTCTTCCACTGGATGTTTTTAGCTCCCTTGTCGAAGATCAAGTGACCATAGGTGTGTGGATTCATTTCTGGGTCTTCAATTCTATTCCATTGGTCTATTTGTCTGTCACTATACCAGTACCATGCAGTTTTTATCACAATTGCTCTGTAGTAGAGCTTTAGGTCCGGCATGGTGATTCCACCAGAGGTTCTTTTATCCTTGAGGAGAGTTTTTGCTATCCTAGGTTTTTTGTTATTCCAGATGAATTTGCAGATTGCACTTTCTAATTCGTTGAAGAATTGATTTGGGATTTTGATGGGGATTGCATTGAATCTGTAGATTGCTTTTGGCAAGATAGCCATTTTTACAATGTTGATCCTGCCAATCCATGAGCATGGGAGATCTTTCCATCTTCTGAGATCTTCTATAATTTCTTTCTTCAGAGACTTGAAGTTTTTATTATACAGATCTTTCACTTCCTTAGTTAGAGTCACGCCAAGATATTTTATATTATTTGTGACTATTGAGAAGGGTGTTGTTTCCCTAATTTCTTTCTCAGCCTGTTTATTCTTTGTGTAGAGAAAGGCCATTGATTTGTTTGAGTTAATTTTATATCCAGCTACTTCACCGAAGCTGTTTATCAGGCTTAGGAGTTCTCTGGTGGAATTTTTAGGGTCACTTATATATACTATCATATCATCTGCAAAAAGTGATATTTTGACTTCATCTTTTCCAATTTGTATCCCTTTGATCTCCTTTTGTTGTCGAATTGCTCTGGCTAGGACTTCAAGTACAATGTTGAATAGGTATGGAGAAAGTGGACAGCCTTGTCTAGTCCCTGATTTTAGAGGGATTGCTTCAAGCTTCTCACCATTTACTTTGATGTTGGCTACTGGTTTGCTGTAGATTGCTTTTATCATGTTTAGGTATGGGCCTTGAATTCCTGATCTTTCCAAGACTTTTATCATGAATGGGTGTTGGATCTTGTCAAATGCTTTTTCCGCATCTAAGGAGATGACCATGTGGTTTTTGTCTTTGAGTTTGTTTATATACTGGATTACATTGATGGATTTCCGTATATTGAACCATCCCTGCATCCCTGGGATGAAACCTACTTGGTCAGGATGGATGATTGTTTTGATGTGTTCTTGGATTCGGTTAGCAAGAACTTTATTGAGGATTTTTGCATCAATATTCATAAGGGATATTGGTCTGAAGTTTTCTATCTTTGTTGGGTCTTTTTGTGGTTTAGGTATCAGAGTAATTGTGGCTTCATAGAATGAGTTGGGTAGAGTACCTTCTGTTTCTATTTTGTGGAATAGTTTGTGAAGAACTGGGATTAGATCTTCTTTGAAGGTCTGATAGAACTCTGCACTAAACCCATCTGGTCCTGGGCTTTTTTTAGTTGGGAGACTATTAATGACTGCTTCTATTTCTTTGGGGGATATAGGGCTGTTTAGATCATTAACCTGATCTTGATTCAGCTTTGGTACCTGGTATCTGTCTAGGAACTTGTCCATTTCATCCAGGTTCTCCAGTTTTGTTGAGTATAGCCTTTGGTAGAAGGATCTGATGGTGTTTTGGATGTCTTCAGGATCTGTTGTTATGTCTCCTTTTTCATTTCTGATTTTGTTAATTAGGATGCTTTCCCTGTGCCCTCTAGTGAGTCTGGCTAAGGGTTTATCTATCTTGTTGATTTTCTCAAAGAACCAGCTCCTTGATTGGTTGATTCTTTGAATAGTTTTTCTTGTTTCCACTTGGTTGATTTCACCCCTGAGTTTGATTATTTCCTGCCGTCTACTCCTCTTGGGTGAATTTGCTTCCTTTTGTTCTAGTGCTTTTAGGTGTGTTGTCAAGCTGCTAATGTGTGCTCTCTCTAGTTTCCTTTTGGAGGCACTCAGAGCTATGAGTTTTCCTCTTAGAAATGCTTTCATTGAGTCCCATAAGTTTGGGTATGTTGTGGCTTCATTTTCATTGAACTCTAAAAAGTCCTTAATTTCTTTCTTTATTCCTTCCTTGACCAAGGTATCATTGAGAAGAGTGTTGTTCAGTTTCCACGTGAAGGTTGGCTTTCTATTATTTATTTTGTTATTGAAGATCAGCCTTAGTCCATGGTGATCTGATAGGATGCATGGGACAATTTCAATATTTTTATATCTGTTGAGGCCTGTTTTGTGACCAATTATGTGGTCAATTTTGGAGAAGGTACCATGAGGTGCTGAGAAGAAGGTATATCCTTTTGTTTTAGGATAGAATGTTCTGTAGATATCTGCCAGATCCATTTGATTCATAATTTCTGTTAGTTTCACTGTGTCCCTGTTTAGTTTCTGTTTCCATGATCTGTCCATTGGTGAAAGTGGTGTGTTGAAGTCTCCCACTATTATTGTATGAGGTGCAATGTGTGCTTTGAGCTTTACTAAAGTTTCTTTAATGAATGTGGCTGCCTTTGTATTTGGAGCATAGATATTCAGGATTGATAGTTCCTCTTGGAGGATTTTACCTTTGATGAGTATGAAGTGTCCCTCCCTGTCTTTTTTAATGACTTTGGGTTGGAAGTCAATCTTATCAGATATTAGAATGGCTACTCCAGCTTGTTTCTTCATGCCATTTGCTTGGAAAATTGTTTTCCAGCCTTTCATTCTGAGGTAGTGTCTATCCTTTTCTCTGAGATGAGTTTCCTGTAAGCAGCAAAATGTTGGGTCTTGTTTGTGTAGCCAGTTTGTTAGTCTATGTCTTTTTATCGGGGAGTTGAGTCCATTGATATTAAGAGATATTAAGGAAAAGTAATTGTTGTTTCCTGTTATTTTTGATGTTAAAGTTGGCATTATGTTCTTGTGGCTGTCTTCTTTTAGGTTTGTTGAGGGATTACCTTCTTGTTGTTTCTAGGGCGTGGTTCCTGTCCTTGTATTGGTTTTTTTCTGTTATTATCCTTTGAAGGGCTGGATTCGTGGAGAGATAATGTGTGAATTTGGTTTTGTCGTGGAATACTTTGGTTTCTCCATCTATGTTAATTGAGAGTTTGGCTGGGTATAGTAGCCTGGGCTGGAATTTGTGTTCTTTTAGTGTCTGTATAACATCCGTCCAGGATCTTCTGGCTTTCATAGTCTCTGGTGAAAAGTCTGGTGTAATTCTGATAGGCTTGCCTTTATATGTTACTTGGCCTTTTTCTCTTACTGCTTTTAGTATTCTATCTTTATTTAGAGCATTTGTTGCTCTGATTATTATGTGTCGGGAGGTATTTCTTTTCTGGTCCAGTCTATTTGGAGTTCTGTAGGCTTCTTGTATGTTCATGGGCATCTCTTTCTTTAGATTTGGGAAGTTTTCTTCTATAATTTTGTTGAAGATGTTTGCTGGTCCTTTGAGTTGAAAATCTTCATTCTCATCCACTCCTATTATCCGTAGGTTTGGTCTTCTCATTATGTCCTGTATTTCTTGGATGTTTTGAGTTAGGATCTTTTTGCATTTTACATTTTCCTTGATTGTTGTGCCGATGTTCTCTATGGAATCTTCTGCACCTGAGATTCTCTCTTCCATCTCTTGTATTCTGTTGCTGATGCTCGTATCTATGGTTCCAGATTTCTTTCCTAGGGTTTCTATCTCCAGTGTTGCCTCATTTTGGGTTTTCTTTATTGTGTCTACTTCCCTTTTTAGGTCTAGTATGGTTTTGTTCATTTCCATCATCTGTTTGGATGTGTTTTCCTGTTTTTCTGTAAGGACTTCTACCTGTTTGATTATGTTATCATGTTTTTCTTTAAGGATTTGTAACTCTTTAGCAGTGTTCTCCTGCAATTCTTTAAGGGATTTTTGTGCTTCCTCTTTATTGTCTTCTGCCTTTTTATCAGTGTTCTCCTGCATTTCTTTAAGTGTGTTATTAAAGTCCTTCTTGAAGTCCTCTATCATCATCAGGAGATATGCTTTTAAATCCGTGTCTAGCTTTTCCCGTGTGTTGGGGTGCCCTGGACTGGGCGAAGTGGGGGTGCTGGGTTCTGATGATGGTGAGTGGTCTTGGTTCCTGTTAGTAAGATTATTACGTTTACCTTTCGCCATCTGGTAATCTCTGGGGTTAGTTGTTATCGTTGTCACTATTTAAAGATTGGAGCAGAAGCTGTGTTCCACTCACCAGCAGTCTCTAAATCCTGCGGCGGGGGTCGTGGGTAGCTGACGGTACCCCGGTGCTGGTCCAGCCGGAAGAGGCCTGTGGTCCTACTCAGGCCGTTTTTCTGCTTCCCTAACTAATGCAGTCTCTGGTCCCGCGTGCAATTGGATTGGAGCAGAAGCTGTGTTCCGCTCTCCAGAAGTCTTAAGATCCTGTGGTGGGTGTTGTGGGTAGCTGGTGAGTGTCAGCTGACCCTGTGCCCCAGCTGCCCAGGTGCTTTTCTGACCGGAAGAGGGTTGTGGCCCTATGTAGGCCGGATTTCTCTCTCCCCAACCAGAGCAGTCTCAGGTCCCGCGTGATTGGACTGGAGCAGAAGCTGTGTTCCACTCACCAGCAGTCCCAAAATCCTGCGGCGGGGGTAGTGGGTAGCTGGCGGGTGTCAGGCAACCCTGCGCTCCCGCTACCCTGGCGCTGATCCGGCCGGGTGAGGCCTGTGGTCCTACTCAGGCCGGTTTCTGCTTCCCTAACTAATGCAGTCTCAGGTCCCGCGCAATTGGATTGGAGCAGAAGCTGTGCTCCACTCACCAGAAGTCTTAAGATCCTGTGGCGGGTGTTGTGGGTAGCTGGCGAGTGTCAGCAGACCCTGCGCCCCAGCTGCCCAGGTGCTCTTCTGACCGGAAGAGGGTTGTGGCCCTATGTAGGCCGGATTTCTCTCTCCCCAACCAGAGCAGTCTCAGGTCCCGCGTGATTGGACTGGAGCAGAAGCTGTGTTCCACTCACCAGCAGTCCCAAAATCCTGCGGCGGGGGTCGTGGGTAGCTGGCGGGTGTCAGGCAACCCTGCGCTCCCGCTACCCTGGCGCTGATCCGGCCGGGTGAGGCCTGTGGCCCTACTCAGGCCGGTTTCTGCTTCCCTAACTAATGCAGTCTCAGGTCCCGCGCAATTGGATTGGAGCAGAAGCTGTGTTCCACTCACCAGCAGTCCCAAAATCCTGCGGCGGGGGTCGTGGGTAGCTGGCGGGTGAGTATAGCCTTTTATAGTAGGATCTGATGATGTTTTGGATTTCCTCAGGATCTGTTGTTATGTCTCTTTTTTCATTTCTGATTTTTTTAATTAGGATACTGTTCCTGTGCCCTCTAGTTAGTCTAGGGTTTATCTATCTTGTTGATTTTCTCAAAGAACCAGCTCCTGGTTTGGTTGATTCTTTGAATAGTTCTTTGTCTTTCCACTTTGTTGATTTCAGCCCTAAGTTTGATTATTTCCTGCCGTCTACTCCTCTTGGGTGAATTTGCTTCCTTTCGTTCTAGAGCTTCTTGGTGTGCTGTCAGACTGCTAGTGTATGCTCTCTCTAGTTTCTTTTTGTAGACACTCAGGGCTATGAGTTTTCCTCTTAGGACTGCTTTCATTGTGTCCCATATGTTTGGGTATGTTGTGGCTTCATTTTCATTAAACTCTAAAAAGTCTTTAATTTCTTTATTTCTTCCTTGACCAAGGTATCATTGAGAGTTGTTCAGTTTCCACGTGAATGTTAGCACCTGATAATTCTTGAGCCTGAGTGAATTACCATTTTTTAACATTCTGCATCCTATGTGGTGCACTGCCTTTATAGATGATGAGGCAGAAGTGTGAATGACTTTGGTGACACTTGACAGTTCTCATCCTAATATCCTACATTATTTCTGGGCTCTTTTAGTTTGTTCTGATTGCTTATAAGGACCAGCAAATACTTTAGAATGATAACCCTAAGACAGTTGCTAGTCAAGTTTCCAGGCATTTAACCTGTAGTCTATGGCATTTTGGCAAGACTCTTCTGTTTTCTTATTGGGATCTGTGACTGATGCTGGAAACTTTTCTGTCCATTATGTTTGAGGCCTCCCTGTTTCTTGAGTCTTCTTGGGTTTTCCCTTTGATATCTTTGGCTTCTCTCCACAGTATTGCTGTAGGACATTGGTTGCTGGTAATTATTTATAGATTTATTTATAAATATATCTATTTGAGCAAAACCTAAAGCTACTGAGAAAATAATGGGAGCATGAAGAGCTCTCAGATGGATTGTTAACACTACTAAATAGGAACGGATGTGTTGGGGTTTGAGGGTGCTGTGTGTGTAGTGGGTCGGGACTGGGGGTGCAGTCCTGGAGCCCCTCTCTCAATGATCCTGTGTGGATATCATCCAGGCTTGGGGACTTACTGCCCTTTGACTAAACCTGGCTAGGAAGAACTTTACAAATGTGCTTGCAGCTTTTCTGCACACTGCACAGCAGCACTATTGCTATAAGAATCTGTAAAAGATAGGGATGTAGGAATCTGAGTCCTGTAAACCAAAGCAAATTCAATTTAGGACAGGAGAAGACAACAGCTCTCATAATGATGCATACAATGTTACATAACGGTTATCTACTAGTAATCTCAGAGCAGTGAGAAATGTGTGTGTGTGTGTGTGTGTGTGTGTGTGTCTGTCTGTCTGTCTGTCTGTCTTTCAAGGTGGTAGTATGCATGTGAGAATAATTGCAGGGTTGCAGGAGGATTAAATGTGATCCATGAAGCTTATTTTCCACTTACAGTGCATAACCAAAATTCCATCACATGACTGCCTCCAACTGGGCATACCTGCTGGCTAGAAGTCACCATGGAGTCTTCATCTATCCTGAGACACTGTCCCTTGCTTTTCTTCCAAAAGGTGCTTGTGGCTTTCTTGTAGCCTCCTATGTAGGGCTGTCAATGAGATGACTGGTCCTTTTGTTAGACAGTACCTCAACCAGAATGTGCACACATCTGCCGCTGCCTTCCTCCAAGTTCCTTTACTGAGCTGGCCTTTCTGAGCATGGATTCCACAACTTCCCAGGGAAAGGCTGAAAACTGCAATTCCTTCATTTCAGTGAGATCTTTATAATTGGTTGGCAACCACTCAATTCGTAAACTGGGATTTCCTTCACCCCTTGCATAAAGTGTGAAGAGAATGGTGAGTTTCACAGAGACACGGACACCATGATTTAAATAAATAAGCTGTATTATCTGTACAAAAAAATATAAATACAGTTTTGTGTTTTAGAGGAGGAAGTGTCTTCTTCTGCATTATCCAGCAGCCCTGATAACTTGTGGTACTGCTGAGTCACAATTCACAGAACAAATATTAAATGTACATTCATGTCATGCAAGGAGCACACTGCTTTCCACTCCAATCCTACGCTCTCCAGCTAGTTCTGAAAGGCACTTCCAACCTCACATTCTCGCAGGTGGCGGAGCTGGAAGATGCCCGCATTTGAGAAAAATTCAAACACTGACCACCAATTTTTAATAGCTACTGAACTATGTGTTAGTATTATAGAATTTCTGTTCATTTTATGTAGAACTAGTGTCACAAACAAGTTGACTCCATTGCTCTCCCCCAACCCCCCATTAGCTTTTACAAGGTACTCTGTACACAGTGGATCAGAGTTAAACATCTGTTTTGTTTCTTTTAAAATTAGGAAGAATACAATTATCGCCACAGAGTTCTTAGGAACACAGCTGCAGGAAGTTAATAAAATCCCCCAAAGAGTTGTTTTTCTGGATGACAATGTACAATTACTAATATTGCACTTTTTAATACAAGAAATCCTAATAAATATTCACAAAAGATATACATAGAAACACTCTCTTTAATTTTAAATAAACATTACACTGACTTTTAATAACACAATTTCTTAGAGCCTATTTTTGTGATGAGGAAGAGGCCTACCCTAACTGTCCATAGGGCATCTATGAAGACGCAGATTAACATCCTCTTTCAAACTTAACTTCCAGGCTGGTTGGGAAATGCAGCCCTGCTGTCAGTGGTGGCCCTGGGGTGATAGCATTTGGTGAGTGCATTTGTGAGGGGCGGCTTATCTGATGGCTCCTGGGCTCTGCCTGCCTCATCTGTTAAACTGAGGCTGCTCAGGAAGGAAGCAATTATCACTGCTGAAGCTTCTCTGCAGACTGAGGGTTTGCCATAGCTGATGTGTGTTGCTGAGTTGTGTGTGCTGCTTAGCCCGCTGAGTGGTCCATTCACTCAGTCTGGTGTGCTAATTACCATAGTATCTGTGTAGTCGAGAGGATGGTTACAAAGCTTTCTCCGGCTGTCTTGTGAGTCTTTAGCTGACTTCTAGCTTTGCCATAGCGCCTGATCACACTCCCTACTCCCAGCCTGCTGCATAAATCGGGTGTATGGCAGCTCTTCTGTGGTTCAGGAAGGGCTCCCAGGCCCAATGTGTGAGGGTTGGGAGAGAAAGCGCACTGTGGGTGTGCAGGGCCTCTCTGTCCTCTCCTCCTTTCTGGCAAGCTCTGGTAGTAAGGCTTCCCACATCCTGTAGATGCTTGCCCGCAAACAGGTTGCTTAATGAATCCTTTGTGAGCTATGATTCTAGTCTCTGGCCCAACAAGGAGCAGCAAAGTCATTCGGATGGAAAGCCAGGAGCACTCATGGTCAAATGCCCTCGGCAGCAGTCAGTTCAGGACTAGTGACCCTTGACTTAAGTAAGGAGATGCTAGGGGCAGCCTTACTACACAGCTGACCTTGACCCTTTGTTGGGTTGTCCACAGCTGCAGACACAAAAGTCACTTGATAGGAGAGGGGTAGACACACGTGTATAACCACACAAAGGGCATGTCATGCAGTGTCACCCGTGTCATGCAGCATGGGTCCTGAGAGGACTCTGAATACCCTTCCTCACCTCTGTTGAACCTCGAGGACTGTGCACATGTTCCAGGGCACAGGCTTGTCATATGGGTCTCATGTGACTGCTTGAAAATCTGTCCTGCCAGCAAGCTCCTCCCACTGAGGTGCACGTGTACACACTTTCCTTCCTTCTTCCCCGCCTCTGTCTTCTGCATAGTGGCATGCCTTCTGCCTATTTTGCTTGTCTCTTTTGGCATAACCCTCTTGCCCACAGCTCAGTTCTCTTCTTTCTTGGTCTTCCCATACCACTGCCAGAAGAACTGGAGTCTGGCCTGGTTTCTGCTCTAGTATGCTGCTCCCCTGTTCTTACCACCAGGGAACAAAGGAACGGCACTCCTGACTTGCCTGTGCCTGTACCTATGTGTTATAAACTCCTTGCTGTCCCTATAGACTATGGCTTGCTCTTCCTGTGTCTCTGAGACCCTGATCAGAAAGGAGCCAGCTCTGCAAGGGAGCTGCTGTCTGTCTGGCCTGCTCTGCAACCCTCCTTTAGACATCTTTTTTTCTGTTCTCCACACTTGCTTCCAGCTAACTGAATAAGAAAACATGCCACAGTCCTCAGGAGCATGGGTGCAGGTGGACATGGGTGTGTGGGGAGGGGCAAATAAATAAATAAAAGGAAGAAAGCGTAAGTCATGTCCAAGGTGGTTGTGTGAGTCCTTTGTGTGGCCAGGGTAGAGCTCATCCCCGTGCCCTGTCTTCATGCTTTGCCACACGTTCCACAGCAGCGAGATCGGAACTGGCCGAGCTGGCAGAGTTTCAACTGTCTCACCTTCTCGCAGTACCTGGTGGTGTCTCTGCACTCAGCTGGGAAAGCAGGAGGGGAGGAGGGGGACAGAAAGGAGATATGAAACAGAGGCTCACAGATGCAGCTGCTGTTGAGCAGCCTAGGCACTTGGCAAGCTGCCTGTAGGGTCTCCCCAGCCATGGCTCTCCAGCTCTCTGGACAGCCTTCCCTCGGGCAGCACTCAGCCCTTTGCCAATCCCTCCCCACCATCTGTGATTGATGGGGGACTATCTCAGGGCCTTCTTTGCTTCCTTCTGATAGCTGCTTCTACTTCAGACTGGTAGATTTAATCTCCTTCCTCTTGGAATACTCTCATCTCCCTGCTTGCTTTTTCCCCTATGGGCTTTTGCTTTTAGTGAGAGATGTGCCCAGGAGGACAGAATTCTGTTCCTTGTGAGAGAGCATGCAAGCAAGGACTTGGTTGCAGTTCCATATCCTCAGGTGCTTGGACCTCTCCCTGTTCAACTTTCTTTCCTTTATCCAGGACTCTTGTTCTTCAGCATACCAGGCCTTCCAGACACTGTGGCATTTCAGTTCCTAACCACTGGTGCAGCCTGTAGCTGGTAAGTTTTGTAGCTCCTTGCACTGTGAGCCAGTACGTTGTGAACATGACAACCATCTGATAGGAACACCAGCACTTCACCAGAGTATACATCATACATTCCCTGTGTATTAGAAGGGATGGGCCATGTGCCTACAGGCTTTCTGTCTCAATGTTCGCAACTGACTGCCCAGTGACGTTTAGTGAGGGGGGAAAATTAGACTCCTATTTTTTATTGTCTATTCTTTGCAAAGATTTATCATCACTTTTTGTGGGGAAATATCTCCCACTTGGGTTTTGGGTTCTAAGGAGGAGAGACTAGATTCCTATCTGACTAGATTACAAATACTGGTATGGGGCTGAGAGGCTCCAGACCTGAGGGTGGAGCGAATGGATGGCTGTCAGAACCCAGGGGCAGAGTCTCCTGTTCCTTTCCAGTGGATGTACATGGGCTGGGAAGGAGGGGGGTCAGCAGGTCCTTGTTTGGTGTGAAGCAGAACAGTGATGGGTGCAGAGCTGGCTGAGTGGCAGGCATGCTGCATGCTTCTTCAAGGTTAACAGTGCTCTGTCTTTAGTAGCCTGGTCTCTGTGAACCACTGTTTAGTCTTCCCCTGTGGGCACCAGCCAGGTAGACAGCGGGTGTGTTAGAGGCCAATTTTATCCAGCCCTTGGCTCTTTTAGGGCTCAGGATGAAGACAGTGGAAGCCCTTGGGGGGAACACATTCTGGCATCTTTTGTGGTCTGAACATGTGTATACACATCCTTGCACACACCCGTGTACCCCACCTAAAATGTTCAATTCTGGCCCGAGCGCACAATCCTTAGGGAACTTGATCCAGTGCCCTGTGTTCAGGCTCAGTCCCAGGGATTGCCCTCTGTACCCGATGACCTGTAGGGAATTTGCAGAATGTTCTTTGGGATTGGAACGTACTGTTTTCACATGGAGTGATGTTGCAGCGTTGCCAGTTGGCGGGCCGGGGCCCCCAGGAACACAGGTGCTCGGGCACAGCCTTGTTGGTGCGCACGTGAACACACTCCACCCGCCGGGACTGGAAGCCATAGTTGCCACAGGTTGCTGTGCATAGGGTCCAGAGGCTGACCCTCCAGTGTACACTGCAGGCCTCTGACCAGCAGTTTTGGGTGCTCACGGGCCTGTAGGAGGTTAATGACAAAGGTAAGGTCTCTCTCTGTGGGAACCAGATTGGAAAACAAATTACAAACTCAGAGATGTAGGTAGGTAAGTTGAGGTCTCGATCTCTGCTTTGTTAAGGAATAAATGGGGGCATGGACCTTAAGGAAGCCATTGCCCTGAGCATCCATCTGCTCTCCTTCATGACCCGAGAACAAGCTCTACTCACCATGGAGGCTAGCAAAGGTGGAAGTTGGAGTCTCATTTGGGCTAAGAGGTAGAGGGTAAGGGGACATTTTCCTAGGGGGTCATCTACAAGGAAGTGTAGTAGATAGGCACTGGTTGAGACCTAGGGACAAAAGTTTTCATATTGGCCTAATTTCTAGAGACAGGCCAGCAGGATGAACTTGTTGAACTCTTATAGTCTATAGTCTCTATGCTGCCTCTTGCTCACCTAGAGGTGATTGTGAGTCTCTTGTGGAGCCAGGCCTCCTTTATGAAGAACACTTGTGTGTAGTTCATCCCTGAGAGATGATCCCAGGCTGGCTCATTCAACAAATACAAGGTCACTGTTTACAAGTGGCACCTTAGGGTAAGATGGAGGGGGGCAGGACAGGCGACCCCTTGTGTAAGATTGGAGGAGTATCAATGTCTCTTTGTGTTGTTGATACTGGAGCTAGGTAGAGGAGGATGAAGGTTTTGTCTTACCTGGGGAGGGCACTGCACTGCTCTGATGGTAAGGTGATGCCATCCCGGGTCTGGCAGAAGACCTGTCTGTGCTGCACAGCAAGGCGAGGGCCTATGCAAGGCCCATTGCACTGGGAGGGGAAAAGGAGATGAATAGCATGTTATCTATGTCCAAGGGGGTATTGCAAAGCTTTGGCTACTCAGAGGGCAGAATCATTGAGTAGGGTCTCATCAGACCTGTAGACCTTCTTTGTCATCTTTGGGTCAAATAACAGACATTCACTGGCATGTGCTTTATGTCACAATGGGACAGTTAGCTGTCCAATAGTCTGTGGGCATTGTGCTAGGGAATGGCCAGGGGAAATGTAGCATTGACCAGAGAAGGCTGACCCGGATTAACCTGTGAAAATATTTTGTCACATGCTCAATACCATAGCTGATAACATTGATCTATTCAAGTACTTAAAAATAACTTTTTGTTGTTGTTGTTTTGGTCAAGTACAGTACACGTAAGGCAATGTAAGTAAAATAAAGAATACTGCAGTGAGTCCTCAGAAAATGAATAGAGAGGGTCAACTTGTGCATGATGCTACCACCTCTGCACTGCTACCAGCAGGTTGGAAGGAACCTGGTCTTGGATTAACACAGTTGACTGTTTGGACATCTGTTACTGCATTTGGCTAACTGACTGCAGGAAAAGCGAACAAACAAGACACCAAGTAACTCAGCCGCCTGCTTCCACTCGCTCCTCTGCAGACGTAACTGATGCCAAGGTTTAAAAAGTTACCGTGCCTCTATCGTCAACAGTTTCTTTATAGCTTTGTAAATATAATACAAAGAGCACTGGTAAAGCCTCTGGGGTGTGCTGCGTCATGCTTCCAAGCATGCAGCTTTGTTGGCTCTGTGTTTATGTGGCTCGTACACGTCCAGATTTAAGAGACATTGTCTACTTCGGGTTACAAGGGCTTTTGCCTATTTCTTCTCTGGCCACTGGTAGATGGGTTTCCATTTGCTATACATTTTTGGAAGTTCTTGGATGGTTATATATATTAAACATTAAGCATTCTACTAAGTATATACTTGTATCTCATCTTGGTTTGATTTATATCCTCCCATCTATTAAAAAGCATTTGATATATTTTTTATCGGATAACGTTTCACTTGCATAAAGTCTCTCCCATTTTTTCTATCTTTTTCCTTTAATGTAAATTGTTTTATAAGTTTCTTGTGTGTACCCCTGGCTTAGCCAGAGGTTTGAATTATTTCATCTCTTATGAAGTTCACTGTACTCACTCATATGATGGCTTCTCATAAAACCAAACTTTGATTAGTTCAATTTATCAACCACAATTCTGTGTTCTTGATTTTAAGTAAATTATTCTGTTTTATATTAGTAGCCTGCCACATATATATGGACGTTTGGTAGAGGCACTGTTTGGGTAAATGATTTTATTCTTTTGGGTAAATGATTTTCCTGTTATACAAACATCAAACTAAAACCAGGATGGCTATGACACCATCACATCATGCAATGATGAAATAAATATGTGTATATGTGTGCCCGTGTGTTCATCGTGTCTGTTCAGGAGGCCGCCAAGGAGATCCCTGGAACTGGAGTTAGTGATATTTTTGAGCCACCATATACAGATGCTAGGAGCTGACTCCCTCTGCAACGAGCACTCTCAATCATGGGAACACAGGTGATGTAACCTTATGGGACCACTATTGTCTGTAATGGTTAGTCATTGGCTGGGGCATAATTAATTGACACATGATGATGCTGTTTTGGTGTGTAGAGCAGAACTGTTGTTATTCTTGGGGCATGCAGTAATTGTTTTTCATTTTTTATTATTTAATTTTTTGGCAATTTCATAAATGTGTATAATAAATTCCGGTCACATTTCACCCTCCACCCTCTCCTTTGTTTTGCTTTCCTTTTAAACTTTTAAGGAACTGATACTGTTCTCCACAATAGCTAAACCATATTTTATTTCCTATGGCCACTCAATAGAAATTCACCTTTTTTATTTTCACTAAATTTTTCCCCCAGTGCAGAGGATCAAATGCAGGCTTTGTGATACTAGGTGAGTACTCTACTGTGCCCTAACCAACACCAAACTCCCTATTTATGTGATAAAGTCATCCTGATGAGAGTATAAAATGGGACTATTTCTCTTCCTCCTCGTCCTCCTCCTCCTCTTTCTCCTCCTTCTCCTCCTCCTCTTCCTCCTCCTCCTCCTCCTTGAGATAGGGTTTCTCTGTGTAGCCCTGGCTGTTTTGGAACTCACTCTGTAGACCAGGCTGGTCTTGAAAGTAGAGATCCATCTGCCTCTGCCTCTGCCTCCTAAGTACTGGGGCTAAAGGTGTGCATCACCACCACCCACTTCTTTCTATCATTTCGAGAAGGCATTTTTCTATTGTGTAGCTCAGTGTGGACTTGAACCTTTGAGAGTTGGTTGGCATACTGGATAGTATCCTTTTGGTGTACAAAATCCCTTAATTTTGGTGTATTTTTGTTGTCTGGTATGGTTTGAGTAGATTTTTATGAGTTTTTATGTTTGAAATTTAACTCCCAGTTTCATATGTTACCAGTATTTGAAGGGGTTGAGCGGCACTGTGGGAGATAAGGTTGGGGGAGGTGTGGCTTTGTAAGACTTGAGCATGCTTGCTTTCACGCTGTGTGGTGCCTGACATGGCAGAAAGGCTTGTCATATAGGCATATATTTTACCAAATAGACACCACTCCTTGCTTGGTAACTTCACAGTTTCTGGAACTATAAGAAGTAAATATATTTTATTTATAACATATCCTTATGTGGAATTTTGTTACAGAAACAAAAATAGTCATATCTAAGAAATTATTGCCAAGCTCAATGTCTTAAAGGATCCCCCTTGTTTTCTTCTAAGAATTTTATTTTTAAGTGAAATTTATATGGTGTAAGAGATGAGCTTCATTTTTGACATTATTCAACATCAAATGTTGAGAAATGATTCTTTCCTTACCAAAATGGGCTTGGCACTCTGTTGAAGTCGCTTTGTCACATATGTGAGAGCTTATTGCTAGCTTTTAAAAAAGCTCTCAAATGTGTATTATATTGTATACTAAACATGTGTAGATAGCTAAAATTTCAACAAGTTTACATTTTCTAATTGCCCCAAAACGTTTAGGACTATACCTGGCCAGTCAGAAAAGTCTCTGCCAATTAGTGCTGTCCCAGACAAACCAAAAATAGCCAGACACGTGCACTTTTGTTGGGCAACACCTGAAATCAGTCTGTTGGTATCTCTTCCCAGTATTCATTGAACGCAGATTTTGAGGTCACTATATGAGGATATTAGTTCATATAGACACCTTTACACCTGATTCTTGTGTGTGTGAACAATAATTGTATAGGTTGGCTGCAGGCTGTTTGGTGAGTTAGGTATACAAGTAGGGTGACTATTAATATCCAACATAGGCCTATACCAGGACAGAGGTTCTGACAGGTGAACATCGCACCCAGACTAGACAAAGTATAGCCATTACCACACTCCCCTTGACTTCCTTCCTCTCACCCCTAGAATCTTTTGTTTGTATTTGTCTCCTTTTAAAACTAAAAATATTTCTTCTCAGTGGATAAAGTTAATGTAATGCCTCCATTATATCTAAAGGGGACTCTATCTGCAGATTCTAGTCAAATGAGGACCACTCTGTTGATTTTTGTGATAGCTGCTAACATTATGTTTTAAGTTTAAATTACTGTGCTTAAGAGATATAAAAAGCAGAAATGCTCTAACCTGTAAGCCTTACTTGCCCAAGGACAGATAACTTCTCAGAATGCTGGGGGCTGTTCTTATAATTTCCTTGTCTTGTACAATTTTAATGAATCTGTTGTTCATGGGAACTAACAAACCATGTGTTTTTGCTTCTTTAAACAAGCCTGCTTGCCTATAATTGCACACCAACAAGGACGTGTGCTTGACTGCATGGAGGCACGAAGTATGTCAGGATGTGTCTTGCCCCTGGTTGCACAAAGGAAATAAATATTCGGCCTTGTGAGTTTTGTCTTCATAAGCCCTTGACTAAAGTATTTTGGGACTTTACCTTGGGAACCTCAATTATCAAGTGTAGGCCTGGCACCAGTATCTGAATAAAGCCCTTTCTTTGCTTAAAACCTATTCATGAATATACTAGTGAATTCCTGAACAACTCCAGACCCCACAGTCTCATTTGGGATTTTCTATGTTAACATCTAGGCATAGGACTTGGGTAAGGAGGCCTAGATTTCAAGGTGATCCATCTAGGCTTCACCTTTTCCTGGTTTGGAGCGATGGTTTTCTACCCTAAGTTGCAGACCAGAGCCACAAGGACAATTTCTACAACCTGCAGTGCAGTTGGCTTAGATCTTTGGGAGGTACAGTATGGACCTCTATTGTTTTAAAAGTTTTCCCCAGTGAACTTTTTGTTCCATGGAATTGGTCAAGAACCCTGGACCAGAACAACAGTATAGTCTTCAGGAGGTTCTCCTCTGAAGTTTTCAGAACTATCCCTGGCACAGTTATAGGAGGTGGTCTTGGGGAATGTTGGTCTGAAGGTAATGTTTGGGGTCACAAAGTCAGAAGGAAAAACAACCAGCCTGAGGGTGTGCTAATGCCTCAGAATAGCCTCCACTCATTAGGGCAGGGGATATAGGAGAGACACTGGGAGGGGCCGGAGATGTGTATGTAAGTAGAGGTGGATTTTTCTTCCCATGGTGGCAACGTTTTTATCTGAGGATTTTCCCTCAAAAACAAAACCAACCAACCAACCAACCAACCAACCAACCAACCAACCAGACAAAACCTTTGTCTCCTCACCTGGCCCCAGCTGGAGAAGGCCCATTCCACACACAGCTGCTGGTTGCAGGCCTGGGTATCCACAGGCCGTTTGGCCAGTTGACTGCACATGTCATTGGACACTGGGGTAGAAATACCAGAAGCTTTCAACTTCTGACAGGTCACCCTTCGGGTTTGTACACCTCCACCGCAACTCCGGGTACAGGCGGACCAGGACGTCACCATCCATCTGAGGAGAAGGAGGACCATGAGAGCAACTGCAGAGGGTAAGGTGGGGGCAGCAGGGAATGAACCTTGCTTTCCCCAAGATTTACCCTCAAATGTGCAAAGCATTCACATGGTGTCTCTGAAACCTATGAATGCTAACTTGCTTGCTTGTGAGACAGAGTCTCATTATGTAACAGTGTGGCTTTGAACAGTGATGCTCCTGTTGGGAGTGTTGGAGTTACAGGCATACACCATAGTTAGGATTTTGAGATGAGATCATATGAGTAGACCCCTACATGCTCATATCAGAGGGAGATACAGATTGGGGAGAGGTGACAGTATGACCAGGGGATAGGAGCTGCAGTTTTATGCAGCCACAAAGCAGGCACTTTTACACTGGCAAGGAGCAAATTCACTAAGTCTTCACAAAGGCCATGTGGCCCCGTGGATGCCTGGATTTCTGGCTCTCAAAATGGAGTTTTATGATGCCATTTGGACACATTTTTCTTGCTGCCCCAGGAAATTGCTAAAATATGAACATTGAAAAGAAAATAACATTTTGAGGGTTGTTTGCTTTAAGTTGCCCCAAACAAATGTAATTGCAGATAGAATGCTTTTAGTTAGGGCAGGACACTTTCCTAGGAAAGCGAGATCCAAACCTGTTACCTCTTGCTCTAGGGGATTATCTGGGTTTCACATAGGTCAAGGTTTTGTCTAGAAATTCTTTGGTCACTTTAGCCCTTGATCCAATGTCTATGGTTCATCTTTCAGAAACAAAGATGGTCCTAGATTTCTTGGGTAATTCCTGGTCAGTCCCTGTAGACATCTATCTTAGAGAGTTATATGTATAGTATAAATATCCACTCTTAACTCTAAGTCCCTGGAAGTAAACCTGACCAAGACCATGACAAATGGCTTTTCTCATAAAGTCATTCTATAATCTGGGGACACTGTGAGGTCCTTAGTGACCACACACAAGCCCTCTTCTGCACGGGTAAACATAGTTCTCGAAGAGTGAGACGCATTCAGAGGCATGGGACTTCTCAGCCAATTTTGTATAATCGAGGAACACGCCACGTGTTCAGCTACCCGGAGTCTGTGACTAGGACTGTAAAGCAGATAGAACAGCTACCTCAGTTAAAGCAGACTTTGGAAGAAGATGGTCAGAGCAATGCCCATGTGTACAAAGGAGGATGCCAGTGTGGACCTCAAGTCAGATGGAAGCCTAGGGGCTTCCCTGGCAAGGGTGGCCACATTTTATTTTCAAAAGAAGTGTGTAGAGAGAAGAACAGGTTCCTTCTTACAGCAGGATCTGCAAATGCCTTAGTTTGTGACAGTTTCTGTACTCGGTGATCTGGGGAGGATGACTTTATGTGGATTTCAAGGTCAAAGAAAAATTGTGTTCAGGAAGCAGGCACAAGGTGTTTTAAAGTCTCTGGAAGCACTGAAACCAAAGATGAGCCAGCCATTACTGTTTCAGTTGCTGAAGTAAATTAGGCTGATTAACTCTGACCATCACCAAATCAAATCACAGAGTTCCTGGCACGTGTAAGATCTCTTCTTCATTTCAGGCAGCTTGGCAAGGGCAGTCTTCCAGAGCCTTCTGTCCCTGGTGAATGTCAGGCCTGCGTTTCAATCAACTTTGATTTCTAAATATACATTTCAGGGCTGTTTTCAGGAGCTGAGGTGGGGGTTGTGAGAAAGGAGAGCTACGGGCCACGTTACTGTTCAGGAAGGGGATAAAAGGACATTAATCATCGCCGTGGAAACCTTCCCGTCAGCAAGTCAAACTGCTGATATTAATGAGCGTGTTTCATATTTCACGGCGTCTCTCCTCGTCTCAGTTGCTCCCCGTGACTCAGCTGGCAAAACACAAAGCAGTTGCCTGAGCAGTATAGGAAAGTCCTACAGATAGGTCATAAAGGGGCATTTCAGATCCCAGCCAAGCCTCCCAGGGTGCAGAGCGCGCCATGCTGGTGCCAACTCCAAACCCATCCATTATCCTTTAGCTACTGGTTGAAGACTGGGGGATATGAGCTCAGTGGGACTCGTGGCTTCTCAAAGCGGAGTTATGTGTGAGAGGAAGAGCTGGTAGGTGTCGGTGCGGCCTAAAGATGGATCTCAAATGCAGGGACTAGACGTCTGAAGGTAAGGCAGCTAAGGAAACGTGGAGATGTATTCCAACTTAGGTGAGATGCAACTCTCTGTAAAAAGGTAAGTTTTCCTAACCAAACCAGAGTACTGACTGGCAGAGGTATTTAGTTAGATAGAAAGAGAAAAGTTGCGGTAGAGCCCAGTTACTCCTTCCTTTCCACATTTCAATACAAAATGTTCTAAACGACACAGAGTCTGGTGACTATTGTGGCCTCTGGCCTCACCCTGAGAAGTTACTTCTTTTTCTTTTCTTTTAACATATTTCTTATTGGTTATTTTATTTATTTACATTTCAAATGTTATCACCTTTCCCAGTTTCCCCTCTGTAATCCCCCCATCCCATCTCCCCTGCCCCTGCTTCTATGAGGGAGCTCCCCCACCCACCCACCCACTCACCCACCCACCCACCCATTGCCCTAGAATTCCCCCGTGCTGGGGCATTGAGCCTCCACAAGACCAAGGGGAAGTAATTTCTTTACTGATCACGTTCAGGACTTAAGTCCAGGTAGCCACCAGCTAGCTGAGTGGTGAGGAGATAAAGTAGGGCTGAAAGCAGAGGCCCACTCCGAGGATATTTCCAGCATGGTGGATAGGTGCCTATGGGTAGGCGCAGCTCCTGGGATTCCATCTCTCCCTGCATGGTGCTAAATGAGGAGCTAAAAGGCAGGGCCAGTGGCTGGGGGTAGGAAGGCTGTACTTACCGAGAAGGACAGTCTCTCCGGTTGCAGGCAACAGGCTGCACGGCGGGCCGAGGCTTTCCTGTACAGTGCTCAGGGTCAACTTCCGTGGTGTTCAGTAAACACCTGAGGCGCGGCTGATGAACGCCTCTATTACCACAAGATGCGGAGCAGGTTGCCAGTCTATCCACAGACCACCAGTAATCTGTCACAGGGGTTGGATCAGAGGGGAAGAGGAGATGGTGTTACTACCCACACCAGTCCTCCTGGGCAAGCGGAAGGTGGATTGGGAGTGAGACAGAAGAGAGCTGAGAGAGCTGAAAGGTGCTATTACAAAACGAAGCTAGCTAAGCCGGGCATGGTTGCGCACGCCCTTAATCCCAGCACTCAGGAGGCAGAGGCAGGCAGATTTCTGAGTTCGAGGCCAGCCTGGTCTACAAAGTGAGTTCCAGGACAGCCAGGGCTATACAGAGAAACCCTGTCTGGAAAAAACCAAAACCAAAACAAAACAAAAAACAAAACAAAACAAAACAAAAAAAAACCCAAACAAAAAGAAGCTTATCTGCCTCGTGGGTAGGGCAGCCACATTCCAACAAACTTGGACAAGGCCAATGGACTCCAGGTGCCTCGGTCGACTCATCCAGAAAATGTACACAGTGCCTGTCGCTTCATGATTTCAAGACTGAGTTAGGCCGGAGCAATGGGAGGAAAGGACTCAGCACAGAGTATTCGATTAACAGACACAATACTTATTTTTTTAAGCATACTTGCTCAAGTACTTTTTTTTTTTTTCTTTTGGTTCACCAGACAATGTCTTTATTTTTCTACAGAGAGAGGTATACATATACCAAAGTACTTAATCATATTAAAAGCATGGATGTGAGTTGGATTTGGTTAATCACGTTTACATGAAACAGCGCTGTGAGTTCAAGAGTTCAGTTCTTTGGGAACTTGTGATGTCCTGGGGGGTGGGAGGGAACCTGTTAACACAAATGTAGGCTGATACATTTGGGGTGCACATTGCCAGTTACAGACACTGAAGAAAGGCAGTGAGAAGAAGGCACATTTTTTTTTTTGTTTGTTTGTTTCCTATTTGAAGAGCCAAGCGGCAAGCAGAGGATGCTCTAGAAGACGCGTGTGCTTCAAAACCCTCTCCCTCCTTTCCTGGAGTGTTAGGAAGAACAGGCCATCCTCCAGTAGATTCCATCATTTTTTTTTAAAAAACAATTACTCACCATGTGGCAGAACTAGCCTATGGAGCGCAGCCTCCCACACTTTCCATAGAGAAATAAATGGCCAGCTCAGCCCCTTCCTGCTGTTTTCAGCTCCTTAGCAACTCTGGATGGCGCAGTGACATAGACTCACTCACCTGCTCGTATTCCTGGAAGGCTTCTTCTGAGCCGGAGCCATGCACACAGGCTGCTCTATCAGGCATGTGTGTGTGTGTGTGTGTGTGTGTGTTTCTTTTTGCCAGAGCCAAAGGGGAGGCACCTGGAAAGCCCTTTGCCTGTGACTTATGGCTGAAACATGAGGCCCGCCCTGCTCTCTGCAGGGAGATGGAAAGTGACCAGGCTGCTTAGATCAGGACCTGCTTTTAAAGCAGAATCAGCAGAGAAGACATGCGTTTTTAAAAATGGCCATGCGTGGTCTGTTCTAGTTCAATCGGCTTAAAGGAAGCACGTGTAACTCTGATAGACAGTGATGCCTTCTCCATCCCCACTTTCCCAGGTTCAGCCCTGCTGAAGATGGGGGTAGTGGAAGGAAGGTTTTACAGTATGGAAACATTACCCACCAGAGACTACGGCACTATGTCCTTCTAGAGAATGGATTCCCGAGTAAGTCTGCTGCTCAAAGCAGTGATTTCTCACCTTGGATCACCAAAGAGGCTTTCTGTAGGAGGGTCCCTGCTTCATTCTGAGCCAGGCAGCTGAACTCCCCTTGAGGTCCTCCACTGAGATTTGCAACACGTAGGATCTGTCCAGCTGCCCAGATGTGGTGGGTCAGCCCCAGGGCAGTGGCAATTGGCTGGCCATTTTGGAACCAGGTGATATTGGGGGTGGGGTGACCTTTGATGGGGCAGCCTAGAAGAAAGAAGACAGTAATTGGTACAGCCAAACCCTCCCCACATTCCTGGTGAGCTCACGAGTGTTTCCATGGTGCTGGGAATTGTACACATGTCATGGCCTTACTGATAGTATTTTTATTATGCTTGCTTTTCCCAAGGAAAGGGGGTGTTTTCACTCTCTGGACTTCTGGGAGGGTGGCTATTCTTCACTTGGTTCAATAGAAATGTTTTAAGAACACAAAGGGACTATTTCTCTTTCTGCCACTACACTACCTTCTAAAACAATGGCACAATTGGTATTAATTCATTGGAAACTTTCTTCCCGTTAGCTTTTCCACTGAGTCACAGATTCACTTATGAAGGGAGTTTTTCTTCAAATGTTGGGAAAAACCTCCACAATATTCTTAAGTAAGACTAAAGAATCAAATTTTACCAATTTAAAATCTAATTCCTGCTGTCATGTTTACTTTGTATTATTTTTGAAGTAACAGATTTTCAGCAGACACTAGGAAAATAATTTTATATATGGCATAACTTACCCACAACTGAAGAGCTTTGGCCTTTTGAGAACTCTTAACCAAGCATGGATTGGACATGTGCAACCCTACTCTATGGAGTTACAATATAGCTTGATATGTTAGAATTCTAACGTATTAAACTTAACGCATAGTATGGCATTGCTGAAATAGGCTCCCACTGTGAAGCAAGGACATTTTCTTTGAATTTGGAGCACTTGCTGCATTTGCGGCGGTAACCCATAGGCTTGACCTCTGAGTTGCTTTGACACTCACAGTTGGATGTCAAATCATTATCATTAAAAGGTGGAGAATCAGAGGTTTTCCTTCAGTTCAGTTAGACAAGTATCTGCCTGGTATCTACTACAGTTCTGGGATTGTGAAGGTAGTTGGGACCACTTCCTCTCTTCCAAGGAGATCCAAGCTTGTATGGAATTAAAAGGACAAGGTAACAGGCTGACTATTTGGATGTAGGAAGGGGACCAGTGTGACCAGACAGGGGGTATAGAGAGGATAGTGGGGGGCAAACAAGAGCCAAGTGCAGTGAAACACGCACACACCACACACACACACACACACACACACACACACACACACACACAAGTCTGAAAACTAATTGTCTACAGAGGTATCACAGTCAGCGTTTCAATATTTTAACACCTATATATCTGATCTGAAAGAGTAGCTGGGACGAGGCGGAGGGAGCACAAAGGCAGCATGGCAGGATGGTGCTCAACGCAGCTAGATGGCAAGGCAGGGAGGTTCATGGGCAGCTTTACTTACTTATTATACATCCCAATTTATCCACAATCCATGTTTGATTAATTCATCGTATTTCAGGAATAACTCAGTGTCTAAATAATTTTCCTTATTCCTCAGTTGCTTTTCCTATTGTCTGTTAATTCGACTCTTTTCAACAAGTTAAAAATAATTGCTGGGCCAGCCCATTATTTGCAAGTGTCTTCTAAATGGTTTTTAATATTTATTATGAGTATGAGAGTTTTGCCTGCATTATGCATGTGTACCAAGTATATCAGCAGAAGTAGGGGAGGGTGGACAATCCCCTCAAACTGGAGTAATGGATGGATGTGAGCCCCCATGTGGATGCTGGGAACTAAATCCCAGTCCTCTGGAAGGGTAGCCAGTGCTCTCAATCACTGAGCCACCTCTCCGGCCCCTTTCCTAAAAGTCTTAAAGTTTACTTAAAAGTCCTTGGTGGCCCCCCTTCCCTCACTCAGCGCTGCTGAGTCAGCAGTCTCTTTCCCTCTGTTACTCCTGACTCTGAGGATCTCCACTTGGCCCCTCTCTAGGGGGACGCTGGGCACCCCCTCTTGTCTGTCTGTCTGTCTGTCTGTCTGTCTGTCTGTCTCTTCCTCAGAGCAAATGGAGTCCTGAATTACAGATGGAATGCTGCTTGGGTTAGAGGCATAAGAACTTCTAGTTCCATTCAGGGAATAATAGAAAGGAGACCGATGGCACAGAACAAAAAGGTCTGTTCTTCCCCACCCGACCCCTCTCATCCTGCTATTGAGGGTGTGCACAGCCAGCCAGCCATTGTGTTGGCTTTCTCTGCCAGGAAGAAAAGGATGAGAACACTTAAGGATTGCCAGCACCCTAGAAGTTTGAAGCAAGTTTACCCCTGAGCCTAGCAGGCATGGAATGATGCCACACTAGGCTGGACTGTCTTCCTGTACATTAGGACTGGAAACAAGAATGTGCTTCTGGGTTAGTTTCTGCAGGCGAGTGCACAGTGAAGGGGACTAACTCTAGGCATCTGCTAAGCAGGGTGTGGGGTCTGCTCCATGTGGACCTGGTCCCTGGGCCTAAGAGGTTGTTTGGCTGGCTGAGAGAACATGAGTGGGTGGTGGTGGAAAATGGTCCTGGGAATCTCTCTTGAAGTTCAGGTTGGACTATAAGGAGTCCCAGGTGGGCACAGCAGAGGTGTGGGTGTTTGGGATCTTTGTTACAAGTGGTTGGATACACACCCTCACTAAAGCATTCCTAAAGTACCTTTACCCTCCTAAAGCCACGTGTGTTTGCCACATCGATGATGGCATTTCCGCCACATCAGGATAGTGACCACAGAGAGTGCACTTCTAATGTGTGAGATTACTCATCTTGAACTGAGAAACTCTTTGGGGAAAGTTTACCTTTGGTCTACTTTTCAAAGAGAGAAGCCAAAAAACAATGCATTCTAACCAAAATGAATAAAATTACCCATCTCGCCCCTTTCCCAGCTTCCAGAGCTTTTGACTGCACACACAGATATCTCCTGGAAA